>NC_090437.1:515590882-516197668 GCF_031143425.1 Pleurodeles waltl | reverse complement strand
AGAGGAGCACTATGGGATTGTTTACACCGGGACACAGGAAATGCTGCAAACTTGTATGAAGGATTAGCCAGGAGTCACCCTCACCCACAGTCTGGTGCAAGGCATAAATGTGGTACCCACAGTATATTCTCAGAAGATTGCCGGACCTGCGGAAGATCAGAAGAGGACTGAACCTTCTGTATGAGACCTGAGAAGAGCCTAAAGTATGGTTCTCCCTCTTGTATCCACAATAAAGAAGTGGACTCCAAGGGTCATAAGGCTGGCTTCTTGTTCACAATTACAAGAGACACTTCATGCAACTGTCCAGCTAAACACTTCCATCTGGAAATGCCATGGACCCTGCTGTGGCTTCTGCTGGAGTGAGTGTTGATCCCCAAAGTGCTGCTCCTAAGGTCCTGGAAACTTCAGAGGAGAGGGACATACTTGCCAAGCCAATCTAACAAAGGTTCACTTCTGCTGGGCTGAAGATTCAGCTTCCCCTGCTCCGGGCTTTTCTGCATCAGCAAATCCAATTCAGCTGAACCTCACAGAGAAGGTAGCCAGCCTCATTGAGCCCTCTTTGCTACAGCTCACAGCAGTACCATGCTGGAGGAATCTGAACTCCGAAAAATGTTTCAGCATGATTCAGTGCAAATGTAGATATCTTGACCTGGTGAAGGGGCCAAAGGTGTGCAGACCATATGTTTCTGCTTGCAAAACATTTGTAGGTTACCACCAATTTTAGATTGGTGGTAACCCTTTCAAAAATGTGAATGTTTGTATCCCACGGACCACTGCCTGCTCTTACAAAATGAAACGAGAACTTTTCATTTTCTTTTTTAAATGCATCCTGTTTTCCATTCTACTCAACTTCATGCTATACCTTTCTACCCTGTATCACTCTTTTCAATTCCCAATCTATCCTGTACCACTACACTCTTTGCCACTGCACTCTACACTACTCCAGTCTAGGCCACACCAATCTACTCTACACTCTTCCACTATACGCCACATTGTTCTATGTCACTCTACAACACTGCACTCTACAGCACTGCACTCTATACCTATACACTCTACGCCAAAGCACTTTACTCTGTAACACTCAGCCCTATGCCCCTGCACTCCACACAAGCCACTGTACGCCACTCTAAACTACTCTGTACCACTGCACTCTATGCCACTGCACTCTACACAACGTTACTCTACACCATTACACTCTATGCCACTTTATGTAACTACAATCTACCCTGCAGCACTCATACTCTAAGCTACTCTGAAAAACTCCACTATATGTCCCCACAATCTATGTCACCCTACTCCACTCTGCACCACTGCACTCAATGCCAATGCACTCTTCACGGCTGCACTCTGTCACTGTACACTACACCACTATGCTCTACTTTGCATCACTATACTCTACACCACTGCTCTCTACACCACTCTACTCCACCCTGCAGCACTGCACTCTGACACTCTACTTTGCAACTCTGCAGTCTCTGCCACTGAACTCTATGCCACTGTACTCTGCACTTCTCCACTCTATGCTACTCCACGCTATGCCACTGCACTCTATACCTCTGCACTCTACTTTGACCACTTTTTGGTACTGTGCTCTGCACCACTTCACCCAGCACCACTCCACTCTGCACCACTGTACTCTACTATGCACATTTGTAATCTGTGCCACTGCCTTCTACAACACTGCATTGCTTGTATACCACTGAATTCAATGCCACTGCACTCTATGCCACTATACACTTCAGCACTCTATGCCAATGCACTCTCCACCAGTCCACTCTACTCCACTCCAATGTGTGCCACTGTACACAATTCCACACTATGCCACCCAAATACACTTTTGTAGTAGCATTCTCACTTTAAAGTGTATAGACACGAGAATGGGTGAGTGGGCAAAACGTAACTGTAACATGAGATGACACCACTGTTGGTGATTTATGTTCATTCTTTGAGGCAGAGAGAAATAAAATGAATTGCCCGGAATCACATTAATGCATAAATGTTCAATGTCCATCTTGCCAGGTTTACAGCAAATGAAATCAAGCATCCTTAACCTTTAAAGGCTCGCAGGGTGTGCATCTTGGCCCTTAGCCCCTCAGCTGCCTCCTAATTGCCATTGAGAAGTAAAGGAAAGAGCAAAGAGTGAAATTATGAAAGTAAGCATGTTTCTTATAGCTACAAAGATAACAAGGGAAGTGCCATGAGTTCCAAAGGGCTAGCTAGCGGTACGGGGACAGATTAAAATTCAGAACTAGTCCTGAACTAGTACTCATGGCAAGTGGCGGCCGGTAAGTTTAGGAGGGAGGGGGATGGTACACAAATGCACACTCACACTCATTTGTTCATTCAAACACACATGCGTGCACTCACACACACACGCGCGTGCACACACACACACGCGCACACACACACACACATCCATTCGCAGCACTCATTATCAAATACTGCAAACATACACCCACGCACCAAACATTCATTTTAAAAAACACACACACTTACCTTCGGCTCTGCCTCGGAGGTCCAAGGAGGATTGGGACTGCTGCCTTCCCAACTTCGTCACAGAGTGGGATGGGGTCAGTGAGACTTCTGACCCCACCCCACTCTGTGAAGAGATGGTGTCACTGATTGGCACTCGCCCTGGGTGCTTCAGGGCTTAAACCTGAAGCGCCCAGGTTGGAGTCAATGGGTGACGCTTCCCTTCATCACCGAGGGGGAGGACCTCTAGTCACCTTTGCTGAGCCGTGGAGGTCACAGCCATAGGAGCTGTGACCTCTTCAGCCCAGCAAAGTCTAGCTCACGCAGCCAGTAGTCAAATCACGCATGTGTCACTCCTGGCTGCCTGAGCTGAACATGAAGAGTGTCTGTCAGGCTGACCTTTGCTCAGCCTGTCAGACACTCTTCATGAGAGGCAAAAGGTGGGGGGGGTGGCCCCTCTGCCCTAAAGGACGGGCCGCAGCAGCTCATGGAACCTGTGAACAAGGATAGGAAGGGAAGTGCCATGAGTTCCAAAGCCTAGGGGTACCAGGCCAGAATGAAATTCAGAAATAGTCCTGCATTTCACTGTGTAAGCGATGTTAGCTAGTGACCCAGTAGATTGGGAGGGGGGTTCGCCACCCTCCAACAAACATGTCTGAAAAAGTCTGTTCAAACAGCCAAATAGTACATATTACCAGTAGTGACTGGTGTTAGGGCAGAATGGCGGAGCATATTACAGCACACTTGTTCAAGTATTCTGGCAAAATTTCACATAGATTTTAGGCAGTTCAGAAAAGGACCTAACAAATTATAACAGTAACCGTGACCAATATTTGTCCAAAACAATAACCTGTGACATGCATGTGCCCTTAAAAAGCTTGTGTACCAGGTTTAAAAACAGGTGGGCAAGTGGATTGAAATCAAATTAACATTTGTGTCACTGAAGATGCAGCACCTGTGTGATGCAGTGTAGCCACAGTGTAAATGAAAAGAGCAGCATTTGTGTTACATTATGTGTCGGGATATAATATTCATCATTGTTTCAGGGCCTCTTACAAGTCCACTAAAAATATGTTTCCTTTTGCTAATATGAATCTTAATTTGTCAGTATAACAGAAGTGCAGCTCTTATTTACGTGAGTGCCTCTCAGAGAGAGCCCACTTTGCCAATGACATTCTCAGAGTGCCAGAGATACTGTTAAGGGTTCTATGACGAATGCAGTGTACGTATTACACAGTTCCAGATCTCAAACCTTAGTGTTATCATTTGGGCTGTGGATACTGTCATAAGGCAACTGGCATGAAAAGCAAATTGGATGTTCTACATTGCAGTACACTGTACTTAAAACACACTACCAAGACACAGGGAGGCATTTAGAGCAAATGTTGTGAAAGAATTCATATCCGGACTTACCTTATTTAAAACATAATTTTCATGTCAGAATCCTGGTTTTCCCAGTATATAAAACAAAATGTTTCTCTCACAAGCTATATTTTTAGGTATGGCATTGTCCAACACGTTTTGAATTTACTAAAATGATAAGAATACTACTCTTACTTGTAGGGGCTTAACAACAGCCCAGTTCATCTATTGGCCTCTTTTGTGTCAATCACATTTTTATTCTGCCCACTATATCATACAGCATAGAGGCAGTGGGTCTGCCCATCTCAGCCATTGGCTAACTTCATTGTGAGTGACAGCATTCTGTCCTTTCACAAGGCACACATCCAGACACATTATAGTTCCCAGAAGTGCCAGGAGCTACTATGGCAATGTATGCTTTTTGAGACAAAGAATATTTTTGCTTTTAGCCAATTTTATTTTAGATTGATGATGGCCCAGCTGCTTTCCCTATGCAAAAATGTTTGGGAAAAAACATCACAACAGAAATGACCAAGTAAAATGTTTGGAAGCCAACTTCAGACATATTGGCTTTTCAAATGGTTGTTCCTTTCTGTGATACCCCCAGGGCGGTGGAAACTAAAATGATAATAACTGATAATAACACTATGTTATTAGCATTTTATTTCTCCCAGAAGAAGGGGTGGGGCTGGGCTGGAGGGAGTGGGCTGGTGGAGGACTATGTGCACCACAAAGTGAGCTTATCTGTTTGGCCAACCGAGTTGGGCCGGCCAAACAGATATGTGCACTTTGCACTTTCTCGACCTGGCTGTATTCCACTCTGAGTGGAGAACATGCCCAAACTCCCACTCCCAGTCTGAGTGGTGAAACAGGCTGCTCAGACCAATCCTGATGCTGCTGTCATGCTGATGACAGCAGTGTCGTGATTGGCTGGAAGCATGTGTGCAGCTGGGAAGAGGAAGAGAAAGAGGATGGAGGGGAGATGAAAGCACCTCCCCCACAGGTAAGTGCTATTTTTCTTGGTTTTTTTTCAGCCCCTCTCCTCGTCCAGTCCCATCCCGCCCCACCCACCCCCATTGAGTAGCCAACACATCATTATGCCACAATCCAACCTGTATGGATATTTGATCTACACCTGTCATACTACCATCAAATCAACATGCTCTCATATATAAAAGTTATTCCTGCAGGCTATCTAACTAGACCTCCACTGCCCCTCTTCACCTCACCTTCTAAGCACAAATGATTTCCACAATGGCTCCGGGATACACATCCACTATCCACCAACACCAGACCGCAGCCTTCATTTCTAACTCTCGTTCGTTTCCAACTCTTGTTCGTTGTTTTGTGGGGGCATCCTGTTAGGAAGCACCTGCTTAACATTTTGCAGGTATGCACTGTAGCACAATTCCACAGGTCGTTTCTTGAAAGGATTTACAAAAATAAGCTTACTGTAAAGAGTGCTGCTTTGACTCATTGGAGCAAGTCTGCTAATCGGTTTGGTGTGGGCGCTGGATCTAGCATCGATCAAAAATGAGGCGGTGGCCACTTTGAAGACTGGATTTATGCTTCTCACCCACTCAAAAAAACAGCTTGCTAATTTGAAGTTCAGTGTAGGATGCCCAGATGACTCGTCTGGCATTGCAGGAGATGCTGCAGATATTTCTCCTGTGCTTTGAATCTACAATTTGAGCTAATGAGATTAGAGCAGTGGTTCTTAACCTGTGGTCTGGGGACCCTGGGGGTATGGGGTGGTAAGTGGGGGTCAGTGACTGCTCAGAAAATGAAATATTACTAACAGATTATTAAAGTGTGTATACACAAAAAAGCAAACTGTAAAATTGAAGATCTGAAAACGTTCTATGAATGTGAATTATTTTTGTATAGAAAACTCAAAATTAAGGTGGTCTTCCTACATTGATACATTGGAGCATTGCGTGTACATCAAACATATAGTATAAATGCTAGGTGGCCTCAATTGAATTGAGAAAAGCTTCAACCTTCCCATTAAAATTAGAATTTGTTTTTTTCTATTTGTTTGTGAACTAAATACAACATTTTTATTATATGTGTAATTGTTTGATGGATGCTGGTTTCCATGTTTGTGAGTATTTTTTGCAGTTCGAATCACTAAAATTGCTTAGACCTGGGTCCTCAGACCTTAATCATTATTCAGTGGTGATCCTTGGATTCCACTAATGATTAAGCTGGGTCCATGGAAGTCAAAAGCTTTAAGAACCACTGATCTATAGGAATGTATTAAGGTCTGCCTTGCATCTGAGTGCTATTGGGGGATGTACCGTACTCCTCTCTTATTTGCTCTATGGCCTTTCAGACAGCCACATGTGATTTGCTTATTTAGCATAGGGTTGTCAGCTATTTATCTAATGGGGCATTGCCTCGGGCCTGTGGACCTTATTGGCCCATGGCCGCTGCTATAGCCTCTGCCATTCTTCCCAACTCCCAAAGGTTTATTAAGGCAGCAACAGCCCGCGCTTAAGAAAGGAAGAAGGTGAAGAAAAGAGTGATAGGAAAAAAAGAGCAATTGGACAAAGATCAGAGAAAAGGAGAAGAGAAAATGAAGAGAAGAGAAACAAAATGGGTGGGTGGAGAGGAGTGAGTGAGAGACTAAGAGAGAGAAAGACAAGATAGAGCAAGGAAGTGGGATACAGAAAGTGATAGAGGGAAGGAAGGGAAGTGGACCTGGTTTTCACTTTTTTTGCCAGGACCACTTGGTTCGCAGACTGACTCTGGTTGCATTAGAATACTCTCACAACGTTCTCACCCAAGTCGAACATTAAATATTCCCCTTCATGTTCCAAACCTCATCTCATTCTTTCGGTGGGCCCCTTCATGTAGCTTGTTCTCTCTGCCTCTGATGAAGTGCCCTCCTTGAGTGAGGTGGATGGCATGCTGTGATTGCTGGCGCGCGCCCAAGTCATTTACCTGCTGTAACGAGGGAATGAAAGAACATCCGTGTCTTTTGTGTTGCCAAGAATGCAGTCAGTGCTCTTTTCTGACGACGAGCATGTAATGTGGTATTTTGTATTATTTGTGCTAGTTCGAAGCATTGTGGTCATAGACAACTGCTAAATAAGGCGTACTTCTGAGAGGTCTTCAGTTGTTTTGTTGTATATTCTCTTCTTGTGGCATGTACTCCCACGGATGCATTTTCAAATAGAAATAAAAGTGTCCCGACTCATTGTTCTGTAATGTTCCCTTGTCTTATGTTCTGGAGACATTTGCAGAAGTAGCAAAGTTCTTAGAAGTGAAGTGAAAACAGTGGTTTATAATTGGCATCGCATTGATGTGGCCTTTAAAAAGGTCATTCTTCTTGCAAAATAATTGGCACAAAAGCCATGGACAACGTGTAGAAGGAGGACTGTCCATTCCTGAGCACCACCAGCTCCTTGGACTCCCATCTTCAAATGAGCCACTACCCGAGTCTCTTGACCAAACAGCTTAGACGTGTGTATGGCAGGATGCCGCCCGTATTCTGCAAGACCCCGCAAGGAACACGTGACTCAGCAGTCTGTAGATATGCAAACTAATGGCACTGTGGTAATTTCTGGTTTAACAGTAACCATAACTCTGTGTAAATTAACCCTTTCACTGCTTGTTTAAGTACCACTATGTCGGAGATTTTTTTTTAACTGTGTTAGTGTGTTTAAACACATGTACTTCTTTGGTCTCTCTGTGTACCCATACAAACGGAATGTTTTTTTCAGAACATTCAGGCTACATATTTGTGCACACCCCACATTAATATCACATTCTGAAGCTGAAACCAAAAATGTGGAGATGTTTTCATTTTAAACACATTTACTCAAAATACTCTTGCATTTCTCAAATGGAAAAATGTATTTCCTGAAATGCTATCAATGGAAACGTTGCACTTAATGCCTTGAGTCAGGCAGTTGCAAATATCTGTGGGTTTTCCTGTTGATTGTTGTCTGTCTAATCAATTACCTAACATCAGTTCAGATAACTAAATTTTGAAATAAACGGTGTATTTTCTAATTCTGTTATACCTAAGCAATCTGTTGCCATGCCATGTCAGGCCTCCCTTATCCTTACTGGCTGAATTGTATAATACGCTGAACATGAATTCTGTAAGATATTTGGCATTTTTTCCAAAACATGGTAATTCCCTCCAGCCTACATCACAGAGAAACGCATCCCTGTCAATGATTGACCCATATCTGTGTTCTTCCAGATCTCCTGAGCTTGAGGCTACCAGATATATATGGGTTTTCTATGAGTTTGCAGTGTTAAAATACAATAAACTGGGTGCAATGCATTTGGGAATTTTGGAAAGCAACTGAAAGTGAAATAATAGTTTAGGGAATCTGTCTTTGGTCACAAGTAGCACCCCTGGGAATTATTGAAGCACACTGCAACAGTGTATTTTCCACTTCTATACATATCTTAAGGTTTCTATCACTGAGTGTCACACCTCCATTAGTTGGCTAATCCAATACAGTGAACATAGATTCGTTTTAGATTTTTAGCAGTTTCCTCACAACATGTTAGCTCCCATCCCTTACAAAAACTGACCCTAATCTGTGTACCACTCAGCCTCCTAAGCATGGAAGTACCAAATACGTACAGCTTTTCAAAGGGGTTGAGGCACTTGCCTGTGATAAAGTGGGTGCCATGCATTTGGGTATTTGGCTTTTGGTTTCAGGTATCACGCCTGAGCTGTGAAACATACTACGATCATATATATTTTTAAAATGTACACAAGATTGCTATTGCTGGTTGCAAGATGTCCCACACCTTGATTGGTTGGGAGAATGTAATGGAGTAACATTTTTTTTAATTTTTAGAATTTTGGCCATTTCTTCCAGACTTCCGCAACACAGCAGCATATCCCATCCAAGCCTTTTGATGTGCCTACAGGTGATAGGCTGGGTGCAAGCATTCGGAAACATTGGAAAGTTGCTGAAAGAAAAATTTGATTTTAGAGTACTAGCCTCTAGTTGGAGGTATTATTATGTGCTAAATGTAAGGATCTCATAGCCATATATTTGTGATATCTAAACATCCTAAAATGTCTGTTACCAGATGCCAGACATCCCTTTCCATGATTTATTGGCAGGGAGAATGCACTAAACATAACATGGCATTAGTCAGATTTGTAGAATTTATTCCAAAACATGGTAGTTCCTTTAAGTCTTCCTCATGTAGAAACAAATCCCTGTCAAGGTTTAACCAAACCTGTGTTGCTCATGGTGCCCTGAGTGTAGGTTTTGCATGGATTCAGGTGAAATGCTATTTTAGGGTGCCTGTTTTTGGTTGCAGTTCTAGATTGCTTAAGAATGCACCACAAATATATATTTTGACCATTTCCACCTCTAAAAGTTTCATCAAGGATTGGACACAGTGAACATCTGTTCAGTTTCCTTATTGACATTTCCAATGCTCCTCTCGGTGACAGTGATTGTACAGTTGCCAGCTAGTTCCAGGCTGCAAATACATCTGTGCCACACAACTGGTGTAGAGAACAAGCACAGTATTTTGCTGTCAACTAAAAGTCTATGGTATGTTCTGGGCACAGTTGTGGCAGTGTCCCCCCTACTAAAGTTCTGGATTTACTAGAATGACTTTGGAAGAAATGGTGGACCACAAAAGTGGCACGAAAAAAGGAGCATTGTTGCATGATTGTTTACTAGATGGACAGACTTTCCAGTGAATCAAGAATTGAAGAAGGCCTCCAAAAGTCCAAGGGTCCCCAACTGCTTTAACGTCATATTCCAGTTGTCCTTGCATCTTGATTGGCAGAGGTTTCAATGCAAACTGATGATAATATTTTGGAAAATATGGCTTCAAATATGGCTTCAACTTTGATGAATGAAAGACAAAATGAATATTCCACTCCCAAGGTAGTTTCACTCAGGACTGGTCTGATGTTTAATAACAAATGCACTGAAGAAGGGCAAGGATCAAAGACTGAAATATATGATGAACAAGGCAGAAAATAGGGAATGAAGAACTTTTGATGAATTTTCCTATCATGATTGCCTCCTAAATATATGATTTTAAAAGGTATGATTTTAAAAGTGTCATCTAGATAAACCAACAAATCGCGGCCAACATATCTTCCTTCAGAATTATGGCAGTGAGGATGTGTATTAAGTAACATATCATCTGGTTGTGCGGTGTATACACAACCATCCTGTAAGCATGGTCAGCCTATAGAAAGAGGCTTAAAGCAAAATGTTGTTTTAGGGTACCTATCTCTTGATCACAGTTATCACCCCTGGGCTATATACACAATATGATGATATTCATCATCTACACATCCAAAGATTTCTACTGCTGGGTGTCAAATGTGCCACATACTGATTGATTAGCTTGGACAATGCATTGAACTTGACATTGGTAAGATTTTCATAAATTTTTTCAAGAAACATGGTCATTTCTTCAGTCTTCGTCTAGCAAGAAGTAATTTCTGCTAAGGCGAGGCACACAACTGTGTTACCCTGTGTCTCTTGAATGGGTAGTGCCGTAATGCAGCGCTTTCAGTGCAATCCACAGACCAGACACTAGGGAATGTTTTTGATGGAGGAGCTTCCGTAGGAGATATCTGTAGTACAGAGAATGCCTTACAAGTATAGTATGGATGCAAAATCCCCAGTTTCTTCAATTACTGAGACGAAAAAACCCTTTTGCACATGTCCCACCATCCAATGTTTCCATACCGTTCTAAATATAAAATGGTACACTATGGCCCTCATTTTGACTTTGGCGGTCTATTCAGCAGACCGCCAAAGCCAAATCTGCCACTGGACCTCCATTGCTGGTGGTCTGGCAGCCATCTGCCATACTTAAGGCAGAAAGTCACCAAGAGTCCTGCTGGCGGTTGGTGGTGCAGAGGCGGTTCCAGGAGGTGTGTAGATGTGGGGGGGTGCGTGTGCTGGTGACAAGGATGGAGATTTCTGTCACTGGGTGCATGACCGCCAGGCTTTTCGTGGCAGTGCGACACCACGAAAAGCCTGGTGGTGTTCTGCCTTGTAATGTGGCTGGCGGCATAAGGGCTGCCACAGGCCTGGAGGGGCTCGCTGCCAGCTACAATGGTGTGACCACACCAGCGTGCTAGGCAGCGCTGTGGTGGCCTGGCTTGATCCAGACCCCACAACTTGAAACTTGAAACCACTGATGCAAGGCTGGCGTTCTTTGACCGCCAGCCTCGTAATGAGGGCCTATATGTGGGTTTGGCTCTACTGTCTGTAACAGAAATTGTCCAAACCTTTAACTCTGTGAAGACCACATTGAAAGTATTCTCATTGCCCATGGTCACAGTTTTGGTCTGTTCTTGTCCACTTCAGCAGGCATTCCCACATATGTGAGGTAGTATTTTTATTAGTAGAATTGTGGAAACACTTGAAGGTGGCTGTTGTCCACAAATTCAAAATCTTTCAGCCACAGAAACATGAGGGAATTCTGCTCTTTAAACCAAAGATTGGCATTTTAGGGCATTCTGTAGAAACATCCGCATGAGCCACCCTGGACTCCATCAAAGTTGTAGGTGTCTGAAATGTCTGGAGTTGGTAGGCTTTCCTAAGTGAAGAATAACCCGGACCCACATGTGCAGCTACCCAGGTCCCAAAAATCAAGCTAATTCTAAAAATCAAGCGGTCGAGTTCTTGGTCCTTTTCTGTCAAAGACAACAGGTCTACCCACATTTGGCCTACCACACACTGTTTGGATTTGGTCATATTGTGTGGTAAACATCCTTTATGCCGAATTTTTTATAACGAAGTCCTGGTTAACGAAAACGGAACAACGCTTTCTTTAACCACGACTTCGTTATTTTGTGCCTTAACCACGCATGTCCTGAACAACGAACATGCATGGTTAAGGTACAAACAAGGGAGTCGGCTGAGGAGGACGACGCAGATGACAAGGTGACGACTCAGGTAAGTGGGGGGTTTTAGGTTTTGGGGAGGGGGTGGGGGGTCAGGGGGTTTTAGGTTTTGGGGTGGGGTTGGGGGGTGGGGCGTTTTTGGTTTTGGGGATGGGGTGGGGGTTCGGGGGTTTTAGGTTTTGGGGTGGGGTTGGGGGGGTGGGGCGTTTTTGGTTTTGGGGAGGGGGTGGGGGGTGAGGGGTTTTAGGTTTTAGGGTGGGGTTGGGGGGGTGGGGCGTTTTTGGTTTTGGGGAGTGGGTGGGGGTCAGGGGGTTTTAGGTTTTAGGGTGGGGTTGGGGGGGTGGGGCGTTTTTGGTTTTGGGGAGTGGGTGGGGGGTCAGGGGGTTTTAGGTTTTGGGGTGGGGTTGGGGGGGTGGGGCGTTTTTGGTTTTGGGGAGTGGGTGGGGGGTCAGGGGGTTTTAGGTTTTAGGGTGGGGTTGGGGGGTGGGGCGTTTTTGGTTTTGGGGAGTGGGTGGGGGGTCAGGGGGTTTTAGGTTTTGGGGTGGGGTTGGGGTGGTGGGGTGAGGGATGTAGGGTGAATGGTGCCTATTGCTAATGATTTTATCAGGAATGCCTTTACAACGAAATATCGTTGTTAAGGCATTCGTGGTAAAATCATTAGTAGTAAAGACGAGGTCGGTGTTCCGACCTCGTTGTTAAGGTTAGTAGTAGTTTAAAATTCGGTGTTCCGTCATATAACCTAACTGTGTGTCTGTACCACAGCAAAGAGCAAGACACTGTTCGAATGTTTTCTAAGGAAAAAAACACCTAAACAATGTGTGGCTCCTTGCTAGTGCAGAGACACACAGCTGCTTCCTCTCCGAATGTGTCATGGCTATAGACGCATTCTGAATCAATTGAGCTGTATGACATGAACTAGGATGTCGAGATTGTAAGGAAAGGAACCACAAACAATTGTTGTACCTCCCTTTCCAATCCCCACCTCCTCGATAATTTCTTCTATTTCTGGGATAGAACAAGTAATGATAGGGAATGAGGAAGAACTGACCTGCTCTTCTCGCCCTTTCTACCAACTCCTGGCGGCCACACCTCCAGAAAAGGTTGGTTGGGCTGCTGGATATGGCTAGGTAGGGGTGGGAACAGTTACAGCTGTCCTTAGTCCTTCCAGTAATCCCACACACAGCTTGATCTATGGATGGACATGAGAGAAATTAGGTAATTGATCTGAGGACTGTCCAGTATGTTTTTGACATTGATGTCACATGCATATTAATAAGGCATCCCAGAAATGAGGACTGGGCTGCCACATTCAGGGTCGTTTTCCAAGGATATGCATATGAAATGTATTTGCATGTTGCGTAGCTGCATAGTTTATTTTTGTGGGGAAGAGCATTGTGAAGGAGCAGATAAGTCCAGGGTCGGACTGGGAACTAAAGGCAGCCCTGTCACAAACGTTCAAATCACACCCACTCTCTCCCTCCCCCTCTCTACGTCTCTCCCACCCTTTGCTTCTCTACTTCTCCTCTGCTCTCTCAACATCCTTCTTTCGCTCTTTCCTTCTGCTCGCTTTCTCTTAGTACTGTCTCTCTTCTCACGTGCCAGACTTGTGATGGAAACTTTTAATTCTTGTTGAAATATCGTTTTTTTTCTTTGTTCCTTTTTTTCTTTCGTTGATACTGTCATCAGCCACAAAGACAAGAGGCCCACTTTTACCTCTGACTTCCCTGACGAAAACCAATTTAGTAGCCGTATCCTTGGAGAGTTTTGTGGTATTCAGTTATCATTTGGAAAAGCAGCTGTTCGAATTACATATTAGCAAAACAGTATAGATGTTCTTACCAAGGATGAACATTCCTCAGTACTGAAGCAAGTGTAATTATGAAGGCTGCCAATTTGTGAAATCCAAAATTAACAAAGTATTTTTCCTAAACAGGCTAATCCCATCAATGAGCATTTCAATCACGAAGGAGTGGTTCAGTGACAGGCCCTATCCTCAGAAGTGACCGGTGCCTTTTGTATCCCAATGCTGTAAAGCCTTGTGCTAAAAAGAAGGATGATAAGTGTTATAGCAAGCTATAGTTCGAGAATAGTTTGCTGAGCTTTTTTAAAGCCTTACAATTGATCACGACTAATATATTCTTCTGGGTGTTTAAAAAGTATGGATACTATTCACAAAAAAATTGGAAAGTTTGCAAATTAAAGGATGCTATATAATAGAACAGTGAAGTTGTTGCGATTAAGTAGAGTATGAGCACGCATGTGGTGCAACGCATATGAAAATCACTTAGAATTGTTACTGCATATATTAGTGATGTGCGAGGAGGAGAATTGCAAAAAACATTGGAAAATATTGGTAAGTGACAACACTATGACTGTGTGGGAGTTCCTACTATTTGTATCTGAACCTCCAACAACAGTTCCCCTGGAAAGCCCAATAACCGCATATAAATTGACAACCAGGGTGAGCTTAGGTCAATCAGGTAGTGCCCGAGGGGCTTGTCTGACAAGTCAGTGTGGGGGCCATTTTTTGGAAGTCTGCGGGCCTGTTTTATGGTCTCATGGACCGGTTTTTACTGTTGATTTTTCTGATATTACCGCAAGTATCGCCCAGTGGTGGCTAGCAATGGACAAATATGGTGGGGCGCGATAGTGCACAACTCACCATTAATGCTGCCCCCGCCAGGTGCAGCACTTTTCTCCCCCGATACTGGTGTCCACGAGCTGGAAAGGGAAGGCCTTCTTTGTTCTTGGCCAGTGGAATGCAAGTCCAACCAGTTCTGGACCTGCTCTCATGGTGTTTTGCCAATTAGACATGCTCACTGTAGACCCAGCAGTTATCCTGCATTCATAGGGTTCAGCCCGACCCCGTGCCCTCACATTCGCGCTGACAACCCAGTGGCAAATTAAAATGGCATTACTGTGTCATTTTATTTATTTGTGTATGCCCACTGGATTTGCAGCAGGTGGGGAGATGCTCTTCCACCCTACAGGAGGAACCACCCTTGGCATCACCTGTAGCAAGCATAAATGAATGTAGTTTTGTATGCCTTTCAAATTTTAGTTAGCTTTCACACCAAGCCTGAAACCCAGGGAATACTCAATATAACTACAGTCAGAAGGGAGACTATAGTGCCGGAAAGTATTTATCTCCATAAACAGGTCTGTAGATGGGCTAGTGGTTGTTCCTCACTGGAAAATTGCTTCTAGAAAAAAGGTTCAGTAGCAAACCCTTGCATTAGGAAATAAAAACAAACAATGTAACATCTATTAACAACTACCTGTCCAATAGGAGTAAGAACAGGATAACAATACAACTCTAAATATTGTTTTGTACAAAGTACAGCATTTGATTGCACCCTGCTAGCTGGATGGTGCACTTACTCCTAATGAGAGTTCTAGTGTCACTGCCTTCTTACAGGAAATGTGCACTTTGGCCACCATTGTGATGGAGACTTTGCTGTGGTGGTGCATTAGATGAGGATGGAGTATTATAAGTGTTTAGGAGTAATACTGGGGTGTGGTGATTTCTCTTTTGAAGAGTTATGGTATAATCGGCAAATCATCGTTTATAGTCTTATAGTGTTCCATAGTAGGCTATACTGGCCATCAAAGATCCACTCCAGTGTCAAAAGCACAATCCGAAGTCAAGGGTCTTTAAGTGGCCCTCAGTGGCTGGTATCTCCCAGCTACAGTGGGCTATAAGGCTATTAGAACATCCCACCACTGGATGGCAGAATGTTCTAATAAATTAAACAAAGGACTGAACTCCCCTTGGGTTCCCTGAGACCTTGGTTCACTGATGTTTCTGTGAGACAAACACTGGAATGTTGTAACTCTGGGCTTTTACCAGACATTAGAAGTCCAGTGCACTCCATTGTCTTCAATTGAGCTCCCAACATTCCAAAGTTCTTATAGAAGTGGGGTGGTAGGCACTCAGGGTGGTTGCACCAGACGTTATCAAGGTTGATAATAATTTACAATAATATTGCACCCAACACATCTCTTATCATTACATCATTAATTTAAATATACTTTATTAATATAATTATCATTATCCTAACCTCCATATCTACTTATCTAGACTTGCTACGCAGTGATTAGGTGGATGAACTGTTATTGTGGTGCAATAAAATGTACACAATATTGTAGGGGATTAGCGTCAGGGTGGTTGAGATGGAGGTGTAATGAGTAGGCTATTGTTATGATTTAAATTAATTTGAGGACTTCACACCAATATAAAAGGAAGGTTTTAATAATGGAAAAATACACAAAAGCGACTGTCGACAGTTTTTGTTATTTAGAATGCCTATTTGTTCTGAAAGTACATAAGAGTATTCCAGGAGCATAGTCAGGTCTCATAGTACACCAGTTCAAAACATGTCTTACCTTGCCCCATTCTGCAGGAGCGTGAGCAGTCCAAAGCATCCTATAGTAGAATGAAGCACTAGAATAAAACAGTTAGGTCTAGATCTATGGTGGCCTAGCGCCATTCCAATGCCACATTAGCATCATTTTTTTACGCTAATGTGGTGTTGGAAGGGCAAAAACGCTGCAATATATTTACAAAGTGGTGCAATGCTTGCATTGTGCCACTTCGTAATGCCTTGTGCCACATTATGCCTGCACCAGGCATAATGTATGCACAGGGGTGTTCCGCGCGAGGTGGGTATTAAAATGGCAAAAAGTAATTTATGAGATTCCTTTGCACCACTTTTATCGTTATTTTTTAATACCTGCTAAGTGCAGGCATTAAAAAGAGGCTCAATGGGCCTCTGGGTGCTTTACAGGATTAGTGTAAACAAAGTTTATGCTAGGTCTGCAAAGCGCCAGACTAGTGTCAAAAACTATGATGCTAGTCTCCCTGACTACGGCCATGGTACGCCGTATTTCAAATACGGTGCACACATGGTGGCGTTAGGGGGTGCCATGGGCACAGGAAAAGTGGAGCAGCACAATGTGCAGCACCACTTTTCATAAATCTGGGACTTGTTTTCTGAATTTGAGGAGATTACAAATTAAGCTGTGTGACTTTTGGAAGATAAGCCATGCTTTTCTAGCCAGCCGTGGTGTTTTGTGCAGGAATGTGTCAGACTGTTAATGTACAAGCCAAGTTAACAATGATTGTGAGAAAAGATAGGAAAAAGCTCTAGCAAACAACATCCGAGCAGTCCAGTGCAGGGTTGTTTTGCCAAACTGGCACACCCATACAGACAGGAAAGAACCACTGAATGAACCTCTGTCTCACGGACACAGTTATAAATATTTGTGGGAAACAGACCTTTAAAGTCCACTTCCCGCTTCCCTCACGCACGATAGCAGAACCTCTTAAAAATATTCCCAGCTCAAATTAATAAAGTATTACCCCTACATCGGTCTAGACAGTGTTCATGGGCTGTTGTTTACCTACCTGGATTGAACATGGACATCACATATGTATTTTCCAGAGTAACCCATTACTCTCTTGCACATCATGATAACAATTGCATATAAAAGATACGAGTTGCACCTGTTAGCGCATCAGACCTTAATTAGTAAACTCACAAAGGGATGCAAATATGTTGATGAACCTTTTGACCCGCATTTAAGATATTCCCGCCATAACTCCAGTACATGTAAATCAATAATCAATCATTCATCAATAACAATAATAACCAATGATAATCAATGGCACTATTAATCAACTGGAGTCAGTAATTTCCACTCACCATGACTTTTCAGTCATGAATAACCACACCTTTTAGTAAAAGTTAGGATTTTTATTTCCCTATATTAACAATGCGAATGTCATGTAAAATAATCTCAAATCAAATGATAAACATACAGAAACATCATCTGCTGTCCAAAGCTGCGGAAGAAACGTAATCTAATCAAAGCTTGAGCTACTACACATTATAAAGTTACAGTGCAAATTAATAACAAGAACAATTGCAAACGATATCACATACATTTAGATTCAGCAAAGAAAGACATCAAACATTACTCCATATAGTGAACTTCATTAGTGAGGATCCTATCTAACACCAGATTAGCATCAGCTTGTTGGGCTTCATGCAAAATAATTTAGTAAACACAAATTTGGAAAACATCTAACAATGACTCTATCAAAATAGTGCGGTAAAAAAAAAAGCAAATAGTCTTAAGAAACACATCAGTAGTAATATTCCTCTCCTCAAATGGATCTGCAAGCTAAGATAGTCTTCGTCAATGGACATCAGTTCAGTCAGCCAGGCATCAAGATTCACCATCAAAGTTCCGAAATCGCAAAGTCTTTAAGCAGTAAAGTTAAGCATGTCTCTTGTCAAGACACTCAAGAAAGTAATGGCCTTTCGGCAAGAAAGAAAATGTGGAAATGTGCCAAGCAAAAGACAAATGCACAATGGCAGCTTCTCCTCAGTGTAGTCCAACTAAGTTAGATTTCCTAAAACTACTTCCCAAGTCCCTACTGGTCAAGGGATCACATGTTCACACTTTGTCAAATAAAATTAAAATAACAAATCTATAATTTCTACTAGTACTCGGTTCACATGTCGCCGATTGGCTCCTCTTGTAATGTCCTCATTATCTGGCTCGTCAGGTAACAATAATGTTGCAGATTATACTCCAGTCAATGTCTCCATTGTTCTACTCCTGAGAAAATCAATCTTACACACATTACACTTATATTGTTCCATTTAGCAAGAACAGCATCTACTAGCAAGTGGTTCTCATGAGAAAGACTTTTAGCTACACTCACATTTGGTTAGCACAGTGGAAACCGACAATTTAATCCTCTAAGCAAAAATTTTATTAATCGGTTTAGAAATACAGCTTGACATGAGGCCGTGCAACTAGGCCAAGACCTCCGCTAAGTTAAGGCCTACAATGATTAAAGCCAGTACATAATGCATAACCCTTAATATGACATATTACTACATTAATCAAACATAGGCTCCATGTTTTATATTAATAAGCCATTATACTTCGTCGGCCACTCAAGTAGACGCATTTTCAAATGCATGTATTATTTTCTCTATATTATTACATTTTCTAAGCAACCCATTACTAAGAATAAATGAATATTCATTAGTATTTTTATTAAACACTTGCTTCAGCACACCTTCCAAGACATACATTTTCTTGTAATATGCTGAATCTTCATACCTTCATTAAACTTTACTTACAAAACTCAATTAATTTGAGCACTTTTGCACACTCATCAGTCCACAAAATGTTCCTATCTGTTAACCATAATAGACAGAGCAAGACAATCTCCTGCAGCCTCTGAAGTCTCAACATAGGCCAAGAAACAATCACCTAAGTACTAAACAATGACACAGTGTTTTGGTGGACTCAACAACTAACTTCCTCAGGATACCGAGTTTCTTTTAGATCTGTAGTATAATTCATACGTCTTATGAAGAGAACAGTGCAATTCAGACGTACCTAATTTATTATATACTAAAAATATACCACTTTTGGTTTATTTATTTGAAGCCTGACCTCCATGTATGGCCACACACGTCAGGTGGCTAATAAATCTCACAGTGTGACCATCACCATTCAAACACCATTACCAACGCTGATTTCAATTTAATGATTCTGCACAACTTCTGCCATTTAGTATGATTGATACTTAACTGCCATGTGCACTTTACACCTATTTTGGTGCTGCTATTGTTTTACTTCTGGTACAACAACATAAGGCAGCCCGATAATCCCACAGGAGACTGGGTACAAATGTGTAAACACAAATTGCCCCCTGAACTAGGCAGATTCACACTGACACATATCACTACCTTGAGTTCTTGTAACCTTGATGATCGGATTTGACAGCAAATGAGTGCTGTTTTCTTGACTATAAGCTCATATGTACTGTGTTTCAATAAATACAGTCTAATGCTTATATAACTTATTTGACACAATTCATGTATTGTTATTATTCTGTTCATTTGAATTGATCTATTAGTGGACTGGATGTTTTCTATACCTTATCCTCCGAACAAGTAAGTAATTGTTGAACTTCTAGCTTATTGGCTACCAGCTACAGCCCGAATATAGGGGCTGAGAGACCACACCCCTCACCTTTTCCCTTCAAGAAGAGTGTCTCTCAGTCTGTGCAAAGGTCAGCCTGACAGACACTCTTCATTTTCTGGTCAGGCAGCCAGGAGCAAGATATGCGCTTAATGTGCTGGCTCCTTGCTGCCTGAGCTGAACTTTGCTGGGCTGAGGACGTCACAACTCTTGTGGGCTCAGCAAAGGTCCTCAAGGCCCTCCTCCACAGTGATGAGTAGTAGCGTCACTCATTCCCTCGGACCTGGGTGCTTCAGTTTTATTCCCTGAAGCACCCAGGGCGAGTGTCAATCAGCGACACCTTGTCAAGTAGTGGGGTGTGGTCAGCAGTCTCACTGACACCATCCCACTCTGTGATGAGGTTGAGCTGCTGCCTTCCCTCATTGGCTGGCCTAAGGTCAACCAATGAGGGAAGGCAGTAGTTGCAACTGTCCTGGGACCTCTGAGGCAGAGCTGCTGGTAAGTGTGATTTTTTTAAATTAATAGTTGGTGTGTGCATGTCTGTATGTTTGAATATTTGGCAATGAGTAGTGTGAATGGATGGGTGTATATGCACATGTGTGTGAATGAATGGATGTGAGTGTGTATGTATGCATGTGTGTCCCTTTCGCCCCCTCCCTCCTAAAATTACAGAGCACCACTGCTAGCTACATATCACCTCTTGCAGGGAAACCATCTTGCAGAGAGATTCGAAGCCTTAGATTTGGTGGCAACTCAAACTTATTGAGTCCCAGTTTGTTTTCACCCTTGATGTTAGCACTTCTCATAATGATCTGTAATTTAAGACTGCTCTTGGAGCAATATTCAACCTTTGAGTCAATATCCTTCCCACTCATTTGTCATTTCCTATTCATATTTACATTGTCACTCCTTCTATAACAACCCTTCCCATTTTACAGCTAGGTTGTCATGTAACTTAATGCTTTATTGATTACACAATACTATTTCCGCTTAACGAACTTCTCAATCTCACTTTCGTCTCAGCTACTGGATAACTCAAGCCAGATTACATTCATCAGAAAGACTACATTCCGTACTGAAATATTAACATAAATGCTCAGCTGCTACTTAAAGTTATATAGCATATAGTCACTCTCTTGATCTTCATTGATAAAAAAAACAGCTCAGCTCACCAGTGCCCACCTCCCCCACAGCCTTCTATACGGAATCTACCCAGAAGGAACTTTGCCACGCTGCCTGTAATCATTGTCAACTTGGTTGACACTTTTATCCCACAGTTGGTGGTGTACCTCTTGAGTGAGCCAAAAGCCAGTTGGATCCAGGGAGACCTGCCTGACCTTGCTGGCGTGATTGACTGCTCCAATAGCAGAGCATCAGCTGGGGTGGGGGGATACTGCAATCAGTGAATTTTTACGACTGTGATAAAAAAATAATCAGGCATGTCAAAACACATTTCACCAATAAAGGGCTGTGCACATCATTTACAAACAGTATGCCAGAAATGCGCTATGCAAATGCTAGTGCCATAACTCAACATAACCATAGAAGTGTATCCATAACATCTCTGCTATGCTTACACACCTTTCTTAGATTATAAATCACTCAGTGTGTGCATGAGTATATTACAATTTCTTCTATTATTTCTGGAAAAATACATTGTCAATTGGTCTCTACGTTTCTACAAATTTATTCCCTTTCTCCTTATATGATACTAACATGCAGAGAGAATGAAGAAATGGAGAATGTTGAAGAACTTCCCAATATGCCCCAGTAGAGATTCCTGCAGACTATCCCCAGAGATCTGAACATCTGTGTTTACAGCTTGAAACCAGGCTTGAACAAGCTTCATCATTCTAGGGTTGTTAAGAATTCCAAAGGTCACTGGGTAATAATAATATTTGTAAATCCCTTCAGAAATGTGGATCTTGAGATGCTGAATGAACAGTTAAACAGCTTGTATCGCTGCATGCTCAGGCCTCTCATACAGCCATAAATTGCACCGTGTAGCTGCCTTAGAAGTTTGAACAGCTGTTGACTTAAAGCCACCAATTCTGAATCGTCAATTGCATGAATACCATATATAATGTTCTGTGCTGCTTGAAATACCTTTATTCAAATAAGATGTATGAGTTGTGTGTGGTTTTCTACACCTAAGGATTAGTTAAAGAACAAGTCCATCACTACAATAAATTCTCTGGGGGAGGTCCTTGAAACGCATGCATCCATTTATTTGCAACATTTGGGGCATCATTATAAGTTTGGCAAAGAGAATTACTCTGTCACAAACGTGACGGATATCCCGTCTGCCATATTATAAGTTCCATAGGATATAATGGAACTTATAATACGGCAATGGGATATCCCTCATGTTTGTGATGGAGTATTTTCCTCCACCAAACTCATAATGAGGTCCTTAATGCCTTTTAATTGTCAGGTTTTTATTCAGGGCATAGTCCTATGACTGTCTTTTTGTATTTCATTTGTATGAAATTTGAACAAGGGAAAAAAGACAAAATGGGGGTCAAAAAGATGTGTGTTCTTTTTTCTACTTTGGCTGATGATCCAAAGTTTTGTGGTGATGCTTCAAGTGGGCATAAAGAAGAAAGGGAGTCCAAAACACTATTTTCCACCAATATATTTTCCATGGACTTTTTAGACAATTAAACAGGCATAGTGCCAAAGTGGCCAATCAAAGTTTTATGAAACGTGGCAGGAATATAAGTTATGGGGTAGAAAGGATCCTTTTTGATACTAGATGCAATTTGGCTTTGTTTTGGATTAGGGCATTAAATATAGGTAAGTAGTAGGTTTTATTTTTTCCCTACATATTGCCATTTTATTAAATATTTTTATTAAGGAAAATTATTTATATTTTTCTATATATTTTTAAGAGAGGCAAGAGAGTACCATTACACTACATTGAAAGTGCTGCGGTACTTGAAAAAATGATAAACAAAATTCATATGCAAAAAAGTAAAAATACACTACTACATTATATTTAAGGGGATATATAGTGTAGCACATTGTTTCTTACATTTTTGACTTATTTAATTTTTGAAAGCCTTTACACTTAGGCCCTCATTGCAAGTCTGACGGTCTTAAGGCCTCCACACACACAGTGGCAGTCGGACTGGCACCATAGTCGCGGTCCAAACACCACATTACGTTCACGAAGCCGAAGCCACCACAGTCTGACCGCTGGCACAACCAGGTTGCCACCAGTCGACAGTCTGACGGTCTCAGTGATCGTGATCTGTTAAAGCAGCACTGCAAGCAGTGCTGCCCTCTGGATTACGAGTCCTCTTTCTCCCAGCCTTTGCATGGCCTTGGCATGGGCAGTGCAGGGGTCTCGATGGGCAGCCCTGTTGCATTTTTCACTGTCTGAATTACAGGCAGTTAAAAGCGCAACGGGTGCTGTCACACATGAGCGCTGCAAAATTCCTGCTGGCTCGTAATCGAGCCGGTGTCAATGTTGTGGTGAGTTTCCCACTGTTTCCGCCCCCTGGCCCAGCAGGAAACTCATAATAGGGCCTGCTAAGGGACAGTCATATAGGCGGTCATCCCGACGCAGGACTTTGGCGGGTGGCCTCCACTTCCCTAAAAAGTCGTAATGAGCCACTTAGTCTGTGTTTCTGGGTTTTCAGAGGCAATATAGTGTAGTACAGTGTACTTACAAAAATTTGAAAGCAAAAATATATAAAAAAATAGGAAAACACTGTATTATACTATATTTCACCTTAAAACCCAGAACAGATTAAGGGCCTCATTACGAGGCTGGCAGTCATGAGACCGCATGCCTCGCCGTGGCGCTTCTGCCGGTGCGGCCCCATAGTGGTAAAGACTGCCACTTCACAAGTTGTGGGGTTTGGCAGAAGCAAAACCACCACAGTGCTGCTTGGCCCGCTGGTGGCGGTCGCACTGATGCACCGGGCGAAGATCACCTCCAACCCGGCAGCAGGTCTCAGCCTGCGTCTGGATTACGAGGCTGCAGACCGCCTGGCGGTAACGCACCTGGCAACAGAATCCCCATTTCTGTTGCTGGCATATGCACCTTCACAAGCCCACACACATGCAGATACCCCTCCACCTGTCCACACACTTACAAACATCCCCTCCACTCTTTTACGCACACATGCATTCACATACACACCCACTGGCATACGCATACGTTCACATAGACACCCCCACTCATTCGCAAACATGCAGACACACCCCCCTCACTCGCAAACATGCAGACACACACACCCATACACACACATGCACACATTCACATTCAATCATGTACACACATGCATTCACTACCCCCTCCGCATACATGCACTAATGCACCCATAAACACAGACACCCTTCCCCCCTTTTGGATGATCACTTACCTTCCCTGTTGAGGAGATCGTCTGGGAGGATAGGGGTACTGGCGGTTTTGCATCACCAGCACCACCACGCCAGCAAGACTCCGCCAAGCCATATTACGCCTGGTAATATGGCGGGAAAAGTCTTGCTGCCGTGGCGGTGCTGGCGATGCAACCGCCTCTTCGGAGTCGGACTTCCATCCATAAATGGGTGGAAGTCCTCCAATGATTCCTAATGTGGCAGACAACAGACGGTCTGTTGCCTGCAGCGGCTTTGGGGATCTGACTAAAAGACCACCGAAGTCATAATGAGGCCCTAAGTGTGGTCCAAACTACATTAGTTTTAAAATTGGAAGGGCAAAATATTATTTAGACCACACTTAGGGGCTCATTACGAGTTTTGTGGTCCCAATGCGGAACTGCCAAACTTGTGGGAAATATGCCATCGTCATGGCCTGGCGCCATCCCCCACCCTATTACAAGGTTTCTGTTGGCCTGACCTTGAAGATTTCACTTGGCTCCCTTCTAGCACAGGACAGCGTATGTAACAAAATAAATATAAAACTAAGTATGTATAAACAAAAGAAAACCCTCAAATACACTATATTTAACATTAAACTCCAGTGCACAGACTAAGCACCCTGCCACTCTATGGCAGTCCACTCTACTATGTAACATCCATGCAACTCCACTCCACAATATGCCACTCCACTCTACAACACTAAAATGTACACCCCCTCCACTCTAAGGCATTTTATGACATGCCACTCTATGACATGCCACTCTGCTCTACTGTACAACACTCCACTACACTCTACTCCACTGTATGCCCCTTGACTTGACACCACTCTACTCCACAACACTCTAAGGCATGCCACTCTACTATATGACACCCCACTGCACTCTGTGACACCACTTCACTGTATGATATACCACTCCACTCTATGACACTCCACTTCACTCTGTGACACTCCAAGCCACTCCACACAATGACATGCCACTCCACTCTATGACGTGCCACTCCACTCTGTGCCACTCCATCCTATGACACCCCACTTCACTCTACACTACTCAACTCTATGCCCCTCCACTCTAAGACACTGTACCACAGGCCACTCTATCCCTGGCTACTCTACTCTACACTACTCCACTGTACAACATGTCACTCCAATCTACAACAGTCCACTCCACTGTATAACACTCCACGCAACTCCACTGTATGACACAACACACCACTCAACTCTATAACATACTACTCCTGTCTACCACATGTCACTGCACTCTAAGACCCACTACCCTACTCTACACATTTTGGCCCCAGGAGAGGGTCCCTCTGGGACCCCTCCCATAGGGTCCTGGGCTATCAGGGTATACCTACCCTGACTGCCTGCAACATTTCTCTTCATGTTGGTGGCAGTCAATCAAAGTGCTAATTGCATACCTTAATATCTCAAAAAATATTGAATGGATTCACACCAAATCACAAAAAGCACGCTTTCTGGACCAAGGTCTAACTTCCAGCCAGATCTGATGTAATTCCATTTAGGAGTGTTTGCGCTGGTGCTTCTTTAAAAACTTAATAGAAAATTAATAAAGGTTTTGCTTTTTGGGACCCCTCCTTTTTCTTGGCCCCACTTAATAGATCACCCTGAAACTTTCAAAATGCACAAACAAGGCAAAAAAGAGCACTGAGGAAAAAAAGATAGAAGTGACTTTATAATTAGATATGGTAATATCTTACTTTGCAAATCCTTAGAAATTCACTGAAAAAAACTCAAGGGTTAATGATGCGGTATGGTTAGGTGAAAATGTCAGTTGAAACATACTGTTTTAAATTAACAAAAACACTGAAATTGACCAGTAACACTTATCTTAAGTAACTATAACTCATGCCTGAAAGTAACTATAGCTCGCATCCCCGCCATTCGCAGTGTTATAATAAAAGATGGCACTTCAGATGTTGCAGTGATGTTACCAATGATTCATAAAACATGCAATGAGCAGCGTAATTTTGGAGGTAATTAGCAGTGCATAGCAAAGCCAGCACTACTGAACATGTTTAAACTAATCACCAAAAGCACCCTATCTGGATCAAGATCTAGCTTTCTGCCAAATTTGGTGTAATTGTGTTTAGCAGTTTTTGCAGTATTACTGTTCAATTTTACTATGGAAGAATGAAAGGGGAAAGCGCCTTTTGGGACCCCGACCCCTTTTTGATTGATCCCTGCATGCCAGATCACTCCAAAATGTTCAAGGAAGGAGCTCATGTGGAAGAGAGTTTCCTTTAGAAAGTGTTATTGTTAGGATTTGTCAAATGGTGCCGAAGTTATAAGCAAATCACAAAATGCTTTTCCCTGTGGAAACTCAGAGCTAACTACAACTACCCAGAGCCTACAATCCTTTATTGGTTTTGTGGACCCACAGATCTGCTTATGGCAAAAATATAGTGTCACTAATCTCTGCAAGATTTAGTCCCAGGGTCTATTTACCTTCTTGCATATTTTTTAAGGTGGGGAGGTAAAAATAATGGGAGTGTAAGTCGTCTTTTCCATTTTAAACCCTAGAGCAATCTTTGATCGTCTCTACAAAGAATTCTTTGATTAGAAATACACCGACCTTAACACAATATTAGAACACACCTTTATAAAGTAGGAGCTTTTACTTTGTTTAGTTGAAATCCTTTCAGTTTTTGATGATATTAGCATTACAAAAATGCGTTAGTGGGCTTGAAAGGAAACAAAGTTGGATATATCTAGGCTACTGGTTCAATGACTGTCCTCAAATCCAGGTGTGCGCAATTTCTGAAGACCTCAATTTAAAATAATAAAAGTCCTCTATTGGATGAGAAACCTTTTTGCTCCTGTTGCCTATCACAGGTCCCTGGGCCCAATGTTTGGTCCTTGGACCCAATGTTTCTGATTGACTAGCCACTTTAAAACAATTCTATTGCAACCCTTCCCTTAAACAATTAACTAAATACACTTTGCACTCTGGTTTGAGGAATCTAGGATTGGGTTTGCATACCTCTAAGCAAGACTGCCGTTCGCAAATCCTTCTGCTGACCCAACCCAATGAATCCCTCCTCTATGCGTTGCAGAATCGGGACCAAGTTTGTGAAGTTTTTTAGGGAGGCTGGATGATTAGCAAAAACCAACAAGTCCTTAAGGATTCACAAAAAATACCCCAATTACAAAAATAGAAATAGAAGGAATAATATCAATCCAAAAATATAATCTAAAAATAAATAAAAGGGACCACCTTCTCCTGGGCCACCCATGGTAGATGGTGTACATGGCCTAGACTTTGTGCTGCCAACCCAGCTAGTCCCTGCTTTACTACAGTGATTGTGCCTGTGAGGTGGGTGGTTAGCCAGGCGAAGGAACACTTTAATGGAACTTAGATTTAGCATTTAACCTAAAAGCCCCAGAAATGTCCTGTAAAAAACTACAGTTAATGTGAGACTATCGTTAGGGTTGATTATGACTCCTAGAATAATGTTTAAAAGAGTATCTAAAATTCACTTACAACACTATTAAAGCACAGTTATGTTTGAGAATTAAACTAAAAACACTAGTGAAATTTGCCAGTTATGGTAAGCTCCACCATCCATAACTTGCAAAGTAACCATTCAAAATATAATCCACACACCAAATTCTGTGCTTATGATCTCACAATATTTATACCAATAAGTATAAACACCAGAAAGTACATCATTACAAAACAACGTATGTTCAAACCAATAAATAATATTGTATTAATAGTGATCTCATTGATAATATTATTGGTAATTTGATATGTAATCTCAGCTGAGGAATAATGTTAGACATTTCTAAATTTATTTATTTAATCAAAGGTGAGATCATGAGCATTGCATTTGGAGTTTAACTATTAATAGCAGTCTAACCATAGTGTTTTGAGCATGTTGAAGTCCACATACTGAGTATGATGGGTATACTGAGTATGCCTTAACATTTAACTATTGTTTATTTGCATAATCAAGGCAAGTGACAATGGTTTCTACGGTGTCAGGTTGTTGGTTCAGGGTTACTCTTGCATCAGAGAAAATGGCAAGACTTTGGTTCTCATGGAGAAGGGATGGTTGGAGCTGGTCCCAAATGGACAGATGAGGTTGTGGGTTAAAAGAAAGGCATTGCAACAGATTGGGGTCTTGACTTTGCTTTAAATAAAATTAAGGCAGGTTTGAGTTTCAGGCTTTTAGGACTCAAAAGAGGGGATCTTTTGATATTTCTTATGGTTTGAGAGTTATAGCTTACATCAAACCAGTCATGTCATAACGGTAGATAAAAGAGAAATAATTGATGCATTGAAGGCTCAGAGTGTAACTCTGAGAAATCCAGGAGAAAAGAAGGGATGAAAGGAAACATAAATGTAGCAATACTCATTGATAACTGTCAATGAGGTGAGGGAGTCACCCTCAGGGTTATGCCTTTGACTTCTGCCGAGCAACCTCTGTGTGGCCCTATGCTTTGAATCAGCCTGCATGTACCACACAGAGAAAAACAAAATAGTTATTGGTTGATTGCTTAAATTATTCTATCTCTAGTAATTACTTTGGGCCTCAATCTAGTCCTTTGTTCTTTTGCCCACCATGCACCTCAGATGAATGAACCATATGAAATCAGCCCTCCATCTTCTCCAGTAGGAACAGCCTAGCCTGAAATTACAGTTTGGGCTAGTCTATTTCTGTTGGAGCTGACTCTTATTGGATCGTCTCCTATTGGAACTCCTGGATTCAAGAGGGCTCTGCTGATCACTGAAGACTGAACCCTGTCAGGGCTCTAGTTAGAGGGAGCCCTGGTGCCTAGAAGAATGACTTGAGGGTTGCATGAGTAACCAGGAAGAACTGACCCAGAATTGTGATACTAGTGGTACCTCTGGAGGAGGACTGAGACATGATATTGAGACTTCCCATGGAAGGACACACCCTTGGCAAAGAAGGACACAAGGTTCATCAATCTTATTGAGACCATGTGGTAAACATATATGGTCTTGTTAAGCACTGCCCGGTTATAGCTTCCAGCCCTTTCCCTCTGGTGGATTGAAAGAACCAAAGAAGTAAAAAAGCCTAAAGATGATACCTTGGATTGCGGCAAAACAGCAATTCCATCAGAGTGGCTAAGCAACCACATTGGCTATGCAACCCAATTTAGTCCTGCTATGAGATGCTAAAATGAAGGGCTTTAGCAAGCACATGATGACTTACTATCGAACACAGAGCCTGATTTAGAACTTGCCGGACAAGTTACGCCGTCACAAAGGTAATGGATATCCTATCTGCAGAAATCTAAGTCCCATTATATCCTATTTACTTATAAGTCCCTAGTAAAGTTCACTACATGTGCCCAGGGCATGTCAATTAAATGCTACTTGTGGGCCTGCAGCACTGATTGTGCCAGCCACTTACGTAACCCCCTAACTATGTCTCAGGCCATTTAGGTTTTGCATGACCTGGTAGTGAAAAAGTCCCAAAGTCTTTTTTCTCAACAGCAAGCCTATCTCTCCCTTGGAATAACATTGGGATTACTTTATTACACCTTGTAAATGTGATTCACTATCTGGAAGAGGTATGTTTTTCGAGTTTGGTGTCTCTGGACTCACCATTTAAAATCACAACTTATGTTAAATTGCAGTTCTGAAAATGCCACATTAGGAAAGTTGGAAATTTCTTACATTAGCATTTGGTGCCTGACACCTGCTGGAGTACATGTCTGGGGTGGGGTGACAGCTGGCTTGTGCATTCCCTCTAGACAGCCACAAAGAAAGGGTGCTTAGATGTGACTGAGGGGCTGTCTACAGCCTGATAGGCATTCCTGGTTAGGATAGGAGGGATGGGCTGACACTTGCACCTGAATAGACAGTGTCGTGTCCCCTACGAAAAAGGCTGAATACCCCCCTGTAGTGAGTCTGGAGCTAGGGCAGGAAGGGAGGATATGTGTGCCCTTCAAAGACCTTTCTTTTAGGTCTCACCACTTCAAAGGCACCACTGAGTATAAGTACTGGACCTCTAACACCACCAACTCAGTACACTGCTGGACCAGTGGATACTCTTCCAGGAAGAAGGACTGCTGTGCTGCTACAAGGATTGCCACTCTGCTGAGCTGCTACTCTGCTGTGCTGACCTGCTGCCCGCTTGCCTGAGAGTGAGAAGGATTGAACCTGCATCTCTAAAACCCAGAACCCAGATTGATTCCAAGGCCAGTTGACTGGTCTCCTGTTTTCCTACGTCTCAGGGACACAAAAGACTTCAACCCACCCTGCTACAGTACCTGAATGTTGCTTGCTTCAAGTCTTGCCCTGTCAAGTGGTGCCAACCCAGTCGTTGGGCCCTTGGAATTGGGTATAAAGTGCTGCTTCAACCAGAACCCACATACTCATTGCATTGGAACCAGTTCACCTTCGCATGAGTCTGAACCAGTGCATCCTCGTCATTGCATGAAGCGGACCCGGCACATTGCCTATTGCAGCAGCAGAACTCTCTCATTGCATTCAGAACCAGCACATCAAACTCAAAACTCCGAATCGCAAATAGGAAGGGAACACCCCTTCCTATTTGCGATTCTGAAATGCATATTGCGAGTCGGTCCTGACTCGCAATATGCATTTCTGCATTGGAAACTGGAATTTGCGACTCGCAACGGCATTTTTTGCCGTTTGCGACTCGCAAATAGTTTCCTGCATCTGGCCCTAGGTGTGGTATCTTTATGTGTGATGTTTTCACTGTTCTACTGTTTACAGTGCTGTACAAAGACTTAACACATTGCGTCTCAAGTTAAGCCTGCTTGTTGTGTGCCAAGCTATCAGAGGGTGAGCACAGATTAACCTAGAGTGTGTTTGTAGCTTACCCTGACTAGGACTGTTGTTCCTCCTTGGCCAGGGTGCATATCTCTGCCAACCAGAAACCCAATTTCTAACAGTCAGATTTTTGAAAATTGAACAGTGTTGTTCATTAATATATCTTTATATAAATATATACTTTATCTAACCAATATGTGATGAGGAGGGATTATTTCATGGGTTGCTTCAGCTGTCAAGATAAACAACTGGTAGCTCCTGTAAGCAGGGTAATATTGGGTTTTGTATGATCAGCTACAGAGCACTAGAAGGACTGATAGAAAAGTCAATAATGGAAGAATCTGAGGGCACAATGCAGTCCAGTATATGTTTAGTTAATTCTAAGGGAGGACGAGAGAGAGAGAGGGGAAGGGGAAGAGACAATGTTAAATGTGAACTATAGAAAAATATGCTAAAATGTAAGTGAACATTGTAAAGCCAACTGGGTTGCCAAAATACTAACACAGATCAAATTGCAGGACGGGTGCATTCTTCTCTGATACCTAAATAATCGATATGGCAAAAACCGATGTTCAGAAGGTCAAAGGAAATTTATGTTGAATGACAACATATTCAGTTGACAATCGACCCCAATAATCTTCAAATATTGAACATTCTTTAGAGTAGAACTTCAACACTTCAACGGAATCTAGACCAAATGTAAAATCGAGAAGACTGTTAAATGGAGTAGAAGAGGTGTTATCTGCATTAACCCTGGATAAAATACATTGATTTTGAAAAAAAAGTGACTAGATGGAATATTGAACAGCCAATGGTATCTCATAAGCTACGGTATTTTTAACGTTAATCATACAATATGTTATAAGATGCACGTAGGTCAGTCTTGATTTTTTAAAGGATGCTAGGGATATCGCTGCAGTATTGCGAACAAACCACACATTTGGGACTAGCAATACCAGAAAAACATGAATGTTCGACAAAGACGTTGAATTTAACGTACATAAATTAAGAATGATAGAATTCAGTATCCAGGTAAAGCTTAACAATGTCATTGCTTCTGTCAACCTTGTTACTACTAAAGTATGAGAGTAACTAAACCAGCTTAAACTATCATCGACTAGCTTAGCCAATCACAAACAAGAAAAAACATCAAAGAGAACAATTGCGTTTCATAATTATCAAGCCTGGTTCTCATTTTATTTCTGTCCGCAGGTTATTTCACTGGTTTGAAGCACCTGGGGCAAAGTGTTTATTTTTAGTTTAATAATGCACTTAAATAATCAAGTAGTAAACTATAGCTCCTACACATTTGACTTCAAAGCAGCTGAAATCCATGCTAAAAATCAAGCATTTGAAGGTTTTCAATTACAAACGTTATTAGTCGACCTAAGTGTGTCTAGGCTACATTAAAAGACATAGAGCCACATTCATAAATATACTGTCGTGCGTAGCAGTCGCTTCCTCTTGACTTAAATCATTAATTCAGAAGTAACTCAGGAGTACTGAAAAAGTAAGTAAAAGAAAAATCTTCGTGAATCAGGCCCATAGAATCCCATTCTCAAAACCATGCTCACGTGTTAATTTAATTTACATGCATAAATACCTTGATTTCTGCGTGCAAGATTGTCACAGAAAGTAAACCTACAGTCGTAAATCCAACTCCAGAGGCGAAGAAAGGGTGTTAAAAAGTGCAGGTACACTGGGAAGTTTGGGTACTTCAACTAACTGGAGAGTATGTGGGTAAGAAAACTTTTTCTGCACTTAATCTGACCCTAACAATGATTGAAGGTTTACTCATGCCAAGAGTAAGAGTAAATCCCTTTCCAGGGTGAAATAGAAAGAGAACCCTCCAAAAATCCAAAATCCAAAATTAGACTGTAGGTGCAACACATCACAAAATATATCCTATTAAGCAACTGTACCCTGGATATAATTAGGAATATGAATTAGCCTTACATTGGTCAAAATTCAGAATTAATGTAACCTTTCCAGGTTTACTTCAGGTAGCCCGCCACTGTCGCTGATAAACAGGAGTACTCATGCAGCCGTCCATAAATTCTAGCAATTCATAAATGTGGATTTATGCAAGCAAGTGAATCTGAGGGTGCATATTAAACAATTACTTGAACTACCAAGCCCAAAGTGTTTTGCTTTCTAATCGTATGTCCATTTCCATTTAGTATTCCATTGCGTTACCGTTTCTTCTGAAAAAGGCATATTACATGCGTTGGAGTATGCATTATAAAGTAATTGTATTACTAGCAGGCACGCCCTCGGTAGACTCAATTTTGAATCCCGCCTTAACTACAGATGAGACAAATTAATCACAATTTAGCAGATGTCGTTTAAGATGCATAGTTAGTGGCCATGCTGCACAGACTATCAGGCCATAATAAAGTTAACTCTGCGTTCGATTGGAAAATGCTTGTGTGCAGTATAGTGTAATCATAAAGGAAAAACATAAAAAAACACTACAAGCCTGGAATGTTACTAAAGTGTGAAGATGAAAAGTGGGTTGTGCATTATTATTTTGCCCTGTGCCATTATTTTGTGCTGTGCTATGCTTTGAGGTTGTGGTGGTTTGTTGTTGTATGCTCTTGTGTTGCACTTTGTTGTGATGATGATGTATTTTTTGTACTGTTATGTTTTGTAACTTTAACCCCTTCGCTGCCAGGCCTTTTCCCCTCCTGTTCCGAGCCTTTTTTTTTGGCTATTTGGGGCAGTTCACCCTCATAACTTTTTGTCCAAATAAGCTATCCACGAAAAATTTGCATCCTTTTTTTTCCCAACATCCTAGGGATTCTAGGGGTACCCAGAGTTTGTGGATTCCCCTGGAGGAGACCAAGAAAAAATGGGAATTAAGGGCTGCAGAAGAAGGCTTGTGGTTTTTTTCCCTGAAAATGTCATCAACAAAAGGTTTGCAGTGCTAAAATCACCATCTTCCCAGCTACCAGGAACCGGAATCAGAAAACCACATTTTTCAACACAAGTTTGGCATTTTACTGGGACATACCCCATTTTTACTATTTTGTGTGTTTCAGCCTCCTTCCAGTTAGTGACAGAAATGGGTGTGAAACCAATGCTGAATCCCGGAAAGCTAAACATTTTCGAAAAAAAAATAAAATTCAGAATTCAGAAAGGGGTAATTTGTGTAGATCCTACAAAGTTTTCCTCAGAAAATAACAGCTGAAATAAAAAAAAAATGAAATTGAGGTGAAAAAAAACAGCCATTTTTCTCCACGTTTTACACTGTAACTTTTTCCTGCGATGTCAGATTTTTGAAAGCAATATACCGTTACATCTACTGACACATCTGGTTGCGGGGATATATAGGGCTCGTAAGTTGATCAAGAACCCTAGGGACCCAGAGCCAATAAAGGAGCTGCACCTTGCAAAGCGTTTTCATTCTGTACCAGGTGAACAGCAATTAATTTGCTGAAATATAAAGAGTGAAAAATGGGTATCTAGAAAACCTTTATATTTCCAAAATGGGCAGAAGGTAAACTGTTGAGAAGCAGTGGTTATTTGCACATCTCTGAATTCCGTGGTGCCCATGTTAGCATGTGAATTACAGGGCATTTCTTAAAGAGATGTTTTTTTTTACACACTGTCTTACATTTGGAAGGAAAAAGTGTAGAGAAAGACAAGGGGCAATAACTCTTGATTTGCTATTGGGTTCCCCCAGGTCTCCCAATAAAAATGGTACCTCACATGCGTGGGTAGGCCTAATGCTCATGACAGGAAACGCAACATGGACACATCACATTTTTGCATTGAAATCTGATGTGTTTTTTGCAAAGTGCCTAGCTGTAGATTTTGGCCTCTAGCTCAGCCGGCACCTAGGGAAAACTTCCAAACCTGACAATTCTTTAAAACTAGACAACTAGAGGAATCCAAGATGGGGTGACTTGTGGGGCTCTCACCAGGTTCTGTTACCCAGAATCCTTTGCAAACCTCAGTATGTGGCCAAAAAAACACTTTTTCCTCACATTTTGATGACAGAAAGTTCTGGGATCTGAGAGGACCCACAAATTTCCTTCCACTCAACGTTCCCCCAAGTCTCCTGATAAAAATGGTAATACACTTGTGTGGGTAGGCCTAGCGCCTGCAACAGGATATGCCCCAAAACACAACGTGGACACATCACATTTTCCTAAAGAAAACAGAGCTGTTTTTTGCAAAGTGCCAAGCTATGGATTTTGCCCCTATCTCAGCCAGCACCTTGGGAAACCTACCAAACCTGCACCTTTTCTGAAAACTAGACACCTAGGTGAATCCAAGATGGGTGACTTGTGGGGCTCTCACCAGGTTCTGTTTCCCAGAATCCTTTGCAAACCTCAAAATCTGGCCAAAAAAACACTTTTTCCTCACATTTCAGTGACAGAAAGTTCTGTAACCTGAGAGGAGCCACAAATTTCCTTCCACCAGTGTTCCCCCTAGTCTCCTGATAAAAATGGTTCCTCACTTGTGTGGGTAGACCTAGCGCTGTAACTAGGAAATGCCCAAAAACACAACGTGGATACATCACATTTTCGCAAAGAAAACAGAGCTGTTTTTTGCAAAGTGCCTAGCTGTGGATGTTGGCGTCTAGCTGAGCCGGCACCTAGGGAAACTTACCAAACCTGGCAACTTTTGAAAACTAGACACCTAGAGTAATCCAAGATAGGGTGACTTGTGGGGCTCTCACCAGGTTCTGTTACCCAGAATCCTTTGCAAACCTCAAAATGTGGCCAAAAAAACACTTTTTCCTCACATTTTGGCGACAGAAAGTTCTGGAATCTGAGAGGAGCCACAAATTTCCTTCCACCAAGAGTCCCCCCAAGTCTCCCAATAAAAATGGTACCTCACTTGTGTGGGTAGGCGTAGTTCCCGCGAAAGGAAATACCCCAAAACACTATCTGGACAATTCAAAATTATCAAATACAAAACTACCAGTTTTTGCTGGGGTGAGGTGTCTGCGTTTTGGTCCTGTACTCAGCAGCCATCTAGGGAAACCTACCAACCACAGACATTTCTAAAAAATAGACTCCCGAGGGAGTCCAGGGAGGTGTGATTTGCTTGGATCCCCCAATGTTTTGTTACCCAGAACCCTCAGCAAACCTCAAATTTAGCTAAAAAATCACATTTTTCACACATTTCTGTGCAGGATCACTGCACAGTACATATTTCCTACCAACCAATGTTCCCCTCAGTCTCCTGGTAAAAATGACACCTCACTTGTTAGGTGGGCCAAGTGCCTGTGCCAGGGAAGAGCCAAAAACATGTCGAAATTGAGGGGGAACCAAAGCGGGTCCAAAAGAGCAGTTTGGAAAAAAACATTTTTAGGCTGACAAGTGCAGCAGAATTTTTATTGGTAAAGATGAGACAATGCTGTGTGGTAGGAATTTTGTGGATTCCTGCAGGTTGGAGGTTTGCAGGGCATTGTGGGAAAGAAAATGGCGCAGGGTGCATGTGAAGCACACCACCCTAGAATCAACCAGATGTTTAGTTTTCAGATGTGTCTAGGTGTTGTGGATTTTTCTACAGGGCAGCGTCTCAAAGTCCAAAAAGTGCAGCGCTCACAATTCCAAGTGGGATGATTTTGAGAGTTAGCCAAGCTCTCATGGCCCAAATGTAATACCAAAACCCAGAATAATCATATGTCCTCTTGCTTGCCATGGAATAAGATGTTTTAGTGTGCAGGGGTAGAGCTGAAAGACTGTTACCCCCTTCAGTTGGGGTGAGGGCATAACCAGTCCCATACTGGTTGGTAGCCACCACCCCACTATTTGTTTTTTAATTCCTTGGCATCTAGTAGACTTTCTGCCTCCCTTCTGGGGTGTGGATCGGGGGTAATTGCCCCATCTGCCCACTGGTGGGCAGAACACCTTTGGCCCTATGTATTTGGGGTGGGGATATGGCCATACCCCCACCCTCTTATTTTGAAAAGGAAACTCTTCCCTGGTCTCTTGGGGGCAGATGGGCCTTCCAAAAATAGGCCCATGTGCCCCCAAGGGGGGCAGATATGTCCAAAAGTAATGTGTCCCCATGGGGAGTGACCCTTGCCCAAGGGACTGCCCCCCAAAACAAAACACACACACCTATCCCTGGTAACAGAAATGGCCTAAAATAAATTTGATGCCTCAGGGGAGTGACCCTTGACTAAGACTTTGTCAGCCGCAGTGTGTGAGTGTGATGTCAGAGTGAGCCGCACTGGGATAGGCTGGTTAGTGAGAAGAGTCGCAAGCGGATTGGCAGCCGTCTGTAAGAGGCAATTGGTTGAGAAAGCGGGTGAAGGGAATCTTGGGAGTAGAAGTAATTTCCTTATTGAATCAAATAAATACAACAGAGAAAGATGAAGTTTTTCAAAGCTTTTAGGAGTGCCATGAAGGGTGATAGTTACATTAAGGTGACAGTGGAGGAGCCAGCCCCACTGGAAATTTCTCTGTATTTATTGTGATAGAGGAGCGAGGTGTTGCGCCATGTCTTTGATTAAAACAATGGTGTAACCTAACTGAGAAACAGGGAGCTTTAGCATTTCCAGAGTATGGAACATTTAATTCGAGAATTTTGGATCAATTGCGAATGACATTATGACGAAGCCACTTCCGAGACCAGCACAGTTTGAGGCATTAGCGGTTTGAGAGCTCATAGCAAGACAACAGCAAGAGATAAAATTTCAGAGTAGAATAAGGAAGGTAGAGAAGTCTTTAGCAGAGGTGAGATGGGATTGGGAACCGAAGAAGTGGAGAATGGCAACATTACAGGGTGTTAAGTTGTTTCCTGCTATTACAGAGGAAGATGAGTCAGAAGAGAAGGAGGATACTAGCAAAAGGGATAAGAGTTTGTCAGAGGGTAAGAAGTAGAAAAATACTTATGTGGAAGAAGATTCAGATGTTGAGGATCTTATTACTCAGGTGTTGAGGGACCGACCTCCACCATCCAAGTACCAGTTCTGCTCCAACTGCCCCAGCTAAGGTGTCAGGGACAGTGGGACCAGTACAAACAGATAATGGACAGGTACAAGGGGTAGTGCAGAGTACTCCTAATGCAGTGACTACTTCGGTAGTACAAGCGCAGATGTACCCACCACCCATACAGAGAAGTGGTTCCAAGGCCAATGTTAGTTTGGATTGAGCGGACTCCAATGTTGTTGCCTCAGGCACACTCACAGGGTTTGCTGAAATTCACACCAATGACGGGAACACAGTCAGATGTGACACCAGTAATGAATCAGAGTATGGAAGTACCCCTTCCACAAAAGCAGGTGTCAGAGCAGCCCCAAATGCAATATCGCTGCTGATTACTGTTGGTCCAGCGGTACCATTGTTTGCGCAGAATAAGCCGACTGCAGGAGAACAGGGTGAAATGTCATAAAGCCTCGTGAGGAGGGGGGTGAAAGATCATGTGCAGGTAATATCGTCTATGAGTCAGACCTTTGATGGATCTAGGCCACTAATGGTCCTTAGTCTACTTGTTGCACTTGCAGATGCCGTAAATGGTCCGAGTGTAAGTCAGAGCATGAAGCTTTTGACACCGCAAACTCCAGGTGCAGTGTTATAACAGGTGCCATTGCTGAACGCAAGTAACATTTCATTACAAGGATTAACAGCACGGCTGTTGAATGAGTGGTTAGACAGTCTGAATTCCCCTCAAAATACATCCAAGGGTGAAGAGCAGATTAATAGTGTAAGGCTAGCTACCAAAATAACCGAACTAGTTGAATGATCGATGGGAGTGAATAGGTTAGAATCCTATACCGAAGAAGAGCTGAGAAACTTGTGTCCAAGAATTACGAGAGAAGTGGGCAAGATTTATCAGAAATAGGCAGACTTGGCAGATAAACATGACATAGAAATTGAGAAAACAAACCACTTGGAACAAAGCTACAGGTGAGACTTTTAGGCAAAAGATTTTGAGCACATGAGGTCAGCTGAGATTAAAGCACATCTCAAAGAATTATTGCAGAGTGTTCAAATTTGGGGAGCATTAGAGAAGTGGGAAAGCATATGGGTGAAGAAGAAGGATAGAGGGAAACGAGATTCACAAGAAGGGTCTGAAAGTGTTCAAAAAGCAAAGGATCCAGTAAACAGTTTACCAATGAGGGAGATTCCAGGTGGGCAATTTGTCCATGTTCCCTGGCACAGGAGTGATATTTTGTCATTCACAAATGATTATCGAAAGCTGAGAGAGAAACCGCTTGAGTGGTACCAGCAGACAGATAGATTTGTGAAGCTTTCGAAATGTCTGTGGGAAGACTTGAATACTCTGCTGGAGTTAGTAGTGCCAGTTGATTTGTGGATTAAGTGCAAAAGAGCAGTGGACTGGCCGACAAGTGAACCAGAAAGGAACAGAATTACAGGTGCACCATCATCCGAAGTGGTGAAACATTATTATAGGTGATTGAGTTCCTGAAGACGGGAATCTTGCCTAAAAATATTGATTGGCAGAGAATTGATAGGACAGTGTAGGAAGTAAAAGAGTCGATACACACTTATTATGAGAGGTTGTTGAAGGCATTGAAGGAGTACAGATTCGTACAAGGATTGAGACCTGAAATGGGTTAGATGATTAAGAGTCATTTGATTTGTTGGCAAGCAAAAGCGATTGATGAGGTGTTGCAATATGCGAAATACTGTAGTGATGGGATTGAGGTGAAGCAGAAAAAGATGAAGGAGAAGGCGATGGTGATGCAGATTAGGGCAGCTCAAAATGGAGTGCAGGGAGCTTTAGTGCAACAGATACCACAGCAGCAGGGAACTGTCATGTTCCAACCCCAAGCGCGAGGTAAGGGTTGTGGAATCAATATGAATCGTGGTCCGGATTTGAGTACTGTGGTGGTTCAGAATGATGTGCAAGGGATGAAAAAGATGTTGCTGTGTCACCTTTGTGGAAACGTGGGACTCTGGAAGCGGGAGTGTTCAATGATGGTGCAGGATGGTGTTGTTCAGCAAAGTGGTGATGTCAATACATTTAAAACTGTGAAGTTCCCTTGAATTAGAGGACTTCATCCCAATTTTCAGAATAACATGAATCAAGTGCAGAATTTTCAACTCATGAAGCTGTTGCAAATGCCTTGTGCACAAATAGCACAGTTGCAACCAATGCAGCAGCAAGTTCCTATGGTACCTAGACAGCAAATGCAGATACCTCAAGCTCTGATGGAACAGCAACAGATGATGCTTACTCAGCAGGTCACATGTCAGAGACAAGCCAGAAGTAATAACACAGTGCACCAGTTCCCATTACATAGTGAGAATGACAAATGGATGTGTGGAAGTTCAGATGAGGAGCCATGCATGCTTGCAGCATCCCTGGACTGGGATCAGAGAGGACCTTTTGTGAAAGGAAAGGTGATGGGTCATAGGGTCTCAATTTTAGTGGATACAGGAGCTACAGGCTCTACAGTGAGGAGTGCAGAAGTGCCGAACTTACCTCTTTCAGGAAGAACAGTACATGTTGTAGCGGTAGGGAATAGACAGTTGATAAATCCGATCACAGATCCAGTACAGGTTGAGATTGGCAACTTCCAGGGATTGCATAAGTTTGTAGTCTGTGACTGAAGTCCAGTATCCCTACTGGGAAGGGACTTATTATGCAAGACCAGATGTTTAATTAGTTGTTCAACTGCTGGAATAGAAGTTCAGACGAACAATGATTATGAGGAAGAACAAACTCCTGAAACTGAGAATGAAACCATTAATGAGGAGTACCCATTGATTGAGTTTTTCACGATGTTTACTGTGACAGAATTGCATGCAGACTTGCAGGGAACAGTACAGGAAAATGTGTTGGATCTGACAGGTAAAGAAGTGGGTTTGATCAAAGGAGTGGAGCCAATTAAGATCACTTTGAAGCCGAATGTAGTGTTTCCGAGCTTCCACAGTATAACATGGCACAGGATGTTCTGATGAAAGTGGCACAGATAATCGGAAATTTTCTGAAACAAGGGGTTTTGATGGAAGTGTTGAGCAGTCCATGTAATTCACCGATAATGAGCTTGAAAAAGCCTTGTGGGAAAGTATGAATTGTGCAAGGCTTGCGAAAAGTGAATGACCTGGTGATCAAGTGTTGTCCTGTAGTGCCGAACCCATCAGTAATATTGTTTCAGATTCCATGCGATACAGAGTGGTTCACAGTGTTTTTTTTGTCACAAGCTTTCTTTTCTGCGCCTCTCCATGAGTATAATCAGTTTATTTTTAGTTTCAAATTCCTAAACAGAGTCTACAGCTGGTGCAGTCTTCGTCAAGGGTTGAATCACAGAGTCACCGTCTCTGTTCAATCAGATTTTGAAAAATAATCGCATCCAAAACAAGGGACGAGTGTAAGTACGACTTGATTGCCCTGTTGAATCTCTTGGGAAAGTTCAGACATAAAGGGTCACCAATGAAATTGCAGTACTATCAAAAGTCAGTGAAATATCTGGGACACCAAATTGAGAAGGGGTCAAGGAGAATTTCCAGACAAAGGATTACAATGATACTGCAGAGAAGTCCTCCAACTTCACAGAGAAATGTCAGACTGTTCTTGGGAATGGTAGGCTATTGTCATCAGTGGATTCCAAATTTTGCTGAGATTGCTAAACCGTTGCAGCACCTGACACATAAGGAGGTTACAGATCCCATTGCCTTAGATCAGGACCAGATGAAGGCGTTCACTGAGTTGAGAGAGAGTTTATGCAGAGCTCCAGCGTTGGGAATGTCTGATTACACGAACGCATTCATATTGTTTTGTCATGAACGTGATGCTTGTTCTTTGTCTGTCTTGACACAGGTCCATGGAGGTGCTTATCTCCCAGTAGCCTATTTTTCAGCTACCTTGGACCCAGTCGCAGCAGCCTTACCAAATTGTTTGCAAGCGGTTGCCGCAGTTGGTCAAAGCCTATCACAGTGTGAGGGAGTGGTGATGGGATACCCTTTGACGGTAATGGTCCCTCACTCTGTTGAGATTTTACTAATAAGGCTGAAAATGCAGTATTTGACTGGTGCCAGACTGACAAGGTATGAGACGAACATTCTAGGTGCTCTAAATGTAACATTGAAAAGATGTACAGTGCTGAACTCGGCAACATTGCTTCCAAGTGATACTGTTGAAATTGAAAAGGAGGAAGACATTGAGCATGATTGTCTTGAGATAACTGAGTTGTCCAAGAAACCCAGACCACATATCAGAGATACCTGATTGGAAGGAAATGACCAAATTGTCTTTGTTGATGGCTCATGTCTCAGAGATGGTACAGGAACACTGAGAGCAGGATATGCTGTGTGCACGATTAAAGGTACTTTAGAAGCTTCTTGGCTTCGAGGAGTGTATTCTGCACAAGTAGCAGAATTGGTAGCTCTTTCTGGGGCATGCCATGTATCTGCTAGACTGAGAATCACTATCTATATAGATAGCCAATATGGATTTGAAATTGTTCATGATTTTGGTCAATTTTGGTCGCAAAGAGGTTTCCTGACCTTTACTGGTTCACCAGTAAGAAATGGTGACAGAATAAGGAAATTGCTGTATGCAACACAGTTGCCTAAAGAAATTGCCGTGGTGAAATGCAAGGCACATCAAAAGACACAGGATTACATCTCACTAGGAAATGGATAGGCTGATCAAGTCGCAAGGTTTTGCGCATTGAACTGTATATCGTTCAAAGATAAGTGGGAACTAATATCAGAAGAAAACACATGTGCAAGTTTTGCATTGAAAGTAATTGATACTTTGGAAGAGTTGAAAACATTGCAAAATAATGTTGACAAGGAATAAAAAAGATTTTGGTCTAAACTACAATGTGTCCAAAGAGCTGATGAAATTTGGGTTTCTGAAGAGGGTCAGATGGTCCTGCCAAATAACTTATTGTCGCAAATGGCCAGATATTTCCACGGACAGGCACACATTGGTAGGGATGCCATGGTTTGATTGTTAAAGATCGATTGGTTCAATCCTAAATTTAGGCAGGCAGCAGAGGCAGTATGTCATCGCTGCATAATCTGTCAGCAGTTAAACGTGGGAAAAGGGACAGTGGCGAATTTGAGCCACATTGGAAAATCAGGAGGTCCATTCAGCTGAATGCAATCGGATTTCATTGAGATGCCTGCATGTGGAGGTTTGAAGTATGTGTTGGTGATTGTGTGCATTTTTAGTCACTGGATTGAAGCATACCCCACAAGAAGAAATGACAGTCTCACAGTAGCAAAGTTGTTGCTTAGGGAGTTGATACCACATTTCGGGTTTCCAATCTCTTTAGAATCAGTTAGGAGAACTCACTTCAACAACGAGGTGATTAAACTCTTATGGGCAGCACTAAACATTGAGCAGAAGTTGCATTGTAGTTACCACCCTGAAGCATCAGAACTAGTGCAACAGATGAATGGTACCTTGAAATCAAGAATTGCAAAGATGTGTGCAGCTTACGAATCTGAAATGGCCAGATGCATTGCCTTTTGTGCTGATGTCGATGAGGAATACACCTGACAGGAAGACAGGGCTGTCACCCCATGAGATTCTCTTGGGCACAGCAATGAGATTACCAAAAGTTCCAGCAAATGCACTTGTAAATATTACAGATGATATGGTGTTGGGCCACTGCAAGGGTCTGGCTGATGTGGTTCGCTCTTTCTCTCAGCAGGTGCAGGCCACCACCCTGCCACCCATCCATGATCCAGGGCACCAGCTAAGAGCCGGAGACTGGGTCGTTGTCCAAAAACATGTTTGCAAGACGTGTTTACAGCAAAGCTGGAGAGGGCCTTTATCAGTTGGTCCTAACAACAACGACAGCTGTGAAGTGTGCAGGACTCCCAAACTGGATTCACGTGAGTCACACGAAAAAAGTGGCATGTCCACAGGAACATGAAGAAGTGTTGTTCATAGCACCAACAATAGCGAAGCAGCTCTCTGCACCTGAACCAGAAAAAGGACCGAGAAATTGAAAAAGAGCCTGTGGAAGATGGTTCTATTACCCCTGTAAGAGACGAAGGTGAACAATTACAGGAGTGTGAGGAAGAATCAATCTCAATGGATACAGCAGGAGAGCCTAGCGCAGCAGGGGTTCTCCCAAAAGCAGACGGTGTTGAAAAGCAAACATAGCAAGTGCCAGACCAAGAGGGGGAAAGAGTTGAGACGGAGCAAAGACAAAGTGATCCGACTCCTCCTGAGCCCGTTGCAGGTCCATCAAGAGAAAACACCATAGAGAAAGAGAAGGAGAAGAGTCCAATCCTGAGAAGAATACTGAGAGAAGGATTGAGAAAAGGAGATAATTGGACTGAGTAGCAAGTGGGGAAAAGAAAGGAATTGGTAATAAATGAAACAATAGAAGAAGAGGTAGATACTACGAGAAAAGAAGAATTGAGTGAAGGAGAGCTAAGTGGGGATCGAAAGTTAAAAAGAAAGAGAATGGCAAGTCGGTGTTACGCAGGTCCTGAATGGGTATATGCAATTACTAATGAATGGCAACACAAGTTTATGTCCTTTTGTTTTGACAGAGGGATTCCGAGTCAGTACTTTGATGTAAACTGAAGGGAAACAAGAAGCTGAATTGTTGAACTAATCTGAAATACCTTAACCCCTTTAATGCGGGCATCGGCCCGAACTACCTCCCTGGTGCGGGTCTTTTTTTTTTTAAACCCTGGGAGACACGGAGGAGCTTCCGTGTCTCCCTCACTCCCCACCCGCCCCTTTTTTACGTCACAATGTTGTTTTCCCCACCGGAGCAGGAAGTGGCCGTAGGGCCGCTTCCTGCTCCGATGGGGAAAACGGCCCTAAACGGCCTTCCCCACTTTCAGGAAGGCCTCGTATGAAAGGGGAGACTCTCCCCTTTCATACAAGGCCTTCCTGAATGCATTTCCTTGCCCTCGATCGCAGCACAGCTGCGGTCAAGGGCCAGGAAATGCCACTAGACACCAGGGATTTCACTTGGGGGGTCGGCCCCCCTAGGAAAACGGGCCGGCCCCACCACAGGGCTAATTTTTTTTTTTTTTTTAAACAAAATTGCCAGGGGGTCGTCCGTAGGCAGGGTGACCCCCTGTGAGAACATATTTATTTTTTAGTAAACCCTACAACTACCAAAAAAATACAGATCTATATATATATATATATATATATATATATATATATATATATATATATATGTATAGATAGATAGATAGATAGATAGATAGATAGATAGATAGATAGATAGATAGATAGATAGATAGATAGATAGATAGATCAATCCATGTAGATAGATATGTCTATCTACATGGATATATCTATAGATAGATCTCTCTCTCTCTCTCTCTATATATATATATATATATATATATAGATAGCTATATCTAAATATATATATATATATATATATATATATATATATCACTTTTGTCAGTGCATGTGTGGTTTCCCTGGGGGCTTCAAAGCATTGCACATACTTCAACTGACGCATTTCAACTGTAGCTTTTAGGCAGCAATAAAGAAGTCAAGTAAGTCTTGTGATTATGTTTCTGCTACAAAAGGATCAGACTTTTGTCTAGTGGCAGTTTTAGTGCCATAAAGAAGCGCAAAAGGTTTATCTGACTACTGCAAAGAGCAAATCTGTATTTTATGTAAATAGCTGAGTACGTTAGTAAAGTCAGCCACTACCTGCGCTATAATACAAATGAAATTTATGTGCGGGGTGGCTATGGAGAGATGAAGAGCACGTTTGCTGGGTGGTAATGAGGGAATCCGAGGAGTAGGACATGGGAGTAGGAGCACCAATAATGATTGTTGGACTGGGCGCTAGAGGTGCTAAAGACTGTGACGAATGGTATGTGACAAGGTGTTTGAGTGTCTTGAAAGAACATGCTGATTGAGGGAAGAAGCGCAGGTAAGGTGGCCTCTACTGTTGCACGTATCACACACACACACCAGCAATTTTGTGACTGTCTATGTAGGCTAGTGTTTTAGAGCAACAGTTTAGCCAATAGCAGAGATGGCATCTTGATGGATGACTGCTGCTGACATCACTCTGGTTATAGAGGACAGCTCTGACATAGGATCAGAGACTGAGACAGCAGATACTGAGACAGCATCTGAGGGATAGGACAATGGCGCAGACTCTGGGAGTGATTTTTCAGTTGGAGGAGTCCCATTGGATAACTCCTTCCAGTAAATTGCAAGGGAGGTGATGAGGGCAGTCCTGTTGTCCCTTCGCAAGCACAGTCTGTGCAACAGGGCAATAGTGGGTTAGCCCAATTTACTTCAGCCCCGAATTCCACTGCCCAAATTGTATTGTGGAGACATCAAAATTATCTATCACAAAACAAACTGGTTTTGTAAGGCAGGCACCTGTGTTTTTGGTCCTGGGTTTGGCGGCTATATACTGAAACATACTAAACCCAAACATTTCTGGGAACTAGACGTCCGGGGGAGTCCACAGAGGTGTGACATGTGTGAATTCCCCAAAGTTGTCTTACCCAGAATACCCTGCAAAGCTGAAATGTTGAATAAAAACTATATTTTTCTTGCATTTCTGTCACACAAACTACAGGAATATGCCACGATCCACAAAATTCTTACCACCCACTGATTCCTCACCTGTCCTGATAAAAACACTACCCCACTTGAGTGCCTATACCTAGTGCCTGCATAAGGAATGGATCACCCCAGGGTCAACAGTTGCCTTATGTACGTACCAACATTGACCGTTGTGTGATCTATTCCTGTTGCGGGCACTAGGCCTACCCACACAATTGAGGTACCATTTTTATCGGGTGACTTGGGGGAATGCTGGCTGGAAGGATATTTGTAGCTCCTCTCAGATTCCAGAACTTTCTATCACCGAAATGTGAGGAAAAATAGTTTTTTTCTCCAAATATTGAGGTTAGCAAAGGATTCTGGGTAACAGAACCTGATCAGAGCCCCCCAAGTCACCCCATCTTGGATTCCCCTAGGTGTCTAGTTTTCAAAACTCTGCAGGTTTGCTAGGTTTCCCTAGGTGCCAGCTGAGCTAGAGGCCAAAATCCACAGCTAGGCACTTTGCAAAAAACAGCTCTGTTTTCTTTGTGAAAATGTGATGTGTCCACGTTGAGTTTTGGGGCATTTCCTGTCGCGGGCGCTAGGCCTACCCCCACAACAGAGGTCCCATTTTGATCGGGAGACTTGGGGGAATGCTGGGTGGAAGGAAATTTGTGGCTCCTCTCAGATTCCAGAACTTTCTGTCACCGAAATGTGAGGAAAAAGTGCTTTTTTGGCCACATTTTGAGGTTTGCAAAGGATTCTGTGTAACAGAACCTGGTCAGAGCCCCACAAGTCACCCCATCTTGGATTCCCCTAGGTGTCTAGTTTTCAAAACTGTGCAGGTTTGCTACGTTTCCCTAGGTGCCGGCTTAGCTAGAGGCCAAAATCCACAGCTAGGCACTTTGCTCTGTTTTCTTTATGAAAATGTGATATGTCCACATTGTGTTTTGGGGCATTTCCTGTCACGGGCACTAGGCCTACCCACACAAGTGAGGTATCATTTTTATCGGGAAGGAAATTTGTGGCTCCTCTCAGATTTCAGAACTTTCTGTCACCGAAATGTGTGGAAAAAGTATTTTTTGGCCACATTTTGAGGTTTGCAAAGGATTCTGAGTAACAGAACCTGATCAGAGCCCCACAAGTGAGCCCATCCTGGATTCCCCTAGGTGTCTAGTTTTCAAACATTTGCAGGTTTGGTAGGTTTACCAAGGTGCCGGCTGAGCTAGAGGCCAAAATCCACAGCTAGGCAGTTTGCAAAAAACACATCAAATTTCAATGTAAATATGTGATGTGTCCATATTGCCTTTCCTGTCGCGAGCATTAGACCTACCCACGCAAGTGAGGTACCATTTTTATCAGGAGACTTGGGGAACACAGAATAGCACAGCAAGTGTTATTGCCCCTTGTCTTTCTCTACATTTTTTCCTTCCAAATTTAAGACAGTGTGTAAAAAAGACGTCCATTTGAGAAATGGCCTGTAATTCACATGCTAGTATGGGCACCACGGAATTCAGAGATGGGCAAATAACGACTGCTGCTCAATACCTTATCTTATGCCCATTTTGTAAATACAAAGGTTTTCTTGATACCTATTTTTCACTCTTTATATTTCAGCAAATTAATTGCTGTACACCCGGTATAGAATGAAAACCCATTGCAAGGTGCAGCTCATTTATTGGCTCTGGGTAGCTAGGGATCTTGATGAACCTACAAGCCCTATATATCCCTGCAACCAGAAGAGTCCAGCACATGTAACGGTATATTGCTTTAGTAAAGTAAAACGCTGAGAAAAATTGTTGTTTTTTAGCTCAATTTCAATATTAGTTTTTTTAGCTGTTATTTTCGGTAGGAAAACCTTGTCGAATCTACACAAATGACCCCTTGCTGAATTCAGAATTTTGTCTACTTTTCAGAAACACTTAGCTTTCTGGGATCCAGTGTTGGTGTCACTAACTGGAAGGAGGATGAAAGCACCAAAAATAGTAAAAATGAAGTATGTCCCAGTAAAATGCCAAACTTTTGTTGAAAAATGTGGTTTTCTGATTCAACTCTGCCTGTTCCTGAAAGCTGGGAAGATGGTGATTGTAACACCATAAACCCTTTGTTGATGTCATTTTCAGGGTAAAAATCACAAGCCTTCTTCGACAGCCCTTTTTTCCATTTTTTGAAGAATAAAAAAAACTTTTAGGTGTATTTTGGCTAATTTCTTGGTCTCCTCCTGTGTAACCCAGAAACTCTGGGTACCTTTAGAATCCCTAGGATGTTGGAAAAAAAGGACGCAATTTTGGCGTGGATAGCTTATGTGGACAAAAAGTTACAAAGGTCTAAGCGCGAACTACCCCAAATAGACAAAAAAGGGCTCAGCACGGGGGGGAAGGCCCAGCAGCTAAGAGGTGAAAGAGACTGTTGAAAATAAACATAAACCCGGATGTGACAAGCTGCTAATCAATTTTGACAAAGGAAAAGGGTTCCTGGATGTGAAACTGAACTGTGAGAGAAAAATGTTTCCCTCACTTTTGATTTTTTACTGCAATATATATATATACATAAGAGTTTCTTCTAATTTCTGATTCTTTACAGATCATGGCTGAGTTAAATAATGAAGTTAGGAATGCTAGGCGCTGTAAAAATATGAGCATTGGATTGGCGATTATGTGTGGGATTTTGTTTATAGTAGTGATTGTGGGAATGTCTGTTCTTGATTTGAAAGGAAACAATCGTGAATTTGTTCCTGAAATTACTGCATTAACAGCTTTAGAGAAGTTTAAGTTAGATGAGAAGTATTTGCATGAATACACTAGTGCTCAAAGAGAGCTTTCTTCTAACGTTGAGTGAGTATGTTGAAACAATGGATGCAAGGTATTGTCTTGTGTGTATGCAAATTCCTTCATTGGTAGAGGAAGGAGTTACGTACTATATGCTTCTGCTAACTCACAGAATAAGCTGTAGTTTGCTACTAACAAGGTTCTATAATCAAGAGTATATACAGTATTTTTACTCTAATTACGTTGTAGTGTTTTCAATTGTTCCTATAATTAGATATCTGAGTAGAATAGCTAAGGATCATGATATGGTATTAGTTAGAGGATTCTTTGAGCCTACACTAACTTTTGGGACCAGATATGCACATAGAAACAATCTTACATGCTTGCTTACACCTTTAGAAAAGAGCTTTATAGGGCATACTGATGACAGGAGAAAGGCATTAAAAGAAACATTATAAAAAGGCTCAGGGAAAAGGCCTTATAAGAATGATTATGCTTACACTGCAATTAAAACGCAAGAGAAATTAGCATTAGATGCATTATACGTAGGGAAGCTTTGTATATATAGGCCAAAATCACGCACTGACTCTTTATTTGTAGGAACGAGTGCATGTAGGCATGTGTTTCTGTTTCAGAGTAAGTGGACTTTTATGTTGAATGGTCAGGACCCTACAATTCCTGGTATCTATTATATTTGTGGACTTAATGCTTATTACCGTCTTCCAAAAGGGTGGTATGGGACATGTTATTTGGGGATAGATTTCTCAAAGATTTATCAGATAGATGACTTAAAGAAGTTTCCAAAATTGACTGAATTACATCATAAGCGACAGAGGAGGGAATCCTCTTCTGCAGTTGTGGGAGATATATTTGGTGCGATGATTCCTTCACTGGGAGTCATCCTAAATTCAATCAAGATACAAAAGTTGTCTACTATTGTGGATAACATGCTGACAAACTTTACAGGAGCAATGCGCCTGATAGGTACAGAATTAGCTGTGGATAGAGCTATGACGCTTCAGAATCACCTTGCTTTAGACATCCTTCTAGCGAAGGACGGTGGAGTCTGTAAAATGATTAACTCTAGGCATTGTTGTACATACATACCAGATAACAGTAGGGAGGTAAGAGACTTAGGGCCAGATGTATCAAAGGGTTTTTCCATTCTGTGTCAATGGGAAAATGTGTTCGTACATATGGTCCTTACTTACTAACCTGACTAACTCAAGTAAGGATTTGAAAGAATTGAAAGAACCAGGTGCTTGGGAAAAGGTCGGAAAGGGATTTACTTCAGTGGGATATTGGCTTAGTAACATTTGGAATGGGATAATATTAAAAATCATACAGGGAATATTAATTGTGGTTGCTTGCATATTAGGATTATGGGGTTTATGTAAATTGTGGCAAAAGATTAAAATGAAAAGGTATAAAAAATAATCAGAGGAGGGAAGAACGAAATCGAGAAAGAATTTATAGGGAAGGTTTGAGAAGGAGACAACACACTGAGGAGAGTGAATTATGAAAATGATGATGATAAAGGTGATGTGATGAGATATTTAGTCATCAGAGGAGGGACTGTTGAAGCAGATATGTTAATTAAAATTATTAATGAGTGTTTATGCATTCTGAATAATAATAATAATCAAATGTAGAGAAAAGAAATGTAGAAAATTAATGTGCACGTTTGAAAATGTGCCCACGAAGAGTGGCTACCAACTTACATGAGTTATACTAAAATGATTAAAATTGCGTGAAATATTGAAAATGCATAATAAAAAATGTAGTAATATGTCATATTGAGCTATATAATGTATGTTTTGCATTGTATTGAAGAGTTAACGTAGCCAAAGTTGTGGCCTAGTTTTGCCAGGCCTCATGCAGAAGCTGAATAATCATGCAATGTCGAAAGCTGATGTGTTGAACTGACCCTGAACACTGACTGGAGAAGAAGATGCAATATTTTTGATACCTGATGAGCCGGATGATGAGGACATCATTCAGTGAACCAATCGACACCGTGAGAACGGCGAAATATTAGAATTCATTGATTTGTAAAATAAAAGTCATTGGCTAGCGTCACATATGGTGACTAATAGACCAATTAGGTTTTGAAGGATAGGCTGGGTAACTTTAATATAATGCTGTGACATTGATGCGATATTGGGGGAGAAGAGATTTGAGATTCTGTCATTGGGCTCAAGCTCTTGAGAGCCTGATGCGCTGCTGATCGATTGATGACCTGAAGATGAAGACTGACTTTGTTGCTGATCCATACCGTGGATAGGTAGCTATGAAAATGTGACTGATTTACTTTTTGTGCATTTTCTTTCTAGGAACCAACTGCACTGTTTTTATAGTTTTTCTTCTAGCTAGATGTTTTTCAAAATTCATGTTCTAAACAGTTTTCACTTGAAGTCCCACATGCCAATGCTAATCTGGGTTAGGTAGAGTTCCTATTCTGAGACGTTGACATATACAGTGACAAATTGGTTGATGGACTGATTTGCTGAACTCTGCTATTGATGTTAACATATTCTTCTTTATTAGCTTATGTTGAGGCATTAGAAAGCATGTTTTCTCAAGTACTGATTAGGTTATGTTATTGGTGGTCACTAATGAATGAATCTTGAGTGAATTAAATAAAGTTTGAATTAATCTTATAACTTAGTATTGTAACAAATAGGGAAATAAAATTGATACAACGTATAATTGAGTTGTGGTTATTCTTTGAAATGTAGACGTTATTCACAGATGATTAATGTTTTGCCTTTTGATTATTGGTTTGTGTATTGATTATTGATGCACATCGGTTACACCATAGCTTGGGTACTCCATGCGATTCAAAAGGTTAATCGACCTATACGTGTCCCCTTGTAAGTTTACTTACTAAGGACCAGGCGCGCTAACACAATTATGTATAACAAACTATGGTGTCTCTTTTCGTAGGCTAAATAAAATCCTAATAGCATCCGTCTTTTTATTGTGGTACAAACACACAACATATCCTGAATCCACTTACTCTGAAAAAACCTTACATTCCTTGTGTTTTATCTTTCAATAATCTTTTCAAAGCATTTTTCAAAACAAAAAATGTATTCACTTAATTGAAAAAAGTTTTATTTTTTTATTTTTATGTTCCAGGTCCATATCCTTCTTCAGTAGTAGGCCCATTATATACATACAAAGCAATGCACATCTCTTAATCAGAAGTTTGAGAGAGGCACCCCACACCTCTCTTTGTGCCTTTCACAAATATGATAATTCGTTTTTTCAAATGCTGATTTTTCAATAAACTTCCATGAGAATGCCACTGAATACGGTTCAATCACAAACAAATAATTAGCACACTGAACTGAACTTTACAATTAAGCTAGTTTTGCAGGTATATTAAAAACGTTATGGGTTTAATAATCAACTGAACTTTTATAATATTGAAATCCCAGGACGTGAACAGGCAATTATTGTTTTCCGTTCCTAAGCCTGTAAAAACTTATGAGCAACAATTTTTCCCCACTGTGATTCCCTGAAAAATTATATATGCGTGCCACATAAACCAGTACAAACTATCCAGCAAATGACTGTCTTATCCACCTTTCACCTACCTCCAGCTAACTAGGAAAAAGAAGCATCTCTCTATGATGGCGCGCACTGTGAAAAATGGCAGGTTCCACTCCAAGGTATCAGAAGTGTGCCCACAATCCACTGCAGATTGTGTACACTACAGTCACACTCAGATCACTGCCACTCCTTCAACATTGACAAACATATCCACATCCCACTCACGGGCAAACACACATCACTAGAGTACAATTAATCCAACTTGTCCCACACACTTAGCCACACACACCTTTGATGCAGCATCCTCAAAGACTTCACACAAGACCGCAGGATAACTCACCTCATTCACATAGCTAAATGACCCTTCACTCACATCAACCAATCTACACTCATGTATTTTGAGCACCTTATCAGCCATTTCCCTCTTTCAACTTCACAGCCACCTTACAACTGTTCTGCAGACTCCCCACATCCAACAATATATTCACAGTTGAAATAAGATGCAATGACCACTCCATTCAGCCAGTACTTTAATCCCATCTTCAACTTCACATTTCAACATCCCAATCTCCCTTGTGTATCCAGCACTAAAAATGAAAGACTCCTTGGTCCGATCAACAGGCACAACTATCTCCATGACTACTAACCAGGCTACTGAGCACACAGTAGCATGTAGACAGCAATCCCGCAAGTAATTAAAGATGCCATCATCTTCACAGCAGAGAGAGCCCCTGCCTTTTATTCTTGTTTAATCTCTCAGCAGCTTTCAAAACTGGTGAACTCCAAGCTCTGATCAATAATTTATATACATGAACTGGCTTCCCTTAAGTAGTCAAATAATGACTCACCACTTATCTTGACAGTCTTCAGCAGCTCCCAGATGGGATTTTCAAGATACAAGAAACTCTCCATCTCCTGTGAGGCCACAAAAGATCCATCCTTTCTCCAATATCTGCCTCTACATAAAGTCCTGAACACTTTACTCACCATTAACAACATGAACATCTATCAGTATACTAAGCACACACAACCCTACTTCAAACAGTGCTTTATTTGAAATAGTGGTTGCAGGTGGGGCTGACCAACACTCATTTTTTGGGATGTGCACTTTTCTTTGCTCATCAGACTTTCACTCACAGCTAGAAAGAGACAGCAAACACAAAAGGGAGAAAGAAAAAAGAAGGGAACAGTGGAAACACAGTACCAAAGAGAGAGAGCAGAGACGGAAAGGTACCTACAGGAATGACATAAAGAGGCAGGGCGTGTTTGGTTGTGGATGAAAGTGGAACGGGGTGGATTTCAAGACTATTTAGTCTTGGTATTAGGCACCCTTGGCATTCAGTAGCACCTGTCGCAGTCCTCTGAGGTAATCTACGGGCCCCAGCACTTATTCTTACTCAAATTAAGCCCTGAGAATAGAGTTACAAAAAAGTGTTGTGTACCTGAAATATAAATGAAACCAATACAATTCCATATTCAAGACTGAGACTGATGGAACATACACGTGTGTGAGTTTTTTCATTCATTGAAGCAGCATGTGAGAAGCACTGCTTAATTTGAGCCGGTCGCGGTGCTGTTTGTCTAATTTTGTGAGGAGCACAATAATAGTTGTTTCATAATAACATATACATTAAAATCACTACTAATACCTGCCACCCTAAGCTATACGAATGGCTTACGCTGCATGTATGAGTCATTTTTAATGTATATTTAAAGTCTCGATTGTCATGGGGGCAATGAGTGGCACAAGCTGCAGTGGCTTCCTGACAAGGGCCCTGGCACTTATTTTTTAACAAATTAAGCTCTGGAGGGTGAGTGCACCCCTTCACTGGGTGGATGTGCAGGGAAGCAGCTTCTCCGTGGGAAAATATTTAAACTGTGGAAAAAATTGCGACCCAGTAAAACGTGCCAGTTCACAAAAGTGATGTGATTTCAGCTCGTGTGATTTCACGTATAATTGCGTTGATGGAAACGCTCACACGCCCCTGTAAACACCAATTCAGGAAAGATTTCCTGTAGTGCAACTGGAAATTGGTGACAGGTGCAGCTAAGCAAGCGTACTCCAGGAAAGTTTATAAATTACAAAGAGTCATAAATAAGTCCGCACCTGGGTAACTCAGAAGGTGAAAACATTTTTGTGAACGGGGACAGTTATAGATTTGCAGGAGTTTGGCAAAAAAGAACTATACTGAGGGATTTTATGCCATGGAAAACCAGCCTACGTAGTGTTAGTTTAAAAGTGCCATTTTGGCCTTATTTTTTTCTTCTCTAAACAGTAAATCAGTTTTCTTCCATGAACAAAGCCAAGAAAATGATCGTGATTGGTACTGTTTTCTCTCTGAAGCAACCACTTTAGCTTAATTTCTTGGGTCTTAACGCCCATGTGCATTTTATGTGAGAATTTACCTCATGATGTTTTATGAATGCACACAAAGCATATGGTTGTGTTGTTACAATTAACGTTTGCATGTACATCTTTTTCCTTTCTTTATCACTCCCTCTTCTTACAATAAAGCGCAAAAGTCAACATTCTAGGCTAGATACGTGCAATTTCACTCGCAAATCCTGATTATCAATTTAACATTTTCATTATACTGGTTGGTGACATTCCTGATCCAAATTAAGATCAAAATGACCAGCATCATTTTTTTTCAAACTGTGCATAATTCCTATAAAAATATGCAGAGCTGTTAGGAGAAAAAAACATCTCTACTCTTTCTTCACAAAGAATTGTTCATCATCACTTGCTTCACAATAACTGCACTTAAACTGAAATGACAGTGAAAATGTGCCTCTAAATTATAAAATAACTTTCACATAATCTTTACTGAAAACAATCAGGGTTCAGGGTTTTGGGAACACTACAGGTTATTGACTACTTTAGGAAAGAAAAATAAAATTGCAAAGCAGAATGTCAGTGCGCTTCATACTATATTAAATTTGGATAGGGAGCCAAAATTAACCTTGGAAAAGCTATTAATAACATCCCCATAGTGTGCCAAGCAAAGAAGCGCTCCAAGACATATTAGTGTGCTGGGTTTCAAAGGGTTATGTCCACCAAATAACACACTTTTTCAGCCTGGCTTAACAGCACAGCTTCTCGGCAGACTTATGTAACTAACCTAAAAAATATGTTTTCAGGAGAACTATAGAAAGGGGCTTTTGCCCTGCCCACATGCTGGTGCACTGGAGTATACGTTTTGATTGGGTAGACGTTGTGTGCTTCCATGAAAAAAGTGCTTTACCTCCAAGCTTATGTGAATATTTTGTTTACCCAGCTGCCTGAGCCAGAAGCAGTCTAGCTTCCTTGACCTTTTGGGGCCGCACACATGGCACAGTAATGCTGTCAAAGCTACTTTCATAAGTATATATTTGCTGTCTGTTTTTCTCTAGCATCAGCACAGATGTGAGGAGGGCAGTCATGAGGAATCCATTGACGTTTTCTAGTCCCAGCACCCTTCCCTTCCTTCATTAACTTTAGATGCACCCTTCCCTTCCATCATTAACTTTAAACTACAGCATGCAGCTGTGGCTTTGAGTGCAGTTCAGGAGGAGCTTAGGATCTACCCACTTCGGTTCCTCTGAGTACAGGATTTGATTGGGTCGAATGTGTGTGCTTCCACTAATGAGTGCCTCCCTCTGCCTCCCCTAAGTAAGCCTGGCAGGTCCCTGGGTATGGGGATGAAAGAGTGGCCCTGGGGTATGGGGTCCTACCAATGCTTGGGGAGGGAGCCACAAGGGGTACTCAGTGAGTGCTTCCCATATATCTGTGGTTGATTGTTAATGTGAACTATGCTATGTGTAATGCCATTGTAATTTATACAGCAATATGTTGGAAAATGAAGTTTGGATGATCTCATCAGTGATGTCATTAGTGATGTCATTTGAGATGTCATCAGTGATGTCATAAATGATGTTATGGAACATGTTGAGTGATGTCATATGTGAGGTCATAAGAGTGCATGGCAGTGATGCAAATTATAGCTAGTGCTGCTAGTTATAACTGGTAACATTCTGTTTTTTAGCTCAAAATTTTATTTTGTTTTTTTAAGTCCTCATAAAATTCCACTCCGGCTAAGGGGGCTGTGGGTTTACGTCACGAGTAGGAGTCACCCTGTATCATGGTTAGTCTCCCACTCCCGATGCACCCTCCGCCCACCTGTCATACTCGGCCAAGGTGATGTGTTAACAGTTTCTATGAGTCCCATTCAAAACACCAGCCTGAGACCTCACCACACAGTCCGGAGACGGGAGGCGTCTTTGTGGGACCTCATAATCATAGGACTCCATTTTATCAGATGCCCTTATAGACCTATGTCTTGACAACTATCCTCCCAGATTAACCAAAATGTATCTCTTTTACTTGGTGGACCACTACATTCTAAACAGCTCAGTTTATTGATTGACCTCAGCCATTCCTGTATAGTATTGGCTGATGACATGCCCTATTTTAAACAGATTTCTCACCTAGCTAATAATATTAGGATGAAGAGCAGATGGATTTGATGCCTGGTAAGCAGCTTGTTTTGGCTTTTTCTATCCAAAAGGACTGAAGTTTCTGGCACTGCCAAAGCATGTGAATATCATCTGCCTTCTCCTCACCACATCGAGAGCAGCTTTTCTTAACCCTTCCTAGGACTGTTATCCTTTCCGGCGACCAGTATGCCCAATGCAGGGTCAATAAATGGGTCTTCTTCAGGGAATCAGATTTGACTGTACCGCAAAGCGTAGACATTGATTCTTGCCAAAGATTACTGACATCTAGAGTAGGCAGGTCTTTTCCGCACTTCCTGAATTTTTTTTTTAATGTTGTCAATGACAAATTCACCTAACTATATCATTACTTTACCATTTGAGTTTTGTCAGTGGCATATGATTGGAAAGGCTTGCATTGTTAAAGGCAACGCATGGTAAAGGCATTGAGTGGTAATGGATGTGTGGTAAGGGCATGCACTGTAAATGCATGTGGTCTTAAGTCAAATAACTATCCCCGAGCCTTGGAAGATTGTGGGCCTAGGCGCTCTTTTCATTTTTCACACAAACCTCCATGAGATAACAGATCCACAGAGTATTAAGAAAGGACCCAATAATAGATTCATAAAATGATGAGTGTGGGGAAAGTCTAACATGAAACTGTAAAAATTACACATAGAAGGAAGGAAGAAGACAGAGCTCAATAAGGGGAACAGACAGTGACTGATCCATTAATAACGACCGGAGAATGTTATGTCACAAAATAGCCAGACTAAGAAGCAAAGGAAAAATAGAGAAAACTAGGGGAAAATGGAGAAAGTGATAGGTGAGGGAGAGAAAGTGAGAGCGAATTGAGATGGAGAATAAGAGAAAGAGAAAGAGAGAGAAGGAGAAAAAGAAATAAGAGGAAGAGGGAGAGGCAAAAGATGGAACAGAATGACAACTCGTGATATCATAAAGAAGAGGGAACAAAAGAGGCAAACATAGCAAAAATGATAAGATGGAGCACCAAACTAGGAACGGAGAGAAATAGTTAAAAAAAGCTGAAAATGTATGCCAACATGTGAAAAAGGGGTACTCGCCAAAAGAAGTGTAAACAGTGCTTAAGTGGAAGAGGAGGCGAACAAAAACACTTTCGTATAGTCTCCGGGACATAAAGATGCTGGAGTCCACAAAAGGGACAAGAATATCTTAAAATATGATGGAATGGGAGTCTAAAAGAGAATCACTTGTAATGCAAAGGGTAATGTATTATCTTATTTATGTGTTACTTATTTATAACATTTATAAAGCGCTCTGCCATCAACTGGTATTCTGGCGCTAGCAACTAGCGGGGAGAAACATGCGACTAAAGCTACTAAAAGCCAGAAAAGCAATACCGAGGGAGAAGCTAGGGTTACTTAGGAAAAAGCCAGGTCTCAAGGGCCTTTCTAAACTGCAGTAAGTCGCTAAATGTAGGTGTTCACATGGGCTTATCAGCTAGAGGTGGACACGAAAATAGTGACATATCAGAAATTAAACAGTTTCAAATAGGAAAAATGCCAAATCAATTTTAGATCTGAGATTTAAAATACACATTTTTTTTTATTGGGGTGTTACATTAACTGTAAAGATGTATTCCCCGAAAAACGCGGATATAGCTTAATAACATTTAGTATGGCTATGACGTTCATGAAATAAAAATGAATTGTTTGTCTTGCTTTTAAGCAATAGAGTAAAAGTCACACTCATTGCTTTGTGGAACGCCGCTCACTTTTCCAGTTTTGGACATGACTGTTGAATGCAGCTGCAATGGCACCAGGAAGCTTGTAAAGCTGGTTTTGGCGGGAATGTGGCCGCTAGAGACAAGCGAGTAATCATGCAGTGATCTAGATGAAAAGGAATTACATGTTTTGTGGCTCTGCAGACATAAGGAAATTAAGAAAACTGACCAAATGTGTGCAAGAAAATAATTATTTGGCTTGCAAGCAGCAGGCAATCCCGGGAAAATATGACTGAGATTCATTTCATTCCTGGAAAGAAATGAGAGTCTGTGGTTTGGAAAAGTTTCTCGTCCTCAGCCATGTTCTCGGTACGTCAGTAGATCATGATGTTTATGTGCATTTCCTTGCTACATGCGGTCCCGGGCCAATCTCTTTTACTTCTTTGAAGTGGACTTTGGCAGCTGAGCCAGAAAAAAAATAGTAATGGAGAACAATACTTGAAAAAAATTGAGAATGTAGAGAGCAGTTTAAGGGCAGGTTCTTCTGTTCTTCCTAGGCAGAGTTGTCAACAGTCGAATAATCTAAAGTGCTTCGACAGTCTGTGATCCGCATTGCGAGTAACCTGATGTTTTGGAGCAGTAGTACCTCTCCTGGTAAATACGTATAACACAGAGCGTGATTTTACTAAGTGCAGTTATGCCTTCTATTTCAAGCTTGCCTCCCGGAATAGGGGTAACCCATGAATACATTATGGAGCAAAAAGTATTTTGTGGCATGTGAAATAGTACTACAGTAGTTCTACTCGTGCTGCAAAATGATATTCACGATCCTACGGTTCGAGAGCTCCCCATCCAATCTCTTTTCTGAGCGTAGATATAAGCTTCAGTGGCGGAAATGTGCGCACACATACACATCCGTCACATAGTAAATGAAGAAGGGACAGGGAGAGTGGCTAGAAAAAGAGGAACACATTACAAATAGGGCGGTTTTAGGAAAATATAAGTAGGTATCAATACACAGATTTCTCTCTCGATATATATATATATATTTATATGTAATATACATCTACAGATGTATATTAAATGTCAAAATAGTTTCATTTCTATTTACAATTAGTTGTATATATCCAAAATATATTTTGTTGTTCAGTAAACAATTATTTTATTATTTTAAAATGTAATAAATACCTAATAATGTAAATCGAAAATTACATTAAACTTGTTTTAATTTTGGTTAAAACATTTACCTTTAATTAAATGAACTAAACACATAATTGTTAACAAAATTTAATACATGTTAAATAAAAATAATAATGTTACTATGAGTGGTATTTTTAATGATACTTTAACAAAAATATTAATAAATGTATTTATATCTATTTATATATTTTTAACACTTAATTATTTAATACACATTTAACTTTATGAGATTGTGTTGTAACTCTTTATTTTATTCTCCGTTATTTTTAACTATTTTAATTATTTTACTTTGACATTTTATAGTAAAACATTTTACTCTAATTATTTTAAAGATTGATACATTTTAATATTTCCCTATACTTTCCCAGAGGGAGATCTCCACCTACTTGTAAACAGGTATCAATAGTAACTTTACTCTCTTAAATCCTTTTGTAGGAGACTTATAGGGGGGCTGAGATATGAAAGTCTGCATTTAGATGTAAATCTACATTTAGAAATGCTGAATAGCAAAATAATGTAGACACCTAGGTATAATAGCAAATATAGATATGAGTAAATGTATACCTACATACATTTACGTTGTTAATAGGCCCCCTTGATTTTCACCATTCCGAGCTTTAAAAGTCTGATTCTTCTACTATTGTTTTACCCGAATTCTATTCAGGTATTAACCTGGTAAAATTTAAATGGGGGGGGGGGGTTGAGATTTTTTTTGCTCTTGTAATTTTGGTTCAGGCACACACAAAAGTCCAAGGAATCTGGTCCTATGTAGGAGTGAGAAAGGTGCATCCATCATTTAGGAATATTGAATGTAGAGGTTTGGCCTGTCAAAATGTAATTGAGGATGTGATCTTTATCATGCCTGATAATTACATGGAGCCATAAATATTCCACCACTTATATTTGTGATCTTTGAATGAAGAAGTGGGCAAGGATCCCAACATAACGTGCCACCTGTAATCAGTACTGCGGTCTGCACATTTTTCAAGTAATTACTAAAACATGTAGGTGCGTGAGTAGTTAGGTGTTGCATAGACATGTTGACAAAGGGGTGCTAGCATGTATAACCCTATCAAGGGCAAGGATGAGTTAGCAGGAACAGTAGAGCTCTGTCAAAACTGCCATGCAGAATTCAGTTGCTTGTGTGATGAATGCTTATGCAAATGTTACTGTTGAGCAAACTTAACTGGACTCAAAAGAACCATAATGTTCAAAAAGCCAAAGATATGAGGCAGGGATTTAAGATGAACGTGGACAATTTTGCAAAATGAATCACAGCAAATAGACATTCATGCCAGTGTGCTGGTGGTTATTAACATACATTTCACTGAAGAGTGAGGATGTAATGTTGTCCAGTGATGAGATGGATGAATGTCGGTTCATGAGACACATGATTTCTAATTCCAACTTCCACAGCATCAATCCATCACGCTGCATCAAAACAAGGCATATCATATTGTGCAAATATTTCACCACACATCATATGCCACCACAGCACTTTTTACAGCCGCACACAATCTAACTCCACAAAACCCCTTTTCTCCACACCGCAAAATATAACTTAAAACAACACATCACCCATTCACCACCACAACCAACAATATTCCACTGCATATTATCACACTGTGTTTTTTTTATTTTCATTAAGTTATCTACCCTCATAGGCATTGCTTTGCACCAACCTTGATTAAACATCACTCCCAAAGAGATAGTGATTGCCATATGAAGTCTGATCTTCCACGGCCTGCCCACCAGATTGCCTTCCCCATAGAGCTTCAGTTTAACTTGCACATTAAAGCTCACCAATTTAACTCATATCTTCTGGTATAACTTCCCCATAGATGCTCTCCTGATGACCTGAAAACATAAATCCATTCCTACTTCTCTGATTGTCACATTAATCAGCAATTTTATCACGAAGTAAACATTTAACCTGTACATTTGAGGTGTGTGTAGAGTAAGGCTCTGATCTATTTAACCGCTGTGCTTTTTTCTTTTAAAACACCCAGTTTTTAGATCCTTTTTTTGATTGAGTATCACTAACTGATTCTCACTTACTGTATGCTTTGGTAAAATATAATTGAATGCTTGCTGCCAGTGCTAGCGTCCAGTGCCTGCCTTTTAAAATAAAGGCTGCTTCTGTGCAGCTGAGAGAAGATGGTCTGGTGTGGTAGGATGTGATCAGGTGTGCACACATTTGTGCAAATATGTGTAGGCTGAGCATGTGCGACTACTCAATCATTTAGCCGGCTATCTTTCACACATGGGATCTTTAATAACTTGTTTACTCTCTTTGCAAAAATTTATAATTTATTCAGTCATTTATCCGTTTTACTATTGTGTGAGTTTGTAGTGCTTCACAAAAGTCTATAGTGTGCTACTGTATTTATACTGTAGGGGAAAGCTGTACCAAAGTAGCAACTTTATATTGGTAAACCTAGAGAGAAGTTTAATATACAATTCTCTAGGGAAACAAAGGTCTTGAGTGCAAACATAAAATTATTTTGGTTTTACTTGGACTTCAATATCAGTTCCTAATAATGAAATGCACTGTTCCTAAATACTAATAGAAGGAAGGAAAACACACAGGGAGAGTGTAAGGTTAACCTATTAAATAGAGAATCCTATTCAATAGGAGCAAGAGTCCTCACACACCCAAATGGGTGTCATGCTTCATCATCGGACAAGCTCCTCGTCAGACTGGCGCTGCAATGTCTGACGGGCACCACCCTTTCGGGGGGCTCTTTGCCAGAGTTCTTTTATGATGATGCCTCACTATCCCATAGGTAAGTAAGGAGAGGAAGGAGAGCAGGAAAAATAATAAACCAAGCTAAAATTGGCTCATGACCTATCTGCAAGAATTTCTTTAATTGGTGCAGATAGCAGGCCAAGATTAAAACAATAATCTGGAGAACAGTGTCAATATGATGTCCGACTTTTCTCACATAAATGGGTGGTCAAAAACTATAAGACCCCCCTTAGAAATTGGGTCGACATGTTTCGCGTCTATTCGGTCCACATAGGATCCACTGACGCTTCCTCAGGACCTAAATATGATGATGCTTCTCCACATACAAATACAAAAAATGATCTTGCCTATAACAACTGCTAAGTGAATGCAAAAAATCAGTCAGTCACTTACATCAGTCCATTATGACCCACAGTGTCAATCCTCTTCGTCGCCCCTCCCAATTCGGGATAAGGCAATTCGGGAGCGCGTCCAGGGGTAGGAGCAACCACCGACGGCCGGCCACCAACTACTTGTCACTTGGACCAGGCCTAAGGTCTGCGTGATCCCATGAAGCCTTATCCCGAATTGGGAGGGGCGACGAAGAGGATTGACACTGTGGGTCATAATGGACTGATGTAAGTGACTGACTGATTTTTTGCATTCACTTAGTAGTTGTTATAGGCAAGATCATTTTTTGTATTTGTATGTGGAGAAGCATCATCATATTTAGGTCCTGAGGAAGCGTCAGTGGATCCTATGTGAACCGAATAGACGCGAAACATGTCGACCCAATTTCTAAGGGGGGTCTTATAGTTTTTGACCACCCATTTATGTGAGAAAAGTCGGACATCATATCGACACTGTTCTCCAGATTATTGTTTTAATCTTGGCCTGCTATCTGCACCAATTAAAGAAATTCTTGCAGATAGGTCATGAGCCAATTTTAGCTTGGTTTATTATTTTTCCTGCTCTCCTTCCTCTCCTTACTTACCTATGGGATAGTGAGGCATCATCATAAAAGAACTCCGGCAAAGAGCCCCCCGAAAGGGTGGTGCCCGTCAGACATTGCAGCGCCAGTCTGACGAGGAGCTTGTCCGATGATGAAGCATGACACCCATTTGGGTGTGTGAGGACTCTTGCTCCTATTGAATAGGATTCTCTATTTAATAGGTTAACCTTACACTCTCCCTGTGTGTTTTCCTTCCTTCTATTAGTATTTAGGAACAGTGCATTTCATTATTAGGAACTGATATTGGAGGGTATGCACTGGACCTTTAACTCCTCCCTATCCCACCATTTTTTGATATTTACTTGGACTTCTTCATTTGCTTTCGGGTTGATCATATTTGTTTGAGTCCACCTTTAATTAGATTCTGGGCTTTGAGTTGCCCTGCTGGGCCAGTTAATTATTCTGCTGGGCTAGAGGTAGATTAAAGCCATCTCTACATAGTAGGTACACCTAGATGGAATTGGGCCTGTTTGTTGGAGAGGAAGAAGTTGGGTACAAAATGTGCACAAGCTGATTACTTTTACACTGCTTGACAGGCCTAGAAATGCCAATCAATAGAGAAACAAAGTTAGGCAGCCAAATCTCCGGCACCACTGACAGGATGGGAGTCCCCTTAAAGTTTCAGATGGAGAGGACCAGCCTGCTGTGTCAGTAAGGGGCAGGGTTTAAGGCTGTCAGAGAACTGTGATTACTGACCATTTGCAATGGACATCTGTAGGTCAGGGGTGGAGTGATAATGTGTAATCTCTAGACTGGGCATAGATGCCTGCTTTAAAGAACTTTCCACTCCCACTTAAAACCCCTGCATAAGAGAGAGACATTGAGAAGCATTGGCATTTGCAGAAAACAAGGACAGATGGACCTCTCATTGATGAACCCCTGGCTGGAGCAATGCAATACTCTGTGCTTGTACTGACTTGGATTCTATAGACTTGTGCCCCCAGGTCCAATGGCACTCTTGCCTCCTCACTCCCCTACAGGTTCCCCTGCAATGCCTATGTACTGATCCTGTGGGGACAACGCTCCAAGGGGAACCTTCTCCTTCCTACACATGCACACTGTAAGTGGTCACGAGGCCATGGGGCCTGCCGGGTACATGCAGGTACATAAAGGGAGAGTAATTTGCCCTGAGGGCCATAGGGTGTAGCTGTGGAAGACCCTGGACCGAAGCAAATTAACAGGAGCCCAGACAGAGGAAAAGCTTTTGGTGTGAGGAGATAAAGAGCAGTAGGGCAGGCACTGACCTCTCCCTCATTGCGGAAAGAACAGTTCTAAATCAAGCTCTTAAAAGTTATAAAATGTTAAAGGCAACAAGGGCAAAAAAGAACATTCTTAGTCACTGGAGCACAGCACCAAGAGCAAAACAAGCTTATCCCCATTTAAGTTGGCACAAGGGCTGAGGGGAAAAACATTGGTAGCTTTCACTGGCAGGATAAGTTGCCCTTTGAATTCCCAGTATTGCTGGGCCTCCAATGCCTAAACTACATTTTGCAGACACCAATCAGCCTATGGGGATGGATAGAACATGACTGTCTCCCCTGTCTGCTGTTATGGACATGGGGAAGGTAGGATTTCAGGGGGCATGTAAGCACTACTGTGCTCCTTCGAAGAGCAGCTGGCAAAGGGGCGCACAGCCTTGGGAGCTGTAATGCATGCCCATGTCCAAGGAACCAGTAAGCACTGAGCAATAAAGATCCCACACACACTAACCGTTGGTGGGAGAGAAGAGAAGGACGTCGTCTCCCAAACCTGCTCAACAGATCTACCTCAGTGAGGGAGCATGACCCACAGCATGAACCACTATGGATGCCTGCATTGGGCTGGGTACTAGCTACTCAGCCCAGACACGCGTAGTCTACAAATTAAAAGATATGCCCAAAAGCGTCCTTAAAAAAAAAAAAACTGATAACTCGGTGTGGCCCACGGCCACATTAAAGAGATCATCTGCAAATTAAAGCACTGCACAGAAGCCACTGAGGCTGGTTGAAAATGTGCACATTTTGGTTTGGTGGTGATTTTTCCAATGCTTTTATGTACATAGTTAGTGTCTGAAAGGCGTTGCATTTAATAAATAAATTCATAAACCCATTACAATTAAGTGTTGTAATTCATGTCATTCCTTCTGAACTGCAACCTCTCCCATTATTAAAGAAAATGCCTACCTCAGAGTCAGATGTCCTTGGGTGTATATCGTTTTGTCTAGCATACATAACAAGCTTGCTTCCTGTTTTTTCCGTCAGCTTCCCATGATGTCCCCCTTTTAGTATTGCCTTTGTTCCCATATAGAACTGCCATTGATATGGTTATGGATCTATATTGGCTACAAGAGGAAGATTGTTCCTTAGAGTTTATTTCCCTAATCTAGAGCACTTGGTCTTGTCCCAACTTCCTTGACACATTCAATGAGTAAAATGCTCCTGACCACACCTCCTCTTATACAGCCCCTTACTGATGGGTGCTGTTAGAAATGGGGTCTCTAGTTGGCAGTGGGTAACACCCTATCCAAGTAGGAACCCTCACTCTAGTCAGGGTAAGGGAGCCACACAGCTCAGATAACCCCTGATCACCCCCTTGGTAGCTTGGCTCAAGCAGTCAGGCTTTTCTCAGGGGCAATGTGTAATGTATTTGTACACCCACACACACACACAGTAACACAATTAAGATACTTCTAAAGGACTCCACACCAGTTTAGAAAAATAGCCAATATTTATCGGAGTAAAACAAGACCAAAACAACAAATATCCAACATACACAAGTAAAGATACAAATTTTCAAAGATTAAATCTTAGTATAGTGCTTAGAAGCACAAAAGCTCCACCTGGGGCTATCACAGCACCTTGGTGGAGCTGTTTCCAACAGTACAATGCCACTCTTGAGGGAGTGCCAGGCAGTCATGGAGTTGCACGGATCCCAGGTACAGTACCTTGGAAAATGAGGAAACAAAGATGTTGCACGGAGTTGGGGAGGTGAGGCATCGCTGGAGCCGGTGTGACATTGGTTCGTTACTTATACTAGGGAGGCAAGGTGACAGTTCATTACCGCTAGACAGGGGAGGTGAGGAATCAGTTCTGTATGGTTACAGTGGAAGTGAGACAGCTTTGTTGCCAAGGCATCAGTTCCTTAGGACAAGGTGGGGTTGATGAATCGAGCAGGTCAAGATGCGAGGCATTAACTTTGCGGTGTCGCGATCATACCATGGGATCACAGGTGCGGCAGTGGGGTCGAGTCGGGTCTCACGGATGTTGGTGAGCCACCACTCAGGACTTGTGATGTGGTGGGACTTCAGAGGTGCTGTGGTGGCATCAGGCCTGCAGCGTCGGTCACGGTCATTGCACTCAGCGTCAGCGGGACCATGACTCTAGTGCAGGGAGAGGCACAGAGTAAGACAGTGGCACCGGTTCTGTAGTTGATTTGGAGTCAATGTGCTTGTTTCTTCTTTTTTGCAGCAGAACTCATTCCCAAAGGCCCAGGAACTGGATTGGGCACCACTTGGCAAGTCAGGACTCCCAGCAAGAGAGCCCAGGTGCTGGTAGGTGAAGCCTTTGTTGTCCTAGAGACTTTTTAACAGGAGGCAAGCTCAGTCCAAGCCCTTGGAGAACCTTTGGAAGCAGGATGTAGAAAACAAAGTCCAGTCCTTTCACTCCCAGGACAGAAGCAGTAAACAGCAGCCCAGCACAGCAAAGCAACAGTCAGAGTGGCAGTCCCTCTTACAGCATCCAGCTCATCTTCCTGGCAAAATGTCCTCCGTTCAGGAAGATTCTATCTTTATGCGGTCAGAGGCCCAGCACTTATACCCATTTCTGCCTTTGAAGTAGGCAAACTTCAAAGAAAATTCTTTGTAGTGTACAAGACCCTGCCATTCCTGCCCTGGCCCCAGAAACACTCTAGGACGTTGGATACTGCTTTGTGCAAGGACAGGCACAGCCCTATTGAGGTGCAAGTGTCAGCTCCCCTCATCACTCTAGCTCAGGAAGACCCAGCAGGATATGCAGGGCACATCTCAGCTCCCTTTGTGTGACTGTCTAGAGTGAGTTCACAAACAGCCCAACTGTCATTCTGACTCAGACATGTATTCCACGGACAGACTGAGGCACAGAATGGTTAAGCAAGAAAATGCCCACTTTCTAAAACTGGAATTTTCAAACCTACAATTCAAAAACAGACTTCACCAAAAGATGTTTTTTAAAATTGGGTGTTTAGAGACCCCAAACTGCAGATCTCTATCAGCTCCCGTGGGAATTAGCACTTAAAAGATATTTTAAGGCAATCCCCAACTTACTATATGTGAGAGATAGACCTTGAAAAAGTGAAAAATGAATTTAATAGTATTTCACTATCAGGACATGTAAAACACACCAATACCTTGCCCGTGGGGCTGCTTTGGACCTACCTTAGGGGTGACTTATATGTAGTAACAGGGAAGTAAGTAACCTGGTCAAAATGGCAGTTCCAAACTGCCCTCAACGACAATGCAGGGGCAGGTCTGAGATATGTTTACACAGCTACTCGTGTGGGTGACACAATCAGGGCTGGCTGCAGGTCCACTAATAGCATTTGATTTACAGGACCAGGGCACACTTGCTGCACTATACTAGGGACTTACTAGTAAATCAAAAATGCCAATCATGGATGAACCAATTACCAATGTAGTTCATACAGAGAGCTCTTGCACTTTAGCATTGGTCAGCAGTGACAATGTGCCCAGAGTCCTAAAGCCAGTGAAACGCAATGCAGTGCACTTTCAAAAATAGGAGGTCAGAGGCAAATGGTTTGTGTATAACCCTGCAAAAAAGAGCCATTTCCAACAGATTCCCTTGATGACGCCATCCTACAATGCAGGAAATGCCTTGCAGATCAACATCACTCAAGTGCTAGTCGACCACTCCTTTCTCCATGTTCACTTCTTCCCCTTCCCATCTGCCCACAAGTACAGCAACAAAGTATTGGTTTGCCCATATAACAGCTCATTAATTTATATCTTTACATTGAGATGATTCTCTTTTGAGTAATCATATCCATCCAAATCCATGAGTCCAATGAAATGTATTGTAAGGTTCATAAATGGAACACACACCACCAATGTGGTGTACAGAAATAAAGCCTTATGGCGTACAAGGATGAAGCCGACACGTGTTTCGCCCCCTAGTGGTACGTAAACCTAGGGCTTTCTCAAGGCTGACACAATTAGAAACATCCATCCTTCTAGGTAGAAGGCAATGAAGAGATTATCAGAGTCTCACCCACGTGCTAAAGATAAGAGAAAATAACCAACTATCTCCAAGAATCTGTGTGTGAATTACCTTGCATATATATCACCACTATTAGTAGGAGGACTTTGTGACTCAAAGAAACAGGTGCTAGCCAGTGAGTCAACCATGCAGGAGAAAGAGATCACAAAAAGAGAAGGGAAAAAAGAAGGGAGCAGTGGATATCCTCCTAAGTAATCACATTTTGTTAATTTGAACCTCAAAAAGAGACCTTTCACAAACAATTAGAGTTAGAGAATTATATCACAGGTACAGAAAGTAGCTCAAGACATGTAAGTGATCAATAAAATCTACCATATACCAATGCACCTGGTGCTGAACAAGATAAAAAGGTACAATATCTATTCCAGTGATCTTAAGGTAAATTATTGTATGACTCCATTAGCATGTTGAAATGATTAGGGAACAGATCTGCATTAATAAAAGATTATACAGAGAGAACATGCATTGTTATAGTCCCTAGCTATAATCAAACACTAAACGAGTCTTATGAAAAAATATTTGATGTATGCTCCATGCAATTAAAATCCCAAAAGCTCAACAGTAGACAAAAGTGCCATCGAGTTAAAATATGCTGCCAACTAAATGGTACTGAAACTGACTGACAGTAGAATGCTAAAAGATTGTGGGCCTGATTCTAAGCTTGGCGGGCGGCGGGAGCCGCCCGCCAAGCGGGAACCGCCAGAAGACCGTCCCGCGGTCAAAAGACCGCAGCAGTCATTCTGGGTTTCCCACTGGGCTGGCGGGCAACCGCCAAAAGTCCGCCCGCCAGCCCAGTGGGAAACACCCTTCCCACGAGGAAGCCGGCTCCGAATGGAGCCGGCGGAGTGAGAAGGTGCGACGGGGGCAGTTGCACCCGTCGCGAATTTCAGTGTCTGCAAAGCAGACACTGAAATTCTTTGTGGGGCCCTCTTACGGGGGCCCCTGCAGTGCCCATGCCATTGGCATGGGCACCCCAGGGGCCCCACGACACCCCATACCGCCATCCTGTAACAGGATGGCGGTATGGGTTGTCAGAATCCCCATGGCGGCGCAGCAAGCTGCGCCGCCATGGCGGATTCCCATGGGCAGCGGAAAGTCGGCGGTACACCGCCGGCTTTCCGCTTCTGGCCACGGCTGTACCGCCGCGGTCAGAATGCCCGGCGGAGCACCGCCAGCCTGTTGGCGGTGCTATCGCCGACCCCCACCCTGGCGGTATTTACCGCCAGGGTCAGAATGACCCCCTGTGTCTTTAAGTTGAGAACACTAATACATAAAACAGCAAAATTGTGCATGTAATTCAAAAATTGCTAATAAGGCAATTATTGGCTGAAACGAATAATATTTTGCAACTTTTTCACTATCCGTTCAAATCCAAAGACAGGCCAAAGAACATATCAGACTCATATTACTTAATGCTGCCGGTAAATCAAGAGAAATGCAATAGCCAAAGGAAAGGGGATGACAGCATGCTTAATAGACCAGAAGAAGAATTGTGTAGTTATATTAAACAAATACGAAACAAAAGAGCAAAGGAGGACATCAGTTCTAATTATTGAGAAAAGAGAGGAGTGTTCCTGAGACAAATCACTCACCACTCGCGATATGTACCATATTCGGCACAATCTCAGGCTAAATCCCTTATTGGAAAAACGTGATCACCAAGCCAGGTGTACTGGTTAGGTGCCATATTTGTATGAGACGAAATAGTGGTCCGTCTTCGATGGTCGTGAGTCAATGATGGTGGCCATCTTGGGGACAGAAGTATCACATCCGGGTGAAACTTCACTTCCGGATGCAAATGGAATAGTCCTTCTTTTATTGCTGACTGAGCGATGTTAGGCAACAAGGCTTGGATGGCGGTCATTGGAGTAACAATGTAGAGTATAAAGTCTGCAGGTCCAATGGTGGCCATCTTTTAGAAAAACATACTTTTAGCAGTCAATAAAGAACCGGTCAAGCACCATGTAAATAATCACATATATTCATTATAGAAAAAGGGGAAGAGACGAAAACCATAAGTAAATATCTATATCAAAAAGAAAAATAGAGACCACTGAATAGTCCTGATTCAGTCTCAAAATTCCATGTAGTTTGTATGAAAAAAACGTGCGGCCATCTTGAAAATGTGCACTAACTCTCATGTCATTATGATGTAATCAGACTAATGAGGGTCAGTTTGACGTTTCAACCAAGGATCAAATTTGATAAAGAAAAAATATATAGGGCACTCTTATGTTTTTGACAAAAAATATTATGAAGAATATTGCAAAAATATTATAAGGAAAATTACAAGAGGGGAAGCAGGGCAATCTGAACAAACTAAGGACAAAGCACGGTAGTCTGGACAATGTACTATTCAATACAGGTGTACAACTAAGATTCTAGATTTTGCAATAGCAAGAAAAGAGAGTTAAGGGAGAAGAAAAAAGAATTAAGAGAGAAAAAAAAAGTTTTTAAAATGTGAGAGAGGTATTCATTCATCACTACTAGTAATGGCATTCCTAAAAACTACATTGTTTATAATACTAATAGGAGTATGATATTAAAGGCCTATTTCAAATATGCAAAACCTGAGACCATAATAAGTACTCAATCTGTGATATTATACATACATGAGCATATAACCAGTAGATATATGAATACATTAATAGTTACAATAACCAATAATGCCATTCTGCTTCTTTGTTTAAGCCAAGCCGGACAGTATCAAACAGGATGATGAGCGAGCTTTCATGTTGTCTTAACTTTAGTTCCAAGTCCCCATCCCTGGGTTGATGTTTTATTTTTGGGAGACTGCAGGAGGAAAAGGTCCTGGCATCACGGTGACATGATGTAAAATGTTCAATCAACGGAAGATTCATACCGCCTTTTGTATATCCTGAAAGTGTTCCTGTATCCTGAGTTTGAGCGCTCTAGTCGCACTCCCAATGTAATATTTGTCACAAGGGCAAACAATGAGATATATAACATTAGTACTTTCGCAATTGATGAAGTCATGTATTACAAGATTTTGGCCATAGATGTGTATTTGTTTTGTTTTGGAAAAGCTGAGTTTGCAAACTGAACAGTTAGTACAAACATAAAATCTGGAAACTGATTGAAGAAAATGTTAAAATATTCTTTTGTCATGAAAAAAAGAGGGGCAAAGTTTATCCCTGAGATTTGATGCCCTTTTGAAGCACATTTTGGGACATGGTGATAGATCTCTTGTGATCGAGGGAGTTGCAGTATGCAAGGACCAATGTTTATGTAACAATTTACAAACATGTTGATGGCCATTGCTGAATTTTGTGATGAAGTGTATTGGTGATTTACCTTCTGGAGACTTAGGGCCTGATTCTAACTTTGGAGGACGGTGTTAAACCGTCCCAAAAGTGGCGGATATACCACCTACCGTATTACGAGTTCCATAGGATATAATGGACTCGTAATACGGTAGGTGGTATATCCGCCACTTTTGGGACGGTTTAACACCGTCCTCCAAAGTTAGAATCAGGCCCTTAGTATTATAAAGGATATTTTTTCGGTCTGTTTGACTGACACAATCCTGTATTTGATTCAACCTTGAAGGATGATAACCCCTCTTAATCAGCTGTTGTGAGATCTTCAGTGCCTGTTGTGCATACTCCTCAGTTTTGCTACAATTTTGTCTACCCGTCTGAATTCTCCTAAAGGTATATTGATTATGGTGTCATGCGGATGACAGCTGGATGCATGTAGAATCGAATTGGCAGCCGTTTCTTTCTGATGGAGACGAGTATGGAGCTTATTCTGTTCAACACACTGTGGTGGTCATTCTGACCCTGGCGGTCTTTGACCGCCAGGGCGGAGGACCGCGGGAGCACCGCCGACAGGCCGGCGGTGCTCCAATGGGTATTCCGACCGCGGCGGTAAAGCCGCGGTCGGACCGGAACCACTGGCGGGGTCCCGCCAGTGTACCGCCGCCCCATTGAATCCTCCGCGGCGGCGCAGCTTGCTGCACCGCCGCGGGGATTCCGACCCCCCCTACCGCCATCCAGATCCCGGCAGTCGGACCGCCGGGATCCGGATGGCGGTAGGGGGGGTCGCGGGGCCCCTGGGGGCCCCTGCAGTGCCCATGCCACTGGCATGGGCATTGCAGGGGCCCCCGTAAGAGGGCCCCTACATGTATTTCACTGTCTGCTGCGCAGACAGTGAAATACGCGACGGGTGCAACTGCACCCGTTGCACAGCTTCCACTCCGCCGGCTCGATTCCGAGCCGGCTTCATCGTGGAAGCCTCTTTCCCGCTGGGCTGGCGGGCGGTCTGAAGGCGACCGCCCGCCAGCCCAGCGGGAAAGTCAGAATTACCGCCGCGGTCTTTCGACCGCGGAACGGTAATCTGACGGCGGGACTTTGGCGGGCGGCCTCCGCCGCCCGCCAAGGTCAGAATGAGGGCCTGTGTCAGGTCCAAGAATTCAAGTGATTTTTTATTTTTATTTGATACGTTACTTGAATATCCCATCTGTTGGGTGTTAATGTTCGCAAAAAATGTCAAAGGTGTACTTTCTGACCCTGCCATATGAGTAGAATGTCATCGATATATCAACCCCAGAAATATTTTGTTGGTCAAGTTCTCCATCTTATCTCTCCATAGCGAAAATCTTTCCATCTCTCCCAGAGAGATAAAAAGCTTTTCTGACATTGCTTAGTGAATTTAATCTACACAGACTTTGTTTTTGGTGATAATTCCTACACAGCATATGCTTTAAAAGGCTCTCTTATTCTGCAATACTTTTACGTTGTGGAGTTGCTACCACGGATTGGTATCAAGGTTGTATGGGGATATCACGGTCAGGGAATAAAAGCTGATATTCCCTTACGTAAAAGTTTTCAGTAACTGGCATTGTTTCTCATGGAAATTACATAGGGCTAAGAGACTGACCCTCTCTGACTGCTGGATAAGCAACCAACAGAGATGTGACTTACTCCACATTCTACAAGAATGCACCACTATAAAACTATACATCACAGGTCATGCCCCTCATGGCTAAAATCACTCAACGCTACTACTCATTACATCCGTGTATGCAATGGGACACTGATAGACATGAGGTATGACATCTTGCAGCAATGCTGTAGTGAGTGGTGTGGTGCATTGGCATGATGTCCACCCACTAGTTGTCCCAACTCCCAACCTAGGTGAGTGTATATGTGGACATTTTTGCCATGCTGGTCTGAACCTTCTGTAATACTCTAGTTGTCCTGAGTACCGTGTAGACACACATGCTGGTCTCCATCACCAAAAGACTGGTTTATCAACTCATTCAGAACCTACTGTGAATTGCTTATGGTTTCGCTGATCTTGAGATCTAACCAAGTTTTTGGCCTCCTAGCCTTTTTACCCACAGCTACTTACTTGGGGGCTTACTGCATTCTTAAAGTTTAAAATGTTTATCAGGTGACCATGTGTTTACCAATGAACTAATTAAGAACATTACTATGTTGTACTCTCGAATGTTATGGATAAGACTGATGACCATCCTTCATGAAACATGTTAAAGTCCACATACAGTTCTCTTTATGCTGGGCTATTACACCGGGATGTTATTGATAATATTGTTAGGTTTGAATTATCGTACGCTAACAAAGAAATATCACAAAAAAAATGCATTTTATCCTGTATGTGTAAGATATTTACATAGTACATGAAAAACTTTAAAAAGAACTGTAGTCTTCTTCCGCACATCTAATCACTAATTTCAACACTTTAAAATTAAATGTAAAGCTAATATAGCATTTTAAGACATCAATCAGTATAATAGCACTGTTTTGCTCTTAGCAATCATTTCATTAAATGCCCTTATTAATTTTACATTAGTCCTGTGATTAACCGCTGGCATGTGTAATTAGTAATACATTTGCCTACGTTGGGAAGAGAATGAGAACATATTTGAAGAAGTCATCCTGCAACGATTTGTGACAGTGATTAATCAATGAGCCAGCCCTTTCCAGGAATGGTTCATGAAAGTTTTCCATAAAAATGTTGCTCTATGGTAAAGTTTAAAACATATTTTTCAAAATACATTAACAAAGCATGGTTGGATTAAGAGCTACCTATGGTAAGGTGAAGGAGAGAACTTTCTTGCATGCCATCTGCTTTTCTCTTGTTCATTGGAACACACACTTTATAGGCTTAGAGTTATGTCCTCTTTAAACAAAGTCACATATGCACCGAAGGCCCACTTATTTCAACCATGCATGATGGAGGAAATCACAGTGTTGACAGAAAACATACATCAGCAAAATCACCAGCAGTTAAAGAAAAACAAGCTCACCAGCAGTTCATCAAAAGAATCACCATCAGTTAAAGAAAACCAAACTCACTGGCAGTTCATCATTTAGCCGAATGCCCCAAGGAGGATAATGATTTATTAAATTCCCAATTTAATTTACAATTTATGGTGCATTGACTACAGCTTAAGTAGATATCATCCACCAACCACTCCTTCAGTAGTTTAGGATCATAAAATCCTTCAGTGTGTGGTTTCATCATTCAGAGGTTAACATTTATTTTATCTTCGTGTTGGCATAGTGATGGCATAGTGTTAACATTGATCTTCTCTTTGACTTAGATTCACAAAAAAAACATTAAAGTTTGTTGCAGAGATCTTCACTTGTTATTAAATTTCAGAGTTATATACCTAAAGCCCCAGGAGATGGCCTGTAACAAGGGAGAGGGCCTCTTAACAATTGGTATAGCCCAAGGCAGAAGGGCTATAATGCTATTAGAATATTTCATCAGCTAAGAGTAGAATGTTCTACATTAAAAACACTGGAATGTTGGAGAAGAAGGCCAATACCAGCCATTAATGGCCCTGAGCTACTTCATTGTCTTCAATGGAGCTCTCAATATTTCAATGTTCTGATGTGCAGTCACAAAACTGAAATGGAGTTTACTTTTTGGAGATGTGAAAATGCCTTCCCTAACATGCAGGTCTAGAATCCACAGATGATACCTGTTTGTTAGGAAAGGACTATAGGTCCAAATGCTGTATAATCTGTCAGTGCATGCATGTGGAAATATCAGGTTCATGTACAATTTACATCAAACACACAAATGCTTATGGGAGGAATGCTTGCAATTTGACTAACCACTGGCAATCCATCAGGGTAAAATTCCAACCTATCGTTCCACACGAAAGAGGTGCAGTCAGGTGGAAACCAGCATTGGGTTTCTTGTTTTCCTGTTCAGAGTGAACCTGGCAGTTCAGGTTGGATTTTCCCAAGTGGAGCAGGACCAGGATTGATTTGCATACGGGCTGGGTGTAATCTAAGGTGGACTGGTGAGCAAAAGAACAATGAGTTGGAATGCTACCATGAGTGATTGCAAGTGGTTAGACTTATTGCAAGCATTCCTCCCATCACCTTCTGCAATACAAAACAGTAACATTTCTAAAGCGCACAACTGCTTCTGAAGAGGCATTCTGGGACTAGAGTTGAGGGTCCGATAACCATGCTAAACAGAAAGCCCGCCACCCAACTCAGGTGCCAACCAAGCGAGAATTAAAAAGAAAAGTTTTCGGATTCTCTCTAAAAGAGGTTTCTGACAGGATAAGGTGCAGGCTGAGAGGAAGAGAGTTCTAAAGCTTAGAGGTGAGGAAGACAAAAGATTTCCCATCCCTCCAAGCTTTGCAAATTCGTGGCAGTTGAAAAAGTTTTTGTTAGAGCTCAATTATCCAACTTGATGGTAAGCCTTAAACCTCTGTCTTAAGTAAAGAGGTCCGTTCTGTTCAAATGCTCTAAAGGCAAAAGTTAGTGCCTTAAATTGGATCCGCTTGGTTAAAGGTAACCAGTGTAGTTGATGTAAATAAGGAGTCACTGAAAACCGTGACAGAATCTTCAGGATTAGATCAACAGCAGCATTTTGAATCATCTGAATCAGATATGCAGTCAGACCCAAATATAGACTGTTTCCCTAATCCAATTTAGAAGTCACCAGGGCATGAACAATATTCTTATGAGTTTCTTGACACACTAAATGTACCATTCATTTTAGAGATCTAAGCGGATCAAAACAGTTAGCCAAAAATGCCTTCATTTGGGGTTCAAAGGAAAGGTTGAAATCAAATTTAACACCCACATTCATTACACTCTGTGCAGGTGTGGGGGGACCCCAAGCTCAGCAAGTCAGCAATTGTGGGAATCAGGGGTGTGCTTGGTGCATTGCAAATTCGAGGCAGTTGAAAAGTTTTTGATTGTTAGATCTCAATGGTTTACCTCGATGGCAAGGCTTGAACCTCTTCCTTAAATAAAGAGGTCCTTTATGTTCAAACACTCTATAGGCAGGAGTTAGTGGCTTAAATTGGATCCACTTGGTTAAAGGTAACCAATGTAGATGCCGTAAATAAGACATCACTTAAAACCGTCACAGAATCTTCAGGATCAGATGGGCAGCACCGTTTTGAATTGTCACTGAATCAGATATGCAGGTAGACCCAAATATAGACTATTTGCACAATTCAGTTTAGAAGTTACCAGGGCATGAACAATAGTCTTACGAGTGTCTTCAGGCACTGAATGTTCCATCCCTTTTAAAGATCTAAGAAGAGCACAACAGAAAGTCGAAATTGCCTTAATTTGGGGTTCCAACGAGAAGATAGAATCACATTTAAGACCCACATTTCTTACAGTTGGTGCCAATAGGAGGGAACCCCAAGCTCAGCCAGTCACCATATGTGGGAATCAGGGGTGTGCTTGGTGCCAAACAAAAAGAGTCTCAGGTTTTTCAGAATTAAGCTCAAGACAGTTGTCAGTCATCCATCCCACAGCTAACTTGAGACACTTTTTCAAAGAACACAAAGCTTCAACCTCATTCTCCTGAAAGGACAAAGGGAGCTGTGTGACATCGGCATGAAAGACCCCACATGCACCCCATGATTCCACTAGCCTTGCTGAATAAATAGTGAGGCTTAGGCCCTCATTCTGACCTTGGCGGGCGGCGGAGGCCGCCCGCCAAAGTCCCGCCGTCAGGTTACCGTTCCGCGGTCGAAAGACCGCGGCGGTAATTCTGACTTTCCCGCTGGGCTGGCGGGCGGTCGCCTTCAGACCGCCAGCCAGCCCAGCGGGAAAGAGGCTTCCACGATGAAGCCGGCTCGGAATCGAGCCGGCGGAGTGGAAGCTGTGCGACGGGTGCAGTTGCACCCGTCGCGTATTTCACTGTCTGCGCAGCAGACAGTGAAATACATGTAGGGGCCCTCTTACGGGGGCCCCTGCAATGCCCATGCCAGTGGCATGGGCACTGCAGGGGCCCCCAGGGGCCCCGCGACCCCCCCTACCGCCATCCGGATCTCGGCGGTCCGACCGCCGGGATCTGGATGGCGGTAGGGGGGGTCGGAATCCCCGCGGCGGTGCAGCAAGCTGCGCCGCCGCGGAGGATTCAATGGGGCCGCGGTACACTGGCGGGACCCCGCCAGTGGTGCCGGTCCGACCGCGGCTTTACCGCCGCGGTCGGAATCCCCATTGGAGCACCGCCGGCCTGTCGGCGGTGCTCCCGCGGTCCTCCGCCCTGGCGGTCAAAGACCGCCAGGGTCAGAATGACCACCTTAGTGTTGAACGCTGTGGTGCAAAACGTTCTAATGGTTTGGAGGGAGAGGTGTGAGGGGATAGAAAAACTGCCTGCACACTATCTTCAAGGACCAGGACAAGTGTTGTTCTTGGTTTCCAATCCTATTGAGCCTATTTAGCAGAATTGAATGCCAAACTGTGTCAAATGTTTAAGACAAATCAAATAAAACCATCTTTGTGGAGGTGTTTTGGTCAAATGTTCCTTAATAAACTCAGTCACCTCAAGTAAAGCTGATTCAGTGCTGGATCCTGAAAGCTGAAACCTGATTTATGTGTTTCATGTACAATTTAGTTCTGTGTGCCTTCCCATCAGTGATAGTGTGAGGAGCTTGAGGGAGCATGTCACTGTACAATAAACTAGAGTTAGATAAGGAAAATCCATTTAGTTTAATTTCTACCCCTAACACAAGAGAAGAAAGTAAACAATGTACACTGATATACTGTAACAGCATTAAAGACCTTTTTAGTACAAGGCACACAGGGGTTATGTTGACCTCCTGTTGGCATTGCCCCTTCTCTTGAGCCAGGCCTCATCCAGTGCAGGGGAATGTATACCATCGATACGTGCAGAAAGCAGGGGCATCCCTATGTGAATAAGGGAGGGGGCTACGAATGCTCCCACCACACCCATGGTGCACTCCACAGAACAAATGGTAAAAATGGCCTCTCTGTGCGAGTGCATCATAATTGCAGGTGTGCATCATAATTTGAGGATCTGAAGATATATTTTGTGAATCACGTCAGGTGCAATGTAGGTCTTTTCATTTGACTCTCACAGATTGAATTTTTTTTTTTTTTGCCTTCTGCCTTACATCTATACATACACATTCTGTATTTGTTTCCAAAACTGTCCTTTTTTCCAAAGATAGTTTTGTATTGGTTTATCCAACCTTGTACGTATTTGGTCACATAACCAAAACTTTAATGACCATGTAAAGGATAATTATATTTTTTTTACTAAACAGGCACACTATTTTCAAAATAGGATTAATGGAAAACAGTTAAACAACCCAAAGTTATAGCTTGTTACACAACACCAAAAATTTACTTTTGTTGAGGGGTTCGTCTTACACGGAACCTTTTCACAGTGGAGACAAAATACACACAGGGGAAGGAAGAACCAAAGCAAGTTGATATTTCTCCTATTCTATACATCAAGCATAAGTGGGCGGCAGACAATTTAGTCTTGATTGGAGCGCTGGGAGGACTTCATAAATTTGAAGGTTTTTTTCTTAAAAGTAACTTAAAAAGAATCACATATTACTATGTTATGAATTAACATAATAGCTTTCCTAATTATGAATTGCCGGAATATTTTAATACCAGCATACACAGGTTGGTATTGGATTAGGGATCTCGAGATGTCTACAATAAAAGTAGAGCATTTAAGTAAATGTTCCCAAAATATCTACTATAGTACCCCTGCCCGTTACTGATGGTAGAAGTAATGCCAAGTGATGTAACAACACACATCCCAACTGTCTATTTATGATTATGCTTATTTTACAAGTCAGTAGTTGAGTGGCAGCCCTCCTGACTGAAGCCTATTGAAAAATAGTGCTCTTGTAGGGTGTTTTAGCAATAATTGTATTAAATGTTTGCAGTTGGAGGATTGCTGATATAAAGCTTACACAGTCGATTTTAAGATGCATTGGGTCAGCATTTTTACAAAACATAAATCTTGCATAACGATTAATAGAGTGCAACAACCCTGGCGATAACAATCGACTTCAGAATAGTAACAACTCATACACAAGCTATATATATTCTAATAATGACAATAGTAAAGTATCCACATGCTCCGTGTCTGGTCCACGCCTCTAGACAATTGGTGAAGATGGGATTCCTGTTCTTTGCATCTAATTTCCACACATTGACATTTATATTCTGACTTCCACCCACATGCAAATGTCACTGTCGCAGATGAACTAAAATAAATATGTCCTTCAGTTTTACCTGGCATGTGCATAGTACGCCTGTATAATCTTAGAAATGTTTTGCCCTTACTTTGGCGTCCAATCAGAAGGAATTTATCTGGCAATCAGAAATCAGTCTGATGCGGTCCAGCTTTGGTCGAAGCGCCAATCTAACAAAAGTCCTTATTGAATATTAGGGGCCGTATGTATGAACACATTTTCCCATAGACACAGAATGGGCAAAACTGCTTGATACATCTGGCCCTAGGTTCCTTTTTTTCTTGCAGGACAACCTTTCAACAGCTTCTTTCAGTGAGGTTGGTGACTTATTCCCAGATCCGTATGCTCCTGCATGTGTGCATGTATGAGTACGGGATTTCTACAGCGTGCAAGTAGCCAAAGGGCATCTGAGCGCTATACTCAGTCAAAGACAAGCATAAAGTCAACCAGTAACAGCAGATAGAACTGAGTTTAAACATGCCATAAATGCGTGGGTTTAAACAGGTGTTAAAGTGTTCTTAGGAGCTTCTTTAGAAAGATTACACTAGGCCAATGTAGAACAGTCTGTTGCAGGGTACGTGGTATGCATCCTCTCCTTTTTTGTAGCAGAAATCCAAGCAAGCATTTTAACTAAATGCACAAGACCTGCATAGATGTTTAATCATTCATAACATAATAAATCAGTAGTTTGTTGCAATATCTATCTGCTTGATCATGGTTTCATATAAGATACATATTCGCGTAAGCTAGGTATATTTTTTTCACACTTTTCTAGTAATGTAGGAGTTATTTCACAGAATAAACCCTTTCCGTACATTTAGTGAATTACGCTTTGCTTAACTTACATAATTATCCATTACTTTGCTAGAGGTAATATTCTGTGAGCCGGTGCCTGAGAAATCTTTTGATTTGCACACCTATATTGACTTTGTGGGGAGCAAATAATTTGTGAAGTTGGCCCAGGAAATCCATTCAACTATTACGAATTCAAATGAACTTTCAAACTATTTTGCTATGTTCCTGAAACTATGTAAATTTGTAAAATCATTGGTTTCATGAGAATACAAAATACACCTGTCACACTATAAAATAAATGCTATGGCTTGGTTACTAAGAAATCGCCTTTTATTCCAGCAAAATGTCAACAGAGGCTTGGGAGCACGTATTATTAAAGTAGTGTTGCTGTAAGCAAGAAAATGCCAATCAGCATTAAAACTCCCTGCTTTTAAGCTTAGCATTTACTGTAGAATTGTGTACATCGTGTAAGAAGGCACACTGTGCTCTTGAGGCTACCTGCTGAAAACCACTGTAAACTGAACCTCAACTTCAGTGTTCAACTGTAGGAAGAAAGCGCGAGAATATATAAAATTAGCCTTCACATTCCAACCTGTCAACGCTGGCTTTGTGTTTAATTGGTTCCTAATCCTTAGAGTACAGCAATAAATTCCAGACAACACAAAAGGATATTTCCATCCCTAGAGCGCCTTCCGGAGTGGCAACCATTTTATTGACCTGAATCGTTGTGCTCTGCAAATGTGAAAAGCAAACCAACAGCAGCTATCATATTTACATTTGGTGCTTTATTGCCTGGCTGCAACATGGGCAATTTCAATTCACCTAGACTAGTGACTGCTTAATTTGTGAGAGAATTGGAGGGGCCCAAAGTTTTGCTCAGAAGCCCATTGCCAGTGCTATCAAAGTTTGTTGAAGAAAATTAAGTGCCTTGTTGCCAAAAATGAGCGGGCGGGCCCACCAGCCTAAATGAAGCAACATCTGATGAGCGCTTCACCTTTTGCTCCTTTCACCACAACCGCCACTTCTGTCCTTGAGAGGAACAATTAATTCCTTCTAGACCAGTGGTTCCCAACCTTTTGACTTCTGTGGACACCCACTTTATTATTACTGGAACTCGGGGACCCCCACTGAATCATTATTGGAATCTAGGGACCCCCTCCCCACTAAGTCATTACTGAAGGCTGGAGACCTAGCCTGTTAATATTATTTAATTTACTAAGCAGTTGCGGACCCCCTAAGGAGGCTTCACGGACCCCCAGGGGTTGCATGTACCACAGGTTGGGAACCACTGTTCTAGACGCTTTTCTATGGAGTTTCCTCCATCAGTCAGAACTCGTTCTCGCAATTAAGTTGCATCGTTGAAATTACAAGAAGGGTTTTTCTATGACACAGTTCGAAAAGTATTCAAGCTGCACTTTAAGTATGGAAAAACTAGTCAGTCAGTTTTTTATTACCACCAGTGTTCAAGCTCGGGATGCATTTTATTACATTTTTGTTGAGTGTAACAAGGACGGCTGTTTGGAAACTAGCCGAAATATAGTATTATTGCTTGAGGTGAAAGATTCAAGGGTGCCTGTAACTCTAATATGCTTAATTAGCCTGTGTCAAATGCCGTACAGCAGTAGTTCTTTGATTGCCACCATATGAAAAATGCATATGACATTCCGTTCACATTACGGTCGTCTCTAGTCCCCGCGTGTCTGTAATACTGTCTCCTCTCGAGCTACATCATGCGAATCAATACTTTTTACAGTGAAAGCTGTATGGGTATATATATATATATTGAGCTGTCATAAGAGCGCAAACTAGATCCGAAGGTAGTCAGAGCATTGCGCATTTGGATCAATAACATGACAGAAAAAACAAAGTAGTTTACATAGGCACAGAAGCAGCTGGCAGTCATTTGTGAGAGAAAGACACAAACACATAGACAGGTCTTTTACAGCAGAGAGATTAAATGAAGGCAGATAGGTATTTAGACACAACGCTTGGTTCATCACGATAAGGTGAAGTGAAAACAGCTGTTTCAACAGCTCTTCACAGCAGTTGAGATATTGCAACTGGACTTTGCTCAGTGTTTATTTCAACATTTAGGAGTGGCTGTGGATCTTATGAAAATAAACCGAAATTTAGCACTCTACACTTCTGGCTCCTAATTCTGGCAGTTGATCTCACTTTATACATTTTGTACTGCCTCCTTGTAAACCAAATCTGTATTATAGTAACCACGTGTGAGTGCGTCTAAGTGGCGAGTTGATCTGCTAGGCCATATGAAAAACACCCCAGGTGCCTCAATTCGCCTCTGCAATCAGGAGGAAATAGTTAATGACCAGCAATATAATGCAGGGAATTATTGTCATTTCGCTTACAATGTCCATTGACAAAAACATAAAAAGCAAAACATCAATAAAATTACAGGAGACAAGCAAATCTTAAACTTCATTAAAAGCAATTACATTAAATAGGTCATATCTCACCAATTCCATCATACTCCCCCACGCACCAGTTTATCATAATTGTATCCCGTGGAAAATAACAAGCAAAGGACCCCATTCTTGAACATCAGTAGAATGTGATCGTGCAAGTACAAAAATCTGTGAACAATTGATCATAAACAAGCAAAGGACCCCATTCTTGAACATCAGTAGAATGCAATCGTGCAAGTACAAAAATCTGTGAACAATTGATGATAAATGTCTAGAAATCACTTCAGAGGCTTTACATCCAGTGACCAAAGCAGGATATAAAAACGTGGCTTCTGCAAAAACAACTGTTGGCTTCATACTGGGCTTACAAATTCCTAATGCCACAAGATACTGTCTTATCCCATATAGTTTACAAAGTGGTTTACCCATTTGGATCTTGCTCTACTCTATGCTTTACTGAAAAATAAAATGTAACCTTATTTTTCACCCTGGGAATTACAAGATGGACAAGAGCTGGAGATTTGACCCTCCGCTTGCCAAGTGCTGCAAAAGGAGGCTGTCTAAGAAGTTCCAAACCTAAACTTCTTATAGAGGGTTCCAGCTAACCTTTGTTGAATATAATCTGAAAAAGCCTCAAATTTGTATTCTCATTTAATTAAGAGAAATTCACTGGTCAATCGACCCATCGAAGATGAAGAAAGACATTTTTCATAATTTCAGTACCAAAATCTATCCTTTACAACTTTGGCATTGACAGGCAAACAGCCCAGGTGTAGCCAAAAGGCTGTAAGCCCCAACTCGATAAGGGACTTCTTTACATAACCTAACCAAGGAATTTTAGATCCACTTGAGTTTTCCAACAGATCTAATAATCTTTCTCTATATGATGAGAGATTTTCTACCATCCATACTCGAGCCAAGTGCATATTTGACTGCAGTTTCATGTGGTCTACTATAGATTTCAAGGCCAAGTCTAGTCGAACTGAGAAAGGAATTTCTCACTTTTTCAAGTTTTCACGAGTCACAGTTACCCCATATTTCTAAGCCATACAAATCTGTGCTCACTGCTTATGCTCTGTATACCTCTAGGGCTGGTGAGACAGGATTTATAGTGGCTCTCTTAGTGAAATTAATTATAGCAAATGTCCTATGGATAAGTAAAGCAGTACTTTTATCAATTTGTTTCAACTAGAAGGTAGAGTCAGATATCCCAATTCCAAGGTACCTTACTCTGTTCAAAGGACTCACTCCTAGAGTATATTCTGGACAATACTTCTTATGTCGAGTAGAACATTTAATTTTGTTTTGTGTGTATTTAACTCCAAACTGTGAGTGGAACAAAACAACATTAACCTATCTAGCAGAACCTGTAGACCTTCTCAATTTTTGACATCATCAGAGTGTTGTCTTCAAAAAGGAGAGCTTGCGCCCTATTTCCCGCCAAGACAGGGGAATCATTAGTACAGTTTAATAAGAAATCTATACATCCATAAATAAAAATTAAGAACATGTTAGAAACCAAAGCACACCCCTGTGGAGCTCTTTTCTTTACTGCAATTCTAGGAGTAAGATTGCCATTTGAGACCCTGGTCATAGCTATCAGAATGAAACCATCTGAATAAGCCTAAGAGGTCCAAAGGGATTCCTAGGTCTTAACAAACTTCCTGCAACTTGCCACTTGGAACAATATGAAAACCTGCACAGAGGTCAACAAAGGAAACATAAAGACTACCCCCCAAAAGTTCCACAGTCTTCCATTTTATCAGAAATAAATAAAAAACTTGGTCAACTGTAGTTATATCTTCTGCCAGCTTGGTATTGGCTAATTATAACTTTTTCTAGCCGCCAACCTGTTAGGTTGTCAAGAACCTGCCTACAAAAGATCTTTTGAAGGGTATCAATTAAGCGGATAGGACGGTAAATACTAGAATCTGTTCAATACTCCTTCTTGTGAATGGAAACTCTCACAGCTCCCTTTCAAGTTTTCAGGATTGGGGCACCTGCAGCTATAGCATTTGAAGCACATTTAATAAATGGGATCCATATGTCGGGTTCTGGCTAAAAAAAGATCTACTGGTATTTTATCTGGGCAGGGCGCTTTACTCACCTGCTGGGCTGCTAAAGCTTCATTGTATTCTTTAAGGTAAAAGTAACTCTTGATAAACATGGAGGAGCCACTTGAGAATGGGCAGTGTCTAGTCTAGAATCTAATTCAGTAAAGCATGTGGGATCGTCATAGAGGCCTCCAAAATACTTATCCAATTAATCAGCCTGAACATGAATTCCTGGTTTCATTGGTCTATTACTTCCCCTGTGAGATACAATGTGCCAGAAACGTTTCGAGTTTTCAGAAGAGGAGGCTTCTAGGTGATCATCGCAAAGGTCTTCTTCCCATTTTGATCTAGGCCCCCTGATTGCAGTTTCGAATGAGGCTCTAAATTTATCCTGCCTTTATCACCTGATATAAAAGCTGTTATAGGTCAAGCTTCCAGTGGCGGCATTCCCTATTAAACCATTCATTGCCGGATTTTAGTGCATTGTCAGTTCAAACATTCCCTTTTTAAAAACGCCTTTAAATCCTGAATCAATAATACATGCTTACACAATAACAATAATGGATTATCTAAGTTAGTACATGAAACTAATAACCACTGTGTTGCAGCAGATGCTAGCCATTTAAAATGTTTAACATTTTTACAATTAGTACAAACAACAAGAGGATGAGCTTGTGATTTAGAAGCCTCAAGCTAGTCAATCACTAAAGATCTGTTTAAATATTAAACTAAAGGATTGTGGACACTCTCTTGTCTATCTAATACCTTTATATCCTTCAGCACATGCCACAAAGAAACAACAATACATTTATAATCAATAATGCTTTGGTAGGAGCATCTTTTAAATATAGGACCACCAGGTGATCTGAAGTACGACACTTACAAGCACACACTCCAAACAATATAGAAATATCAGCTATTTTCAGGTCCAATTTAGAGGGTCTTTTTCTTGGAGAAGTTGGCAGGTCCAGGATGCCCCAATAATAATTTTCTTTCCTGGCCACACCCATAATTAACCCTGATAGTTCAAAAATGGTATTAAAATTGCCCCAATTATAAGGGCAGAATCCTCTAGGCCACACTAATAGCATTCCTCAAAAAATGTAAAGTGACAGACTGAGGAGAGTGTGGAGGACTTCTATTACATACATTAAGTAGATAAACGGTTTCCTTGCCCTTATGGTAAACGGTTAGGGCAAGTATATCAAGACACCCAGTGGCAATTGATTTTATACTGCAAACCAAGGATGTCTTAACCCATATTAGTATGCCACCTTATGGCCAGCAAGCAATGAACTTTTTTTCTAACACTTGGTCATTTCTATAACCTTGCCAATATATCTCACCCATAGCCTGTGTTTCTTGAAGCACACCCACCTAGAATGATTCTGTCAAAGTACCCTAACTCTTATCACCCATTTTTGCCTAAATGCTTGCAACATTCCAACTAAGCAGGGTTACAGATCTTTCTCAGTGAGAGAGGGGGCCTCAGAGTTGGACTCATCAGCCATAAGAGCTTTGCAAAAACCTTTAGGTGAAGAATAGTTTGTGATAAAAACAGACTCTTTGTCATTCACATTAGTTAAAGGGATAAAGCCAATGTCCACTAAACTTTGTAGTCCTTTGTATTCATCTAGTGGTTTGGAGCCAACTATGCTAGCTTGCTTGAATGAATAGGGTGGGAAAGGTGTAACAAGCGCAGGCAATTGATCAGCCTGCTGCAGCCTGGGTTCATGATTAGTTTCCATTAATGATGTGAAGGGGGAGGCTCAAAATATCTGTCTGATTGATTACTCCCTATTTTAAGTCATGTCCGCCTTTTATTATGCTGCCAGGGTGAAATCTGGTCAAAACATAAGACATATGGATTATCGCTCAAGAGCCTAGAAGCAGCTACCATCCCGGGTGACTTGGGGCAACTTTTTTAAACTGAATTCTCGAGCCCTGGTGAGGGTTGGTTCTAATGCAGAGAGTTATTAAACTTTCCATCATCCAGGCCTGTTTTAGTGTAATTCTAACATAGTCTCATTGGTCAAAAGGGTCCAGGTGATGCTCTACGTATGCCACACCTTCGTGGGACATTGAATAACACTAGTGCATCAATTATATCCATTGGACCACCTTATTTTTTAATGTTTCAGAATTCACACACAATCCAGGGCACAGCTTCAGAACATTCACCATAAAGATATCAGTCACAAGCAAGGGAGCTGATGCAGCATAGGCTGCATTACCTCCAAGTGATAGTACAGTGGGCGATAATCTCCCAGGACCCAAGCTTGGAGCACCATCAACAGGACAGGTCCTCCATAACTGCAAATTGGCCCATGAAATTGCCATATAACCTGTGTGGTAGAAGAGGTATTCTTCCACTCCCCCTCTTACTGCAACATCACTAGCTCAAATTAAAGCGCCTCTATGTATGAGCTTCGCTCATTGTAACAGCACTAGTTTGAACAATGGGGTACCAAGATTTGTGCACATTGGTATGGGATCAATCTTTGTAAGCCTCCCTGTTTTCTATGTAGCTTATACCTTGTGGAACTGGTGGTTCTCTTTGAGAGGCTAAAACAGGTACAGAATCTGGGCAACTAGCAAAATGTGGGATGTACTTAGTAAGTAGACCGGTTAGATTAACTACTATACTCCTCAGAGTCACTACCTCGTTTTTAAATGAAGCAATCAAAGTGGCATCAAGCAGTCCTGAGACATACTCGCAGTTTGGGTCTCCGCCCAGCACATCAGCATCGAGGAGTACTCTGATAGCTCCTTACAAGAGCAAACACTATCATGCACCGGAGGGGTAAATCTATTTACGCATGAAACATTAACATCCTGAAAAACATTACCACTGGAAGAAGAAGCATTAAGGGTACCATAGGGACTTTGTGTATGTACTGGCGGGTTGCAAGGCTGGCTACAGGGAGCTTTACCCTTTTCCTCAATGAATTTAGGTAACTCGTTTTTTTGTGTGTTTTGGCAAAGTCTTCCGCTAGTGCACAGTATAGATCCCACTTTTTCGATTAAGTTGTCAACATCTTCAACCACACAGTTAGTAGCAGCGTGTGTAGCTAATTTATTCTTGTTTTGTTTGACTCTGGGAATGCCAGCAGCTTTCCTCTTCCCAATAGCCAACAATAATAGAATAAAATGACATTGATATAAAGGCAAAATAAACCCCTGAATGTCAGCAAAAAAATTATGAATAATGTCACTGGGCTATTGGCCCAACAGAACTAGAATCTCAGTAATAATCTTCTAAAGGGTCACCAAATTGCAGTCAATCATGGTACAACATAGCTGAGCAGATAAAAGACATATCTAAAAAAAGAATTTAGATACCTGTGATCTCCTGGTTTTGAGCCAAGGAGGTTGGCCCAGCTCAGTCTCTTTCTGGTGATGACTGGTGAAGACGGGCCCACCTTTGTCCCAGCCTTCCTCTGAGTACAGCTTGGGTGCATCCTCCCTGTGCGTCAGCAGACGGCATTAAAAAGCACAACTTGGGAGGGCCTCACCTCCTGCCCTTGAGGCTCCTGTTAGATGGAGGAATTCTGAGGCAGGTAGTCCCTGCACCTGACAAGGTGAGTGGTTTGCAGTTTGAGACTCCTTCACTGTGGGACAGCTATCAGCATTGAATAGCACAACCTGGTAAAGCAGCTTCCTGCCATTGGGGCTCCTGTTAGAAAGTAGGAATCCTAGGACAGGTAGTTCGTGCAGCCTGCAAGGTGTGTAGTTTGCAGTCTAAGACTCTTGCATTATGGGACGGCAATCAGCATTAAATAGCACAATCTGGGAGGGCCCTACCTACTTCCCTCGAGGCTCTTGGTAGAAGGAAAGAATCCTGGTACAGGTAGTAACTGCAGCTGACAATATGAGTGGTCTGAAGTTTGAGACTCCAGCACTGTGGGACAACAATCAGCTTTAAATAGCATAATCGGGAAGGGCCCAGTCTTCTGCCTTTTATGCTCTTGATAGAAGGAAGGAATCCTGGGACAGGTAGTCCCTGCAGCTGACAAGGTGAATGGTTTGCAGTCTGATACCCCTGTGCTGCAGAACAGCAGTTAGCATTAAACAGCACAACCTGAGAGGGCACTGCCTACTGCCCTTGATGCTTCTGGTAGAAGGAGGGAGGGAATCCTAGGACAGATAGTCCCTGCAGCTGACGAGGGGAGTGGTTTGCAGTCTGAGACTTCTGAGCTGGGAATTAATTATTCTTGCACCAGAGTTAAATGGCTACTCAGTGCCTAATTTGAGCTGGTGACTGCTGGTGGGAGCTGAGACTGATAGAGGGAAAGCAAACAATGGAGAAAGAAAGAGGAAGAGAAAGGCAGAAAAACCATGACAAAGCGAGAAAGTAGGAACCCACAAGAATGAGGTAAAGGGGCAGGAAGTTCCTGGCAGTGGATTAAGGAGGCCTGGGATGATTCCAAGACTATGCAGCCTTACAGTGAGCACGTTGATATTTAATAGTGCTAGCCATGGGCATCTGCACAGGGCTTTGTGCATCTCAACCCATTCTCTTACAATTTAAACACAATGTCTACTGTTTGTTGGTTTTTGTTTGAAGTTTATGGTATTCAGTATTGCTCATAGTGCAATTGCATTCATTGATGCATTGATTGTCTGTGTTATTTAGCTTCAGAACACTAAACTATTTTTAAGTACAAAAAGGGAATAGCAATTACATTGACAGTATAAAAATATATTTTTACAAACTTAGGGAAATGTGAAATTACACCAAAAGCAGGGAGTTTAATATAAGCCATATAATCAGTGAGAACAAATAAAACAATACATTGATGAGAACATTTAGAGAAAATGGAAGGACCAGAGAAATGCAGTCCGTGAGCCTATTCGTTTATTCCTTACATTGATCAATGTTTCAATCAAGAGATGGCTAATGAACCGAAAATATGGGTCCCATTGGAATGTTAAGAGTGACAGTGTAAATAGAAACACAGAACAAAGGCTCAGTTCTGGTGCTCAAAATAATGCTTGACCGTCCTAATGAGTAACTTATGTGATTTACTTTAAAAATACAAATAAACGTACCCCCAGTATCACAAAATGCAGGCACATGTCACCTCTCCTAATTTGAGCAGATCTGAGAATGAACCCCTTAGTACATTTCTGAGAAAAGAGTACCTTTAGCATTGCATAATGAGTATTGTAAATCAAACAGCTGCACACTACCAAAAAGGATCCTTTTGATTTGCTCCTAGGCAGCCAATGTGTATTCGGGAAAGTCATAGCCAGTACCTAAAACAAGCCTCATGAAACAAACATCATTACAGTTTCAGTCCATGTCACTAAGGGCCTGATTCAGACCCTGGCGGCCGGTGACCGCCAGGGTCACCGGCCACGGGAGCACCGCCGACCGACCGGCGGTGCTCCAAAGGGCATTCTGACCGCAGCGGTTCTGCCGCGGCCAGAAAGGGTGAACCGGCGGTTTCCCGCCGGTTTACCGCTGCCCTTGGAATCCCAAGCTGCGCCGCCATGGGGGATTCTGACACCCCCTACCGCCATCCTGTTCCTGGCGGTTCGCCCGTCAGGAACAGGATGGCGGTAGGGGGTGCCGCGGGGCCCCTGGGGGCCCCTGCCGTGCCCATGCCAATGGCATGGGCACGGCAGGGGCCCCCGTAAGAGGGCCCCACTGTGTATTTCAGTGTCTGCCTAGCAGACACTGAAATACGCGACGGGTGCAAACTGCACCCGTCGCACATGCCCACTCCGCCGGCTCCATTCGGAGCCGGCTTCCTCGTGGGGAGGGGTTTCCCGCTGGGCTGGCGGGTGGCCTTCTGGCGGTCGCCCGCCAGCCCAGCGGGAAAGCCAGAATGGCCTCCGCGGTCTTTCGACCGCAGAGCGGCCATATGGCGGTTCCCTCCAGGCGGGCGGCGACCGCCGCCCGCCGGGGTCAAAATGACCCCCTAAGTGTTCTTCCCATAACAGTTGTCTGTAAAAATCACAGAGCTATAGTAAAGAACTAGAGCGTGCATCTACCTCAGGGATTGTGCCTGCACTGGGAGACGTGGTGCTGGATAAGACAGCTGTAGAATCATTCACTTTCATGTGCAGAAGGCTGAATATGTTTATATAACTGTTTCTTACCTCTATTGATACACGTTCCTGGAATAAAGAAGCCTCAAAATACATTATTTTACATTTGTTTGCATTATATTTGTAAAGACTTGTGTGTACTCCATGACAGTTTTTAATAAGTTTTACAAGTCTCAATTTTCTGCCAGATTTACAATGCTGCTTATTTTAAAACATTTTAATTAATTACTTTTAAATGTACTCATTTCTGAGGTACACAGTATAGCATTTTTAAAGGCAACAAATATATATTTGTAAGAGAGTTTTAATATCCTTACATTTACTTTGCACTGCAAATAATGTTTGAACACCAGTGCACACTCATGCAGGGGGGTGCTACTAACGTATGCAAGTGGGAAAAAGTGAACAAGAAAATATAAATGTCAAAACACCATTAATTTTGAAGGGTTTAATGGCCCATGGAGCATAAATCTAATTAATTTAAATATGAGATAAGTCTGTAACTAGCTCCCAACACCTCTAAATATCTACTTCTGCAAATATAAATGAAAGATTAAAAAAGTCTTCAGTACGTTCAGAAAGGATATTATTTTAAAATTATTAGCAAAAAGAAGATGTGTGAGAAAACACATGTGGAACGGGGATGTCTGGTGTTGTTAACTATTTTTTAGCCATTTAAAATATTTTATGACATAAATTACTAAAAATCTATAGCTGATCCCACATATTTTAAACCAATTGGTTTCATATCTTCATTAACACCTCAAAGCTCATGTTCTTCAGCTTCCTCCCTAGGTAAGGGAATAAGTTGGACATCCTTTAGCAACACCGGCTTCCATTTTGTTGTGAATACAGACTGTTAGCACTCTAGTTGTTCATTAGAAATCTGTAGTAAAGCTAGAGTTGACTACTGGGGAGTCAGTGGACAGGCTGCTGCTGAATACAAATGTTTCAGTCAGCCAGAAAGACTTATTTATGACATGGATAAGAAAGATATTTGTGAATTCATAGAAAAGGTCAAATCATTTAAGTGTTCCAGACTACTACTAACCATCATTTTGATGACAAATTGTAACCCTTAATTTTGGTAATATACTGCATTTTCCTCCACAGGTAAATATTCCAATTCTGGAGCACCAACTCCAGCAATGCAATGTTCAGGTCCCATTCTTTGTTGTAGATGCAGAATCTTAGCACTCTAGTTGTTCATTGTAGTGAAGCTGTTGTAGAATTCTGAGGAATCAACTGAAATACTGCAGCTTCTGTGGGAAGTACATGTTTTACTCAGCAAATCAGGGTATTTCGTGTTATGATTGGGGAAGATATTTGCATATGATAACGCGCCCCTTTATGATAATTTATTACACATCAGGACTCGTTTTAGGCCAATGAATCTTTTGACCCAGTCGAGAGACACCTTAGGACGAGATAGCTAATCAATATGTCAATTAATACGTCAATAATGTCATCAATATTTATCACGACAATACATTTCACTTTAATCAAAGTCATTAATCAATTCAAGACGCTACCATGACCTTTCAGCCATGAATTACCATACCGGTTTAGTAGAATTTTATGAGTTTTATTCCCTATTGCTTACAAATCTAATAGCAGGTGCGTCAATCTCAAAACCAAGAAACATAATAGCATAGTCACAATATGGCAACTTTGGTAAGATTTCATTAAAGCGAGAATCACAAACATCAGAACATAACACGGCGTGAACATAGATCAATTTAGCAGAGTGTCAATAACGCGTCAGTTCAACGAAGCATAGATTCGGTCGTTTGTCTATTTGCGTCAGTTTAGTGAACACCTGTCCTAACCACTGATTAGCATTAGCATGTTGGGCTTCATGCAAAACAATTTAGAACACCAATTTGGAAAACATCTAACTATGGTCTCTGTCAAAAGTAAGCAGTTGGTACCTAGAAAGGAAAACCAAACAGACAAATCACAATTGCATTGTGATAATTACCCTCCAAAGTTTAGGTCAGCGCACAGGTTCAGTCTTCGTCTTCAGGACATCAGTCAAATCGCCAACAGTCAGAACTCAGCTCCGGGGCAAAAAGGGCACTTCCCTCATAAGGAGGTAAAGTGTAAAATGGACAATTCTAAGGGCGAGGATGGTTTTAAGTAAACCAACAAGTCACCAAACAGAGTGACAGAGCTTCTGGATAAAATCAATAGCATCCCCTAACCCACCTAAATGACTCCCTGTGACATGGGTTTTTATCCCTTTTTTGTTGTACATTCCACCAAAATTTTATTGGACATTTGTTATACCCCACTATCTTTAACCTATCAGAAAACACATTAGGTCACCTAACTCTTCACCCCATATTATTTTACAGACATTTTATCGGTCTCTATAATTGACGTCTTCAGAGGTGGCACGTCTGGTATGATTTCATCTTTCTGTAATTCTTTGCACATCTTTTGGTCAGTAGCTCCATTGTCTTCACCGGTTTGAATGACCTTGTACATTACATTAATCTACACTGTTTCATTTTGTTTTAACACTATTCTGCAAGCATGGAAAAGTTATGGGAATGGATCTAGCATGGTTACATTCGTCTTCTAGTTTGAAGAAAAAAAACATACGGGGTCATGTCCTTTTGTGAGTCAGCACACTGCAAGATAGAAAAATACATTTAATATGAGAGCCAAGCAGCTAAGCTTCGGCTCATGCTAACTTAAGGCCTATGAGGATTTCAGCACAGATTTAACAACGTAATCATTAGTATAAACTTATTTAAACATAATATAAACATTTTAGTCATCATTATTAGTCTACGTATATATTGGCGGCCACTCCCCGTGGTCACATTTCAGGTGCACATTTAAGCAAAATTACTATTACAGTTTCTATGCGGCATTATCACACATTAATTCATAAACATTTCATGTTAATATAGATTATATAAGCTACGCTCTCTCACATGCATACAGGAAAATGTGTCCTATTTTTAGCTTCCGGAACACTTATTATCATTTACATGAGAAGTTAATGTGAGAAAAACATTTTTCATCAAACATGGTACATTATATCCCAGTAGTGGGTCTGCATTTTTCACATGGTGAGATCAGCTTGTAACTCACCACAATCCCTAAAATGAGTATGTCACCACCAACAAATGATTTATATTGTGCCTAAAAAAAATTCTCGTCCTTTCTATGTTCACCTTTTTGTACCCCTCAAAAGCAGGCAGACACTAGAATGCATTTCAACAGAACAGAAAATGGTAGAGCCTTATCATCAAAATGTGTGACTGCTGTGCTATTTTTAACTTTCTACCTAAATAGTCTCATGTGAAAGACACCATCTAATAGTTTTACCACACATTTTAAGATCTGATTTACAATAGCAATAGCATCCAAGAGAGAGGTAGGTACTGTCCAGGGTGGAGTAGAACCCCCGGATTTGCCTGGGGACTCACTAGCTCCACTGCAGTCAATATCTATCTGAGAGTGCATGCCCCCATGGATTACATTGCCTCATTAGTTCTCAATGAGAATATCCAACGGTATGTTTGAAATAAAAAAAAGTGAAACAAACTGGGATAGGTGTCTATTTAAAGAAAAATTAGTGGGCATAACATTTTCATTAGCTTCATTCTGATTAGCCATGCATAGCTGTCGTAGTGGTAGTATTCCAGATGCAGTACTGAAATTTTGTTTGATCTTCTACCAAGACTTTGGCATTACTCCTGTGAATGTTATCTAACAATGGAGATGCCACTCCAATTAGACTATTGTAAAATAATAGGACTTAGAGGACAGTGTACAGAGGAAATCTATTCAAGAAAAGTTCCCACTGCAGCAGCACTGTTCGTGTTCAGGAGCCCAGTGGCAGCATTTCAGTTCTGCAGTACTATGCAACAATGGTGCCTGAGACAGAATACTTCAATGATGCTACTAGGCAGAAATAGCACCACAGTGTCAAGCAATCATCGACATCACCTAGTATCAACGTACTTTTAATGACATAACTCTATATCCTATTGAAATGATTTGACCAGCTACAATTCCCTATGACCATACCTGAGTAAGGGTACTCCGAGAAAGTGCTCTAGACACCATATCACAAATGGCATTCTAACAAGTCCATAGCAACAGCACTATGTTATGCACAATAAAAAGGTAACTGCAGCATTCTAGCCTTCACATGATCTAAATGTCATTTAGTGCACATGTGTCCAAGATCTTGTTTTACTGTTTAAAATAACCTGTAGATGTTTCAGGCTAAAGGGGCTAATCTCGTTAATGCACAGTTTTCTTTACTCTGAGTAGAAGACTGGGTCAGATACATTTACAATTTTATAGTGGGAAATCATTTTCAAAGGCACTATACAATTCAATGAGACAACTGCAATGATTGCCGAGAATGTCCATGCAGATGAGTAAAGAGGTTCCTGCAAAGACTGTCAAGGATGGCAGTTGGACAGATGAGTGATAGTTCGGGGTGTGTGTAGAGTTTCAAGGTCACAGATTCAACTCAGAGCAGGCCACCCCAGTTGCATACCTTTCCACGTTGATGAAATGCAATTTAGTTACGTAGTGGTAATATTTTTCCAGCACCGTCTACAGTTTTCTATAATGTTTTGGAAAATAGACATTGAAATAGTTGATTTCTTAATCGCTGTGGAGATCAGTGAGCCTGCCTGCTGGGTTACTCTTGTGGTTCTCATTAAATACCCTCTTTAAAGTAAAACGTACATTTATTTTTTCTGTTTTTGCTTTGTTTCCATCAGAATTATGTCAACTACTGCAATCCTCCAAGATGTTTAATTTGATGAACATTTGCAATACAAACACTGTCACTTTACCTTATTTTAAGTTTCAAGAATGTTATTAAAATATTCAAATATTCTGTTTAAATTAATAAGAACATTGTTGTTAAACAGTTGAGTAGAAAATAGAATCAACTGTTACAAATATTATAAGAAATAAAATAAACTATGAATAAGCACACCTTGTAATATAAAACTATATCAGACTTATACTTAAACTATAAATTAAGAATGATAACTAATTCAACAATTAGCATTGACATGGGTAATAAAGGAGATTCAAGGGGGTTCTAACATTTCTTCAGAACTGGGTTGATGCAAATTAGTTCTTAATGCAGAATAATTTAGCATATTAGTCATAGGTAACCAACAAATCTGTTGTTTAATAGCTAAAGACAGTGGAGTAACAAAATTGGTGTCTAATCTATGGTTATAACAAACACCATACCACCATGCCTGCAAAGAAATATTGAGAGCATTTTTCCAATTTTTTGTTATTTGCTGAAAAGCTACAGCACTTAATAAATCCACAATTTGCACATTCATTTCACAATTTATCCAAATATCAGAAAGACTACCCAAACATACATTTATAAACGGAATTGGTATAGAAGTATGAAAAATGTGATTCATTTGAGACCATACCTGATGCCAAAATTGATATGTATGATGACATTCAAATAGCATATGTTTTAGAGTCGAATTAGAGACTCGGCATGTCCAAAATGTCAACATTATAGAAGAGTTTGTTTTATGTCAAATATATGGTGTAAGTAGTAATCTATTACATAGAAAAAATTGCTTTTGAGTAGTGTTAGCCGCACAAGATGTTTTGCGAATTTTAGTCCATATCCTATTCCATAAAGGAATAGGAAATTATGTTAGTTAGTCATCTTCCCATTGTAATTCCACTAATGTGTTCTGCCTTGGCTGAGCTACATAATTGAGAAGAGAGTAAATTCTTGAGGCGGAGGGAAACGTTGGTAAGATTTGTAATATAGGGGAAGGTGTAGGTCCTTGGGAGGTTACAGACAATAGACAGCTATACAATTGGAAGACAGCTGTGGTTAAGAGCTGATATTTGTTTTGAAAAGATGTAGGAAAATTAATTAACTGTTTGGGTTGCGTATACAAAAGTAATGAGTGATTATCTAATAATTGAGATACCCATATTAAGCCCTTTTTATGCCATGACTTCCAAAAAACACATTTATTTTTGATCTTAATAAGATTGTTGTACCAAAATGATGAATTAAGAAATTGATCTAAATTGGAAAATCTAGAATTAGAGATAGGATGTAATATTTTACAAGCAATTTTAAGAACAGGTAATGACATATTGGCTGTACGCTGGGTGACAGAAATAAATTTGGTGAATGAAAACGGATAAATAAAGATAATTCTAACTCAACCCATAAGGGTTTTTGGTATAAAGCATCTTCATGATACAATTGGATTGAATGTTTAAGAAAAAAGGCAGTATGATAAAGTTGAAAATTTGGAAAATGTACTCCCCCATCTTGCTTGGGTTGTTGCAGGTTTTTAAGAGATATCCGAGACTTCCTATTATTCCACAAAAAGGAGATTAAAATAGAATTGATTTTCTTAGAGACGGAAGGAGAAATATTAATGGGAATATTAGCGAGATAGAAAATTATTACAGGAACAAGCATCATTTTAATAAAAACTAGTCTACCCCACCATGAGAGACACAAAGGGTTCCATCTTGTTGTAAGATTCTTAAGAGTGGACAACAGAGCACCAAAATTGATAGAAACAGTATCTTTCAAAGAATTTGTAAACCAGATGCCTAGATATTTTATTTTTACAGGATTCCAAAGAGAATTTGAAGATGCAAATTCAAGTTGAAAGCACCATTTATTAAGTGGAAGAATCTCACATTCATCAGTGTTAAGTTTAGAATCTGAATTGTTTGCAAAATTTGAGACCGTATCTAAAAAGGGTTTTAAGGATATTTCAGGGGAAGATAAATATAATAGAATATCATCAGCATATGCTGAACATTTGATATGCAAGTCTCTCAAATTGAATCCTTGTATATTAGTATTCTAATGAATAGATGATAAAAAGGGTTCATGTGCCCAGATAAAAAGCAAAAGAAATAAGGGACATCCTTGTCTGACTCCCCTGTGAAGAGAAAATGATGAAGAAGTAATACCATTTACAAAAACTGACGCTTTAAGAGAGCTATATAAAATGGACACTAGTTTGATAAATTTCTGGCCAAAACCGAACCAAGAAAGAGTAGTAAAAAACTAATCCCAATGGATGCGATCAAATGCTTTTTTGGCATCTAAGGAAAAAGCAGCTAATGATTTCAAATAAGTCTTAGATTTATTTAAAATGTCAAAGAAAAGTCTAGTATTATCTGAAAGATATCTACCTTTAATAAAACCCAACTGTTCCCTGCCAATTAAAATGGGATGAAAAGATCCTAGTCTAATTGCAAGAATTTTATCGAATATTTTGTAATCAGTATTAACTAGAGATATTGGTCGGTAATTTTTACATAATTTAACATTGTTACCTTCTTTTGGAATGAGGCAAATCAAAGCATCTTGAAAAGTGCCAGAGGCTTCATTAGATGTTGTAAAAGATGTGAAGAGTTTCTGTAATTTGGGGATTAACAATCTTGAGAAAGATAAAGAAAAATCTACAGGAAATCCAACTGGTCCGGGGGCTTTATTTGTTTTAATAGAATGAATTGCTACCTGAATATCTTTGAAAGAATTATCAGCATCTAGAGGGGAAAAAATATTTGAAGCAAATTCCTGTTTAATAGAGTTTAAGAATGTAATGATATTCAAATTAGATGGACTATTTTCTGGGGTATAAAGTTTGTTATAGTATTCATGCAAAATCGCTCTACCATTAGTGACTGGGGTATGATCATCACGTAAAATCATTTCAATTTTGGTTCTATCCTTTTTAATTTTTAAATAATTTGCTAGAAGTTTGCCCGCTTTGTTTTGTCCACTATAATATTTGTCACTTGATTTAAGAAGAAATGAGGCACCATCATCTGTAGAGAATTTATTGAATTGTAATTTAGCGTTAACTAATTACTTCAGACAATCTTTTGTTTTAGACGTATAATAAATATGTTCAAGGGATTTAATATGTTTAATAATTTCAAGGGATTTTTTATTATTAGATTTCTTTTTGTTTGAAACATATGTTAAAATAAAATCCCATGAAGCGGCTTTAAAAGCATCCCATATTGTGTGAAACAAGAGTTAAGGTGTATCATTCAATAAAAAATATTCATGTATAAATTCTTGAAAATGTTTAATAAAAGTAGTGTCTGTTAAAAGAGAGGTATTAAAGTGCCAACGATTAACTTTGGGAGTAACAGAAGGTAATTCCAGATCTAATGTAACTGGGGCATGACTGGAATTTAGAATAGTACCAATCTCTGAACCTAGGATATGTGGAGATAAGGACTTAGATGTAAATAAATAATCAATCCTGGATTGGGAAAAGTGTATTGTAGAAAAAAATGTGTATTCTTGTAACAAGGGATTACTGAATCTCCATGAATCAATAAGGGCTCTCTGTGCAATAGCTGAAGTAAACTGTTTGTGCATGGATGTGGGAAAAAGGATCAAAAACAAGATTACAATCACCTCGAAAAATTAAATAATCATCTGTAATAGACATCAACTTATTGACAATATTATGCCAAAACATTTTATCCAAGTGAGTAGGTGCATATACATTCAAAATTGTTTTTGGTGTGTTATTGATCATAAGTTTTAAAAGTAGCCAACTGCCTTCTGTGTCATTTTCTTGTAATACTAATTTAACATGTATTTTTTTTTTTTTACATAAAACAACAACACCATTATGGTTACTCATGCCTGGAGATGTAAAGGCATAAACTACCCAATTACGTTTGAGTTTACCAACCTCAGTATCTATAAAATGTGTTTCTTGTAACAATGCTATGTCTGTGTTCAAACTGGCTAGATGTGTGAGAACTCTTTGTCTCTTAATAGGTGAACCTAACCCTTTAACGTTCCAAGTAGTTATTCCAAAAGACATAAGAAATTAATTATATCAAAAGTAAGAAAAGCTACAGAAGTGACAATATACTTATAAGTGATAGACATATAAGCAAACTTAGTCATATCTAGGAAAGAACCCTTAGAGTAAAAAGAAAGAAATTGTAAACATAGAGGCACATAAATTGACCGAGGTAACAGTTAAATATGATATGAAAAGAATTGGTAATATATAACAGTTACAAAAAAATTAAAGGTGAAGGAAAACTATATCAGTAAAAACAAATAGAAAACAATAACAACTTATAGAGATATAGTTATGAAGAAGGAACTGAGATAGGGGAATGAAGAAAAGAGAAGTAAAAGAAGAAAAAGAAGAGTTGTAATGTCAAGAAAATAAAAGACATAATATATAAATGAACAAAAAGAGCATACCTATATAACACACAAGGAATTAAGGGTGGTGACACCACAAAAGGAAGATGGCATAACTTGAACTTCGACGAGGTCAACAGGAGGGGAATCGGACCAAGTAAAAAGACGATGATGTAATCCTAATATCATCAACAATCAATACCTGATAAAAGAGACAAAGGATTAATATGAAAAATAAGATTCCTAAGGAAAAGGACATAACTTGTATTAATAATAACAAACAATAAAACATGAAAACGAAGGATAATATCTAGAAGTGAAAAAGGATGAATGAGAATCAAGTTGCAGGTTGGTTTGAAAAGTCCATGTATTCTCCTTTACATGAATCAATGAAGCGTTGTCAAATCTTGGGATCGTCATATACCGTTGTTTTATTTGTATATGCTACTTTAAAGGAGCATGGATGAAAAAGTCCAAATCTTGCGTTTAAAGTACAAAGGGTTGGTCTCATGTCCAAAAATTGTTTTCGTCTGTCAGCCGTAGGTTTAGCATAGTCCTGTGAAAAGAACAAATGTGAACCCGACCATGAAATCTTTCCTTTCGATTTAGCAGCTCTAAGTATCTAAAGCAGTTCAACATACTCTAGAAAGTATGTAACAACACCTCTCAGTTGTTGTGATGAAGATGCTTGGTGAGGTGAATGACCTAGTCTGTGGGCTCGTTGTATATTCAATAAAGATGTAGAAGGAAGGTCCAAAAGCTTGGGAAGAAAAGATGGGAAAATGTTAATAGGATCTGAACCGTCCGTTCCTTCTGATAAGCCATAAATACGTAGATTATTCCTTGTACTTCAATTTTCTAGGTCTTCAGCATGCTTCCAGAGAAGAATTACTTCAGATTTAAGCAACTGCAATCTTTGAACTGTATCCTCAACATCGCTGACTCGTTGTTCCACTTGAGTAACTCTGTTCTCCATAAGAGACCAATGATCTGTTAAAGTATGCAGTTTGTTATTAGTTTCTTCCATAAATGGTCTTAAGGCATGAATTTCATCTAACAGTAGCTCCTTTGAAATAGTAGAGGAGATTTAATTGGTGATGGAGGATCCTTTTTAACACGTTTAGTTGCTGAAGTCATACCTACATTTTGTTTGGAAGTGAACTCATTATTTTGTGTTGGAGTCCAGTTTGGGAGAAGATGATGCCATATTCTCTAAAATAGTGCTATCCATACTTGTTGCAAGAGGTGAGAAACGGTCATCTGAAATATCCTTGGTAGTTGTAGCGGAAACAGAAGACCGCTCCTGGCTCTTAGTTCTTCCCATAAAAATATGTTCAGATATATTCAAAATTGTTCGATTGGAAGGCTGGGAAGATAATATTTTCACATAGAAGATATTGCGAGAAATTCAGACTGAGTCCCATCAGCGCAAAAATATATGTGTTAAAATATAAAGGGCATGAAGCCAGAAATACTGGAACAGACAGTAAAAAACAGCTGAGTTGAAAACATGAAGGATAGCAAAGCAAATGCAATAATATTGATGAAGAAAATGAATGCTTGTGTGAATAAAAAATGGCGGCCACAGTATTCTCCTCAGAGTAGTCACTCCATTAAATAAATATAGAAAAGGGCATAGTCGCAGAAGAAAACCTACCTGCAGGTAGTAGAAACCTTTAGTAGTAGTTTCCTTACATTCCAGTACAATTCTGCCCTTCTGCATGGAAAACAGCTGATTTTTACCCGCGACCAAGCCGGAGCTCACAGAGGTGCGGCCACCTTGGATCACCAACAAGCCACGCCCCCACTCACCTTATTTGACCAGAATGAAGGAACGGGCTCATTTTGTGCTAATATCCAACTGAGATGATGACAGCCCTATGAGGTTTTAACATGTTTGTATTGAATTTACTATATTATTAGGGTATAGGATGTGCTTGTCTGTGTGCATGTGTGTCCTTGTGTGCATGTTTGTGTGCGCTCTATAGTAACTTCATCAGTCAACTAGCCTGTGAGTTTGCCACACTCTTTCTCATCACCCTTGCTCTTGATTGTTCTTGATTAGCTGGGCTTCGGCATGCATTTTGAAGTGTGTTGCTCCTGGGTCACTGTCATAAGAGGTACCATACACCTTGTCACTCCAAAGGATCCTTCTTTCTTTGTCAAGTGGGAACTTTCAATGGGAAGAAATAAAAAGTGTCATCCTAAGTATTTTAACTCCCTTTCTAACATGCGCATTTATTTACCCTGGGGCATGGTGAACTCCTCATAAATGCTTAGAGAGGCTTAATGGACGCATTACTCCAGTAGTTCTGTAGTAGATGTGATATTTGAAATCTACAGGAAGGGTTACCAGGCATCTCCTCTGGAGCTCCCGATGCAATAGCAAGAACTTTTCCTAACAATTCCAGGGAGATTCTCTACAGCAATTTGCAGCTTGTCCATTCAGCTAACAAATCAATGCACATCTTATTGACAGATTACTGGGAATGGCATTTTATGTGTGGTGGTGTCTGTATACAAGACTTTTAGAGAGCCATTAAGCCACACTACAGATCTACAAGTGTGCAAGTTCGAAATGTAGATTCATGGGAAACCATTTTTCTTCTGTCACATTTCCTAAAAATAATTAATGCATCACAAAACTAGTAGCCGCAATGATCACTTCTAAAAACAGCTTCTTGGCAGACTACATTCTTTAACCTATACTACACCTGGGCTAGATGAATTCTGCATTTTCCAGTACCATAGCCAGAAGAAATAAATGTGCTAGAGTCTCCCACTTATCTTGAACTTAAAAGAAGGTTTGTGTTGGTACCTGAGCAAAAAAACAGAGATCTACAAGTAGTACTACAACAGGTCACAACTAAAATGACCCACTCAATGAATTCCCTATTTCATTCCCCCACTCATGAATATCATACCAAAATACTAAGGGCCTGATTTAGAATTGGGTGGTAACAGAAACTCCTCTGATTCGAAAAGAGCACTTTGGTAGAAGTCACTGTGCCACATAATCCCTGTGGCAGAGAAATTCCAGCTGACATTTCTTCTATTGTGCAATTCTACATTTCTCCATCAGAGCTTTTAGTACTGACTCCTCATATTAGATAATTTAATTTTTTATTAAGGTCCTAAGTCTTAAGCCCTCTAAGTCCTTGTTTGACCAGGCACTCTAGCAAATTCCATGCAAAAGAAAACCTGTGCTACGTTACAACATAGGACAATAAAATGGCAGGGTAACGGCCTTGATCTAGGTAACACCAAATCCAATTTGGTGAACCAGTTACCACTGTCCCCACAAATGGGACAGTTCTCTGGTTCCACCCAACTCCAAATCGTGCACTTTGGGCCCACTTTGTGTAGTGGCAGATGGCCTGTTTCCCCATCTGGGAAATGGACTAAATTACTCTGTTGCCCTGATGAAGGTGCCACCTGTCAAATTTAGAAATTACCCCCAAGTTGATATTTTCAGCATTGAACGGAACCGCCATTATGGATGTTCAAGTTAATCAATTTTACAGTTTGGTGCAGGTCTCCATCAACATAAAGGAGCCCTGCATCAACCTTGTTTTTCAAAAATAACATCAGGAAGCGGGATTTTCATTTTGAACATGAAAAGGAAAATGCTGTCCTCGCCATGGGAGCCCTCTCCCATGGTGAGGGGAGCATTTACCAGTTTTCATTTCCGCTTACTGCCAGGGTTTTCCTGGCAGTGATGAGGAGTGAAAACGGACTTCTCATTCTGCTCATCTAAATTAGGTGGAGTGAAATAGAGGTCTTTCTCTAATTGACCTTACTGTGCAGGGCTGTCAGAGAAGTTTAATCACAGCGGAGACTGAGTAGTCTCCACCGCGATTAAAACTAAGGTCCACCTGCTTTTAAATTTGGCATGCAGATCACTACACTAACAATACGTATACTCTGTTGTCATTGCACTAGCTCTTACAGCTCGTAGACACAAGAATAATAAATAAAAATGTACATTTAAAAACTGTAATTTTCACCCAATCAACACATAAATGTGAAGTGGGAAAACACTTTGTGACAATTTTGCACATATTGATCATTTCCTTTTAAAAACTCTTTCAGAAATTACCCAAAAAGTGTGACATGACTGTCATGCATTATAGGCATCATATTTACCATACAAGACTCAGCTCCTTGTAGCATATTTGTCTGTTCTCTAGTTTCCAGAAAGAAGGTCAATGAATTCTGAATCTCAAGAAAAGCATGCCTTGGCCTTTTTAAACACACCCTCAATAAAAATTCCCAATGACAACACCCGGCTGTTATTCCACTAATACTTTAAACCAATAAATATTGCTGTTAAGATTAAGATATCTGCAGTATGTGGGATTAACATGGTTTTACTGGTTAATAGACATGAAACTTACCAACCATTTAATACAAATAATGAAGTCAATCAACATCGAATGTGTTACAAATTGGCAGCAATTTTACTGCGGGGTAAAAGGTGGCAACATCGCCAGGTGTAGCTGACAGCCATTTCATGCAACTAGGCTGGTGAACTCCAGCCCTTCATTCTCTGAACATAAGTTTTGTTTTGCTAAAAATACCTAATGCAGAGATATAGGCATAAATGTTATTATAGCGAGAATAACTCTCTGTTTTATTTGTGTAGACTACCCCTCTCATTTCATTGACAGGTTTTTTAAAGGTGTCAGCTTTCCAGTGACTCACAATTTAGCTATCTTATAATGCCACATGAGTGAGTTTGAAGAGAACAGTTATAAAGTGTATTGTCAGTTGTGTGTGAGAGAGAAAGTTTGTTAATTACACGTGACATTGTTCTTGCTCTTTGCTAAAATGTCTACATATTTTGCAAGAGATATGTTGACAATGCCATTAATGGTGTTGTCGTTTTTCCGAGAATATCTGTTTAGTTTGAAAAAACAGTAAACTCAGAGCATTTTTTTCTCATAACTGGCGCGCATGTTAGAATCCTTCTTTTTTTGCCAACTAAAATATGAATGTCTGAGGCGTTAATGTAATCAGTGACTACAAGTCAGACTGGGTAGTATCCCAGTGGGTTTTTAGTTAATTTAGTGACTGCCTAATGAGAAAACAATACTGCATTAATCATACAAACATATTCAGGGACACTGTATAACTATATCATATATATTAAGTGATTTATTAGACACTTATATTAAGTGACTAATTATGTAACCAATAGGGGAAGAATCCATCTGTGGTGCATTACAACTCGTTATTGTGAGGTTAAAAAGTCCTTATTACTGATACTTTTTTATCCTGGTTTTCTGCGTCTCACAATTGCCAGTTGTAGGTTATGCCTCCAAAGTAGTCTGTTCTACCTCAGCACTGGTTGGCTTCCTTCTCTGCTAGTGGACCTTTTTCAGCTTCCTGGAAGGCAGATAAGTATCACAACCAGAACTGTGGAACAATGGTTCTCTTACCCCAGCAGTTATTAACCTGTGGTCTGGGGACCCCTGGGGGGCCTCAAAGCCTACTCATGGAGTCTGCTACAATTTAGAAAGTTAAATAATCTTAGCAGATATATGCAAATTCTATAACTAAAGAAACAAAATATAACAATTACATTTTTAAAACCTTCTCTAAAAAAGAAATGAAATTAGAGGATAAAAATTACATTCCGATCCTCAAATTGATTTGTGGTAGCAAATGTAAGTGCATCAAACAGAATACAGTATGAACGTTGAGTGCCTTCCATTGAATTCAGAAAAGCTCCAGCCTTCCCATTCAAATTAACATTTTTATTTTTTGTAATATTCGTTTGTGAATACTTCATCATTTGAACATTTGTTAGATGAATACTTGTTTCTGTCTATTAAGGGTATTATTTTGCAGTTTAAATCATGAAAAATGCTGAGGCCGGGATCCCTGGTTTCCAGTAATGACTCTTTTGGGGTCCATGGATTCTAATGATTCTATGGGTGTCCCTGGGTTCCAATAATGATAATGTGGGGTTTACAGAAGCTAAAAGGTAAATAATTACTGTTCTAGAGTCCTCTATTAGACTTACAATGGGTGACATGCTAGTAAATCATCCTTAAAAGCTCCCCAGCATCTTTTATTCACAATACTCAGGATGTTTGACATGGCAGAATAGGCAGAGATTAAGAAGTAGACCTCTTCTTTCAGTCAAAAGTGTGACTCACATTAATTCACTGATGATGAATCATGCAGACAATATTCCGAATCACATGAACACCAGATCTAAATTAGGGGCCTAATGTTGGAAATTTCCCTTTGCTTAACCCCTTCACTGCCAGGCCTTTTCCCCCTCCTGTGCAAGGCCTTTTTTTGCCTATTTGGGGCAGTTCGCGCTTAGGCCCTCATAACTTTTTGTCCACATAAGCTAACCAAGCCAAATTTGCGTCCTTTTTTCCCAACATCCTAGTGATTCTAGAGGTACCCAGACTTTGTGGGTTCCCCTGAAGGAGGCCAAGAAATTAGCCAAAATACAGTGTAAATTTCGTTTTTTTCAAACAAATGGGAAAAAGTGGCTGCAGAAGAAGGCTTGTGGTTTTCCCCCTGAAAATGGCATCAACAAAGGGTTTGCGGTGCTAAACTCAGCAGCTTCCCAGCTTTCAGGAACAGGCAGAGTTGAATCAGAAAACCCAATTTTTCAACACAATTTTGGCATTTTACTGGGACATACCCCATTTTTGCAATTTTTTGTGCTTTCAGCCTCCCTCCAGTCAGTGACAGAAATGGGCATGAAACCAATGGTGGATCCCAGAAACCTAAACATTTCTGAAAAGTAGAAAAAATTCTGAATTCAGCAAGGGTCATTTGTGTAGATCCTACAAGGGTTTCCTACAGAAAATAACAACTGAAAAAGAAAAATATTGAAATTGAGGTGAAAAAAACATCAATTTTTCTCTACGTTTTACTCTGTAACTTTTCCCTGCAATGTCAGATTATCGAAAGCAATATACCGTTATGTCTGCTGGACTCCTCTGGTTGCGGGGATATATAGGGCTTGTAGGTTCATCAAGAACCCGAGGTACCAAGAGCCAATAAATGAGCTGCACCCTGCAGTGCGTTTTCATTCTTTACCGGGTATACAGCAATTAATTTGCTGAAATATAAAGAGTAAAAAATAGCTATCAAGAAAACCTGTGTATTTCCAAAAAGGGCACAAGATAAGATGTTGAGGAGCAGTGGTTATTTGCACATCTCTGAATTCCAGGGTGACCATACTAGCATGTGAATTACAGGGCATTTCTCAAATAGATGTCTTTTTTACACACTCTCCTATATTTGGAAGGAAAAAATGTAGAGAAAGACAAGGGGCAATAACACTTGTTTTGCTAATATATGTTCCCCCAAGTCTCCCGATAAAAATTATACCTCACTTGTGTGGGTAGGCCTAGCGCCCGCGACAGGAAACGCCCCAAAACGCAACGTGGACACATCCCATTTTTTTGAAAGAAAACAGAGGTGTTTTTTGCAAAGTGCCTACCTGTAGATTTTGGCCTCTAGCTCAGCCGGCACCTAGGGAAACCTACCAAACCTGTGCATTTTTGAAAACTAGAGACCTAGGGGAATCCAAGATGGGGTGACTTGTGGGGCTCTGACCAGGTTCTGTTACCCAGAATCCTTTGCAAACCTCAAAATTTGGCTAAAAAAACACATGTTCCTCACATTTCTGTGGCAGAAAGTTATGGAATCTGAGAGGAGCCACAAATTTCCTTCCACCCAGCGTTCCCCCAAGTCTCCCGATAAAAATGATACCTCGCTTGTGTGGGTAGGCCTAGCGCCCGCAACAGGAAACGCCCCAAAGCGCAATGTGGACACATCCCCTTTTTTGAAAGAAAACAGAGGTGTTTTTTGCAAAGTGCCTACCTGCAGATTTTGGCCTCTAGCTCAGCCGGCACCTAGGGAAACCTACTAAACCTGTGCATTTCTGAAAACTAGAGACCTAGGGGAATCCAAGATTGGGTGACTTGTGGGGCTCTGACCAGGTTCTGTTACCCAGAATCCTTTGCAAACCTCAAAATGTGGCTAAAAAAACACATGTTCCTCAAATTTCTGTGGCAGAAAGTTCTGGAATCCGAGAGGAGCCACAAATTTCCTTCCACCCAGCGTTCCCCCAAGTCTCCCGATAAAAATGATACCTCACTTGTGTGGGTAGGCCTAGCGCCCGCGACAGGAAACGCCCCAAAGCGCACGTGGACACATCCAATTTTTTGAAAGAAAACAGAGGTGTTTTTTGCAAAGTGCCTACCTGTAGATTTTGGCCTCTAGCTCAGCCGGCACCTAGGAAAACCTACCAAACCTGTGCATTTCTGAAAACTGGAGACCTAGGGGAATCCAAGATGGGGTGACTTGTGGGGCTCTGACCAGGTTCTGTTACCCAGAATCCTTTGCAAACCTCAAAATTTGGCTAAAAAAACACATGTTACTCACATTTCTGTGGCAGAAAGTTCTGGAATCTGAGAGGAGCCACAAATTTCCTTCCACCCAGCGTTCCCCCAAGTCTCCCGATAAAAATGATACCTCACTTGTGTGGGTAGGCCTAGCGCCCGCGACAGGAAACGCCCCAAAGCACAACGTGGACACATCCAATTTTTTTAAAGAAAACAGAGGTGTTTTTTGCAAAGTGTCTACCTGTAGATTTTGGCCTCTAGCTCAGCCGGCACCTAGGGAAACCTACCAAACCTGTGCATTTTTGAAAACTAGAGACCTAGGGGAATCCAAGATGGGGTGACTTGTGGGGCTCGGACCAGGTTCTGTTACCCAGAATCCTTTGCAAACCTCAAAATTTGGCTAAAAAAACACATGTTCCTCACATTTCTGTGGCAGAAAGTTCTTGAATCTGAGAGGAGCCACAAATTTCCTTCCACCCAGCGTTCCCCCAAGTCTCCCGATAAAAATTATACCTCCCTCACTTGTGTGGGTAGGCCTAGCGCCCACGACACGAAACGCCCCACAGCGCAACGTGGACACATCCAATTTTTTTAAAGAAAACAGAGGTGTTTTTTGCGAAGTGCCTACCTGTAGATTTTGGCCTCTAGCTCATCCGGCACCTAGGGAAGCCTACCAAACCTGTGCATTTTTGAAAACTAGAGACCTAGTGGATTCCAAGATGGGGTGACTTGTGGGGCTCTGACCAGGTTCTGTTACCCAGAATCCTTTGCAAACCTCAAAATTTGGCTAAAAAAACCCATGTTCCTCACATTTCTGTGGCAGAAAGTTCTGGAATCTGAGACGAGCCACAAATTTCCTTCCACCCAGCGTTCCCCCAAGTCTCCCGATAAAAATGATACCTCACTTGTGTGGGTAGGCCTAGCGCCCGCGACAGGAAATGCCCCAAAGCACAACGTGGACACATCCCATTTTTTGACTGCAAAAAACAGCTTTGTTTTCTAAGTGCCTACCTGTAGGTTTTGGCCTCTAGCTCAGCCGGCACCTAGGGAAACCTACCAAACCTGTGCATTTCTGAAAACTAGAGACCTAGGGGAATCCAAGATGGGGTGACTTGTGGGGCTCTGACCAGGTTCTGTTACCCAGAATCCTTTGCAAACCTCAAAATTTGGCTAAAAAAACACATGTTACTCACATTTCTGTCGGCGAAAGTTCTGGAATCTGAGAGGAGGCACGAATTTCCTTCCACCCAGCGTTCCCCCAAGTCTCCCGATAAAAATGATACCTCACTTGTGTGGGTAGGCCTAGCGCCCACGAAAGGAAATGGCCCAAAACACAACGTGGACACATCAAATTTTTTCATAGAAAACAGTGCCTACCTGTGGATTTTGGCCTGTAGCTCAGCTGGCACCTGGGGAAACCTAGCAAACCAGTGCATTTTTAAAACTAGAAACTCAGGGGAATCCAAGATGGGGTGACTTGTGGGGCTCTGACCAGGTTTTGTTACCCAGAATCCTTTGCAAACCTCACAATTTGGCTAAAAAAACACATTTTCCTCACATTTTGGTGACAGAAAGTTCTGGAATCTGAGAGGAGCCACAAATTTCCTTCCACCCAGCGTTCCCCTAAGTCTCTCGATAAAAATGGTACCTCACTTCTGTGGGTAGGCCTAGCGCCCACGAAAGGAAATGGCCCAAAACACAACGTGGACACAACATATTTTTTCACAGAAAACAGAGGTGTTTTTTGCAAAGTGTCTACCTGTAGATTTTGGCCTCTAGCTCAGCCGGCACCTAGGGAAACCTACCAAACCTGTGCATTTTTGAAAACTAGAGACCTAGGGGAATCCAAGATGGGGTGACTTGTGGGGCTCGGACCAGGTTCTGTTACCCAGAATCCTTTGCAAACCTCAAAATTTGGCTAAAAAAACACATGTTCCTCACATTTCTGTGGCAGAAAGTTCTTGAATCTGAGAGGAGCCACAAATTTCCTTCCACCCAGCGTTCCCCCAAGTCTCCCGATAAAAATTATACCTCCCTCACTTGTGTGGGTAGGCCTAGCGCCCGCGACACGAAACGCCCCACAGCGCAACGTGGACACATCCAATTTTTTTAAAGAAAACAGAGGTGTTTTTTGCGAAGTGCCTACCTGTAAATTTTGGCCTCTAGCTCAGCCGGCACCTAGGGAAGCCTACCAAACCTGCGCATTTTTGAAAACTAGAGACCTAGTGGATTCCAAGATGGGGTGACTTGTGGGGCTCTGACCAGGTTCTGTTACCCAGAATCCTTTGCAAACCTCAAAATTTGGCTAAAAAAACACATGTTCCTCACATTTCTGTGGCAGAAAGTTCTGGAATCTGAGACGAGCCACAAATTTCCTTCCACCCAGCGTTCCCCCAAGTCTCCCGATAAAAATGATACCTCACTTGTGTGGGTAGGCCTAGCGCCCGCGACAGGAAATGCCCCAAAGCACAACGTGGACACATCCCATTTTTTGACTGCAAAAAACAGCTTTGTTTTCTAAGTGCCTACCTGTAGATTTTGGCCTCTAGCTCAGCCGGCACCTAGGGAAACCTACCAAACCTGTGCATTTCTGAAAACTATAGACCTAGGGGAATCCAAGATGGGGTGACTTGTGGGGCTCTGACCAGGTTCTGTTACCCAGAATCCTTTGCAAACCTCAAAATTTGGCTAAAAAAACACATGTTACTCACATTTCTGTGGCAGAAAGTTCTGGAATCTGAGAGGAGGCACGAATTTCCTTCCACCCAGCGTTCCCCCAAGTCTCCCGATAAAAATGATACCTCACTTGTGTGGGTAGGCCTAGCGCCCACGAAAGGAAATGGCCCAAAACACAACGTGGACGCATCAAATTTTTTCATAGAAAACAGTGCCTACCTGTGGATTTTGGCCTGTAGCTCAGCTGGCACCTGGGGAAACCTAGCAAACCAGTGCATTTTTAAAACTAGGAACTCAGGGGAATCCAAGATGGGGTGACTTGTGGGGCTCTGACCAGGTTTTGTTACCCAGAATCCTTTGCAAACCTCACAATTTGGCTAAAAAAACACATTTTCCTCACATTTTGGTGACAGAAAGTTCTGGAATCTGAGAGGAGCCACAAATTTCCTTCCACCCAGCGTTCCCCTAAGTCTCTCGATAAAAATGGTACCTCACTTCTGTGGGTAGGCCTAGCGCCCACGAAAGGAAATGGCCCAAAACACAACGTGGACACAACATATTTTTTCACAGAAAACAGAGGTGTTTTTTGCAAAGTGCCTACCTGTGGATTTTGGCCTCTAGCTCAGCCGGCCCCAGGGGGGGCAGAAATGCCCTAAAATAAATTTGACCCCCCCACCCCTCCTGCCCGGGAGCGACCCTTGCCTACAGGGTCGCTCCCCCTGCGTGACATTGGCGCCAAAAAACAAATCCCCGGTGCCAAGTGGTTTCTGTCCCCAAGGGTGGCAGATTGACCTAAAATCGGCCAATCTGCCCCCAAGGGGGGCAGAAATGGTCTAAATACAATTTGCCCCCCCCCAGGGCAGAGACCCTTGCCTGATGGGTCGCTCCCCATCTCTAAAAAAACAAACAAACAAACAAAAAAAACCAAAAAAAATAAAAATTGCCCTGGCGCCTACAGGTTTCTGCCCCCGGGGGGGGTACAAATAGCCTAAAATAAATTTGCCCCCCCAACCCCCACCCCTCGCCCCGGGAGTGACTCTTGCCTATGGGGTCGCTCCCCCTGCGTGACATTGGCGCCAAAAAACAAATCCCCGGTGCCTAGTGGTTTCTGCCCCCTTGGGGGCAGATTGACCTACAAATTGGCCAATCTGCCCCCAAGGGGGGCAGAAATGGTCTAAATACAATTTGCCCCCCAGGGCAGCGACTCTTGCCTGATGGGTCGCTCCCCATCTCTAAAAAAACAAAAAAAAAAAAAAAAAAAAAAAAAAATTTGCCCTGGTGCCTAGAGGTTTCTGCCCCCCCTGGGAGCAGAAATGGCCTAAAGCAATCCGGCTTTTGAAACCCTGGGAGAGACTTCAAAGGGAAGGAAATACATTTCCTTCCCTTTGAAACCCCCCGGGCCTCCCCCACGTGATTGAAAGAGAAATGCTTTGCATTTCTCTTTCAATTGCGCTGGAAGCAGAGCTTCCAGCGCGATGGGGGAGGCCCCTGTGACAAATCAGCGCGCGCTGATGTCACGGGGGGGTGAGGGAGGGAGTCGGGGGTGGATTTCCCCTTCCATCCCCGCCTTGGGGGGGAGGGGGGTGCACAGAGGGGGCGCGCTAGCGCTCCCCCAGGTTCCCGTGTGCCTTGGACGAGGTGACCTCGTCCAAGGCACACGGGAACTGTAGCCTTGGACGAGGTCACCTCGTCCAAGGCACAGAACCGGTTAAAGTGATCATAAATTGCACACTGATGTTTTGCAAATGGAAAGGAATTTTATGAGCTACCCTATCTATTAATAGGTTGGCTCACAAAATTCCAAATCATGGTGGGTCGCAATCCGATTTGCCTAATCATTATTCATCAGGTAGGTCACCAATTGCAAGTCACTGAATGCCATCAGGCTTGTCATTGGTCCCATGGACCACTTTCTACTCCCAACAAGTGTTTGTTAACATTAAAAAAGGGGGAAAGGTCCGTAGTTGACCCCTTTCTTTTTGCGAATGGGTGGCCACCTGTTTTGCAGTGTTGGTATAAATTCAATGTTTTGTGAATCACTTATCAGTAACAGAACATTGATACATACCTTAATGTATAGCTATTTGGAAGGAACACACTAAACATACTCTTTCCACATAGAAATTTGTTATGGGTTTCTAAAGCCATTTTGTGATTCAGTTGTCTGTTACTGAATTGCAAAATGAGTTTACTACATAACAGAAAGCCATTTTGTAGTTGCAAACTTTGTGAATTGGTCAATAGCAGGCTTTATGACCACAAACTGTTTTTTTAATTATATCCGGCCCTTAATTTTTAGTTATTTATTTAATAATCTGCTTTGTAAAGCATGGGCTAAGCCCCAAAAATAATGGAGCTCTTCACATTTAACAATAAGAATAAATACACGAAAGAAGATAGAGGAGGTTTTGCAAAGGAAGGACAGAGAGAGAAAAATTAGTTAATTAAGGGACATTCTGAACAGATGTGCCCTTAAGATTTTGTAAGCAGACACCAAGGTGGTGTCAGGCCTAAGATTATCCTAAAGATGAGCACAAAGACTTGATTCTTGGCACAAGAAGGATTGGTTCATTGTCTTGTCACTTTTAGAATTTTCAGGATTACAAGAAACCTATTTCTTGTGTCTCTTTTTTCGCCAGCCCAGTGCTGTTGATTCCAGTATGCAAGGCATTTTGGGTAATAAGTGTCTTACTGAAGTGAATTCAAGTTTACCAAGTGTAGCAACTAGAAGACTGTTAGAATCAGCGAGTTATGATCTATTTTCTTAGTGGCTGTAGTAGTGCAACCAGCTGTATGAAGTGTGGCCTTGAGAGGTGTGGTTATTGATTCAAGCAGACCGGATAGTATTGTATTGCTGCCAAATAGATTGAAAAGCACCATTGTTTGCACAACTTTTGAAATCTAATAGAGTGTTGGATGGTTTAAGCTTCATTGGTAGAAGAAGTTGGAAGGAGGCGGTTGGATTCATTTTGGAAATGTGATGTGTCATATTTAGTTTTTGTTCAACAATGTAATGAATTGTTACAGGGAATGGGACCACAGTAGGTAAAATACCAAGGTCTGTGATCACTTCAAGCTATTCCTAAGCAAGGAGTAAAGAGATTTTGGAGTGCAGAAGAAGGAATTAAATTTTTGTAGCAGGTGGACATTAAGATTTTACAGTAGGCATATAGACCTCTTCATTGAGAATTTATTAAAGAACATCAATGGCATGTGTGCTTCATTTGTGAACAAATCTATACTGTAAAGACCTTAGTAGGTGAAATAAATTGTGGAGAAACATGTTTTCCATAATGCTTCCAATGAAAGGAAGACCCTAGGTTTTACAAGTTTTGAGAGGCAGATTTGGTTTCTTTTGTTGGGGTTGATTTGTCCAGATGTTAAGATTGAGGGAAATGTGCCTTCTACATGAGGAATTGATGATTTTGAGAATTATAGGGCCTAAGGGTAGATCTTGGGCACAAGCTTTTATTGTTTACTTGTATTGAGTGCTTGTTATGTGTAGATGTTTGGGTGGAAGCAGCCATTTGTGAAAGAAATTGATGTCAAGTGATTTGAATGTTGACAATTTTATGATCTTCCCTTTTGGTATTTCGAGAGACCTAGTGGATTGCAAGACATTTTAGGATCTTTAAGTACTGGTAGAATCTCCTGAAAGTTGGTAGTGGCTCAGCAAGTGGTAAGCATGGTCAACTTGGGATTTTGGGCTTTTTTATTCAACCAATGCACTACTTAATGTTTGATAAAACACTCTGGGCCTGATTTAGAGTTTGGTGGAAGGGGTTACTCTGTCACAAACGTGACAGATATCTCATCTACAGTGTTACAATCCCATTATAGCCTATAGAGATCTGAAAATGGCAGACGGAATATCCGACACATTTGTGACTGAGTAACCCAACTTTAATTCTGGCCCTCTATGTTGGTTGCATACATTGTTGATTTGTTTATTGATATGTCACTTTTATGAGATGAAGTAGGTCATTATGGATTGTTTTCTGAGATGTTAAAACTTGTAAAGCTTTAGGTATTTTTATTTCTTCCAAGTTTTATTAATTTTGAGGTACTTTTGTAGAGTATAAAGGTAGAGCAATGTGGTCTGACCCGTCTTTTGATTAGGCTTTCATGATTGAGCTTATTAGAGGGAAAGATAAAGCTTTAAAAGTTGTTACTAGATTGTGTGTTTGGAAAGAGACGATTAGCATTAGGTCATGTAATGTGTAGGTTTATTTTAGTTTGAAAGAGATTAGCTGCAGATTTGTATTTCTGAGGCCAAATTAAATGCAGGATTTTCTTTCAATATTAATTGCTGCCACAGTAATGGGACTTGGATTCAGCAGCAGGCTATCAGAGGCCAGTTCAGGTTTCTAAGTTAGATTACCTTCTGTTTGAATTTTGAGGATTACATCCTAATCCACAGTTCCATAAATGACCACAATACAACAGGTATGGTTGCATACACTTTCACAGTAGTCATAAAATGAGCCAGTTCATATTTGTTGGTGTTTGTTCTAGAAGATAATGTGGCTCTGTCCGTTTAGCAGGTATCAGTCTACTGTAAATGTCAAAATAATAGACATTCAAAATTAAATATCAATGGTACATAACGTATGAAGAAATCATTTTATTGAGTAGTGTTGCTTGCACTTGCTGTCCCCCCTCACCTTTAAGAGCCTCTCCCCTCCTTGCCAAGTGATCTTCTTGGATCACGCAGACACAAATCTTGAACTTCCCCACATTTCCGCCTCTCCCGTCCAGGTTCCCGTCAACCCTGCCCCCATTGTCTATCCGTCCTCACCTGGAGTGATGGAACCCCTTGAGTTTATATTTTGTACTGTGTATGACAATTGCAACTGTGTTCATTATAGGTTTTGCCACTACCATGTTGTATAACTGTTGAAAAACCTTAATAAAAAGATGGTTTAAAAAAAGAAATAATTTCATAAACATTTGCTCATACATTCTGCTGAAAATGCTGCACCCTCCTACAAGTTACAAAGGTTTCCATTGATGTCTGCCTCCTAGGAGTTGGTGTAGGCTTCCTCTAAGCCTCAAATGGGCTGCTTCTTAATTCATATGTGGTGGTACATGCTGGAAAAGTGACCTTGTTGCAGTCATACCTTAATGATTAGAACACCCTGGAAGTCTTGGAGGTGACAAGGATTTGTTGGATATGTTACATGTCAGAAGCCCTAGCATGTGATACAGTCCCATAGTCCTGAATATGTGGAAACGTCAGTCATCAAATACTGCAGATTGTACATGCATATATCTACTGATTTGATTCACACCGGCACTTGCCTTTCTTGAATAGATGACTGACAAAATGAAAATAGGTCAATAGAGAAGAGTGCGCTCAATATTCAGGAGTTTATAGTGGAAAGTAGACTATAAGCTCATAAGATCATACCTATCAATCACAATAGCTGCAAGGCATAGAGACAGGAAGGGCGATCTCACACAGAAGGGACACAATTCGATAAGAGAGAGAAGTAGTGGTGGATCTCAAGAAGGCATGGTATGCACTGCCCAGTCATTTCTGGCAAAATTGCTACAGCAATATGAAAGTTACTGTCATGTCAGGCCGAAATGCTGAAGTTGTATTTCAGACGAAAAGTGTGTAAATGATTGCTGGGATACTAACCACAGTACTTTATAATCACTGTTACAGGTCATGGGTAGCTAGCTCAGCAATGTGACCACTCAATAAATTAGCTTTCCATCTAGTATGCAACCATTGGTAGGACATCATATTTTGAATGCATTGGCATTTCTCCAACTTAAAGTTTGATAAACTCAGTTAGATTCAATTTTTTAGTTAAACTTTAGGGGCAGAATAGCATTGAGTACAGTGATTGTATCAGAGAAAGATGATATGCTAAACATTCATCTGACTTTGCAATAATAATAGAAGCAAGCTTTTGGCACTGCATTGATGTGCAGCATCAAAAATAACCTTGGAGTGACATACAGGAGATACCATTCTGCATGACTCATTACCACACCCTTAGTATGGTTCATTTATACTGGCTCCAAGTTGTGGCCAGGGTGAAGTTTAAGACTCTCACTATGGTTCACAAAGCAATTTAGATTGAAGGCTCAAAAGGTCTACTGGATATATTGGTCTGCAGTCACCAATGAGTAAGCACAGGTCAGCTGCAGCCTCTTCTAAGCATGTCTTAAATGGAAGGAAGTCCACTTGGGTAGCTTGGTTGTATGTGGAGCTAAATACTGCATCTCTGTAAAAGAGACTCGAAATCTTTGGGAAGCTCAAAATCTTGGGAAGAATTCTCAAGACTTAGCTATTTAGGGAGTCATTGCTGTTGCCGGAGCAAGGCTGTGGTTCTACCTTGTCCCCACTTGCATGGCCATTAGGGCCCACATACTTATAGGGTTTACTGTCCATGTTTGCTATGTGGTGCACTTTTAGATTGGTGTGCTAGGTGCAGAAAGAGACAGTGCACCCTATTTGAAGTAATGGCCTGCCTCCAGCAAAGCCACCAACTTGTGCCTGACATTGGGGGCAATTCATTAGTGAAACGCACACAATCTGTTTGAAGCAGATTGCCAACCTTTTACTGCGTGATGATAAACCGGTCAGCTTTCAAAAGGAAGGCAAAGATCCCTCTACTGACAGGTGCAGAGAGTGCCTACACCAGTTTGCAGGGGAGATCTAGATGGTCCACACCTCTTGAAGACCTCTTACCAGCTGCGCCTGCATCTGTAATACAGTGCATGCACAGCTGCAAAATGTTAAACATTTTCATGGAGCCATGTCGCCACGCAAATGATGGGATGCCCGCTTGATATTGTGCCAATGCACATGAAATGCTAGTGCAGCCTCTATTCCAGGCGGTGCTACATAAGCACCTGCAGCAGCTTCTGCAAACCTAACATGCCACAGGCACACCGAAAGCGGCAGCACAAGGTGATTGCGCTGCAGGGGCACATTGTGTAATGCTATGCAAGGACCTGCATCCTGCGCATCCTTTGGGATGCCTGTTTTTACCATGTCTACAAATGGATGTTACTAACATAGCTTAAGCTTGAGAAACTTCTTAAAAAGGCTGATAGGTACTACTAATCCACTCTAGTGATCACATTCATGTTCTTTTTGGCACACTGTTCCATTTATCATCATGTCTTTAAGAGCAAAAGAATGCACCAACTCTGATGTATACAAAAGTAACAACATGTCTTGGAAGAATCAATGGTCCGCTCAAATTCCAGTTTGTTATAACAACTGTGTTTCAGCACCTTGTTCACTCAGAAACCTAATAGAGATTGTGGTGTTGTTATGTGTTGAGCCTTCCAGTGATGAGCCTCTAACTGACATTTTAAATTGATCAAGGCAAATTTTCAAACAATAATGTTTAGGTTACTCGCCCATTTTTAAAGGAATTTACAGACACAGGTTTGTTTGAAACACTTTTGCTTGGATATTAAACGTGTTTTGTTGAACAGCACTTTCATTATTCCCCAATTCAAAATCAATCTTTCTTGACTTTATTGGCTATAACAATTCAATAGGATGCACCTTATCTTTCAACTTCTTAGAAGCAGTGGAATGCTGCCATTTTCATAAATCAGCATGCACAGAAGCATTGGTTGTAACCAAGTATATTCTGCAGAAATAGTGTGTAAATAGTGGTATTATGCTTAATTCTAACCTTTAGAATAAGGGTGGCAGAAATGCCATTCTGATATTGTCAAAATTATATTTTTTTGAAATGACACTAAAATATCACCAAATTCTAATGACACAAGACATTAGTATTGTAACAGTGACTTGAAACAAGAGTTCTTTATATTAGATCACTCGCTTACATCCCCAGTTAAATGGCATCATGAGGAGGCAATACTCAGTGATACTGCCAAATGAACAAACAGGAAGGTAAGAATATAGGCAATCTTAAAATCTAAAGAGGTAAAATGAACCGGTTATTTGTACCTGGTAAAAAGGAGGAGAGCGTACTTTTACCCCCTATGCAACTCTGGTAACATTGAAAACATTTTACATAATCATAGGGGAGGACGAATATGTATCACTGCTTTTTGATCCCAGTAACATCACAGGAAAAGATATCATGTCCTTTCACACATGACATTTGGCTGCGGAGTTTGTTGCTACTAAGTGAATTGCTTCAAAATTTATCAGAAGGGTTGGAGTATCATCTCCTGCACTTGTACATGACCATCAGCTCTCCTTCTTAGTTCCAGTAAGATGTGGGTTAATGCCGAAAGTGATTGAATGACTACACTTCGGGACACTAAGCTTAGTCTCAATACCAGGACGTTGGTTTGAGAGACCAAAAGAGATACAATTGCTTTAGTCAAAATGTTGATACATTCAATTCGATAATTCAAAATGCCAACACACATTTTTGATTCTGTAGGTAAAAAATACTTGTACCAAAACAGTAACCAATACTCCTTTACTCCACAAAAATATTTAATCATTAATTAAAGCATGCTACCATATCTGTCTTTTTATCATCATTGACAAGTTACCATGGCACGTGTCTTTTAACCATTAAACCATTCCCACAATATGCACCTTGGTCTCCACATTTCCAATATTAAAATATCAGAAAAGGCTCTGCAAAGTTCCAGCTGTTGCTCAGACTATGTAGGCATATCACAAAGTGCTGTAGTGCAGCTGCATTTGCTGCTAGTGAAGAGCAGACAGAAAATCAAGGACCCCTGCATAGTGCAGCAAGAATACCACTTTAAATGCCATACGCTCCTTATCTAAGCAGTCATCTACTATTTCCCCTCATGGACTAAATCAGAGTTATTCCGAATTAAATGCGTGAACTTTAAAAATGTGATTGCATAAAAACACGTGCGCAGATGTGGCCTACTTGAGTACACATGTTCTTTTTATGACCCCAACTGTTCATCTGGCAATCCTACTATTCAAAAGAAAAGTTGGAAATGGCTGCACTTTGCCCTAACTGGTCAGGGTTGAAATGCAAATGGAAACAGTAATTATTTACGGTGCCAAAAAATATATAAATGTTTCTATTCCCTTAAGGCCTCTATTAAATTATGCTTTATTTAAGTATGTGAATCCACAATGAAAAGAGAGACATATGTACATAATAAGCATTTAATAACATGACAACTGCTGCAGCTGGTGGCTCACCAATGAGATCAATAGAGGTAAAATGTAGGGATGGGTGAAACATTTTGCTCTGCTGAGTTTGTGGAGTTTTGCCCACTTTGCATTCCGCTAGGAGTGCAGAGTTCTGGCAAAACTCCACCAACCACGATGTGGCGGAGTTTTTCCTCACATGCGGCTCGCTAACATTAAGTTGGCAAGCAAGAGCGAGAATTGGCATTCCCTAGTGAGATTTTTGGGCTCTCAAACACCTTCTGGCAAGATCTCACAATGCGGGCAGTCACAGCAGGCCACGACCGTTTGCATTGAGAAAGCTGCCCCTCCAGTAGAAAATCTACTCGGGTGGTAGAAAGAAGCAGTGCCCTCTGGTGCACCTCATGGTGCCATTTGCACTAGATTTTCAGTGCAGAACAGGCTCCCGGCACTAACAATCAGCTCAAGCAGCGCAACGTGCCCAAATTATTTATGGAATGTGCAGAAATCTGCAGATTAAAACTCCTTGAGTTCCACCCACCCCTAGTAAAATCCCCTCCTGTGAAATATATTTGGTTTCTATGCGAAGTGTGATTAATTGATAGCCCAATGTCAAGTCAGGTTCATTAGGTGTCTGCATTATGCATATACTTTATGGCCTGAGATAATATAATGAGTTGATTTAGTAAATGTTTTACAGATCAGAGTTTAACATATATTTATAAAGAGGCAAAACATAAATCATAACTGAGCAACATGAGCCTTTATTGCCATGAAGGGATTCTGGTGATATTTACAAATAGAAGGCTGAGGGCTGAGTTGTTTGTGTCACCTGAACCCCAAAATGGCAATATACGCCCTATGTTACACTACATGATGTTATTTTATGTTATATTATGTTAAACTCGCTATCACCTGGAAAGGTATACTGATTCTGACCAGGTGTGAGTCTAGCCCTACTTTGGTCCCACTGGGATTACTCGAAAAGCTTGGTCTTCAACTTCTTGTGGAATTCAAGTAAGGAGGAGGCTCTTATGATTTCCCCTCACTCAGCTGGAAGACTGGCAGACCTTAGCTGCCCATTCCTAGTCAGAGTCAAATGTTTTGCAGAGCTTCTGCTCCACACACAGCCTGACTGTCTGCTTGACAGCTGACAACTTTGATGGCCTTTAGCTCCCCTTCTTATAGTCTATTTCCAGGCCTCAAGTGTGATTTAGGGTGTAGTTCTTTGAAGTTTGTGTTGCGGGTCTGCTTCCTATTGAGTGCTCTCTCCTCTGCCGTTCCTGCAGAATGCAGTCTGTCACAGCCAAAGTGACTAGAGGTTCTCACCTGGATGTGAGCAAGAGTGATATCAACAGATTATGCCAGGGATTCAGCCCTACTCTTTAGGATTCTCTTATCAGCCCCAATCTCCTTCCTGAGATGTGCCCAGGCCCCTATTCAGTGACCTCTCTCTGAATGAAAGACCATTCTTTGAACTACAGTGAAGAGCCCGATTCTTCCTTCTTCCAGTGTGTCCCACTCAGCTCACAGGAGTGTAGCAATCCACTAATATGCCAAGGGGGATTCTTGTACCTTCTCATGCTCCTCCGTCAGCCCTCGGTCTTCCAAAATAGAACCTAGAATCTTGCATGTATTGCACCATTCACAGGAACAGATACACCCACCACTTGCATTTAACAAACATGCACTGCACACCGCTACATCTTCCATGTATTGTACCATTCACAGGCACTCATACACCCAGCACATGTATATATTATGCATGCACATACGCACCGCACAGCACACAAGCTAACCTGATGTAGGCCACTGGTGAGTTAAGCACACAGCAGCGGAACTTTATATGAGTGAGCCTGAATGCCTTGCACCAGTGACACTGGTGAAAAGGCCTACAGTAATGCTGCTTAACACCTGGCAAAGGTAGTGGCCTTTATAGTGATTAGGGTAGTGCTTCGGTGCCCATTTTGGTCCAAGACCGAAATTCATGAGACAGGCATTTGTAATGGCACACATGCATGATCCGTGTTCACCCATGACAGCAAAATTATGAACCAGGAATCCAGATATCATTACAGTTGGGGGCTCTCAGGGTAGGGGTACACATTGTTCACCATATGAGGGACTTTTCCATTCTAATAGACCTCTTTTCCATCGAATGCGAGTTTTGAAACTACTGGCAAACATTTAAGAGGAAGGCTGTACCATGTTATATAAATAGTTATATGTATGATGTATACCAATTAACATGTCTCGTATCATATTCGGTTCACTTGCTCTTTCATTCATTATTGCTTTGTTTTTCTCTTTTCAGGTACCAGATACACACAGGTCTTCAGCATTCCATCATAAGGCCCTCTCAGCCCAACTGTCTGCCTTTGGATAATGTAACCCTTCCACAGAAGCTAAAAGAGGTTGGCTATTCAACGCACATGGTTGGAAAGTGGCACCTAGGTTTTTACCGGAAAGAATGCATGCCAACACAGAGAGGATTTGATACGTTTTTTGGCTCACTTTTGGGCAATGGAGATTATTACACACATTATAAATGTGACAGCCCTGGCATATGTGGATATGACTTGTACGAGAATGACAAAGCAGCGTGGAATTATGACAACGGTGTATACTCAACCCAATTATACACACAAAGAGTGAAACACATCTTAGCCACTCATAGCCCAAAAAAGCCCTTATTCCTATATATAGCTTACCAAGCAGTTCATTCACCTCTGCAAGCACCCGGAAAGTATTTGGAAAAATACAGATCAATCCCTAACATAAACAGAAGGAGGTATGCTGCTATGTTGTCATGCTTAGACGAAGCAATCAACAACGTCACTCTTGCCTTGAAAAGATATGGCTACTATAACAATAGCATTATCATTTATTCTTCAGATAATGGGGGGCAACCACTGGCTGGAGGCAGCAACTGGCCTTTAAGAGGAAGCAAAGGCACCTACTGGGAGGGAGGTATCCGTGCAGTTGGATTTGTCCATAGCCCCCTTCTAAAAAATCCAGGTTCAGTATGTAGAGAGTTGGTGCATATCACTGACTGGTTCCCAACTTTGGTCACATTGGCTGAGGGGCAGATAGATGAAGATATCCAATTAGATGGATATGACATATGGGAGACGATAAGTGAAGGCAGACGGTCTGCTAGAGTGGACATCCTTCACAATATTGACCCCATTTACCTCAGGGCTAGAAATGGTTCTTGGACAGCAGGTTTTGGTATATGGAACACAGCAATTCAGTCAGCGATTAGAGTAAATCACTGGAAACTTCTCACTGGCAATCCTGGCTACAGCGACTGGGTGCCACCTCAGAGTTTTAGCAATGTTGGTCCCAATCGCTGGAATAGTGAACGTATTTCTTGGACAAACGGGCAAACGGTGTGGCTTTTTAACATCACAGCTGACCCATATGAACGAGTAGATCTTTCACGTACCTATCCAGATGTAGTGAAGCAGCTACTTCGGAGACTTTCTCAATACAATAAAACAGCTGTCCCAGTTAGATACCCACCCAAAGACCCCAGAAGTAACCCTCATTTAAACGGAGGAGTATGGGGACCATGGTACAAAGATGTGGCCAAAAAAAAGAAGCCAAATACGTGTATGATGGTGGGAAAGAAAAAGAAAAAGAAAAACGAGGAGAAAATAAATCTAACACATGGGCAATCCATAGGTTGCCATGCACGTCTTGTTGGTGGGCTGACCTACAATTCTGCATCTGATGTCTCTCGATCAACCATTGCCTAACGTATGCCTTTATCATGACTAAATTACCCAGCAACAAATTGGTTTTCTGCATTGAATTTCTTGTTTATGAGTGTCTGAGATTTGAAGTACTGTGACGTATTCTAAACTTGATGTAGTTCTTAAACTATGACCTCATATGTGTAACGGTGCTACGGATTAACGTTATTTTGGGAAGTTTCTAAACATATAGAATCAAAAACCGACAGCATTACTTCACATCATCCAAAGGACCATCTAATATTTCAAAAAGAGACAGCGCTCTTGCCATCACAAAAAGCCGTACGACCAATTTTAAATGAACAGTAACATATTATATTACACAATACATATAAAGAGGAAACTACGAAACAATATTAGGCCAAAAAGAAATAGACTGCATTGGGGTATACCATATATATCATGTTGAGGCGCGAAGGATACGTTTCCAAAATGAACTCAAGACAGCAAAGTAGGCAAGAAATGTTAAATAAAGAAAGCTGCTTCTTATTTTTTTTTATTTAAAATATTTGTATGTGGGGTTCTCTTAACTTGGTAGCGTGAACCCCTTTTTCATTCAAGTAGAAACACGTTATTTCACAAAGATTTGAAGATGACACCGTCAGCACGTGCCTGGAATTATTTTCTGACGGTTGCGGCCGAGGGCCGCCCTTCAAACACGCTGCCAAAGTGAATGTTACATTTAAACACTTTAATAGAACATGACACCCTCCTGCCTAAAGTAAATAGTTTATAGTACCGACTTCGTGGTTTCATATGGAAACTGTTAGAGGCGTTTGATATAGATGAATTTTATTTTCTGTTTCACCTCCCATGGAGAACTTTATGTGTGCATTCCAGAAAGGATAAATTACTGTAAATATTAAGATTCATCTAAAATATTATGCCAAAGAAAAAAGGGGATTCAGGTACATCTTGTTTTTTGGTGTTGCACATTGTCTTTACTGATTTTGAATGTATTGAGATGGGTATATTTTACTCAGTGGTCTTTTGGAATACTGCAATACGTCCAAGAGCCATGAGTGCAAACAAAACTGCTCTAAACCGTTTTTAATTTATTTATGTATTAAAATGTTTTACTTTTATGGCATTCAAACTTCGTGTCAATGGTGTTCTTGCTGTCAACAATTATATCTATTTAAGATGTGCTGGCTGGAGAAAACATACATTTTTATTACCTTTCAGTTTCTACCATGCTGACCAAACCACAAGCCAGTTCATCAATGTCCAAAAATCTCTACTAATTAAACTCAATACTTGTGCCCTCTAGCGCCTTCTTTTTCATGTATTTATTCTTTTTTATTTATGAACTGCTACGTCCTCCCTCACCTCACTTTCAGCCTTTTCATGCAGTAGCTCAAAGCTGATACTTTAAATGATCGAGTCACAAAGTTGTGTGCACACTAAAACATTTCAAACCACCTGACTTATGAGTTTACATATATATATCAAAATACTTGCATTTACTATTCTGGCATATTGTATTTATTACACCAGTATGGTTTAATATTATGTGGACTTCTTCCAGGCAAGGATAACAGTCAAATTGTATAGGGTGACAAATAGGCCAACAACATATATATGGGTATTTAGAAACCTTTTCAAGACACATGCTCACAAATACAATTAGAGATTTCCCCCATTTAAGGACAAAGGAAAATCAATATGGAAGGTGGATTGTTGGGCCTGGCACTTTTTACAGGGTCACCCCCAACCTTTTTGCCTCCCTCCTCCTATTTTTTTCTGACCCTTTTGATTGACGTTAGGACTCTGGGCACTTTACCACTGCTGATCAGTGCTAAAGTGCATGTGCTCTCCCTTCTATACTTGGTTTAATTAGCTTACCCCTGATTGGCACATTTAATGGACCAATAAGACCCTTGTACAGTGGTATCCCTATACCCAGGGCCTGTAAATTAAAGGCTAATTGTGGGTCTGCAGTGCAGCTTGAGCCACCCACAGAAAGAAGTAGCCTTTCAAACCTGTCTTAGGCCTGTTACCATCGGGCCTGCATGCACAGTTTACTGCCACAGGGACCTGGCATCTAAATTCAGTTGCCAGGCCTGGACCTCCCCTTTTACTATGTGTAAGTCACCCCTAAGGGAGCCCCTAGCTAGCCCTATGGGCAGGATGCTGTGTGGGTAAAAGGCAGGACATATGCCTGGTTGTGTGGCCTGTCCCGGTAGTGACAAACAGCCAATTTGGTACTTCACTACTGTGGATGCTGCCCTTCTCACAGGATTGCATTGGAAATTACCTAACATATGTCTAAGTGGTATTGTCTAATCTATGAGGGGAAGCGTAGGCATGTTTCCTGTGGTTGCAATGGTAGTGAGAAATGCTGCTTACTGGTGTAGGTGGATTTTTTATTACCGTTATAGAAATGCCACTTTTATAAAGTGGGCATTTCTCTCTGCTTATGCAGCTTAACTCCAATCCACGTCTGGGGCAGTGTGACAGTGGGGCTTTGTGCATACCTTTCAGACAGCCTGTACACATGGAGGGTGAAGGTGTCACAGAGGTCCATCTGCATATTAAATGGTTCTCCTGGGCTGAGAGAGGCGGGCACACCTGCATTTGTAAAGGCTGTGCCCTGGCCTCACACAAGATGTTTGTTTACCCCCACTGATGTCTGGAGCCTGTGCTGGAGGAGAAAGGGGACACTCCTGGAACTGGTCTGTACTGGTTGAAACACCTACTCACCCTTTTGTGGAGACTGCACAAAATGAGTATAAGTATAGGGGACCTTCACAACCATTTGGATACCATTTTTGGAACAGGGACCGAACCTCTGCCAGAGAGGCTACTGAACTGCACAAAGGGCTCATCTGGACTACCCTTCTGGTTGTTGCACTGCTGCCTGGCTTCTGCTAGGTGGCACCTTTGACTCATCAGGATCACGTTTCTGTTTACTGACCCGCTGACCAACTGCCCTCTAGGCTTGAACTGGACTGGCTTGGCTGGGTTGTATGTGGTGATCACCCCTACCTGCCTGTTGGGTGCTGGCCTCCCTGTCTACTACTGCCTGCCTTTGTTGCTCCCCCCGAGTGCTGCAGTGGAGCCCAGCACATGGGGAGCACTGTGCATTGCTCCTTGTTTTATTTTTCCTCAGCACATGGAAAAGTGATTCATTCCTGCAATAGTGTGAACAAAGAGCACCTTTTAGTGCCCCCGGGCCCCCCGCAATCCCATGCTTCTACTACTAGACTCCTGACTCACAATGTGGTGCTCCAAGCAGCTGTGTGCTCACACCGCCACTACTCCAGCCTTCACCCCAGAGCCCCGTGTGGCCACCATCGCCCGTGAAGGTCAGAAGATAGTCTACAGCGGCTGCGGAAGCTGGGCTGTTATTTCCCCCACAGGGAGATCGGGAAGAGTATATGAGTGCCCTCACCTGTGGTAGCCTGCCAGTCTGGGGGAGCCATTGATGTGGCTCAGAGGGTGGGAAGGAGACCTCGACGGAGGTCCCATCGCTGCCAAGCCCCCTCATTGCTTTCCAAAGAGAACTACTGCATTTACCCTAAGAGGAGCGCAGGAGCTCCTTGGACATTCGTGGTGAGTTTTTGCTCACACAATATCGATTCTCGGACGCACAAGAATTATCATCCAAAAAGGGGGATGTTGCCTTACCTGAGTGACAGGAAGGGGAAACCTCAATCGAGGTACTGATCCCTTGGCAAGCCCCTCAGTCCTAACAAAGTTGCTGCTGGAAATTACCGTAAGACACGTAGTAGGCACACTGGTGTGCCTTCAGCCCAGTTTCAGTTTGATTACCATGTTACCTGTTATCTAAGGTGCACTGTAAATTCACTGTAAGTAAAATACACGAGGTGCCTTGTTTAGTAACGCCTATCTGAGTAGCCCTGCTGATGATAACATTTATTCTGCTTGGCTTTGGTGCCTGACACATGTCAAATGGGAGTGTTTCATTTTATGTACATACATGATAGTGTCTTGGCCTTCCTGCTAATGTGTTCACTCTGACTGGTGCATTTTTGGTAATAATAATGACAACCTGACTACTGCTTGTGTTACAGAATACCAGTAACCTCTATGTTTACCTGACTACTGCTTATTTTGGCAGGGTACTAAAAACCTGTGTTATTTTCTGACAACTGCTGTGTAGCATGCAGTGCTTAATTTGTGCTTGTTGTTGCTGGTGCTGAGCACCGGCACTTATTTTTGAGGGCCGGCGCTTAGACTTCTCCCTCAAGCATTTGCTGTGAGCAAAAGACACATATGGGAAAGACGGAGGAAGAGAAAAACGAAAAAGCTTCACAAAGGGAGAAAGTAGAAAGCTATAAGAGTGAGCTGAAGGGGCAGAGAGTGGCTGTAAATGGATTGAAGAGTCCTGAGATGGCTTCATGATTACGCTGCTTCAGTATTCCGTGCTTGCACATTTAATTGCAGCAGCCTCATGTTTAAGAGGAGGGCTTTGGGCACCGGCACGTTTTTATTTACAAATTAAGCACTGGTAGCAGGGTACTAATGACACATGTCGTTTGTGGTCTAATAATGTTTTATGCAATACAGTTTATTTTTATATAACTGGGTGTTGTGTTTCCTTTGTGGTATACTTATTGTGCTACGTGTGTTGTGTGTGTTGTGCCATTGCTTCACACATTGCCTCTGGGATATGCCTGACTGCTCGCCCATAGCTACCAAGGAGGTGAGCAGGGGTTATCATGGGTGTGTAACTCCCTCACACTGACTAGAAAGGGTGGGTTCTGCCTGGCTTAGGTGCCTACCATAGCCAACCAGAAACCCCATTTCGAACATGGAGTAAGAAGGATACTACTGGAAGGGAGGAGCACATCCACGGGAAATTTATTTTTTCCAAAGAAAGGCACATGCTAATATGTGCAAATAAACTAATTTACACATCTATTTCTATATTTTACATTTTGAATTGTGAAAATACAGATTTTTGTGAGTAGTCCTTTCCCGGGTAATCTTGTATCATTCACTGGGTGTTCAATTGTAGCTTTCTAGAGGGCAATATGCCAACGATCCGTGCATCACACTCACTCTGATTAATACTTTGCTCTCAGCCTGGAGCATTCAGTTATGCATTCCTTTTGGAAAATGGTCATTCAGTATTTTTTCTATATTTTGACATGGCACAGTACATTTCTCATCATATTAAAAAAATTGGATGGAGGGAGTCACTGAAAACCGCCACTTAACCAATTATAAACTTCAACTAAAGTAGATGCTTGAGTTATAGCAATTTCCATCTGGCCTACGTTAAAATGATTCACAATGTTTGATTGTGTTACTTCTTCGAAAATCTTTCTTAATTAATGCAGAAGTCTCACTTTCTTTACCTGATCACATTTTACTTATGCACTCGTAATCAGGACACAAACAACAGACTCTCAGAAGATATGCTGTGGCCCATAATCATTTTGTATACATTTTCATACTGCATGTGTGTAGACAAAAAAGAGTTGAGAGGGTTGGTTCACATCAGTAGCGAGAGTATGCCTCTATTGAACAAACCCCACTACACTTAGCCCCCTCCTTTTTAGATAACTACTTAGCAAAGTGGGGGCATTATAAAATGTTGATCTCATGCTTACAAGTGCTTAAGACAACAAAACTCTGTTCAGGAACAAATGTCAGACGAGATTAAACAAATCGTATTTGGAAGAAGATTGGTCTCAATTAATGCTAATATGTGATAAAAGCTTAAGGGGGGTTTCTCTTGACTTAGTTCTTTCAAAATATTCCAGGACTCACACTGGATCCTCTATAAACTGCAGAAAGTGAAAAAGACTCCTACATCTCTTTGTTGGTGCTGCAAACAAACAGTAGGAGACATCCTATGCATCCTTTGGCAATATCCAAGTGTCCAAATGTGCAGGGAGTGTGGACCACCCATTACCAGGCTCATCCCAGGGCTGACCATACAAAAGAACAGGTGGATTGCCTTAGCCCTTGCAAAATTATCTATTCCCAGGAAATGGAAATCTGTATCATTTCTCATGAACGAAGAGTGGATGAGCTCTATGTCTGCCACAGCGGTACATAAGAAACTGATCTGTGAAAGTAATGACAAACTGTTTTATGAAAACTGGTGGTTCTTTCCCTTTGCACGACCTCCACAGCTAATTGCTGGAACCCCTGTTATTATAGCAGACTATTCATCATTCATACGTTTTATGACAAAATATTGAGGAAGATAATATCGATCTCCTTAATAATGCAATACAATATCTGGGGGAAAAAATATTATATCATCTACAACACAATCACCATCTAAAATATCAAAATATCCTAAATAAAAAAACAGCTAAATATCGCTTACATAATAAAATATATTAAACATAACAAAAATATCGAGAGCTAAAATATTGGTCACCAAAATATTGTTATACTAACATAAAAAAATAAACAAACTACCTAAACAACTGTAAATAAATAAAATAATCATAAATCATGCTAAAATAATAAAATAAGGATATTTTATACAACAGAAATGCAATATATATTACTATAAACATTTAACTAATATAGATATGTATGCATGTGTATATGTATATATATATATATATATATATATATATATATATATATATATAAATACTGTAAAGTTCTTAAGTAAATGTATTTATAACTTTAACACGAAAATATAAAAGAACACAACTAAACAAACACTAAGGCCCATATTTATACTTTTTTTGCACCACATTTGCTCCATTTTTTTAAGTGAAAGCGGTGCAATCTTGCAAAATATAATTGTGTTTTGTAAGTCTGCTCCACTTTTTTGTAAAAAATGACGCAAATGCGGCACAAAAAAAGTATAAAAATGGGCCTAAGTATCCTTCACCAAATAAGGATAAAAACATTAAAATGGAAATGAACCAACCAAAAAACTTACTTTAAAACAGTTAACCACTTGCAAGGATTTAACAATTAACAACAGTATAAACAGGCTGCATAACATTCAAAAAATTGTTTCCGAACTTCACAAATCCAACACTCTTCAGGATTGCTGAAAGATCCAAATTTGAATATCCAAGAACACAATGAAAAGTAAAAACTAAATGGCACAAAATATAATAACCTAATTAACTAACTGCTTCTCTTTTAAATGCAATATCAACAATAGTTAAAGAATAAAGTTGTATTAATTAATTACTATGCCAAAAATCTACAAATTCAACAAAAAATTAAAGTGTTATTTTTAAACACACCAAAACATCCAAATCATGCGTTTAAATGTAAAACATTTCATTAATGCATACATAATTAACTTGTAAATATTGCACCTACTTGTAATTTATTAATACTAAAATATTGCATAACTCACAGACGAAAGATCTAACGGAGACTTATACATAAGATCTTAGAAAGGAAAATTATTACTAAACTACTTGGAAACATTTACATCAACAAAAGTACAAGCAGATAAAGAACCCACTGAAAATGTGTGAAATATTATTCCCAAGCATGTTACGGGAGGGCAACAAAAACAAAATCAAATTGTAGAAAATGTCACAGAACATAATCATCCTCTTAACATAACAGAAATTTAAGCAAGACATGTAATGGGCGAATCCAGGCAAGTCAACACCAGCTCAAACACCCCGAGAACCTTACCTTAACACACACAAATGATACTTTACCTTTATATCACAGTCACAGTGCTAACTGTCAGGTCACACTCTCACTGGCAAGAACATCAGAGACTCCATAAAAATGGCTACAATAAGATTCGTTCTTAGCAGCCAAAGATAACATCTATATTTTTCAGATCCCTGTCTTCAATGGTCACCAAATCAAATCCAAACCATTCTAGCTAGAACCAATGTGCTCCACGTTCCATATTCTAGCATATGCCTAACATTTGACATTATGTAAAGTATGACAGCCCCCCTTTCATATGTAAAACAACAAACCCAGGAATAAACAGGAATCAATAAAAGCAATCATAATTAACAGAAAACAATTTCAAACATAACTACAAAAACCAAAAGCAAATGATATTCCTTCAATAACATAACTAGAGGTACCAACAACAAGAAAACAATAATATTATGAACATAATCAAAAATATTATCACCCCTTTCTTTTTTACATAAAATAAATAAAAATAACTTACTACTATGAAATGTGATAACAATGCTCAATTCAACTGCAAGTTTTAAACTTGCTAACAATGCTCAATTAATATGCACCTTTGTAAATCTCATTGTTGTTCTAATAACAACTGTACTAGAATGATCCCTAACATTTATAATATTATGCCTATTCTCAAGCAAATTCATTCTTTTATCATTGCTATCATCCATGAAGGTCCTGATTTTCTTAAAATGTGAGATGTTCCTTGTTATTGATCCATCTCCATTTTCTGCAGATACCATGATATCAATGTACCATGAATATTTGTTATTTTTAAAGGTGCTTTATGAAACAATCTTTCAGATTTCTTTAATGTTGTTTGACAAGGACCACATTTCCAGCCTGATTTTCCTGAATTATTGTGTGCATATTCTTTTGTCTTATGTTTAGTCAACTCACTTCGTTTTGCAATATTTTCATCAACTTTAGGAGCTGTAGCGGCTATTTGATATACTCTTCTTTTTTTTAACCTGCCCAACATTAGTTCAGAAGGACATTTTACAGTTGAGTTGTGTAGTGTTTTTCAATAATCTCTCAAAATTTGACATAAATGTTGATTCACAGAGATTTGAGCTAACTTTGCTCCTTGGACTGTTTTTTTAAGGGTGGCAATGAATTGTTCAGCCATTCCATTTGTTTGAGGCCACATATGAGTAATCTCTCTATGATTTACTCATACGTAATTCATATATCTTTTGAAATTGTGACTACTGATAGGTGGACTGATATTTGTTTTTAAGATATCTGGTATTCCTCAAGTTGAAAAAATATAATTCAACACTGGTAAAACAGCGGATGCTGAAATTGATCATACCTGCTTTATCAGTGGAAAACAAGAGTATTCATCCATAATTACCAATAAATATTGTCTACAATCTAAAGGGCAATAAAAGTCTGCAGCAAGTGTTGACCACATTGCGTAAGGTAATTTTGACATTTTTAGATTTTCTGGAGGTGATCATTTAATTGTACATTGACAAATAGATAGCAGGATTGAACAACTTTATCCAGTAAATCATGTAACTTTGGAAACCACACTTTGGCATTATTACAAGGCTGGTGGTCTTCAACCCTACAGTGGTGGTCAGGGCTGCTGCTGCTGTGGTGGTCTGACCACCACATAAAGACCCTGGCAGTCAGACCATCAGAGTTCCACCGGCACCACCGGTATCGGTGATCGCGACTGCCTGGTGCTAGCGGAGATCGTGATCCACCAGGGCAGCCCTGCCCTGCAGATTATGACTTTGTTCTCTACCAGCCTTTTCATGGCAGTTCCACCGCCATGAAAAGGCTGGTGGAGAACAGGTGCAGATGGCCACATGGGGGGCTCTGCACTGCCCATGCAATTGGCATGGGCAATGCAGGTGTCCCCCTGCCCAGCACTGTTGCAATGATCATTGGAAGGGTGCTGGTGCACACTGCGGTCTACAGCATTTCCGCCGGCCTAATTATGAGCCGGAGATAATGCTGTAGCCTGTTTCCCGCTAAGCCGGCGGGTGGAAACCAAGGTTTCTGCCTGTCGGCCTAGCAGGAAACTCCCAATAGGTCCGGCGGGATGGTCACCACTAGGCGGCGGCCACCGTGTCTGGAGTTTGGCAGGTGGGCTTTCCCGTCCTTCAAATGCATAATGAGAGTCTTTATCTCCTAAAATGATCTTTTGTTGCAGTTTCTCCTCTATGAGTCTCATAAACAATTTCAACTAGTCATTCTTGTAATGTATGAGGAATCACTAATCTTGTCCCTCTTAAGAGAATCACAAAAGAAACTACAGATAGCTCATCATGAATATTTTTAAATGCAAGAACATCTTTCTTACTGACTGCAGCGTGAAAACCTTATTCCACATTTACCAATCTCCATCTGTTTGTCTTTATAGTTTTTTGTTACTTATTGTATGATTTCATCCTCTAGAAAGGCTTCCATTAATTCATTTTCTGAAATCCTTTAAGGAATTGCATTTTCTTTTAAGAAACATAAATATTTCTCTGCAATTGAATCATTATTTAGTGTATTCATTGAAGGGTGCTGTGGCAGATAGTCTGCTGTATTATGTTATTTTCCCAGAGCAATGTACTATCTTGAAATTATAGTCCATCAGCCTCTTTTTATATGAGAGGGCATATGTGGCCATGGATTTCCGAAAATCATTGTTAATGCTTGATGATCAGTTATTATTGTAAAGACATGCCCATACTACTGCAAGAATTATCTTTTCTGGTTAAGAATATTTCCTTTCTAGTTCAGTTAAACTGTGACTGGCATGAGATATTATGTGGTGTACCGCCTCTTTTCCAGGCTTATGTTGAACTCAAGTTGCTCAAAGTCCCACAGGACTTGCATCTACAATTAGTTCTGGACAAAGCATTAGCTTAAAATATGCTAAATGAGTAGATGATGATATTTGATGTTTGTTCTTTTTAAGTGTAGTGTCACGATCCTCATTCCATTGAAATGGCTTTCCTTTTTCTGTTAACTCACGAAGTGAGCTGCTTGTTGTAGCATAATGTTTTATATGTCTTGGAAATAACAAGCCATTCCTAGAAATGAACAAAGTATATATTTTGGAGGTGCAGTCAAACTTAACGAAGACATTCTCCCAGATCTGGTTGTATTCCTATTTTTGAAAAAATATGCCCATATAATATAATTTCCAATTTGTCAATTTCACATTTCTCAGCATACAAGGTTAAATCAACTTCCACTAAGCTCTTACATCCTGTTCTTCTTGTGACTTTCAAAAAACTAAAATGTCATCACTGTAACCCATACAGTTTCTTATAGGACTGATGATATTTTTCATAGTCTCTTGAAAAATGTCTATGACAGAGCACATACCAAATTTTTATCTTTAATACCTAAATATACCCATGTGTGTTGAAAAAGTTGTTATATATCTCGACTGTTCATCTAGCTTCAATTGATGATATTCTTTGTATAAGTCTAATATCAGAAACACAACTGCAAGATATAAATTGCTGATCATATCTTCTACTTGTGGACCTGGGTGTCTTTCTCTTTCAATTGCTACATTTGGTATTCTCATATCCACAATATTCTGATACTATCAGTATTTGGTTTTGGTACTATCACAATTGGCGAAACCAAAGGAGTTGGACCACTTGCCAGCTCAAATGATCTCTTGCTGCAAAAGAAAGTTCATTTCATCCTCCACTTTTTTCTGTAAATCTAGAGGAACTTGTCTGTGAGTTTGAGCAGCAGGTCTGACAGCTTCATTGATATGGAACATGATCTTATTTTAAAATGTTCCCAATTCTTTAAATAAACATGGATAATCCTTTAACACAAGATTTTGTGTTGTTACGTTGAATGTTAACGCAACCGGACCTATTATCTGAGCATTACTAAATAAGCATGATCTGGGAACTTCTGCTTTTAATACCTCAATATCTTCTTCACTAGATACATTTCCATATTGCAAAGTTTCTGTGAACTTTCGAGCACACATCACAGGTTTTTTGGCTCCCCACTGAAAAACACTCCCATGTGACACAGTAAGCCTTGGCTTATTTTGTAGTTTCTCATACTCGATGACACACATGATATGGCATGTATCTCCACCATCAAGAAAAAAGGCACTTCTTGATTTCCTACAGTAATGTCTATGGTTGCTGTTTTCTTAATACCATCTCTCTGTATAAGGCATACTTGTTTGCTTCATTCTTTAATTCTATTACAAAAAACAAGGGGAACCCACAGGTATATAGGGATCAGGGGTATATCAATATTCCTAGGAACAGCAGTCCCTAAAAGCAAACAAATGAACCAAATAATAGGAAAAAAATCAAACACTACACATTCCTTTAAGTTCTAATAAAGAGCCTCTTCTATTCACATTCATGTTAGTGGGTAAAATCAGAGAGGACAGTATGACATTATTCTCTGTTCAGGCAAAAACACATGACAAATGAACACAAAAGAACACAAAACAGCCTAGTCCATTCAATACAAATAGTAAGATGGTCTGTATGTAAAGTCAATGACATTGTTATCCTTCCCACATATGAGGATCATCACCAGGACAACTAGAAGTAATTGCCTCAATTTTAACTGCAAGTCTTTTTGCTGCCAAGGTATATTTGTGAGTGGACAGTCACTCATATATGAGCTAATTACCATCTAAGTAATGGTCAATGAAAAGGGGGGCTTCTTCTTGACATGCAATGTTGAACTTGTACCTCTCAAAATCTATATTTTGTTGTGGATCAAACCTTTCATTTAATTAATCCTTTTAAATGTTCTTGTGTCTTGTTCTGGAAATGTCACAATCAAGTCTTCTACATCATCTTCAAACAAGCTATGTAATAAATCTCTGGGCTGAGTATCAGTGAATCTTCTCCAAATTAAGAATGTTCAAATCTTTGTCTCCATTTCTCCCATTGATGAGCAATGTTCGCTGGTAAGACAGATTAAATGGCAATGCTCTGCTAACAATTGTGTTTGAAATATTTCCTTCTTCCTCTTGAACTTGCTTACTGTTAGACCTAACAGCCTTAGGGTGGTCATCCCCCAAATGTTTGCCTGCCTCCCTCCACTTTTTGACACTGTTTTTGCTGGTTTTAGGACACTGCATACTTTACAACTGCCAATTGTAACTGGTAGTGCAAAACCCCAAAATTGGTTTTCCACTACCGCGAGGCCTGCTACTTTTTTGGATAGCATTAGGGCTACCCTCCTATACTGTTTGAGTGGTAGATTCTGATCAGAAAGGGGTAAGCAGGTCATATTTAGTATGGCCAGAATGGTAATACAGAATCCTTTTTTACTGGTGAGGGCTTGGATTGAGCTTGCCTCCTGTTTTCTGTAGTCTCAGGGCCAAAAAGACTTAGGCCCTCATTACCACTGTGGCGGTAAATACTAATATACAGTGCCCATGGCGGTATTCCGGGTATTTTGACCCACACTGAGAAATCCGCCACTATGTCAGACACCTACACAAGTCCGCCACACCAAAGGTCAGTGATAAACTGGTGATAGCAAAACCCACACAATTACGCCAACAGGAATACGCCCACAGTATCACGACCCACGAATCACTGCGGAGGTCTCTCAAACACGGTAAACCATTGGCTTGCACACCGCTGCGCTCAAAATATACACACACTTACAAAACTACACCATATTGGACAATTCAAACTACACACACCTGACACATATACACACATCACACCCACACACCCAATCCAATATAAAACACACACCCACATTACCCACAAACCCTTACAGTGAAAAAATAGATATAAAGCAGAGAGAGACAAGCCAGGAGCGCCCACTCAATCAGAGGTACAGAACGCCATCACCCATACACCATTCACGCACATCACAGCATACACCCCAACACACCACCCCACACATCACCTCACACATATCACTTGCTCCACATCCATGGCACACCAAAGCCACCCCAGGTTTTCTGAGGAGGAGGTAAGGGTCAGGGTGGAGGAAATCATCCGGGTAGAGCCACAGCTCTTCGGATCACAGGTGCAGCAGACGTCCATTGCAAGGAAGATGGAGCTATGGCGGAGAATCGTGGACAGGGCCAACGCCATGGGACAGCACCCAAGAACCAGGGATGACATCAGGAAGAGGTGGAACGACCTATGGGGGAAGGTGCATTCCGTGGTAGCAAGACACCAGGTAGCAGTACTGAGGACTGGCAGTGGTTCCCCACCTCCTCCCCCACAACTTACAAAATGGGAGGAGCAAGTCTTGGCGATCATGCATCCTGAGGGCCTTGAAGGAGTAGCAGGAGGACTGAATTCTGGTAAGTCAAATCTTAACTACTTTATCCCCCCACCTTACCTGCATGCCATCACAAACTCCTACCCTCACCCCCATCGCTCCACCACCTCACATATACCCCACTAACACAACCCACCCATCCCAATACCAAGCCCTGCATGCAACACCAATGCATGGAGACCCATCACAGACCTGAATGGAAACTCATCACCACAACATGCCCAGTAGAGAGACTCACCCAGCCCACACAATTAACACTCACACAAGGCCAAGCTGACAGGGAAATCACAATCATACAGGGAAACACACCCATGCACAAGATGGCACACGCAGACACATTAACAATGCATTTGCATCCCCACAGGACCCATACTCCACGTCACCGGAGAGGAGGTGCCAGCCACATCCAGCCCCCCCCCCCCCGAAGAGGCCCACAGTGACGACAGCAGCTCTGCACGACTAGATCAGGATGACCAACCTGGCCCATCTGGAACCTCTGGACAGTCAGTTCCCCTGCCACAGTCCCAACCCACCACAGAGCCTCCCCCCTCAGGAAACACCAGCACAGCACCCACCCAGCAGGCCCATGCCACTACAGGGACCCCAGGCACCCCCACAAACACAGGACGATCAGGGACCTGGGGTCAGTGGCAGTGGGCACATGATTCAGAGGACAGAGGCACAGGACAACAGGGAAGCTGGGAGGACTGCTGTGCGACAGGGGGAGGACAGGCCCAGGGAACCCACTCTCCACGAGGCACTCTCCAACATCCTGGGAGCATACCACCATTCCCAGGAGATGATGGGCCAGTTACTGGCCAAGTTGCAGGAGACCCAACGGCTGCAGGAGGGACAGTACCTGGGGAGCTGGGATGACCTAACAAAAATATACACCATCCTGGTCACCATTCCAGGGGTGCTAGCTGACATGGGCAAGACCATGAGGGAGGCAGTGGCACAACAACAGGCGCCTGACACTAGGCAAACCAAGGAAAAGCCTTCCACCTCCACCGGCACCAGTGGACAGGAGGCCCTGCTACAGAACCAACAAGCCACCAGCACCCCACCCAAGCAGAAGGAGAACCACCCCACAAACGGTCCCTGCGATTTAGGCAGAAGCCAGAGAACATTGCCAAGACCCCCGCCAGGAAATAAGACTCTCCTGATTGTCACCCTTCTGTCCCACTCAGTCACTCTGTCCCTCTTGAACTGCCATTACTCCCCTTCCTATGGCCCATTGGACAATGCACCTGTGATACCAAGAGACTGGACTCTACCCTGGACTTTCCTCTACCATCAGCTCAGGCCCTTACACATCCCCCTCTACTTTTGAGCACCTAAATAAACACCCTTGGAACAAATACCAATCTGGAGTCTGTCAAATGATTCACAAATGTATTATTACAACATTATCAAAGCATTGCAACTCAAATGTACAGTGAAATATACTTTAGGATGACTTTTGGTGGACAGCAGTACACATAGCAGGAGCCAGAGTGGGGCACAGAGATCTGAAAACAGAGATTCCAAAGGGTACAGTCAGTGGGCATAGATATAGGGAAAGAGGCTGCCATGTACAATGCCCAACAGATAACTGAAATGTAAAGTGAACTTACTGTGTCTTACCTGTGTGTCACTGGAAGTACTGCAGAATGATATTGGTTCTGTTGTCCACATCTTCTTCCTCTGCCTCCTCTTCCTCACTGTCCACAGGCTCCACCGCTGCCACAAGACCATCTCCAGGCACATCCTCCTGCAGGAAAGGCACCTGGTGCCTCAAGGCCAGATTGTGCAACATGCAACATGCAACGATGATCTGGCACACCTTCTTGGGTGAGTAGTACAGGGAGCCACCTGTCATGGAGGCACCGGAAACTGGCCTTCAGGAGGCCGAAGGTCCTTTCTATAATCCTCCTTGTACGCCCATGTGCCTCATTGTAACGTTTCTCTGCCCTTGTCCTGGCATTCCTCACTGGGGTCAGTAGCCATGAGAGGTTGGGGTAACCAGAGTCACCTGCAAATATCGAGGAATACCTGTTAGCCACACACTCACCCTTAGGGACAACCCCATACACCAATTTATACTGGGTGGGGACATATGGCTCACCTATTAGCCACACCTGGTGCCTCTGGAGTTGGCCCATCACATATGGGATGCTGCTATTCCTCAAGATAAAAGCGTCATGCTCAGAGCCAGGATATTTGGCATTCACATGGGCGATGTACTGGTCCGCCAAACACACCATCTGCACATTCATAGAGTGATAGCTTTTTCTATTCCTGCAAACCTGTTCATTTCTCCGGGGGGGTGGGGACAAATGCCACATGTGTACCATCAATGGCACCAATGATGTTGGGGATATGTCCCAGGGCATTAACGTCAGCCTTCACTGTGACCAAATCTGCCACCTGGGGCAACACGATGTAGCTGTGCATGTGTTTCAGCAAGGCAGACAACACTCTGGTCAACACGTTGGAGAACATTGGCTGAGACATCCCTGATGCCATGGCCACTGTTGTTTGGAAGGAACCACTTGCCAGGAAATGGAGCACTGACAGGACATGCACTAGAGGGGGGACTTCTGTGGGCTGGCAGATAGCTGACATCAGGTCTGGCTCCAATTGGGCACACAGTTCTTGGCTTGTGGCACGATCAAGCCTGTAGGTAATGATAATCGGTCTGTCCTCCATTGTCGCAAGGTCCACCAGGGGTCTGTACCCCGAGGAAGCCGCCATCTCATATTCTGCCTCAGCGGTTGAAGCCTATGGAAGAGAACGGTGAGCAGAGGGTCATATTCACACATCGATTGCACTAATGATGATTTATTTACTTTGCAGAAACAGTATGTGAACTTGAGAGTCAGTTGATGTGCCAATGTCTGCTGTGACGCAGTTAGGTGCCATGCCCTGTGCCCCCCTGAAATGGCGGCTGCCTGACCTGTGAGGAGGTACAAGTGGAAATGAGGTAATTGCGCTCGCTTTGTGTGCCATCGCGGTCGGCGGTCGATGACCACCGCGCAAAATCTCATTGGTTACCATTGGGCCCTATGGGTTCCAGGAGCCAATGGCGATGTACGCCGGTGGTGACGATACTCACCGCCGCGGACGTCACTGCTATTTTCTATCTAATCACTCACTTGCTACCTGACCTTCAACAGGAAAGGACCTACACTGCAAGTGCTGCTGTGACCTGTGTCTGGAACCGACCATGGCTCATGTGTCTGGGGAAAGGGCCCCTGTCTTCACTGTGGAGGAGTTGGAGAAACTGGTGGATGGGGTCCTTCCCCAGTACACGTTACTATACGGTCTTCCAGACAAACAGGTGAGTACACTGTGAGCATGATGCGTGGGCCATGAATGTAGGGATTGCTGTGTGTGTAAGCCACATGTAGGGGGGCGGCAGAGGCACCCTGGCCAGAGTGCAGCATGTAAAGTGGCCAGTGCAGCATGTAAGGTAGCCAATGTATGTGCGTCAGGGGATGGGTGGGATCTGGTGGGCAATGACTCTGATGGTCTGGACGGGTGACTAATTCCCTTTTCGGCTGTCTTTTCCCTCAAGGTCAGCGCCCACCAGAAAAAGGGTATTTGGCATGCCATCACCAAGGAGGTGCGGTCCCTGGGGGTTTCTGATAGGCGGAGCACCCACTGCCGCAAGAGATGGGAGGACCTGCACCACTGGGCAAAGAAGACGGCGGAGGCCCAGCTGGGGCTGGCCTCCCAACGAGGAAGGGATGCCTGTCACACCATGACCCCCCTGATGATCTGCATCCTGGCGGTGGCCTATCCAAAGTTGGATGGGCGCTTGAAGGCATCACAGCAGACACAAGGGGGTGAGTACAGAATCTGAAACCTGACTTTGCGCACGTTAGGAGGTACCTGGGGGGGGATGTGGGCTGTGGGTGTTGTTGGGCAGGCTCTGAAGCACTCCTACCCCAATAGTGTAAGTGGGCATCTACTACTGGGCAGGGTCCTGTGGGTTTCTGGTGTGCAGATGATAGCATTAGGCATTGTATCCCATGGGCTGGTGACTGTCTTAGTAAATGGTTGGGCATGGCCTAGTGCATAGGGCTGCTCCCTGTGTGTTGTGTACGCCAACGGTAGTGGTGTTGCTGGCATTGACCAATTGTTTCCTCTGTCTCTTCCCCCCCTTTTTGTTTTGTCACCTTGTCCTTATGTGCATTAGCATCATCGGGCGGAGGAACAGAGGCAACGGAGAGAGCTGCTTCCCACATGGGCCTGGAGGCTGAATCCACCAAGGGTGAGGGCACCAGTGGGACGGAGGACGAGGGGAGTTCCACGACGGGGACAGGAGGGGAGACCACAGACAGCAACTCTTCCTCCGATGGAAGCTCCCTGGCGGTGGCAGGCACCTCTGTGCCCACCCCAATAAAAGGGACAGCCGCCACCGACCCTACCAGCACCGCCCTCCCAGCAGCCTCCTCAGCTTGTTTCCAGTGCCCGCTCACCCAGGAGGGTGGACATCTCCTTCGCCCCAGGCACCTCAGGCCTTCCCCAGTCAGCCCTGCTGCCCTCAGTGAGGAGACTATTGACCACCTGAGATCCCTCACTGTTGGGCAGTCAACCATACTGAATGCCATCCAGGGTGTTGAGAGGCATTTGCAGCAAACAAATGCATACCGGGAGGGCATTCACTCTGGTGTGGTGGCCCAACAGAGAGCATTTCAGGCTCTGGCCTCAGCATTGATGGCAGCCCTTGTCCCTGTGTCTAGCCTCCCCCCTCCAACTTCCTCTACCCAGACCCAATCCCCTCAACTCCAGCCTATCCCAGGCACACCTTCAGACCAGCATTCACCCAAATCAACACACAAAAGTGGCTCAGGCAAACATAAGCACCACACTTCATCTCACAGGCACTCACACAAGCACCATACCCATGCAAACACACCAACATCCACTGCCTGCACTGTGTCACCCTCCTCTGCTTTGTCCACCTCCCCCCGAATAGCATCTATACTCACACCTGAATGCACTACATCTTCATCCACTACCTCCATCACCAGCACGCCCATCACAACACACCCCTCACGAGCAGTCACCACCCCCACAACCATGCACACGTCCCCTGTGTCCTCTCCCAGTGTGTTTGTGACCCCTCCTCCCAAAGTACACAAACGCAAGCACCCACCCACCCAACAGCCATCCACCTCACAACAGCATCCAGCCCATGCACCTTCACCTAAACTCAGCTGACAGACACTCCCTCTTCCTCCACTCTCAATCCCTCTCCATCTTCCCATCCCAGTGTGTCTAAAAAACTTGTCCTGGCAAAAAATTGAACTGTTCCCTACCCCTCCCCCCGTCCTTCCCCTCAAGCCAGGGTGTCCAGAACCCAGGCCAGCACCTCAGCCACCAAGTCAGCATCTGCTGTGGTACCGGCAAATCCCAGAGGATCAAAGGGGGCACTTGTCAGGCCAGCCAGTGTGCCACCGACCCCTGCAAAGGACCAAACCATTCCGCCACCTGCCAAGGTGAAGAAAGGGACAGAATGCAGTAAGGGCAAGGAGCACGACCCACCTAGCAAGGCCTCCTCCAAAACTCCAGCTGTCAAAGCCAAGGTCCCAGCAGCATCTGCCAGGGTGAGGAAGGGGCAGAAACGCCAAGCCAAGGCACTTCAGGCGTTGGAGGCTCGAGGTGAGGGCCTGGCGGCCACCATCAGAACCAACAGCCCCACCAGCAGTACTGCGGTCAGCATCGACAGCATCCCCGCCACAAGCACCTCCACCTGCACCGCCTCCTGCTCGCTGCTGCCACCACTACTGTCAGCAGCAGCATCCCCAATGGCCAGGCATCTGCGGCTGCAGGAGATGGGCTGGTGCCTCCCTCCACCACTGGCAGCAACGGCACCTGCACCACGGGCAGCACCGCCAGCATCCCTGCCGCAAGCACCACTGCAAGCACTGCTACCTGCACCGCTGACAGTAGGACCACTACCAGCAGCAGCAGCCCCAGTGTGCGTCCATCCAAGGCTGCAGGAGATGGACTGGGGCCACCCACCACCACTGGCACCACCCCCACCAGCACTGGCACTACCACCAGTTTGCAGCATTAGTCGCTGCAGGATGGAGTCTGGCCCTGCCTCCATGGAGTATCATGCTACCTGGTCCCTGAAAATCTCGTACCTCAGACACCCAGGTGAGGGAATGTGAACTGCCACACCCCAAGTGCTACATCACTGGGCACAAGGCCCCCTCCAGAACCAGTGGAAGAAGCCATCCACTCACCCTTTCCATGGCAAGATGAAGCACACTGGGCACAAAGCCCCCTCCAGAACCAGTGGAGATATGCATCTACTCACCCTATCCTTGGCAGGATGAAGCACACTGGGCAAAAAGCCTCCTCCAGAACCAGTGGAGATATGCATCCATTCACCCTATCCTTGGCAGGATGAAGCACACTGGGCAAAAAAAAACCTCCAGAACCAGAGGAAGATGCCATCCACTCACCCTATCCTTGGCAGTATGAAGCACACTGGACACAAAGGCCCCTCCAGAACCAGTGGAGAAGCCACCCACTTGAGAGACTGTGGCTTTGCACTCCCCAGGACCAAGCAGTGGGCAAACCACCAACTTGAGAGACGTGAGAGACTGTGGCTTTGCACTCCCCAGGACCAAGCAGTGGGCAAATCACCCACTTGAGAGACTGTGGCTTTGCACTCCCCATGACCAAGCAGTTTGCAAACTACCTACTTGAGAGACTGTGGCTTTGCACTCCCCAGGACCAAGCAGTGGGCAAACAACCCACTTGAGAGACTGTGGTTTTGCACTTCCCAGGGCCAATCAGTGGGCAAACCACCCACTTGAGAGACTGTGGCTTTGCATGCCCCAGTACCAAGCAGTGGGCATACCACACACTTGAGAGACTTGAGAGACTGTGGCTGTGCACTCCCCAGGACCAAGCAGTGTGCACCCCACCCACTTGAGAGACTTGAGAGACTGTGGCTTTGCACTCCCCAGGACATCGCTGTGGGCATGGAGCCCCCTCTAAGAGCAGTGGCGTTATTCCATCTTCCAACTGAGGTGCCCTCCCTTCCACATCCCCCTGAGGTGCTGGCCTGGGTTCTGGACACCCTGGCCCAAGGTGAAGGTATGACCTGATGCCCCTGCAGTGTTCTCCCCGTATTGAGGCAGGAGTCAAGTGTGGGCTTGGCCCATGATTTTTGGCCCAGTGGCCCACGGACATTTGCAAAGGACAATATACGGCCTTCTGTACATATTGTAAATATTTGTAAATACTGTTTTTCTATTTGTTCCGTATATCTGCCTATTTCTAATATATCACTGATTAGACTCTATTCCTTTTGTCCTTGCGTTCTTCCAGGGGGTTACGGGGTCTAAATGTACTGTTGCTGCATGTGTTTGTGTGTATGGTGTTGTGAGTGAGGGTTGGGGTGGGGGTGTTGCGTGTGTGTGTCACTCTCTTTTTCCTCCCCCTCCCCTGTGTGCTCACCGTGATAGTCGCTGCCACCTTTGATATTCCTGGTGTATGAGGAGGTAGACCAGCATGGGCAGGACCTGTAACTCGGGCTCCATTTCGTCCTGGCTCTTCGTTGAGTGTTGAGAGTTGAGTGGTTTCCCTTCCAAACACTGTTTCTGCCGTGCTTTTGATGGTGTTGGTACCGCCCCGGAACAGCTGGCGGATCGGTTGGTTGTAATGGGGTGGGCGGTACATTGTCTTCCGCCTGTCTGTTGGCGGTGACCGCCGCGGTGTTTGTTGCTACCGCCGTGGTGGTCAGTGTGTTAAAGTGGCTGTCTGTGTTGGTGGTTTCCGCCGTGGTCATGATCCCATTTTTTTTACCACCGGCATGTTGGCGGTATTGCCGACACTTTATCACCTACCTCCAGGGTTGTAATGAGAGCCTTAATCTCCTCAAGGAGCTCCTTGTGCTCCGAAAATTGACGCACAGCTTGCCAGAAATGACGCACAGACTGCCTTGCAATGAGAACATTGCTGCACAGCCGAACAGAAAAGATGCAGCCCAGACTTCCCATCTAAAGAATTGATGCAGCGCCTGCCTTGCGGCTGGAAATTCGATGCACAGCCTACCTGCACGAGGCACAGCCAAACCGGAACAGCGCAGCCGAACTTCCCAAGTGAAGAATCGATGCAGCATCTGCTGTGCGACAGAAAATTTGATGCATTGCCTACTGGATCAACGCAATGGCTGTTACTTCATCCTGCACGCCCAGGACTTCCATGTATCATCCCTGGGCATCAAAAAGATCCCCGCATCGCAGTGAGGAACCAAGACTGCGCGCTGGAAATCAACGCAAAGCCCCATGTAGCGTGGAAAGAAATATGCACAGCTGTGCCGTGCCAGAAATTCTGACGCGCACCCTATTTTTCCACACATCTCCTCCTCTGCAGTCTTCATGCGTGTAATTTTTTTACGCAAATCAGGTACTTTGTGAAACCAAGAGACAACTATGATTTCTATGATTTAAGCCTCTTTTTAATCTTGCAAAATTGATATCTCAACTTGTGCTTATTGAATCTTTATTGTTTTGACCTTAATGTAACCAGATAAATAACCTATTTTTTGCGAAACCTGTGTGGTGTATTTTTGTGGTGTTTTCACTTTGTTACTGTATGGTTTATTCCACAAATGCTTTACACAATGCCTTCTAAGTTAAGCCTGACTGATCAGTGCCAAGCCTCCAGAGAGTGGGCACAGGATGATTTAGATTGTGTGTGACTTACCCTGACTAGGATTGTGGTCCCTATTTGGACAAAGGTGTATACCTCTGTCAACCAGAGACCCCATTTCTAACATTTACTATTTGTTCCTGATGTACTTACAGGTCCAGTTTCCTCTTCCATTATGTGTATTTGCTATTTGATTGTTGTTAGCATTGTTTATTTCCACTTAATTGATATATATATCTTGTCTTTATGTGTCTCGCTTAATTATGGAACTCCCCATTCATTTCAATGCAATTCTGCCTGACTTCAAAATGGATGCTAAGATTTTAGCTAATCTCATGTGTTCACCTGTGTGCCTAACTTAACAATGGCACCTCCCATTCATTTCAATTAGTTCATCTGACTTCAAAATGTCTGCTGATGTGACTAATCTTGCATTATTCCAGAGCAATATCAGTGGGATCCTTTCTCTTAACTTCTATCATCCTAATTAACAGGCTTTAGCACTCCCAAGATCAGTGCTGCTCACCATAAATCAATTGCACTTAGGACACTTGAAGCTCTTATCTATTACGGATCATAAGCAATGCCAGCTCAATCAGCAGACCAAAGTACGTCCTCTATGCAGCTGATCGCCAATCTGTCAGGACATGCTATCCCGATAAGAACATAAGGGACTCCATACAACTGGCTTCAAGTAGATTTATTCTTAGCAGCCAATTGTAACATCTACATTCTTCATATTCCTATCTTCGACTGTCTCCTAATTAAATTCACACCGTTCTATCTAGAAACATTATTCTCCACATTCCATACTCTAGCATATGCCCCACACTCTATATTCTCTAAAGTATGACTATTACAATGAGAGACTAATAATTATATATGAAACCTATAGCAACCTTCTCAAACGTATCCAGAGCAACAAGTGGATGTTGGACAGCATGATCAAATTGTGCTTTCCGCAGTACACACAAATCTATACAATGCATGGAAAAAATAAAAAAATAACATTTCCCTAGTCTATGCTTTTTACCCACTTTTAATCAGAGTGCGTCACACCAATAACTATAAGCAAAATATAACCTGAAGCCAATAACTATAACATGCAAAAAATAATTATCGACTATGAGCAAGCAACAACTTCTGTCATTCTAAACATATATCCACTTAAATCGAAGTTTCTGGAAAAACCTTCAAACTTAAGAAATTAGCACAAAATGTGAAATACTCCTTAAATATCAGATTTGCACCTAAAATTCAAAAACACATTGCACTAACCTGGGTCGCTATAGCTGAGGGAGCAAAGCATTACAACCTATTAATAGAGTCATCTTACTATCAAAGGCTTGAAGTAAAATGTATCCCTTTAATGGACTATTTGAAGATGCTTGGATTAGCAGACTACACCGTTCTGGAAACAGATGCCAACCCAGGATAATATACCATGATGGAATGTTTACAACGGTACCATCGCACACCTAGCAAAAACCAAGAACGCAGTAGATAAGAGTCACAACACCTTCCATGGAACCCAAGGATGAAAACACCCGTCACATACCAATCTTTTGAAATATTAAAAAGGAGCAAAGACATCAAGAAATAAGAATGGAACAATCACTAACCGAACAAAAACCTAAAGTCTCAAAACAAACCAAGGAAAAACACAACATGTTACAAAGATAAGTCTGAATCTTTGCAAACAACCAAAGCCTACCATGCCTACACTAGATAGCAAGTGCCATACTCTAAACAAAGCAAGCCAAGAATCCACCAAAAAAAAACTAAAAACTGTAAATAATTAAACTTTTTCTTTATTTATTAATATATTTTTAATAATTTTACTATGCTTTATCAAATTTAAAATAAACATATAAAATGGTTCAATAAAAGTACATTGTATAAACAGAAATAAACATCAATAAAGACATTTAGAATAAATGAATCACATAACAAATCTCTAAACTAAAATGCATATATATATAATACAATAGACAGAGCAAACAATATTATTAGCAATCAATCACATGGGTAATCATCTCTGAACCAGGAAGTGCCTCACAGAACCTCCCTGGAGACCAGACTGAGTGGAGCAGTGCAGCTGCCAGACACAGCACAGGCCCAACATCCCAAAAGGAGGACAAGCAGCTGACATGGCAAGCCAAACTGCTGGGAACGCACCTGGAGGGAGAAAAAGAAAGTTGATGTTTAGTGAGAAGTAGTTGGAGATACTCACATAGGAGTGCTGTGAGAACCATTAAGTCCTATTTGGGAGGGCATCAATGATAGTTCCTGAGTCACAGAAAAAGAAGGTCTGGCAGGAAATACAAGCCAAAATAAATGCCATTAGAGGTACACACTGCTCCATTGATAAAATCTGCAAGAGGTGGTATGACCTGAGGTCACGTACATAAGAAAAGTTGGCTTGGTGACTCACAGAATCCCAGGAAACCATAGGCTGCCCCCCAACAGTACTACTGAATTTGAGACCATGATGGAGACCACATTGAAGCCCGAGGCTGTCGTGGGCATTGGAAACATCGACAGTTCTGTACCAGGAACGTCACAAAGTAAGTGAACAATATTTACTTTAATCACAACTCAGACCCCACAGCTATGTCCAAGTTCCAATAGTCCAGCAGCATGTATCAGATGTTTACTTCCCAAATTTAAATTATGGTACCATCAGAGTGCATTACGGGTGATGTAGTCAATAAAGTTAGCTTAAGACTCATATGCACATTTATTGGGGCAGACATTAGAGTGGTAAATAAAATGACCAACAGAACCCCCTGAGGTACAGAGTGAGGATGCCAATCTTGAGGGAGTGGATGATGCCAACATGGCAGCAGAAGAACTCATCCCTAAAGATAACACCACCCCACCACACTGTAGCATGATGTCAATCAAACCAGAGCCTACAGCAATGGAGGACGATGATGTCCCTCTGCCACCAAGTCCAATCCCACAGCCAACTGCAATCCAAGACGAGGAGCTTTCAGTGTGTGGGCACGTAATGCTGGTGAAGATGATGGCAACACACAGGTGTTTGTTGGTTTAGAGGCAAAGTCAAGGCCTGCTCCAAAGTCAAGGCCTGCAAAACTGCTTTTAAAAATAATCTGCAAGAATGTGCAGAGCATCCGGCAGAACATGTCTGTTGTTTTTAATAACATCGGGACACAATTCTCAACACTGAACACCAATGTAGTGAGCCGGAGCATTGCCACTCAGGAATTGTGGCAGCAACTGAGCGCTGACCGTGTCCATCAGAGGCATCGGGATCGCAGTGCTGTGGTTAGAATGGAACAGCTAAGTCATTCCATACGTAGATTAGCCACTTCTACTAAGTTTGTCCAGGAGAATCATCACATTGCAGATGGAAATGGGACACTTTAGCAGTGACTTTTCTCAGGGCGTAGGACAGATCACTGATGCCATTGAACTGCTTCAGAGGGCACAGATTGCAAGAGGTGCAGGAGATTCCCCTCCGGATAGTGAGGAGAATTCTACTGTGAGCAGTGTATTGGCCACTGCTATGGTCCAGACCCGAGGCTGTAGTAGTGGGGCTTCTGGTTCATCATCTTCTGAATCTGTGTCCTCCAAATTGAGGTGTAGACTGCCCCTGGTTGTTATGTTATGTAGGCTGGCACAAGTTGCCACAATTTTGCAGGAAACATCCTGGGGATACTGGAGTTCACCTCCATTTTTGTGAAGGCACTGGAATCTGGATTTGAGCATGCCAAAGGTACGTTTGATTACATCTCTAGTGTGGCGATGGGCTCTGCTGTATCACCTCTTTTCGTGGTCTGCGGGGGCTCGGTATGGGGTCAAGATCCAAGGTCATAATGCATAACAGCTGTCTTCTAGGGAAACAAAGATAAGTGTGAGCATGGCAGTACCTGCTGTTAGACAGATATGTATATACAATTTGTGCTAAGGCATCACATCACCTAGTAAATATCCATTGTCAAACTCCTCATATTCCAGGTGTCGGTCTACTCCACTGTGCCTGAAGATGTACCCGTCATGGGTGCTTCCTGGGTATTTGGCCAATATATCTGTGATGACAATATGGTCATCACACACCACATGGATGATAAGGGAATGGGTATTTTTCCTGTTTCGGGATAGGTATTCATGATGTGATGGAGGACAAATAGAAACATGTGTCCCATCTACACACCCTAGTAGATGTGAGATGTTGACAATCCTGTAAAAGTTGATTTTTGTGTTTTGTATTTCTGCTGTATTTCTGGGGAGGATTATGTTATTGTTCATGTGGATGAGCATGGCATCTAAAAACTGGTTCAAGAAATGTGACAGTGCTGTTTGGGACACCCCACCAGCAACTGATTTACCACCCAGTAGCTACTCAAGGCTAAAAGGTGCAGTGACCACAACACCTGCACATGCATGGGGATGGAGTTCCTGCTCATAGGTTCTGTTTTCCATATGGGGTTTTAACATAGCTGTCAAATCTAGGATCCCAGCGTTACTCAGCCTGCATTTCTCATATATTTCCTCCTCTGTCTGCTGGAATATGGTGAGCCTGACTCTAAAAATCCACTCCTGTCTCCTCCTCATCCTCCTCCGTTGGGAAGACTGGTATTGCCTCCTCATAGCAATAACATAAAGTGCAGTCATTGTGGAAACCCTTGATTCATTCTGGGCCTCCTTTTATAATTTGCACACATATACCACCTGATTGGAATCATTGTAAAATTGCATGTGCAAACTGGTGTTTTTGCGACTAGTCACAATTTGTGAAACCCTCTAACATAAAGTTTGTGACTCACAAATACTGATTCAGTATTTGCGAGTCGCAAAAAATGGTCGCTATTGTTACCGACTCACAATTTAGTCACATCGCTATTTGTCGCTACCGATTGGCGTTCGTACATGCCTAAATGGCACTTTGCAAGTCACCAAATGTTAGTATATCTGGCCCAAAATCCTCAGTAATGCATTGAGCATGGGCTCTGTGTGGTGGGAACAGTGCAGTTACCCATTGATACAAATGGTAACCCTTACCACCTAAAATAAGGCAATTTATCACAAATGAAATCTGTTAGAAATTAAAGGATGTATAATAAACATTTTCATAATTTGTGAACAACGTAAAAGACAGCAGAATACACCCTATCACAAGAAAAGCCTCAATCAAGCCAATCGATGACAGAAGGCTTTGAAGGGGAAAAACAAAAAAATGATGGTACCACTACTTGAGAAGCCTGAGCAGGTCCAGGCTATTTAGGAACATAGGTGGTCATTCTGACCTCGGCGGTAAAAGGCGCCTACCGCCGGTCAGAAATCCTCCATAATCCCGCCGCGGTCGCGGAAACCCGGCACGGTCATTCTGACCCGCAGCAGCCAAACCTCCGAAAATCCGACAGCCACAACAGACCGCCAGACCAGCGGTCGGCGGAAAAGTGGAGGTGACAAAACCTCCACCGTCACGCCAACAGAAATACGCCCATGCCATTACGACCCACGAATCCACGCGGCGGTCTTTCAAACGCGGTATTCCATTGGCGGGACACACCGCCGCGGTCAGAATACACACAAACGAACAAAACTCAGCCACATTGGCCGATTTGAATTCCACACACCTGATACACATACACACACCACTCCCACACACACAATACAATATAAAACACACACCCACATCACCCACAAACCCCTACGACCAAAAATTCAGAAAGAAGGCCAGAGCGAGACACCACCATCCACAAACTAGCAGCCACAGCCACTCAACACCATCACCCACACAATATCCACACACAAAACAACACACACCACCACACTCAACACACTTAACTACACATACTCCACCCCACACATCATACACACCACCCCATGGCACCCCAAAGACACCCCCGCTTCTCAGACGAAGAACTCAGGGTCATGGTGGAGGAAATCGTTCGGGTAGAGCCCCAGCTGTTCGGCACACAGATCCAATACACCAGCATTGCCCGGAGGACGGAGCTATGGCAGAGGATTGTCGACAGGGTCAACGCTGTGGGACAGCACCCCAGAAATCGGTAAGACATCAGGAAGCGATGGAACGACCTACGGGGGAAGGTGCGTTCCATGGTATCCAGGCACAACATCGCCGTGCAGAAGACTGGCGGAGGACCCCCACCTCAACCCCCACAATTTACAACATGGGAGGAGGAAGTCTTGAACATCCTGCATCCTGACGGCCTCGCAGGAGTCGGCGGAGGAATGGATACTGGTAAGTTGAAGCTTCACTACTGCTTCCCCCCCACCTGCATGCCAAATCATACCCCAACCCACACCCCCATCCTCGAACCCCACCCTCACCCCCACCCCCATCCTCACCCCCACCCTCACCCCCACCACCATCCTCACCCCCACCACCATCCTCACCCCCACCCCCAGCACACCTATTCCCTGCCAATGTCTCACCATCACAACCCACACATCCCAAAACCTAGGCCTGCATGCGTCCACTAAGCATGGACACCCATCACCAAAGCATGCCCAATGCATATACACATCCCCCCCACAAGCCACCCTCACCAAAGCCCCCACACACGAATGCCAGCACTTGGGGACACGGGAACCCACAGATACACCCATATGCCACACATTGAAACTATAACCATACCTCTATACCCCTGCAGGACCCGACCGTCAACACACCGCCGCGGAGGGCCCAGAATTCTCCACACCCCCCACCCAAGAGGCCGTCAGCGATGACAGCAGCTCTGTCGACCTGGACACCGATGACCAGCCCGGACCATCGGGGACCTCTGGACAGTCGGTTCCCCTCACACAGGCCCAGGCCACTACAGACCCAAACCCCTCTGGGAACACCAGCACAGCTCCCACCCAGCGGGCCCATGCCTCTGTCTCCAGGGCGCGTCAATCTGCGGTGTGTCTACCACTACAAGGCACCCAGGATAACCCACCACCCCAACAACAACAGGGACCTGGGGGCAGTGGTAGTGGGCACACTGGCCAGGGGGCAGAGGCCCAGGGAAACAGGGTAACTCGGAGGGCAGCTGTGCGACAGGGGGGGGGACGGGCCCAGGGAACCCACTCTCCACGAGGCCCTCACCACCATCATGGGAGCATACAACCGCTCCCAGGAGACGATGGCGACGGTACTGGCCCGGTTCCAGGAGATCCAGGTACTGCAGGAGGAACACTATCGGGGGTACAGGGAGGACATCAGAGCCCTCACCTCCACCCTGGTTACCATGGTAGGGCTGCTGCAGGACCTCATCAACACCAGGACGGACACTCAACAACAACAAAGGGCCCCTGCCACTAGCCTGGACCAAGAACAGCCAACCACCTCCGCCGGCGCTAGTGGACAGGAGGCCCCCGCACAGCAGCAGCCCACCAGACCCCCACCTCCTGCAGGAGAAGAACCACCCCGCAAGAGGGCCCTGAGATCTCGCAAGAAGACAGAGTAGGATGTCAAGACCCCCGCCAGCAAAGGATACCACCTGATGTCATCCCACTGTCCCACATTGTCACCCTGTCCATCCTTGAACTGCCCATGCTCCATCTCTCCACAGGCCTCTGGACAATGCACCTGTGTGACTGTTACTCTGGACTCTGCCATGGACATTCCTTCACCATAGCCCCCACCCACTTGAAACCACCCATCCCATTTTGAGCACTTAAATAAACACCTATTTTGCACAAAACTATCTGGAGTCTGGCTGTGATTTCAAAATATTGTAATTGACATGACAGTGCAAATATGTCCTTGTACATAGTGAAGTCAACAAACAGCTGCCACAAAGCTGTAGTCCATGGGGAAACGAAGCACAGGACTCGTAGTGGGGACCCCAGATCTGAAATAGGGAGGGAAAAGCCACAACTCAGTCATCATACACTGGGGCAAATAGACAGGCAGCAGAGATGCAGGAGAGTAGTTCAGATTTACTAAATTATCTTTGAATTGTTACCTGTGTCCTATTGGAAGTACTGTTCAATGATTCTGTCCCTGTTGTCTGTTTCAGCCCCGTCGTCTTCCTCCTCGTCACTCTCCTCAGGTTCCACCGCTGCCACAACACCACCGTCTCGACCATCCTCCTGCAGGAAAGGCACCTGGCGGCGCAAAGCCAGGTTGTGAAGCATGCAGCAGGCCACGATGATGTGACACACCTTCTTAGGTGAGTACATTAGGGATCCACCTGTCATATGCAGGCACCTAAACCTGGCCTTTAGGAGGCCAAAGGTGCGTTCGATCACCCTCCTAGTACGCCCATGGGCCTCATTGTACCGTTCCTCTGCCCTGGTCCGGGGATTCCTTACTGGGGTCAGTAGCCACGACAGGTTGGGGTACCCAGAGTCCCCCATTAGCCATACACGGTGTCTCTCTAGCTGTTCCATCACGTAAGGGATGCTGCTATTCCTCAGGATGTAGGCGTCATGCACTGACCCTGGGAATTTGGCATTTACATGCGAGATGTACTGGTCAGCCAAACACACCACCTGGATGTTCATGGAATGGTAACTCTTTCTGTTCCTGTACACCTGCTCCCTGTCTCTTGGGGGAACCAAAGCCACATGGGTCCCATCAATGGCACCAATGACGTTGGGAATATGTCCAAGGGCATAGAAATCACCCTTCACTGCAGCCAATTCGCCCACCTCAGGGAAAATGATGTAGCTCCTCACGTATTTCATCAGGGCAGACAACACTCTGGATAACACCTTCGAAAACATGGGCTGAGACATCCCAGAAGCAATTCCCACTGTTGTCTGAAATGACCCACTTGCCAAGAAATGGAGTACTGACAGGACCTGCACCAGAGGGGGAATCCCTGTGGGTTGGCGGATGGGGGACATCAGGTCGGGCTCCAGCTGGGCACACAGTTCATGTATAGTGGCACGGTTAAGACGGTAGGTCAGGATAATGTGGCGTTCTTCCATTGTCGACAGGTCCACCAGCGGTCGGTACACGGGAGGATTCATCCGTCTCCTCGCCAAACCCAGCGGACGGTGCCTAGGAAGGACAACATGGAGCACACAGTCAAGCAACCCACAGGTACGTACTCACAGCTAGCACAGTAAACGATTCTCTATGCAGTGAATGGCGTGTCTGAGTGGCTATGCAAGGCCTAGGCCTGTGGGACGCAGTTGAAATTGAGCCATGTGGACCCTCGAAATGGCGGCTGCCTGACCTGTGAAGTGTGACAATGGGATGTGAGGTCAATGCGCTGGCGTGGCACACCGCGGCGGTCGGCGGTCGAAGACCGCGGCGCGAAGCCGCATTGGTTAACATTGAAGCCTATGGGTTTCAGGAGCCAATGGCGAAGGGCGCCGGCGGTGGCGGTACGCATTGCCGCGGTACACACCGCCGCGGACGTGACCGCCATTTTCCATCTACTTATCCACTTGCGACTTGAACTTTCACAGGAGAGGACCTATACTGCAAGTGTTGCTGTGACCTCGGTCTGGAAGGGACAATGGCTGCTGCGCCTGGGGAAAGGGCCCCTGCCTTCACTGGAGAGGAGTTGGAGAAACTTGTGGATGGGGTCCTCCCCCAGTATGCGCTACTCTACGGTCCTCCAGACCAACAAGTGAGTTTAATTCAATATGGATTTGGGGCCACTGGCTGGCTTGGGGGCCTGGCGGGGGGCCTGGCGGGGGGCCTGGCGGGGATGGGGGGCATGTTGGGGCTGGCGGGGGGCCTGGCGGGGATGGGGGGCATGTTGGGGCTGGCGGGGGGCCTGGCGGGGATGGGGGGCATGTTGGGGCTGGCGGGGGGCCTGGCGGGGATGGGGGGCATGTTGGGCCTGGCGGGGGGCCTGGCGGGGATGGGGGGCATGTTGGGGCTGGCGGGGGGCCTGGCGGGGATGGGGGGCATGTTGGGGCTGGCGGGGGGCCTGGCGGGGATGGGGGGCATGTTGGGCCTGGCGGGGGCCTGGCGGGGGGCCTGGCGGGGGGGCCTGGCGGGGATGGGGGGCATGTTGGGGCTGGCGGGGGGCCTGGCGGGGATGGGGGGCATGTTGGGGCTGGCGGGGGGCCTGGCGGGGATGGGGGGCATGTTGGGGCTGGCGGGGGGCCTGGCGGGGATGGGGGGCATGTTGGGCCTGGCGGGGGGCCTGGCGGGGGGCCTGGCGGGGATGGGGGGCATGTTGGGGCTGGCGGGGGCCTGGCGGGGATGGGGGGCATGTTGGGGCTGGCGGGGGGCCTGGCGGGGGGCCTGGCGGGGATGGGGGGCATGTTGGGGCTGGCGGGGGGCCTGGCGGGGATGGGGGGCATGTTGGGGCTGGCGGGGGGCCTGGCGGGGATGGGGGGCATGTTGGGGCTGGCGGGGGGCCTGGCGGGGGGCCTGGCGGGGGTGGGGGGCATGTTGGGCCTGGCGGGGGGCCTGGCGGGGGCCTGGCGGGGATGGGGGGCATGTTGGGGCTGGCGGGGGGCCTGGCGGGGGGCCTGGCGGGGATGGGGGGCATGTTGGGCCTGGCGGGGGGCCTGGCGGGGGGCCTGGCGGGGGGCCTGGCGGGGATGGGGGGCATGTTGGGGCTGGCGGGGGGCATGGCGGGGGGCCTGGCGGGGATGGGGGGCGTTGGCCCACTGGCAACGAAAATGCAGACAAACTTGAACGTGGTATTTCTCCCTCCCTGTACGTGTCACATAGGTCCGCGCCCATGAGAAGATCGGGATTTGGCGTGCCATCGCCAAGGAAGTCCGGACCCTGGGGGTCCACCATCGACGGGGCACCCACTGCCGCAAGAGGTGGGAGGACATCCGCCGCGGGACCAAGAAGACCGCTGAGTCTCTGCTGGGGATGGCCTCCCATCGTAGGCGGGGTGCCTGCCGTCAACTGACCCCCCTGATGTTCCGGATCCTGGCGGTGGCCTACCCTGATTTGGATGGGCACGTGAGGGAAGCACAGCAGACACAAGGGGGTGAGTCCAAGCATTATCTACTCTGTTGTCGCGCAGTGGAGGTGTCTGGGTGGGGGAGGAAGGCTGTGGGTCCCCCTAGGCCAGGGCGATATCTGTAGGCTGGGCACCCCCGTAAGCCCCTGTGTCCCCAGCCAACACCCTCAGTAGTGTGTCAGTACAGCCATCCCTGGTCCGTGTCATCCATGGGTGCAGTTGTCAACTCTAGGCGTGTAGGGCATGTTCCACGGAATGCGTAGCGGACCCCAAGTGCGCAACTTAGTGCAGGGGGCATCTGTGTCTGTCATGTCCGCTAACTGTACCGGAGATCCATGTACTCAATATCCCTTTATTTCTCTCTCCCACCCCCTTTTTGTTTGTCTTTCTGTGCTTGTGTGCATCAGCATCATCAGGCGGAGGAGAAGTGGCATCGGGGCAGGAGGGAGCTGCATCTCACATGGCCCAGGAGGGCCATGCCACAGAGTCTGACTGGACCAGTGAGACGGAGGGCGAGGGGAGCTCCACAACGGGGACGACTGGACCCTGCAGCGACACGGACACGTCCTCGGAAGGGAGCTCCCTTGCGGGGGTGGCACCATCCGTGCCCCCCGCCATTACAGGTACAGCCGCCACCCAGCGCACCATCACCGCCCTCCCAGCAGCCCCTCAGCGTTCGCCCCGTGCCCGCTCTGCCAGGAAGCCGGGCATCTCCTTCGCCCCAGGCACCTCAGGCCCTGCCCCTGTTACCCCTGCTGCCCTCAGTGAGGAGGTCATTGACCTCCTCCGAACGCTCATTGTTGGGCAGACTACCCTTTTGAATGCCATCCAGGGGGTGGAGAGGGAGGTTCATCGCAGCAATGCGTACCTGGAGGGCATTCATTCGGGTCAGGCTGCCCATCAGCGATCGTTCCAGGCTCTGGCCTCAGCACTGACGGCAGCCATTGTCCCTGTCTCCTGCCTCCCTCTACTAACTCCCTCCTCCCAGTCTCCTGTTCCTCTGCCTGTCCCACCCACACCATCAGACCAGCCTGCACACACCTCAACACCCAAGAGAAGCTCATCCAAACATAAGCACCACAGATCACGCAGACATTCACACACGCAACATTCCGATGCAGACATGCCAACAGTCACTACCACCTCTGTGACCCCCACCTCCTCGTCTCCCTCCTCCCTCCCTGTGACGTCTACACTCACACCTCCATTCACCTCACCATCAGCCAGTGTTTCCATCACCAGCACACCCTCCAGTCCAGTCCGCACACGTGCAGTCACCACCCCCACTGCCATTTACACGTCCCCTGTGTCCTCTCCCACTGTGTCTGTCACCCCCTCTTCCACACCACACAAACGCAGCCACCCACCCACCCAACAGCCATCCACCTCACGACAGCCTATCCCTCCTGCACCTGCACCCAAAGACAGCAAACGTGACTCACCTACAACCACATCCTCTCCCTCCACTCCCATTCCCACTGTACCTACCACTCTCCATTGTCCCAAGAAACTCTTCCTCGCCACTGTTAACTTCTTTCCTGACCCTGAGCCCCCCCCTCCTTCTCGTCGGGGTAAGAAGAGCACCTCAGCCACCACCAGCCCTGCAGCCCCCTTGACAAGGGTGCAGGGGTATTGGAGCCCACCAGCCCGCATGTCTGGATCTTCGCCCAGCAGCAAGGGGACAGCCAGCCCACCCCCTGGGAAGAGGAGCAGAAGGCGGAAGGGGCGCTGCAGGAGCCCGGCTTCTACATCCCCCCCGGACACCACCCAGACACAGTCACCAGCCACAGCTCCAAAGGGAGGAAAGGGCCACAGACTCCCGACTAAGGAGGGCAAGGGCAGCAAGTCGGAGAGGTCAGGCTGCAGGCCTGCTGCCCAGGAGGAGCCCACCACCCCCATAGCCGCTGGCCAGGGAGGACCCAGCCCAGCTGGCCAGGATGGCCCCACCACCCACAGCCCAGGTGGGCATTGAAGGAGCACCATCCCCGCTGCCCAGGAGGGCACCACCAGGCAATGAGCAGTTGCCCATAGACCGGCCGCCGTCTCAAGAACCGCTGAACTGGGCCCCGCCGTCTCAAGAACCGCTGAACTGGGCCCCGCCGTCTCAAGAACCGCTGAACTGGGCCCCGCCGTCTCAAGAACCGCTGAACTGGGCCCCGCCGTCTCAAGAACCGCTGAACTGGGCCCCGCCGTCTCCAGAACCGCTGAACTGGGCCCCGCCGTCTCCAGAACCGCTGAACTGGGCCCCGCCGTCTCAAGAACCGCTGAACTGGGCCCCGCTGTCTCAAGAACCGCTGAACTGGGCCCCGCCGTCTCCAGAACCGCTGAACTGGGCCCCGCCGTCTCCAGAACCGCTGAACTGGGCCCCGCCGTCTCAAGAACCGCTGAACTGGGCCCCGCCGTCTCAAGAACCGCTGAACTGGGCCCCGCCGTCTCAAGAACCGCTGAACTGGGCCCCGCCGTCTCAAGAACCGCTGAACTGGGCCCCGCCGTCTCAAGAACCGCTGAACTGGGCCCCGCCGTCTCCAGAACCGCTGAACTGGGCCCCGCCATCTCAAGAACCGCTGAACTGGGCCCCGCCGTCTCAAGAACCGCTGAACTGGGCCCCGCCGTCTCCAGAACCGCTGAACTGGGCCCCGCCGTCTCAAGAACCGCTGAACTGGGCCCCGCCGTCTCAAGAACCGCTGAACTGGGCCCGCCGTCTCAAGAACCGCTGAACTGGGCCCCGCCGTCTCAAGAACCGCTGAACTGGGCCCCGCCGTCTCAAGAACCGCTGAACTGGGCCCCGCCGTCTCAAGAACCGCTGAACTGGGCCCCGCCGTCTCCAGAACCGCTGAACTGGGCCCCGCCGTCTCAAGAACCGCTGAACTGGGCCCCGCCGTCTCAAGAACCGCTGAACTGGGCCCCGCCGTCTCCAGAACCGCTGAACTGGGCCCCGCCGTCTCCAGAACCGCTGAACTGGGCCCCGCCGTCTCAAGAACCGCTGAACTGGGCCCCGCTGTCTCAAGAACCGCTGAACTGGGCCCCGCCGTCTCAAGAACCGCTGAACTGGGCCCCGCCGTCTCAAGAACCGCTGAACTGGGCCCCGCCGTCTCAAGAACCGCTGAACTGGGCCCCGCCGTCTCAAGAACCGCTGAACTGGGCCCCGCCGTCTCCAGCACCGCTCCGCAGGGGACCGCCGTCTCAAGAACCGCTGAACTGGGCCCCGCCGTCTCCAGCACCGCTCCGCAGGGGACCGCCGTCTCAAGAACCGCTGAACTGGGCCCGCCGTCTCCAGCACCGCTCCGCAGGGGACCGCCGTCTCAAGAACCGCTGAACTGGGCCCTTCAAGGCAAGACCCGCTGAACTGGGCCCTTCAAGGCAAGAAGCGCTGAACTGGGCCCTTCAAGGCAAGAAGCGCTGAACTGGGCCCTTCCAGGCAAGAACCGCTGGCCCTTTGGCAGACGTGGCAGGGCAGGATCTGTCTCGGGCAGGGCTGCAGGATGTCCTCTGGCCAACATGCCTCCTCCAGTGGCAGTGGAGTCTGTTATGGACTGTTTGGACTGTGGCTTTGCTCTCCCCAGGATGGCCCAGTGGGCAGGCCACCCACTGTATGGACTGTATGGACTGTGGCTTTGCACTCCCCAGGATGGCCCAGTGGGCAGGCCACCCACTGTATGGACTGTATGGCCTGTGGCTTTGCTCTCCCCAGGATGGCCCAGTGGGCAGGCCACCCACTGTATGGACTGTATGGACTGTGGCTTTGCTCTCCCCAGGATGGCCCAGTGGGCAGGCCACCCACTGTATGGACTGTATGGACTGTGGCTTTGCACTCCCCAGGATGGCCCAGTGGGCAGGCCACCCACTGTATGGACTGTATGGCCTGTGGCTTTGCTCTCCCCAGGATGGCCCAGTAGGCAGGCCACCCACTGTATGGACTGTATGGCCTGTGGCTTTGCTCTCCCCAGGATGGCCCAGTGGGCAGGCCACCCACTGTATGGACTGTATGGACTGTGGCTTTGCACTCCCCAGGATGGCCCAGTGGGCAGGCCACCCACTGTATGGACTGTATGGCCTGTGGCTTTGCTCTCCCCAGGATGGCCCAGTGGGCAGGCCACCCACTGTATGGACTGTATGGACTGTGGCTTTGCTCTCCCCAGGATGGGCCAGTGGTCATGGAGTCCCCTCGTGGATCTGGCGTCGTGTACTCAAGTGGCTGAGGTGCCCCCCCTTCCCTTCCCCCTGAGGTGCCTGTCCTATTTTCTTTCTGATGCCCCTGCAGTGTTCTCTCCGTGGAGTTCTTGTCGTGGGACTGGGCCTTGCCCCTTTGCACAGGACCCCTGTGGTCCACGGACAGTGGTTGGACTACATTTAGTAGCTGTATATATTTTGTGCATAGTTTATTTATTTATTGGGATTACTGGTGTCCATATTTCAATATATCTGCCCGTTTATGATCTCTTCTTTTGGTCTTTGCATTATTTCGGAGGGGGGGGTTTGTGGGTTGTGACAGTGATCTGTGGGAATGCATTGATGTGTGTGTTGTAGTGGGTGTGGGTGGGTGGGTGTGTGCCGGTAATCTTTTCCCTCCCCTGTGTCGTAGGTGCAGTACTCACCGATGTCTTCCGCGCCGCCGGGCGTGCTCCTGGTACAGGAGCAGGTATAGGAGTGCGGGGATGACCTGCAACTCGGGTTCCATACTGCCGGAATCTCGCGTGGAGTGCGTAGAGGTGAGCGTTTTCCCGTTCGTAGTCTGTTTCCGCCGTGTTTTTATCGGCGGTGCTCCCGCCCCGGAAAAGGTGGCGGATTGGTGGGTCGTGATAGGGTGGGCGGTACATTGTCTGCCGCCTGGCTGTTGGCGGGGACCGCCGCGCTGTTTGTTTGTTCCGCCGTGGCGGGCGGAGTGTTAATGCGGCGGGCTGTGTTGGCGGTTCCCGCCAGGGTCAGAATTGCATATTTTGGACCGCCGGCCTGTTGGCAGCTTGGCCGCCGCATTATCACCGACCGCCAGGGTCAGAATGAGGGCCATAGTACCTAGCCTCCCTGTACAAACTGAACCACTTCTGAGTGAACTACAGGCAATATCAGCTCACAATACATTTACTTGTGGGGCTGCATCTACTGGTATCAGAATCCTTCTAGAGAACATGTGCTGAAGGTTCTGGAGTGTCACAAAAGGCACTATATGCATTCCTGCCTAATTTATTTGGAGGTAATCTTGTCCATTACGCCTCAATGCCTCAGCTTTGCCAAACCTGGGCCCAATCAGCAATAATATAATGCTGACGTCTATGCCTTAGCCAGCTTCCAACACATCCTATATGCCACTAACCGCACACATGATGCATTTGTTCCACCGGCTATTATAAACTACAAATACAGAAACAGCAAACACACATACTCTGTAAATGTACAACCTGTAGCAACAGATGCTGCTTCACCAATGCAGGAGGCATGTACCCAGGAAGTACATGAAGTATAATGGCTCGAAAGTGGTGTGTACTGGCATGTACTATTAGTGAGTTTGTTTGAAGTATGTCAACAAAATCCATTAATTGGTGCCAGATAACGGATACCATATTCAATCTGTTCTGATTTCCCTGACATCGTGACCATTGGTGACCAAGATTATGCCTTGAGACAGGGGTTGATTTATTTGAAAATCCAAAGACCCCAGGAAAAGATGCCTAAAACATATCACACAGGAGTATACACTGCATCACTGAACAGTGCTTTGGCAACTACAAGTTTGTTTTCCAATTGATTGCAATGTTTTGGGGTAAACATCTTTACTGTTCCTAAATCATATGTGATAAGATTGCTATGTGTTACATATTGCACAACCTACCCATGCAATGTGAGATGCATACCTTGGAATACATCCAGTATATGCCCCAATGCTCATTCAGTCTTATATGATGTCTGTGTGAAGATAAAGGAAATGAAGCTCAAATTCTTGTAAGTCATACATTGAAAGATAGCATTTTAATGTCATAAATCACTATGTGATAATGTTAATACTACATGCTGTTGTACGTCCCCATATACATAAGTATGATAACTCAAATAAGGGTAAATCAAATGACTGATTATTCACATCATCCAGCATTCAGCTAGAATATATGCCTATATAGTATTCACTACATCATTTGTGATACACAATGTGCAACAGAACTGGCTGCCCTTATAGTGCTGGCTTCCTCTTCTAAAGAGGGACATGATTGTGTGACATATTTCCAGAGACCCAGTGAAGGTGGATGGTAATATTATCATCATCACATCAGCTATCATGGTGAGTGCTGATGTGTTACCTTAGCACCTGGTCATCTATGTCGTAATGGCCTTATTCCATTGCGGAAATCACATGAATAAGCATTCCGAGTATGTTTACAATTGTAACCAAAACCATGCAGACTTCTTCTCATCCCTGGAGAGTATCTTAATGACATTCTTGATAGAGAAGCCAGGGCAAGAAGACGTGTTAAATGGTATTTCCTGTATGTCATTCAGAAAAGTACTGTCCTGAAGGGCCTACCTTCTGTTTGTAAGAGTTCCATCGAACTCTGTGAGATAGTAGTCTAGATTTTTGCATGCTTTCCCTTGATAGTGAAGGGCTCAAGTGTCTCCTCTATATTGTAAAAAACTGCATATATCACTGATAGACCTTCCCCTTTAGCTGTAGCTCAATCAATCAATCAGGGATTTGTAAAGTGCGGATACTCACCCGTGAGGGTCTCAAGGCGCTGGGGGAGGCAGGAAGGGGTGCTGAGGATCAGTCGAAGAGCCAGGTCTTGAGGTCCTTCCTGAACTTAGACAGGGTGGGAGATTTCCTGAGGTGGATGGGGAGGGTGTTCCAGGTCTTGGTGCGATGTGGGAGAAGGATTTTCCTCCAGCTGTGGCTTTTCTGGATGCGGGGGACGTTGGCGAGGGCCTGGTCGGCGGAGTGGAGTTGTTTGGTGGGAGTGTAGAAGGAGAGTCTGTGGTTGAGGTAGGCTGGTCCGGTGTCATGTAGGGTGTTGTAGGCATGGGTCAGGAGCTTGAAGGTGATTCTCTTGTCAATAGGCAGCCAGTGTAGGTCTCTTAGAAGGGCGGAGGTGTGGCTGTGTCGTGGGGCGTTCTTGATGAGACGGGCAGAGGAGTTCTGGATGGTTTGTAGTCTTTTCCGGGTCTTGGCGGTGGTTCTGGCGTAGAGTGCATTGCCGTATTCGAGGCAGCTGCTGACACGGGCCTGAGTGATTGTCCTTCTGGCTTTGGTGGGGATCCACTAGTAGATTTTTCGAAGCATGCGCAGGGTGTGGAAGCACCCCGATGAAACTGCGCTCACCTGTGAGTCCATGGAGAGCGATGAGTCTAAGATGACACCAAGGTTGGGGGTGTGGTCGTGGGGGTGAGGGTGTGGGTGTTTCCAAGAGCGGTAGGCCACCAGAACTCATTCCAGGCGGAGGGTGTGGAGCTAAGGATGAGGACTTCTGTTTTGTCTGAGTTCAGTGTGAGGCAACTATCTTTCATCCAGGTGGCAACTGCTTTCATTCCTCCATGGAAATTGTGGCAGTGGTTGGGTTGTTGGTGAGGGAGACTATCAGTTGGGTGTTGTCGGCGTAGGAGACAATGTAGCTGCAGGGTTCTGGCAGTTTATAATCCTCTTATTAAATGCAAGAATCTTGTCTTTCTTATCAGTTATAACTGCAACAGCCTGGATCTTCACAGTTGTACTTTTAGGTGTGTCAGCCATTGCCTTTATAAATGATGTTACCTGTTTCCTGTGCATGTCGCTCTGTTATGTTCTCCAGTAGTCAAATTATATTTTAATCCTCTGTACATGGCAATGAAGGGTCGATTGTTTGGGCAACATCCTGGGGTTGTGTAACATTACCACCTTTTGTGGCAACTCCTACACATAAAGGAAACATTTACCAATGTAAAGTACTGCTAGAAGATATACATCATATTTAGGTAAATGTAGATTTACAGGTGTTCTAATTTGAATGGTGTGTCTTAGGGGCAGGCATGGACATGGTCCATGTTCACAGTAGTAGCCATCATACATTGTGGTGTTAGTCACAAATGTATGGGTTTTGGTATTTAATTTTGAACTTCACTGGTTTGCAGCATGACTCATGCAATACCTTAGTCACTGTGCCACTCGATATGGCTGTGTTATATTGATTTGTGAGAGAACCGTTCGCTGAGGCAGATTCTCTGAATGTATCTTACTGACCTTGAGAAACCACACCATGGTAGAATATTATATGTAGCTAATTGTTTTTCTACATAATACTGGTGGATGGCATAGGATAGGAAACGCCCAATGAAAGAGAGAGAGAGAGAGACCTCCTAAGTAGAGGAAGATGACAGACACTAGGGAAGGATTGGTCGAGTCAATTGTAGTGTGTACTAAGGTGCAAAGTAGGGGAGATCCAAGATGGCACCTTAGCAATATGAATCTCACAGGCTAGGCATCTGTTCAAGTTTTCAAAACTTTTCTGGGTGATTTCTGCATCAATTTCACAAGATTGGAGCAAAGGCAATGTCTTGGAACTTCTTCAACTCCATGGTGAAAAGAAGCAGAGAGTGGATGAACATGGTTTGGAGCACTGCAAATCATAAGATCTGAGTTAGATTGGGACAACTGAGGCCCTCATTCTGACCCTGGCGGTCGGTGATAAAGCGGCGGCCAAGCCGCCAACAGGCCGGCGGTCTAAAATATGCAATTCTGACCCTGGCGGGAACCGCCAACACAGCCCGCCAACTTAACACTCCGACCGCCACGGCGGTACAAACAAACAGCGCGGCGGTTCCCGCCAACAGCCAGGCGGCAGACAATGTACCGCCCACCCTATTACGACCCACCAATCTGCCACCTTTTCCGGGGCGGGAGCACCGCCGATAAGAACACGGCGGAAACAGACTACGAACGGGAAAACGCTCACCTCTACGCACTCCACGCGAGATTCCGGCAGTATGGAACCAGAGTTGCAGGTCATCCCCGCACTCCTATTCCTGCTCATATACCAGGAGCACGCCCGGCGGCGCGGAAGACATCGGTGAGTACTGCACCTACGACACAGGGGAGGGAAAAGATTACCGGCACACACCTACCCACCCACACCCACTACAACACACACATCAATGCATTCCCACAGATCACTGTCACAACCCACAAACCACCCCCCTCCGAAATAATGCAAAGACCAAAAGAAGAGATCATAAACGGGCAGATATATTGAAATATGTACACCAGTAATCCCAATAAATAAATAAACTATGTCCAAAATATATACAGCTACTAAATGTAGTCCAACCACTGTCCGTGGATCACAGGGGTCCTGTGCAAAGGGGCAAGGCCCAGTCCCACGACAAGAACTCCACGGAGAGAACACTGCAGGGGCATCAGAAAGAAAATAGGACAGGCACCTCAGGGGGAAGGGAAGGGGGGGCACCTCAGCCACTTGAGTACACGACGCCAGATCCACGAGGGGACTCCATGACCACTGGGCCATCCTGGGGAGAGCAAAGCCACAGTCCATACAGTCCATACAGTGGGTGGCCTGCCCACTGGGCCATCCTGGGGAGAGCAAAGCCACAGTCCAAACAGTCCATACAGTGGGTGGCCTGCCCACTGGGCCATCCTGGGGAGAGCAAAGCCACAGTCCAAACAGTCCATACAGTGGGTGGCCTGCCCACTGGGCCATCCTGGGGAGAGCAAAGCCACAGTCCAAACAGTCCATACAGTGGGTGGCCTGCCCACTGGGCCATCCTGGGGAGAGCAAAGCCACAGTCCATACAGTCCATACAGTGGGTGGCCTGCCCACTGGGCCATCCTGGGGAGAGCAAAGCCACAGTCCATACAGTCCATACAGTGGGTGGCCTGCCCACTGGGCCATCCTGGGGAGAGCAAAGCCACAGTCCATACAGTCCATACAGTGGGTGGCCTGCCCACTGGGCCATCCTGGGGAGAGCAAAGCCACAGTCCATACAGTCCATACAGTGGGTGGCCTGCCCACTGGGCCATCCTGGGGAGAGCAAAGCCACAGTCCATACAGTCCATAACAGACCCCACTGCCACTGGAGGAGGCAAGTTGGCCAGAGGACATCCTGCAGCCCTGCCCGAGATAGATCCTGCCCTGCCACGTCTGCCAAAGGGCCAGCGGTTCTTGCCTTGAAGGGCCCAGTTCAGCGGTTCCTGAGACGGCGGGGCCCAGTTCAGCGGTTCTTGAGACGGCGGGGCCCAGCGGAGCGGTGCGTGAGACGGCGGGGCCCAGCGGAGCGGTTCTTGAGACGGCGGGGCCCAGCGGAGCGGTGCTTGAGACTGCGGGGCCCAGTTCAGCGGTCCTTGCCCTGAAGGGCCCAGTTCAGCGGTTCTTGAGACGGCGGGGCCCAGTTCAGCGGTTCTTGAGACGGCGGGGCCCAGCGGAGCGGTGCGTGAGACGGCGGGGCCCAGCGGAGCGGTTCTTGAGACGGCGGGGCCCAGTTCAGCGGTTCTTGAGACGGCGGGACCCAGTTCAGCGCTCCTTGCCTTGAAGGGCCCAGTTCAGCGGTTCTTGAGACGGCGGGGCCCAGTTCAGCGGTCCTTGCCTTGAAGGGCCCAGTTCAGCGGTTCTTGAGACGGCGGCCGGTCTATGGCCAACTGCTAATTGCCTGGTGGTGCCCTCCTGGGCAGCGGGGATGGTGCTCCTTCACTGCCCACCTGGGCTGTGGGTGGTGGGGCCCTCCTGGCCAGCTGGGCTGGGTCCTCCCTGGGCAGCGGCTATGGGGGTGGTGGGCTCTCCCGGGGCAGCTGTGCCGGTTCCTCCCGGGGCAGCGGCTATGGGGGTTGTGGGCTCCTCCTGGGCAGCAGGCCTGCTGCCTGACCTCTCCGACTTGCTGCCCTTGCCCTCCTTAGTCGTGGGCCTGTGGCCCTTTCCTCCCTTTGGAGCTGTGGCTGGTGACTGTCTCTGGGTGGTGTCCGGGGGGGATGTAGAAGGCGGGCTCCTGCGGCGCCCCTTCCGCCTTCTGCTCCTCTTCCCAGGGGGTGGGCTGGCTGTCCCCTTGCTGCTGGGCAAAGATCCAGACATGCGGGCTGGCGGGCTCCAATACCCCTGCACCCTTGTCAAGGGGGCTGCAGGGCTGGTGGTGGCTGAGGTGCTCTTCTTACCCCGACGAGAAGGAGGGGGGGGCTCAGGGTCAGGAAAGAAGTTAGTAGTGGCGAGGAAGAGCTTCTTGGGACAATGGAGAGTGGTAGGTACAGTGGGAATGGGAGTGGAGGGAGAGGATGTGGTTGTAGGTGAGTCACGTTTGCTGTCTTTGGGTGCAGGTGCAGGAGGGATAGGCTGTCGTGAGGTGGATGGCTGTTGGGTGGGTGGGTGGCTGCGTTTGTGTGGTGTGGAAGAGGGGGTGACAGACACAGTGGGAGAGGACACAGGGGACGTGTAAATGGCAGTGGGGGTGGTGACTGCACGTGTGCGGACTGGAGTGGAGGGTGTGCTGGTGATGGAAACACTGGCTGATGGTGAGGTGAATGGAGGTGTGAGTGTAGACGTCACAGGGAGGGAGGAGGGAGACGAGGAGGTGGGGGTCACAGAGGTGGTAGTGACTGTTGGCATGTCTGCATCGGAATGTTGCGTGTGTGAATGTCTGCGTGATCTGTGGTGCTTATGTTTGGATGAGCTTCTCTTGGGTGTTGAGGTGTGTGCAGGCTGGTCTGATGGTGTGGGTGGGACAGGCAGAGGAACAGGAGACTGGGAGGAGGGAGTTAGTAGAGGCAGGAGACAGGGACAATGGCTGCCGTCAGTGCTGAGGCCAGAGCCTGGAACGATCGCTGATGGGCAGCCTGACCCGAATGAATGCCCTCCAGGTACGCATTGCTGCGATGAACCTCCCTCTCCACCCCCTGGATGGCATTCAAAAGGGTAGTCTGCCCAACAATGAGCGTTCGGAGGAGGTCAATGACCTCCTCACTGAGGGCAGCGGGGGTAACAGGGGCAGGGCCTGAGGTGCCTGGGGCGAAGGAGATGCCCGGCTTCCTGGCAGAGCGGGCACGGGGCGAACGCTGAGGGGCTGCTGGGAGGGCGGAGATGGTGCGCTGGGTGGCGGCTGTACCTGTAATGGCGGGGGGCACGGATGGTGCCACCCCCGCAAGGGAGCCCCCTTCCGAGGACGTGTCCGTGTCGCTGCAGGGTCCAGTCGTCCCCGTCGTGGAGCTCCCCTCGCCCTCCGTCTCACTGGTCCAGTCTGACTCTGTGGCATGGCCCTCCTGGGCCATGTGAGATGCAGCTCCCTCCTGCCCCGATGCCACTTCTCCTCCGCCTGATGATGCTGATGCACACAAGCACAGAAAGACAAACAAAAAGGGGGGGGGAGAGAGAAATAAAGGGATATTGAGTACATGGATCTCCGGTACAGTTAGCGGACATGACAGACACAGATGCCCCCTGCACTAAGTTGCGCACTTGGGGTCCGCTACGCATTCCGTGGAACATGCCCTATATGCCTAGAGTTGACAACTGCACCCATGGATGACACGGCCCAGGGATGGCTGTACTGACAAACTACTGAGGGTGGTGGCTGGGGACACAGGGGCTTACGGGGGTGCCCAGCCTACAGATATCGCCCTGGCCTAGGGGGACCCCCAGCCCTCCTCCCCCAACCAGACACCTCCACTGCGCGACCACAGAGTAGATAATGCTTGTACTCACCCCCTTGTGTCTGCTGTGCTGCCCTCACGCGCCCATCCAATTCAGGGTAGGCCACCGCCAGGATCCGGAACATCAGGGGGCTCAGTTGACGGCAGGCACCCCGCCTACGTTGGGAGGCCATCCCCAGCAGAGACTCGGCGGTCTTCTTGGTCCCGCGGCGGATGTCCTCCCACCTCTTGCGGCAGTGGGTGCCCCGTCGATGGTGGACCCCCAGGGTCCGGACTTCCTTGGCGATGGCACGCCAAATCCCGATCTTCTCATGGGCGCGGACCTATGTGACACGTACAGGGAGGGAGAAATACCACGTTCAAGTTTCTCAGCATTTTCCTTTCCAGTGGCCCAACGCCCCCCATCCCCGCCAGGCCCCCCGCCATGCCCCCCGCCAGGCCCAACATGCCCCCCATCCCCGCCAGGCCCCCCGCCAGGCCCCCGCCAGGCCCAACATGCCCCCCATCCCCGCCAGGCCCCCCGCCATGCCCCCCGCCAGGCCCAACATGCCCCCCATCCCCGCCAGGCCCCCCGCCAGGCCCAACATGCCCCCCATCCCCGCCAGGCCCCCCACCAGGCCCAACATGCCCCCCATCCCCGCCAGGCCCCCCGCCAGGCCCCCAAGCCAGCCAGTGGCCCCAAATCCATATTGAATTAAACTCACTTGTTGGTCTGGAGGACCGTAGAGTAGCGCATACTGGGGGAGGACCCCATCCACAAGTTTCTCCAACTCCTCTCCAGTGAAGGCAGGGGCCCTTTCCCCAGGCGCAGCAGCCATTGTCCCTTCCAGACCGAGGTCACAGCAACACTTGCAGTATAGGTCCTCTCCTGTGAAAGTTCAAGTCGCAAGTGGATAAGTAGATAGAAAATGGCGGTCACGTCCGCGGCGGTGCGTACCGCGGCGGTGCATCCCGCCACCGCCGGCGCCCTTCGCCATTGGCTCCTGAAACCCATAGGCTTCAATGTTAACCAATGCGGCTTCGCGCCGCGGTCTTCGCCCGCCGCCCGCCGCGGTGTGCCACGCCAGCGCATTGACCTCACATCCCATTGTCACACTTCACAGGTCATGCAGCCGCCATTTCCAGGGCCCACATGGCTCAATTTCAACTGCGTCACACAGGCCTAGGCCTTGCATAGCCACTCAGACACGCCATTCACTGCATAGAGAATCGTATACTGTGCTAGCTGTGAGTACGTACCTGTGGGTTGCTTGACTGTGTGCTCCATGTTGTCCTTCCTAGGCACCGTCCGCTGGGTTGGGCGAGGAGACGGATGAATCCTCCCGTGTACCGACCGCTGGTGGACCTGTCGACAATGGAAGAACGCCACATTATCCTGACCTACCGTCTTAACCGTGCCACTATCCATGAACTGTGTGCCCAGCTGGAGCCCGACCTGATGTCCCCCATCCGCCAACCCACAGGGATTCCCCCTCTGGTGCAGGTCATGTCAGTACTCCATTTCTTGGCAAGTGGGTCATTTCAGACAACCGTGGGAATTGCTTCTGGGATGTCTCAGCCCATGTTTTCGAAGGTGTTATCCAGAGTGTTGTCTGCCCTGATGAAATCCGTGAGGAGCTACATCATTTTCCCTGAGGTGGGCGAATTGGCTACAGTGAAGGGTGATTTCTACGCCCTTGGACATATTCCCAACGTAATTGGTGCCATTGATGGGACCCATGTGGCTTTGGTTCCCCCAAGAGACAGGGAGCAGGTGTACAGGAACAGAAAAAATTACCATTCAATGAACATCCAGGTGGTGTGTTTGGCTGACCAGTACATCTCGCATGTAAATGCCAAATTCCCAGGGTCAGTGCATGACGCCTACATCCTCAGGAATAGCAGCATCCCTTACGTGATGGAACAGCTACAGAGACACCGTGTATGGCTAGTGGGGGACTCTGGGTACCCCAACCTGTCGTGGCTACTGACCCCAGTAAGGAATCCCCGGACCAGGGCAGAGGAACGGTACAATGAGGCCCATGGGCGTACTAGGAGGGTGATCGAACGCACCTTTGGCCTCCTAAAGGCCAGGTTTAGGTGCCTGCATATGACAGGTGGATCCCTAATGTACTCACCTAAGAAGGTGTGTCACATCATCGTGGCCTGCTGCATGCTTCACAACCTGGCTTTGCGCCGCCAGGTGCCTTTCCTGCAGGAGGATGGTCGAGACGGTAGTGTTGTGGCAGCGGTGGAACCTGAGGAGAGTGACGAGGAGGAAGACGACGGGGCTGAAACAGACAACAGGGACAGAATCATTGAACAGTACTTCCAATAGGACACAGGTAACATTTCAAAGATAATTTAGTAAATGTTAACTACTCTCCTGCATCTCTGCTGCCTGTCTATTTGCCCCAGTGTATGACGACTGAGTTTTGGCTTTTCCCTCCCTATTTCAGATCTGGGGTCCCCACTACGAGTCCTGTGCTTCGTTTCCCCATGGACTACAGCTTTGTGGCAGCTGTTTGTTGACTTCACCATGTACAAGGACATATTTGCACTGTCATGTCAATTACAATCTATTGAAATCACAGCCAGACTCCAGATATTTTGGTGCAAAATAGGTGTTTATTGAAGTGCTCAAAATGGGATGGGTGGTTTCAAGTGGGTGGGGGCTATGGTGAAGGAATGTCCATGGCAGAGTCCAGAGTAACAGTCACACAGGTGCATTGTCCAGAGGCCTGTGGAGAGATGGAGCATGGGCAGTTCAAGGATGGACAGGGTGACAATGTGGGACAGTGGGATGACATCAGGTGGTATCCATTGCTGGCGGGGGTCTTGACATCCTACTCTGTCTTCTTGCGAGATCTCAGGGCCCTCTTGCGGGGTGGTTCTTCTCCTGCAGGAGGTGGGGGTCTGGTGGGCTGCTGCTGTGCGGGGGCCTCCTGTCCACTAGCGCCGGCGGAGGTGGTTGGCTGTTCTTGGTCCAGGCTAGTGGCAGGGGCCCTTGGGTGTTGTTGAGTGTCCGCCCTGTTGTTGACGAGGTCCTGCAGCAGCCCTACCATGGTAACCAGGGTGGTGTTGATGGCTCTGATGTCCTCCCTGTACCCCCGATAGTGTTCCTCCTGCAGTACCTGGATCTCCTGGAACCGGGCCAGTACCGTCGCCATCGTCTCCTGGGAGCGGTTGTATGCTCCCATGATGGTGGTGAGGACCTCGTGGAGAGTGGGTTCCCTGGGCCTCTCCTCCCCCCCCTGTCGCACAGCTGCCCTCCGAGTTCCCCTGTTTCCCTGGGCCTCTGCCCCCTGGCCGGTGTGCCCACTACCACTGCCCCCAGGTCCCTGTTGTTGTTGGGGTGGTGGGTTATCCTGGGTGCCCTGTAGTGGTAGACACACCGCAGATTGACGCGCCCTGGAGACAGAGGCATGGGCCCGCTGGGTGGGAGCTGTGCTGGTGTTCCCAGAGGGGTTTGGGTCTGTAGTGGCCTGGGCCTGTGTGAGGGGAACCGACTGTCCAGAGGTCCCCGATGGTCCGGGCTGGTCATCGGTGTCCAGGTCGACAGAGCTGCTGTCATCGCTGACGGCCTCTTGGGTGGGGGGTGTGGAGAATTCTGGCCCCTCCGCCGCGGTGTGTTGACGGTCGGGTCCTGCAGGGGTATAGAGGTATGGTTATAGTTTCAATGTGTGGCATATGGGTGTATCTGTGGGTTCTCGTGTCCCCAAGTGCTGGCATTCGTGTGTGGGGGCTTTGGTGAGGGTGGCTTGTGGGGGGGATGTGTATATGCATTGGGCATGCTTTGGTGATGGGTGTCCATGCTTAGTGGACGCATGCAGGCCTAGGTTTTGGGATGTGTGGGTTGTGATGGTGAGACATTGGCGGGGAATAGGTGTGCTGGGGGTGGGGGTGAGGATGGTGGTGGGGGTGAGGATGGTGGTGGGGGTGGGGGTGAGGGTGGGGTTCGAGGATGGGGGTGAGGGTGGGGTTCGAGGATGGGGGTGAGGTTTGGGGTATGATTTGGCATGCAGGTGGGGGGGAAGCAGTATTGAAGCTTCAACTTACCAGTATCCATTCCTCCGCCGACTCCTGCGAGGCCGTCAGGATGCAGGATGTTCAAGACTTCCTCCTCCCATGATGTGAATTGTGGGGGTTGAGGTGGGGGTCCTCCGCCAGTCTTCTGCACAGCGATGTTGTGCCTGGATACCATGGAACGCACCTTCCCCCGTAGGTCGTTCCATCGCTTCCTGATGTCTTCCCGATTTCTGGGGTGCTGTCCCACTGCGTTGACCCTGTCGACAATCCTCTGCCATAGCTCCGTCCTCCGGGCAATGCTGGTGTATTGTATCTGTGTGCCGAACAGCTGGGGCTCTACCCGAACGATTTCCTCCACCATGACCCTGAGTTCTTCGTCTGTGAAGCGGGGTTGTCTTTGGGGTGCCATGGGGTGGTGTGTATGATGTGTGGGGTGGAGTATGTGTATTTAAGTGAGTTGAGTGTGGTGGTGTGTGTTGTTTTGTGTGTGGATAGTGTGTGGGTGATGGTGTTGAGTGGCTGTGGCTGTTATTTTTTGGATGCTGGTGTCTCGCTCTTGCCTTCTTTACGAATTTTTTAGCGTAGGGGTTTGTGGGTGATGTGGGTGGGTGTTTTATATTGTATTGTGTGTGTGGGAGTGGTGTGTGTATGTGTATCAGGTGTGTGGGATTCAAATCGTCCAATGTGGCTGAGTTTTGTTCGTTTGTGTGTATTCTGACCGCGGCGGTGTGTCCCGCCAATGGAATACCGCGTTTGAATGACCGCCGCGTGGATTCGTGGGTCGTAATGGGATGGGCGTATTTCTGTTGGCGTGGCGGTGGAGGTTTGGTCACCTCCACCTTTCCGCCGACCGCTGGTCTGGCGGTCTGTTGTGGCGGTCGGATTTTCGGAGGTTTGCCTTCTGCGGGTCAGAATGACCGTGGCGGGTTTCCGCGACCGCAGCGGGATTATGGAGGATTTCTGACCGGCGGTAGGCGCCTTTTACCGCCGAGGTCAGAATGACCACCTGAGTCTGAAACAATTGTTGAGAAAATAGGCTGTACAGAGTGAGAAGAAATTGAGCTACTTAGAGAGGGGAGAAATAAAACTGAACTGGATGTAGACTTCTAGGAATCAACAGTACTAGTGATCTGAGAAGAAAAGGATGGGTTGTCGACTGCAAATTGAAGTTGGGGTACTTCATAGACAGTTGAAAAATCAAGTGGTACAAACAAGCAGGATATCAATACCACAGTGCAGGATAAATTATCTGATGCCTTGTGCTAGATTGGAAGTGAAAAGAATTGGTTTGATTGAACAGTGTGCGTTCAAATGCTTGGTGGGGTTGAGATATAATGGTTCATATTCCTTTTGTTAAGGGGGCTATCAGAAACAGTAGAGATAGTTTGGAAAGAGCCAAAGATAGATAGATAGATAGATTAGATAGATAGATAGATAGATAGATAGATAGATAGATAGATAGATAGATAGATAGATAGATAGATAGATAGATAGATAGATAGATAGATAGATAGATAGATAGATAGATAGACAGACACACAGATAGATAGATAGATAGATAGATAGATAGATAGATAGATAGATAGATAGATAGATAGATAGATAGATAGATAGATAGATAGATAGATAGATAGATAGATAGATAGATAGATAGATAGATAGATAGATAGATAGATAAATTAAAGCAGTTCATTTAGGAACACACAATCAATACATGGGTGCAAAAAAACCAAGATGTGCACATATGAGGAGACCTAGGCCATCATCATGAGTGGACAGGTAAAGGGGCACGATTTTTCTCACTACCAGTTACTCCTGGTGTTGGGTAAAATTAGTCCAAGTTGGAACCTAAGGGTTCACGAAGAAATTAGGAATTACTGGGGTCTTGGTAATTCCAATTTTGATTCTTCCAATAATTCCCTATTTTCCTCCTTAAGATTTCAACTGTTTTTCTGAAGACCAAATCTCTCGGAGAAAGTGAATAGCTCCATGGTGTTCCTGCTGATCTGATCATTTCGATGTGGCTGATAACTTCTGTTACTGGCTTCATCGGAATTTGGAGGCCACTCGTAATGAGTGCCCTATGTATTCTAGGGTGGATGGCTGTACGCGATGCTTTCAATCAACAAGGGATACGCTGCTGCTTTTAACCCTCCCAATACATCCTTTACATAACATGATAATATTATTTAATCACACTCAGGGTGTCATCCTGTTGTTGCTGTATGTGAAGTGCCAGCCAAAGATGCAAGCCCCCACTGCACATTTGCATTATGGATTTTACCTCTTCCCTCCTTCAACGACTAAATAAAAAAATAATTCCATTAAGCGGTTGATTGATTTAGTTGGTGACAAATAATGAGCTTCCTTTGCGGTGGTTACACCTGCATGATACCCTTGTTGTCCTCGTTGTTAGTTCACATTGGGTGATATGCCTCTGTCATATCAGCAGCCGACTGTTAGTTACATTGACATAGATGATCCTTTTACATTGGTGTGACTCCAGCTTTTATGATGCTGTTTAGTGACCAGCAACGAGTGTCTATTTGAGAGCTCTATTTTTAATCACAAGTCTGCTCAGCTCTAATAGTTGTGATGTTTCCCTTTTGTAATTTATCCAAATCACTGTGTTTGTGGTCTTATTTAAATTTATCAAAACTCCCTCCAATAGACTGCAACTTTGGTACAGCGATGAATAATCCTCAGCTGGGAATCTCTGAGATTAGCTAGAATAGCCACAAAGAGGCCATTGAAAAATGAACATTGCCTAGAATGGCAGCTTAGGTACAAATCAACCTTTCACCAATATTGATCGAATTATGCCCTCTTGACATTAATAGAAATGTAATCATAATTGTCATATTTTGGTTAACCTTTCTATTTTTTAGCTTGGCCTCTTTTGGTCCTACTTGAAATGCCCATTTATCCAAATTCGGTAAAATGAACACTGTCCTCAGTAGCATAGTGACCAGCCTTGCCACCATGCACAGAGGTTGTTCAATTTATGGGTCCTAGCCACATTGCTTCATTTGCGTCTCATTGGATGCCCCAAATGTACTTCCCATTACACTACAGAAACATCAAAGAATGAAATTTAACATCATCCGTGGTAGTAGTAAATCTGCATGCATAGAAGTACTCCTGGAATGGGTGCAAATGTACTATTTTTTGTAATTCACAAACATTGGCAGTTGTATGCTTGGAAAGTTGTGCGAGTCTCAATTTTCCAGGCATACTACTGGCAAAAGATGATGGTGAATAGTGTAACCAGTGGCAATTACTCAGGGTCCTATTCCAACCCATCATTGTTCACCCACTGTGCAGTGTAGACAGAGGCCCACCTAATGCAAATAAGTATTGCCCCTGTTTTTCATAGAAACAGTCCAGTCCGAACCTTGGGCTTCTCACCTCTTCGCTCTGCAGCCCACTGCCTTTTCAGATGGGTAATTTGAGATTCACACGCCTCAGATCTCACTAAGCTACGCCCATGTTCTTACGTCAGCTGTGCAGCAGTCGGTCTTCTTTTAAAAAGCGGGTACTGGAGTTCAACAATAAATGTCATATTAACAGAAATTTACTGAGTAGGGGCCTCAATTAGCGAGACTTACATCAAAGGTTCAAAGGCCATGTAGTCCAAAATGAAAAAATCTAAGGTGCTTGAGTGGGTCAGCACCCGCTACCTCACACTATCCATGTGAAACTCCATGCTATTTGCTTTCCCCTGCATTACTCAAATTTTAATTTGCTGACAGTTGACTTGGTCCACTCTGTCTTCCTCCAACATGAGACTTTTCTCACGGAATGACAAGCTTTAAAAATGCTTACACTCACTTATTGGGAGAAAAAAATGGCCTCATCTATGTAAAATGTGATGCCAATTCTTCAAGCAGGCTCATTTTCATGAACCCTTTTGCTTTAAAATCAGTGAATTGTCATGTTGAGCTTTATTGTTTAAAGGCCTGGACCACAGAGACAAAGATCAAAACCAGGAAAAAGACCTCCAGAAGTTGTCAGCAACAGATTGTTGCTTGAAAACATTGTCGCATTCCTTTTGAATAGCAGACAATAAAACCACAGGACGAGCTGAGTGTTGAGCATTTCTCCTGTAAAGGTAAGGAAACTATTGCACCAGTTGTGCTAAGGTAGGCTCATTAGGGCAGGGTCCCTGTCAGATTTTTAGGATATCCACTTAAGATGAACGCACAGTTAATCTAAATGTAAATCATTTACATTTCAATTGGATGTCATGAAACTCTAGTATGGTTCCGGCCTTCACGGTCCCACGTTGGACACCTGTGTATTGGACAATGAATCCCAGCAAAAAGGATTCACTATCATTCCTATGCATGGCACATGCAAAATTTGTACAACAGGACTGATTCACGAAAATGATTGTTCTTCCAGGGAGAATGTTTGCGGATATGTTCCTGTGGTTTTATATGCTCTTACATGCCCGCTGGAAGCTAAATTGTGACTTGTAGCTGGAAATAATTGCACGTAGGGTTTTCTGAACGTGGATCTGTTGGCGCTAAGAAATGAAGGATTTTCAAGAAAGAGATCACCGCACTTCATGCACAGGCCCTAGACCAGTGCGGCGACTGCTGTCGGCACCAAGGATACGTCCAAATAGAAGGTTTCTCTTCGTATTGGCGGACTGTAAAGCACTGCAGGACTACATGCATTTCGGCTCCACGGACTGCTGCTTCCGAGTCTTCACGTGTCACCAGGAATCTTAATTACCTCAGGAATTTGAATATAAGGGGGCAGACTGGCAGCCTTTACAGAACCTGCTGGAAAACGAATCACCGACGCCATTCATTAGCAATTGAAACGGCAGATTTTACATGAAATTGGATTGACTGATTTAATAGACCATGGTTCTCGAAAAACTGAAGGGGCATATGCGATGTGCGTTGCTGCACTCTTCCCGTCTACTTAAAACTCATTTATGTTAATTACTCAGCAGACAGTATGATTCCTGTTCATTTGTTCAAATTATGTAGACAAAACTGCATATAAATCAGCTGATATTTTGATTTAATGGGGGGAAGAGAAAGACTGTCTGCTTTATGAATAATTTCCCTAAAGCAGCAGCATGACTAGGCCAATTATTATTTTAATAAGTAACCCCAACTGGATGAAACAGAGGCCCATATTTATGAAAAAGTGGTGCATCAGAGCTGATGCGCCACTTTTTCTGTGCCCCCCTACCGGCACCTACCAACAACATGGTTGTGCTGTGTTTATGATACAGCACACCATGGCAGTCGTTAGCTCAATAGCGTCAAAATGTTTGACGCTACTGTGGCGCTTTGCGACAAAAAGTTTGATGCTAGTGTAGCAAAGTGGAAGGAGAACCCTAGGTTTCTATGGGAGCATCATTTTAACACCTGCTCTGAGCAAGCGCTAAAATGGCATATAATGGCGAGGTGATATCTATTAAATTTCTTTGCGTCATATTTGTGAGTCTCCTAGCGCCAGAACACCCTTCTTGCATACATTGTGCCTGGCGCAGGCATAATTTGGTGCAAGGGTTTACAAAGTGGCTCAATGCATGCATTGAGCCACTTCACTTTGTAAATGTAGCACGTGGAAAAAGCCACTTTAGAGACGCCTTAGCGTAAAAGAAATTATGCTATGGCGGCACTAAGGTGGAGCTAGAGGCTTTCAAATATGCCCCAGAATGTTTTCTAAGGGCGCAAATTAATATTTGATCAACTGAGTTCACATGATTTTCGGGCTCATTCCTCTGTTGCACTAAATCTGGCTCCAATGAGTATAAAAACAAAGATAAAAATAATTTCAATCGTAAGTGCCACAATCAATTTGCTAATTTGACAGCATGTGAGTGCGTTCTGCATAACATATACAGATTGCCACTGAAGAGGCGAGCTAGCCACAAAATCTTCAACGATACAAGGACCAAGTGTGGGTAGGCTAGGTTGGCTTTAAGAGACAAAGAATACGAGGAGCTAGAAGTCTAGACGTGTCCTGTAAATTACCCAACGGAAGTGCATAAAAGAAAATATAACACAGTATATAATGAAAAAAGTATTTTTTATGTGTGCTCACTATAAGATTCCTGCATTGTATAATGATTATTGTGGGAAATTGGGTTGGTGTTTGAGGAAGGTGTGAGCCCTTCTCAAGCAACAGCCATAGGGTGACGTGGTTTTGCCACTGCCGAAGATGGCCACCTGTTGAATGGGCTCCGTGTTCTGGAGCAATCTTGAGGACGGTGGCGAAGCTCAGAGAGCAGTGCATGCCATAACTGTACTAACCTCTACTGTCCCACATTGCCCCCAACCACATCTGGTGCGGTTTCCGACCCCACAGCCTGCCGAGCAGCTGCGAGAGAGAGGACTCTCTCTCCCCATTATTAGCCCTGCTACAATGCCGTCAGAGGCTTAGTGCCATTCGCTTGGGCTGCGCAGCTTCATCACTGCTGGCTGCACCTCAGTATCTCCCCACTTGGTATCGGTGTTGCTGAAGGCATCCCCAGCCCACCTGGCTACCATCCGGGGATCCCATTCTGCCTCTGCAACCTGTTTTGCAGTGAGACCTCCTGAGGCACCGGGAGGCACAGGAGCCCTGCTGAGGACCACGACGAGACATGGCTGCAGCCGACTGTGCTTTTCCCTGACCTGACCAAAGATGCCCCAACCTTCTCACTGCCACTGCCATTGGGGCCCCCTCACTTACAGCCCACATTAGGACTCGTCTCCCCCCCATAATGGGAGCCTGCAGGGCCACCTGATGAGCGGTGTACTCCATGCTGGATTGGCGCCACCATCTTTCTTTTCTTGGCCTTGGGGACAGCTTTGCTGCTTTATGGTCTGCAGTCTCTGTGCATAACAGAGCACAGGCAGACCCTGATCCCATGTTGCCCCATCGGTAATACCTGCAACACTCTACACCCCAGGGGATTGCTGACCAGCCACAGGAGAGGGTACCACCTCCATTGGAGCTCCTGCTGCACTACATATAGGGGTGAGATTCACTCAGCCCAGGATGCACCACAGCCCACAGCCCAAGGCACCCTCTGTGCCCGTTCCCCTCCTACTGACACTACTGGAGGCATCATTGGAGGCCCCCTGACTAAGTGGTGACCATCTGAGGAACAGGGAGACACAACAGTTTCACAGAGGACCACAAGGCGGCACAATACTGCCTATGGACCTGTTAGGAGATGCCTCCTGAACCCTCCCCTTACAGCTCACTGGAGCCCCCCCATATGCTCTGGCCTACACAAGTCTCCCTCCCCCCTTCGCCCAGGGGCACGGAACATCGTCTGAGGGGTCTGCTGTGTGGTTTGCTCTCGGATGGTGCTACCCTGCCATTGAATTTGATGGACAGAGGCCCCAAGATCTCTTGCAGCACACCAATGCCACCAAGAAGTTGTGGACAATCAGGCCTACCCACCTCCATGACTCGCCAGGAGACATAGACCCCAACAACACACCTCCCTGATTGAAAAGTACCAGCACTCCCCTCTTTCATGCAGTGATCGGCATGGCACCTCTTTCTTCACACAGTGCATTGCCCTGCCCTCTCAGGAGCCTGCCTGCAGCTTCCCTGCCTGGTCTAGGGATCTCCAAGGGGACAGACCGGATCTACTGAGATCTGCACTGGGGTATGTGGCCTGAACCCTCCCCCCACGAGTGTTCATTGCCCCCATTGCCACCTCCACAGTTGGGACCTCTCTTTCAGCCTTCTGAGGCCTGTACTGGCCCTACCGGGTTCTAGCGCTCCTTTCCTTCTCACCCGTTAGCTCAATGATGCCCTCTGGCAACTCAGCCCACCAGCTGCTCTTTACACCAGCGATGCCCTCTGCCTTGACCTTCTCCTGTCCGCCCCCAGACCTCACAATAGAACGCTGCTGCCTGGAGGAGAGGGACACCAAGATGTCTGCTCTCTCTGTGGATTCCCAATCTATCTGTGCCAGCATAGCGATCTTTCAGGACAGTGTGGAGGGGGTGCATCACTGTCTCTTGTCAGTGGAGGATCAGTTCAATTGCTTTCCAGACCGAGACAGGGAGATGTGTTACTTGCACAATAAGATCACAGATCTAGAAGATCAGAACTGCAGAGACAAATGTTAATTTCTTGGGTTTCCTGGAGAAGTATGAGGGCTTGAATGTTTGGAGCTTACTAGGGGATGTTCTCCCCGCACTCACCTAGCTGACTTTCTTTCCCCTATTGAGTTGGCCCACCACGTCCGATGGTGTCTGAGCAGGCATGCCCTTTCATCGCCTGCTTCCTCTGCCATGAACAGGGGTGGCAGCTCCTGACTGCGGTCCACTCCCACGAACCTTATTACTTTGAGAGACATGAGATCTGCATTGCCTCAGACTTCTCTCAAGTGACTAACGATAGACAGAAGTCCTTCCTGGCCTTAATACCCCAACTGCAGAAACTGGACATCAAATTTGAACTGTTTGAGGCAGCGTATATGTAGATCACAAAAGGTGTCAGGTGCAATGGCGTCCTGGATCCGGAAGACCTGAGCTCTTCTTCGATGGCCTCACGGAGCATTGAATGGACATTGCGCCTCTGGCTTCTCCGTTTGTGCCCACCCAGGTGGATAACCCTCCTCCAATGAATGGGAGTCAGGGCTCCAGAGGGGGCTGCCACAGAGACAGACTACTATACCCCTCAACTTCACAGGAGGGCAGGGACATGGCCCTCAAAACAGGAGCAGATCTTATCCTTGGCAGGGGCCAGGATAAGTCCCCATTGAAGCCTAGAACACCTGAGGACTGAGGTGCATGCCACCTCTCTCTGCCTCCTGAACCTCCCCCCGTTTCGAATGCTACCCTACTGACATACAGCACCCTGGGGACAGATGCCTCAGTATATCCTTGCTGTCTGATTGCTTACCTCCTGATATGTGGCTATGTAGCTTCGATAAGTTATGTTTTGCTGTGTTTTCACACATTGTGCATGTTTTGTACTGTTTTGCAATGTTTTACAATGTTTTACGATGTTCTATTGTCTCGTACATTGCTCGGCTTTGACATGTCTTGCCATGCCTAACGATGTCTCATACGGTTCATCATACCTCGCCATGACTAGCAATGCTCACTAAGCGGGGTCCTGCTTAGTAGTTTGTGGTTCAAGTTGTCAGTGAATCCCCTCCCCCTCTCTCGCCCGTGCATTGGGGTCCACTGCTGACTGGGAAGTTAGGGTCGTGCTCTGTATCCTGGTTCTAAAGCTCACTCTGCCCAGTCTGCCTCGCTCACCCTTCTCTCTTTTGCCGTCCCACTTCCACTACTGGGGCAGTCTGCTGACACCCCTTATACTCCCATAACCACCCGCTGTTGCCCCCTCCTACCTCTAAGCTGTTGGCACTCACTCACGAGGGGCCCTTAGGGCACTGGGGGCTCTTGGCCCCTGGCTCTGGCTTTGCCTCTTTTTGTCTCTGCCATTGTCCTGGTACCCAGACTTTCTCTCCCCCACTTGGGGCCTCCAGTGTGCACGAGTTTCCAGGCTTAGACCCGCAGCACACAGTTTCCAGCTCTCACTGAGGGCTATGACCTTAGGCACAATTCGGCTCACCTCACCTCCCTCTTTCCCCCCCACCTGACCCACTTGCACACTTACTGGTCAAGCCCACGTGCTTGGGGTTTACACCTGATCTCTTTCCCTCACCTGGTTTCCTACATTTTCCCCCTACCATCCTCTCCTTCCCCTTCCCACCACCCACATAGTCTCTCCCCCTGCCCATGGTTTATACCTTTCCCTCACTGCTCACTCCTTCTCTTCTTCCTCCCTCCCCCTTTTCCTTCTTTCTTTTTTCTCTTTCTTCATCTTCGCCCTACTCTACATACTAGTGCCACTGCAGTGAGATGGCTGGTTCTGCCTCCCGGCCCCCCGAAGCCTTTGGAGTCCTCTCCTGGAACATTAATGGTCTCACTCACTTTATTCAACACAAGAAAGTGTTGTCCCACTGCTAAATGTGTCAACACACCTCTCCCAGGAGGAATCATAGAAACTGCAATGAGACTGGGTAGGGCGGGTGGCCCGCAGTATATACCCAGCCAATGTGCCCGAGGGGTCTGGTCTCGGACAGCTAGGAAATGCAGTGTGGTGCTTTTCCTACTCAAGTCCTTAATTCTGACTGTCCTCAACATCTGAACCAACTCCGAGGCCCGCTACGCTTTTGTCAAGTTCCGTACCGGTGAGTGAACACTTTGAGTTGAGTCGGTGTACTCCCCAGTAGGCCCCAAGAGACAGTATTTCCTCCACCTCAACCACCTCCCCATCGAAACTGAAGCCACCTGCTGGCTTAAGGGGGGCCAGAACCTGGGCCATGATGCGGTTCCCATTTGCATCAGCCAGCTAGGTGTCAGCAACAGTGGAGACTGGCCCTCCTAGGGGATATTGCAGCAAACCATGGACAAGTGGATCTATGGCACCTCTCGCGCCATGAAGACTGTGAATATGCCTTCTTATCACTGGTGCATGCCACCCTGTCCCTTTTAGATTACTTCCTGATCTCCCAACAAGTGGCTGCTCTCTCCCTGACATGGGGATCTTGGAAGGAGCAATCTAAGACCAGGTGCCAACAACCCTTTTCTTGGACTTCGAGCTCTCCTCCCCTGGCCGTAAACCCTGGTGCCTCAACATTTCACGCTACCATACACTCCATGGCAAGGCTCAGCTATGGGCTTACCTCTCCACATGTCTGTTGCCTTCCCTCAGATTCTGTGCGCTATCACAAAGGTGACCATCGGGGGCCAGCTGATGAGAGACACTTCACTTGTCAACACCGAGAGAGCGACGCAGCAGAAGGCCCTTGAGGACAACAGTGCATACCTCACCGACTCTATGCTGCCAGCTACTTGACCCTGCTCCAGCACCACCTGGAGAAAGCCCACATGGACGTTAATGCTCTGTATACCTCCGAGGCCGAGGATGCGCTCTGCGGTTGAATGAATGTCACTGTGAACAGCCTGAGAATGTGGGGCGGCTCCTGGCAGCCCAGCTACGCTAACAGGAGACAGCACTGGCCATCCCAGCCATCAAATCTGCAGCCGGCACCATCCTAAACAAGCCACAAGATATTGTGAATTAATTTGCGACCTTTTAATAGTCACTGTATTCCCCAGAAATGTAATCTGATCCCACTCACCTGGAGGCCTTCTTTGGCTCTGAGCACCTCCCTTGCTTCAATGAATCTGGCAGATTCCTGCTCCAGGGGGAAATCCCTAAAATGGAAATAGAGCAAGCCATCTCTAGGCTTCCATACAATAAGGACCCTGGGGAAGATGACTTTCCTGTGGAGTTTTATAAATGGTTGAGTGAGGAGGAGATGGAGTCCTTATATGAAGCCTTCCAGGGGACCAAATGCATGGGCTCCCTTGGCCCCATCTAAAACAGAGCTGTCATCGTGGTTCTCCCCAAACCCAGGAAGGACCCCCTATTCTGTGGGAGCTACAGGCTCAATTCCTTTCTCAATGGTGACGTTAAGATCCTTGCCAGGGTCCTCGCAGCCCACCTCCAGGCGGTGATCCCATCCCTGATCCAGCATAAACAAGTGGAGCTTGCACCGGGGTGCCCCTCCAGGAACCACCCCCACACTCTCACTCACATCCTATGCTCCTCCAACAATCTGACAGAAGATGCACTCGCCCTCTCTCTAGATGCTGAGAAGGCGTTTGACAGGATTGAGTGGGAATACTTCTTTGAGATGCTGTGGCGATTCTGCCTGGGAGAGGACTTCATAGGTAAAGTCAGATAGCTATATGACTCGTCCTCCACCCAGTTCAACTGTGGGGGCTTCCTCTCTGACCCATTCCCGGTCTGTAGGGGTGCCCAGCAAGGTTGCATCCTATCTTCCCTCCTGTTCCTGCTCACCATTGAGCCCCATGCGGCCTCTCTCCCTCAGTCCCTGCGATTGTCCGGTATACCACTTCTCGGGGGAACGTCAACCATTTATCTTTACTCTGATGATATCTTGCTTACACTCTCGGACCTCTCCCACTCCCTCCAGGCCCTTCTAGAAATCATTTCTAACTTTGCCATGTTCTTGAGCTACCAGATCAACTGGAAAAAGAGTAAAGCCGTGCGGCGGTCTCCGACTACCCTTTCCAATGGAAGCCCTTGTGCCTAAAGTACATGGGGGTCTTCATTAACCGAGGGTTGGGGCACATTGTGGTGGACAACCTTGACCCCCTGATGGCATGCATGAAACTGGGCTATGCAAATTAGACCCACCTTGGCCTCTTTCCCTGGCGAAAGGTAGAGGCAGTCAGGATGGTGACATTGCCATGGTACATCTATGTCTTCAGCTTGCCCCCATGGGTGGTACCCCTCTCCTTGCTGAAAGAAGTGGGCTAAGGCATACAATCTTTCATCTGTGGGTCGTCCCCTCCCCGGGTGGAGAGAGCCAAACTGATGGCCCACTGCTCGTGCTGTGGCCTGGGTCTCCCCTCATTTGAACACTATGCCCTGGCCATGCACTTAGCGCATTCTCTCTGGGAAGCTGGATCTGCCATTGTGGATGTCAGTGGAGGGAACCCTGTTAGGCTGTCATGGAGGGTCTCTGTCCCCTAAATGGGAGTACTGCCCGTACCATGGGCCCCCGGAATCCAATACTCCAGGCAATGTCCAAATCATGGCAGAGAGCTCACCTTCCCATCGACGTGGAGCCTCACCTCCTTGAGCATGCCCCTTTGTGGGGTAATTCCGGCCTCTGTGTCAGAGGTGAAGTTGTGAGCTGGGGCATGTGGCATAATGCTAGCATCCACACCCTACAACAACTGCTTGACTAAGGTGCCCTCACGTCCTCCATGCAGAATTTAGCCTCAAGTCCCACCAGTCCTGACTTTATCTCCAGCTGTGGCACTGCCTTATTTGCCACTTAGGCATGAGTCCTTGGTCCCTCCCATCCTCCCCTGTGCTTTAATACTTCAGGGCGTGGGGTCCTTTTTGGTGAGTGATGTCTGGCTTCTACAGCCTTTTGAGACCTCTTCTCCTTGCCCCGTCTGCTCCCATCCTCCCCTGTGCTTTAATACTTCATGGCGTGGGGTCCTTTTTGGTGAGTGATGTCTGGCTTCTACAGCCTTTTGAGACCTCTTCTCCTTGCCCCTTCTGGCTAGCCTTTGCATCAAATGGCAAATCAGACTCCAGATGAAATAAAAACTGGAGTTCTGGACAGAATTACTGGTGGTGTGTGACCGTGGCGCTAGAGAGGCACAATTGAAGTTTTGCCTCTTTAAGTCCCTTCATGACAGGCACTCAGCCCTGGTGAAATTGTGGGCAACAGGCTTGCTGCCCCACGTGGACTGCTGCTGTGACAGCGGTCGTCGTGACTTGGACCCTGTGCTCTATGAATTCCCCACAGTCCAGCCCTTCCAGTCACAACTCCCTGCCCTGTGCTCTGGTCATGCTGCATGATTTCTCCGCCTTCCAAGACCTCTTGCAACTAGAGGGTTGCTTACTTGATACAGCACTGGCTATGCATAGAACTGCATCGTCCCACACTGGTGCTCACCAGTGTCCCCCTCTCATGATGAATGGCTCTCTGCCATGTATCAGACAGCAGTGTATGCGTAGGTCATCTAAAATTTGCAGAAGACGGAGACTTTCCTTCTCATTTGGGCACCCTTCTTTCAGGATGGCGTGTGCAAGGTGTTCCTGGTCCTTGGTGGCTGGACTAACCATGTTGCTGCTAGAACCCCCTCAACCATCTGACCTCCCCTGGTCCTTGTGAGCACTCACTTGCCTTTCAACCCCTTCTCGCCCCCTCTTCTCCTCCCCTCTCTTCCCCCTCCTTCTCTGCTGCTAGTCCCCCCCGCCTCCTTCCTCTCTTCTTCTTTCTTTATTTCTTCTTGGCACTGTTCACATCTCCATCCCCGTGGGCCTGTGGAACCCCCTTCCCTTCTCCTGTGCCCTCCAACACCCTCCCCCTCTACTCTTGCCCTGTTTCACCCCGACCAGCCTTTTTCTTGTTGACCCCACAGGAGGTTCTAAAACTGATGATTGAGCCCTTACATTGTCCCCACCAAGACCCTGCAAGTACTGATCCCCACAAGTGAATACATCTATTATTTGCCATGTACGGTACCTGTTCTCCAGTCTTTGATTATACGGGGTATCGTTTTCTTTTTCCTCTGTACCTTTCCTCCCTGTTTTGTATTAAATCCCTAAAAAAAGATTAAACAAAAATAAGCAACATCCACAGTCCTTCTCAGGGTGACCCACAAAAAGGCTCTGGCAACGTGACACATAAACATTTGAGCTTAACTTAGAGAAAACATGTAAAGTTTTTATGCAGCACTTAAAGAGTAATAAAAGAGAAAACACAACACAGGAAAAATTCCACACCAATTTAGAAAAATAGAGTAAATTGTAATAAATTAGTTTACAGCAAAATGGCAAAAATCTGATGAGTAGAACCAGAGTTATTAACTTTAGAATGAAAAATAGCACCTAAAAGATAAAAGTGTCAAACGCAGACATCTAGTGACATAAAAATGGGCCAAAGTTGAAAGTTATGGCCGACTACGATGAAGGGTGCTTCAGATTCATGAAGTGCTTTTGACCTGGTCTCTGCTTACCTTCCGACTTAGAAGACACTTTGAAGAAAACAGTTTGAAAAGGTAAAGTTCAGTGGGGCAAGGTGGCCTGTCAGGGTGACCTATCCTGCTAACACCCAGTCCCTTACCAGTGCTGCAGAGAAGCCCCTAATTTAGAAGCTTAAGAAGGGGGTGTCAGTAAACCAAATGGGCTGCTAAATTAGTTGTTTATAGACCTGGACATGGAAACATAAAGGAAAGAAGGTAAAAGGGTAAAAAGTAGGTTGGAGGAGAAGAATTAATGGCAGAGTGTAATGATGAATGGAAGAGTTAAATGCTTGACAGAAGGAAGAGTGAACAGACAGATTGAGAAAAGAGAATGGATGGATGGGCTACACAACAGATGGATGGATGGATACATAAATCGATTGGTGGGTGGGTGAAAGAATGGATGCATAGATGTATTGATGGACACATTTTGGAAATGGATGGATGGAAAAGGTGAGGAGATTAACAGACATAGGTGATTGTGATTAAATTAATGGCGAATGGATGGATGGGTGTTAGAGAGTGTGAACAAGCGTTTTAGCACCATTTCACAGTAAAATGCACAGAGTCACAAGGCCTTCAAAAAAAGGGTTCAGAAAACAGGAGGGGTGAAGGCTAGAAGGTTGGGTGTGACCCTGCAGTGAGGACCAAGATCAATACTTTGTAAAAGTAACTTTTTAAAAACAAAGAAGAAAAAACTATTTAACCAATGTATCTGCCTTCACCATAAATGATATCTCTTTCTGTGTATAAAACCATCAAATTCCTGTACATATACTGAAATGATTACTAGAACTTGAAGAAGTATGAATAATGGTAATTTATTTGGCTGTTCCTCTCTCCACCACCCTTCTTCACATCAGCCCCCTAAAGTTCCTAACAAACTCTTTGCGTCCAGTCCTTGCTCAAACAATTTGACACCAATATGACATTAGCTCGCAAGTAACCCAAAGTTGCAGGTTGACTTTTGCCTGTCAGTATGTGCCCCACAGCAATGTTCTAATTCCCTTGGTATTCATCTCCATTTCCCTATAAGGTGGTTTATTTTTCATTACCTTAAGTGTGGGTACCCTATACCCCTTGTTAAGTTATTAATTTATCCTTGATACAGCACATCTTGCCTTTCCTGTCCTTTCCTGTCTTTAAAGTGTGTTTCTTGGAGAACACCAATGCCAAGTGAGGCACCAATGCAAGGATGGAGGAGAGGATGTACCAGAGCTGCTGACTTTGGAGCCTGGGAAAAAGAAGCCTGTTTATGCGGGTGACAAAAAGGGCACATTGAAAGGATAATAACAGATTTTAGTAACAATATAAATCATCTGTTGGTGGTACCATATCAATTTTAATAATTATGGTGTGTTCTAAGGTGATTTTACCCTGTAAAAAATGCTGATCCTCTGTGGGATTTGATGAAACAGGCTCGAGAGAAAACTGATTTTTCTCATGATTTATTCATAGAGGTTATGGAAGGTGCTCCAGAGCCAAAAATGTGAGCACAATTTGTATAAGTTCATACTATCTCCCTTAGCCATGTGATAATAGTGATCGGTATTCTGAGAAACAAATGTACTTCCAACAGTAGCAGCCTGAAAGTTGATTCACCACTGTTCTGCTTTAGCTTCCCACAATGTTCTAATGAAGAACTAGAGTGCTAACATTATGTATTTGTGATAAAAGTGTGGCACACCATAAGCCATCTTGATGGCATCAAAGTTATAAAACCTAAAGTATTTCTCTTAGAAAAGAACAAAATTAGGGATTTTTTTGCCATAGAAGTTATGGGCAGTGCTTTCAGTAAAACATTACAACATGCAAAAGGAAACATCCTTTCAACACCCAACCTGTCAGTTACAACCCTACTGCATACATGCCACATTTTGAAACTAGAAAGAGGGAGAGTTTGAAAACCAATTGAGGGAATCTTTTTTCCCCATTGACTTTGAAATGAAGACAATTCTAGGAGGGAGACAACTAAAATAAAGACATTATTGGTTTTTAAAAATGTGGAGTTTCCTGTCTGAATTGGGTCTGTTGTCATGTATGATACTAATCAACTGCAGCTTTACCACAAAGTTCTAATGAGCATCTAGATTGCTAACTTTATGCATTTTTGAAAAAAGTGTGACTTTCTTGAACACCATCTTGATGGAAACAAAGCTGCAAAACTGAAAGCATTTAATCCCGAGGATATTGCAGTAAATTAAGAAAGGGCGGTTTTCTTTTTGTCATAGAAATTATGGTAAGTGCTTTGAAAAGCTAAAATGAGGGCACATTTTTAAGAGTTCTTGCATATATTTCTCATCCATTTCAGTAAAGTTTTCTGACATTCAGAGACAAACATCTACGTTCAACACCAGCAGCAGCCTGTCAGCTTATACCGTAGTAATCAACTGTAGCCCCACCAAAGAATTCTAATGAACAACTAGACCACTGATATTTCATATTCAAGACAAAAGTGAGGGACTCCTGAATGCCATTTTATTGAAATAGGAGATGTTGAATTTAAAGCTTTTCCTATATAGCAGGCTGAGGTAAATGAGCATTCAGATGTTAATCCAGGCATGAAACCAGATGATTAAACATGTTAGGAGAGATGTGGATTTTTAGTCATTTTAGGCATAATATATTTTTAAAGGGTCTAATAATAGTTCAAAATAGCAATGCCTGCAGAAGTATACCATCCCCTGTTCTACACTTAAATACTCATCCTATCCATCTTTTTATTCCTTAACAACTCCCTAGTGTCAAAACTGTACATTTGTTGGACATCAAATATAGAGCATTAGCCAGATTGTCAAAAAATGCCCAGTTAAATCAAAGACAGCTATGCCTTGTCTACGGTTCTGATGATGATCTCAAACCTGGTCACCTCTTTACCTAGATTTTTATTGACCAGGAATGCTTTAGCCACAAGCACGGCTTTGAATGTGGCTAATCTGGTTTGATCAACATAGAATCGTTTCTCTTAAATGAAACAGACAAGCTTGCATTTTCCAGCAGGAATATCGGCCACTGGGCCAAACCAACTAGGACACTTAGGATGGGTATACTGGAGACCCATTATCCTTGGTTATTAAGGACGAATTTAGGATTGAGGACCAGATGTGTCAAAAAGCTGACCTTACGAAGCGGGGTCAGAGCCTAAGAAACATGGTCATATTAGGGAACATTTCTGGTGTCAAAACAACTTTACCATCAAGACATGGATGGAAGCAGTCCACCCACAGGCAGTTACAGACCTCTCTGTCTATAGGACGTCTAAGCATACTCTGGACACACACAGGCATTTTTACTGATGGTGTCCAATCTGATGAATTCTGGTGTACTATTCAATAAGGAACAACAACTCAATTCATCATTCTTGCTTTATTGAATCCATGTCTGCAGGGGATTCAGATTATTTTTTTGTTTTTCGTGCCACAGGATGCCAAGAACTCTGGCTATTTCAATGGGACCACTACAGCATTGACCTGATTGGACATAAGAATCATAAAAGCTTCTTACACATCCCATCTCCATTTTTAACCTTCTCCTCACCTCCCCCTAATAAAGTGGAATACCCTTAGTGGAGTTGAGTGAGATCTTTAATTTCCATCAAGATCCTTTACCTCTCCTTTCCTGCAAGTGCCCTTGGTGCATCCAAGGGTCCACCCACACTTACAGGATTTTTTGGCGAGCGTGGGATGACCGATGATGAAGCATGACACCCAGGGGGGGGTGTGAGGTCCTCCTGTATATTAGTATTAACATTTCAGGGTTCTGTAGCCAGACAAAGTGACACAAAAGTATCCTCAAAAAAGAGGTATTATCCCATACCAAAGATACAGAGGTATTGCATTCATCCTCATATGGGATACATTTGCTTGATGAGGTAGTGATACTCAATTGGTTGAGTGCAGACATAGGCAGCCCAATTTTGTCTCTTATTCTCTCAGCCATTCTAAGTGTAAAGGTTGGTTATGTATTAATCCTAATGAGATCCCTTAGCAATATTAAACGCAATGCTAGTGTACCCATTTGAGATCTGTTCATCATCTTGCCATAACTGCAGAATTGAAAGAACCTAACTCAGTGAAAAAGCAAGTTGTGTCTTCTGCTCAGCTGTCTCCGGTTTGTAAGAGAAACACCTCAATTTATTCCTCTCTGGGTGTCATTACATAAATGGGTATTTGATTTTCCTAGTTTTCTAGCTGGAGAGTTCCCCTTGGTGGTCATGACATACAGGCTAATCACGGTCTTTACTTTGGTTGTTCAAGAAAGGTGTGCTTGAGAGGATCTTAACTTGTGCCTTCAGAGGCTGTATGGCTTAATTGAGATCTCAATGAACCCTCTCCTGTACATCAAATTTGATAATAATTGATAAATTATCCTAAAGGGGGGGCCTCAGACCATGTGGAGCGGCACTAGACTTGTCTGGCACACGTTCTGGAATTCAGGTATTGATAATATCCCTTTTAGTTTAGAGGGGACCACTCTGAACACATCTGTTTAAGTCTAGCCCATGATGGTGGAAGGGAACACCCACTGATAATTCCCCTTTTGGTGAAGTGCCGATTGATCTCATAGTGGTCATGTCACCTCAGTAATTTTTATTACTATAAGCATGGGTAATACATGCTGTGTTTTTATAGGGTGGGTGGTGTGCATAACCTCTTTTAGGGAGAAAACAATTTCATGAGCAGTGGTGCCTTTCTAACATGATCAGTCTCTGATCATCCACAAAGTTGGTAATAGAGAATAAAAGGGGACTAACACATGTAAGCTACAGTGGACCTCACTCGCCAAAGTGCAGATGCCGACTCAACCAGTAAGAACACAATCCAGTACAGCCAGTCTGCAACATTCTAATATCAAAGAAAACATTAAGGTACATTATTTGAGGTGCCAAGCAGCAAAATAAAGAAAATAAAATGACAGCAACTTGGAATCATATTGATGTCAGAGGGACTGATTTGTGGGTGTTGGTCACACATTTTAGTGGCTCTTTATCTCATGGGTAATGTAGTTTGTTTACTTTGGTACTGAGTTGCTGCTCAAATATAGGCAAGAGAAAGTTAAGCATAATCATCACCTGTCCTGCAATAAACGTGAAATCATTTTCTATGAAGGAGACTACCTGCAAATGAAATGTCTCATGTTGTCATAGAAATTATGGTTAGTGAACTAGAAAGATAAAATGAAGGTTTCATTTTTTAGAGATGAGCACATACTTATTTTATTCTTTGTGACCAAAAAAAGTCTGACAGCTGATTGAAACACATGCTTTCAACAGCAGCCAACATCTGTCAGCTAATTCCCCAATGCTCTACTAGTTCTTCACTAACAAGTTCTAATGAACACCTAAAGCACTATCATTCTATATTCAAGGCAAAAGTGAAGCACTTATGAAAAACATTTTGCTGAAATAGGAGCTGTTGAAGTCTTTCCTATGGACCAGACTATGGTAAATGAGCTCTAATGTGTTAAGGTTGATATGAAAGCAACTGGTTAAACATTTTGAGTGGAAGTTTGGCTTTTTAGTCATTCATGGCATAAGATATGTTTAAAGAGTTAAGAATAATTAATGAAAGAAATCCCCACCTAAATCCAGTATCGCTTTCTGCATCTGTTTCCTTAGATAATTCATCCTCTCTGTGGTAGTCAGCCACCAAGCCTATTATAAACACACAGTCACTGTGGTGGTTCCCCAATGGCAGTAGACCACCGCAGTCCACGTTCAGCAAAGTAACAGACAACTGCACATTGGATGAATTAAAAAACAACAGAGCTGACACACATTGGTCCAGTGGACACACTTGCAAATCACACTATGAAACACTCCCCTTCACAGACCTCAGTCCTTTGCATCCTCGCTGCACGACAAAGGACACCGACCACCAATTTTTGAATTTTCCATAGATTAGGCACCCATAATTTTACCATCCTATTTAACACCTCGCACACACTTTAGTCCATTTACTCCCTATTGCACTTCGCCTATTAAGTAAGCCCCTGTCACCCACTGTAGTTGTCCACCATGTCACATGCCAAAAAGCCCCATTTCTCTGAAGATGATTTGAGAGTTGACAGAGTGAATGCTGTAGGCACCACGCTGCGCACAAAGGAGAACATTGTGAAGAGGTTGAACGACCTGAGGGGCAAGTGCGGTATGTGGCCTCTAGGCAACATATGGACGACAACAAGACCGGCAGTGGTCCTCCCAGTGCCCCATTAAGACTCTTTCCCTGGGAGGAGAAGGTCCTGGGTTTTCTACAGCCTGAGGGTTGGACAGAAATACCTGGGCAAGTGGTGTCTGGTAAATTACCACTCAAAAACTGTTGAGAAACTGCAATGTCATGCATGCTCATAGCTCAGCTTTTGCCACTTTGTTGTTCATGTCCTTCACCAACATTCAATAACCAGAGTATATGAGATGTAACCCTGTCATTGTGTATTGTTGGACCCAACATCACAGCAACTAAGGCCCATCAGATGCCATAAGTCGAAATGGTGCCTGTAAGTCTTTCAATATCAAACAATCATCCCAGGAATGACAGTATGTCTCAACATGTAACTGTATGCTCATACCTAAATGCAGTCTGTCTATTGATATCTAATACCCAATATTTGTCTAGTGTGTAGAGTAGAGGAAGTGACTTGACTGCAACTCCCAATAGACCCTGTGTCAGTAATTCCAACCACCAGCCCAGTGGTCACTTGCCCACATACCCCTGTTTGTTAACTCTCAATTGAAGTGTACTCAGCTTGGAGGATACCATTTGTTAAGTGTGTGAAGTAGAGGGAGTGACCTGACTGCAACTCCCAGGAGGCCCTGTGTCAGTAATTCAAACCACCAGCCCAGCGGTTATTTGCCCATATACCCCTGTTTGTTAACTCTCAACTGAAGTGCACTCAGCTGGAAGGGTACCATCTGTCAAGTATGTGAAGTAGAGTGAGTGACCTGACTGCAACTCCCAGGAGGCCCTGTGTCAGTGATTCCAACCACCAGCCTAGTGGTCATTTGCCTATATACCCCTGTTTGTTAACTCTCTATCGAAGTGCACTCGGCTGAAAAGATACCATTTGTCAAGTGTGTGAAGTAGAGGGAGAGACCTGACTGCAACTCCCAGGAGGCACTGATCATTACGAACATGGCGATCTGGACTGCCATGCCGGCAAGGGCGGTAATATCTGCCACCGGCATGGCGGTCCAGACGCCATATAATGAACGTAGCTGAAGCGCCACGTATGAAACGCCACCACCGCCAGGCTTCCACCACCAGGCAGCCTGGCTGTGGCGGCGTTTCTGATACGACTGGGCAGCGCTGCAAGCATCGCTTCCCCCCGGATAATGAGTCAGGTTCCACCAGCCTTTCCCTGGCGGTTTACACCACTAGGAAAAGGCTTCCGGAATGAGTGACTCGGGCTCCCCTGGGGACCCCTGCACTGCCCATGCATACGGGCAGTGAAATGCGCGACGGGTGCTGCTGCACCCGCCGCACTGCTACATTGCTGCCGGCTCTATTTGGAGCCCTCGTCAATGTTCAGGCCCTGCATCCAGGTGGGCCGGTTGGCGGTAACACTGTTTCCGCCCGCTGGCCCATCTGGATGTTCTTTATGCAGCCGGCGGGGGGTTCTGCGTGCTGGCGGTTTTCTTTTGATCATCAGCACCAAACTCGGCAGGTAATGACCCCCTGTGTCTGTAATTCCAACCTCCAGCCCAGAGGTCACTTGCCTAAATATACCTGTTTATCAACTTTCAATTGAAGTGCACTAGCCTGTGAGTGAGCTACATACACCTCAGAGACGTGTCTGTATACCTAGCTCCACCTTGACCTGCTATCCCAAGATTCAACTATTGAGGGCAGGAATTACACCTTCCCAATGTGTACACCAAGTATTCCTAAGGCCTCAAGCTGCATTACCAGATTGGTAGGGGCAGCAAACAACAAAAAACAAAAAAGGGCCCCTGCAAGAAAGGGATAAGAGGGTAAGCAACCAGGGGGACACCCAATGCAAATTAATACAAAATAATTCCCCCCAAATAGTCTAATTCAAAAATAGATCAAGAAAATAATATTGTGAGCCCTGACCAATGGATTATAAACATTTATTGAATATTAAATCTTTATACATGATACCTTGAAATCTTCCAATTGACTATAATATACACTCAAACATAATCATGGATTAATGTTAACAAAACTCCAATACACATTGTAATGCAGATGCCATCAAACGTATATGCCCCCAACATGTACCCTACATATACAACCCCCTATATCTTCAACACACTACCATACATTTCACTCATACTTCATTCATACCAGAGCATGCCATCAACAACTCTTCAAAATGTCAACAAAGACAATAAAACCACACCCAAACAAGCTGTCATAACCAGCTTTAACCCCTTGCTGGCCACAAACGTAATGGTTATGTCCGTGGCTATGCCTCTCAGGCGCCACTGACGTAACCATTACGTCCGATTACCGGCCCTAGGGGGAAGCCCTAGTGCTCCCCCTGAGGGCCGCCCCTCTACCCCCACAGGTCAGAGCTGGAAGGGGAATCACTTCCCCTTCCACCCCAACTCCCCCCAGTCCCCGACCCCCCTAGTGACCTCTGATGAGCTCAGCACACATGAGAGCGTGCTGACCTCATCAGAGGTCACCTCCCATCGCGCTGGAAATGCTCAGCATTTCTCTTCCGCTCTGGAGGAGGGGACCAGCAGAGGCATGAAAGGAAAGGAAAGGCCTTTGCTTTCCTTTCATGTCTCTGAAAGCATTTCTGCTGCCCGATCGCAATGCGATCGGGCAGCAGAAATGCCCACTAGACACCGGGGATTTATTTTTTTGGTGAAATGGACATGAGGGGAGCGGCCCCTTGGGCAAGGGCCGCTACCCAGGAGGGCAAATAACTTTTAGATCATTTTTGCCCCCCTGGGGGCAGAAAACCCTTAGACACCAGGGATACAGTTATTTTTTGTTTTTTGTTTGTTTATGTGTTGGGAGCGACCCCTTAGGCAAGGTTCGCTCCCTGGGGGAGGCAAATTGTTTTTAGGCCATTTCTGCCACCCCTAGGGGCAGATTGGCCTAATATAATTAGTCCAATCTGCCCCCAGGGGGGGCAGAAACCCCTGGACACCAGGGATACATTTTTTTTGTTGTTTATTTATTTTTTATATGTGAGGCACGGCCCCTTAAGAAAGGGTCGCTCCCCGGCAGGCCAAATTATTTTTAGGTCATTTCTGCCCTCAGGGGCGGCAGAAGCCACTAGACACCAAGGAATTGTTTTATTTTTTATATGTACTAACGCAAAAGGGGAGCGGCCCCTTGGGCAAGGGCGGCTCCCCGGGGGGGGGGGGGGAGCGGGGCAAATTATGTTTAGGCCTTTTCTGCCCCACCTGGAGGGAGATCGGCCTAATGTAATTAGGCCGACCTGCCTCCAAGGGGGACAGAAACCTCTACACACCAGGGATATATATATATTTTTAGTTACTATAAGTTTTTATGTATGGGGAGTGGCCCCTTAGGCAAGGGTCGCTCCCCTGGGTGCAAATTGTATTTAGGCCGCTTCTGACCCCCTTGGAGGCAGATCAGCCTAGAAACCACTAGACACCAGGGATTGGTGTGTGTGTATGTGTGTGTTTTGTTTAGGGGTGCTGCCCTTGGGCAAGGGTCGCTCCCCATGGGGGCACATTAGTGTTGAACATATCTGCACCCCCCCCCTTGGGGGCAGATTGGCCTATTTTTGGAAGGCCCACCTGCCCCTAAGAGGGGCAGAAAGCCCACCAGAGACCAGGGAAGATTATTTTTTCAAAATAAGAGGGTGGAGGTATGGCCATACCCCCACCCCATATAAAGGGGGCAGAAAGTCTACTAGATTGCATGGAATAAAAAAAAAAATAGTGGGGTGGTGGCTACCAACCAGTATGGGCCTGGTTATGCCCCCACCCCAACTGAAGGGGGTAACAGTCTTTCAGCTGTCCCCCCACACACTAAAACATCTTATCCTATGGCAAGCAAAATTACATTTGATTATTTTGGGTTTTGGTTTTAATTTGGGCCATGAGAGCTTGGTAACTCTCAAAATCGTCCCACTTGGAATGGTGAAGGCTGCACTTTTTGGACTTTGGAACGCTGCCATGTAGAAAAATTCAGAAGACCTAGACACATCTGAAAACTGAACATCTGGTCAATTCCAGGGTGGTGTGCTTCACATGCACCCCACACCATTTTCTTACCCAAAATGCTCTGAAAACCTCCAACTTTGCTGGAAATTACACATTTTCCCCACATTTTTGTGATGGAACATTCCGGAATCTCCAGGAATCCACAAAATTCCTACCACCCAACATTGTCTCATCTATACCGATAAAAATTCTGCTGCACTTGTCAGCCTAAAAATGTTTTCTTCAAACTGACCTTTTGGACATGCTTTGGTTCCCCCTCAATTTCGACATGTTTTTGGCTCACAGGCACTAGGCCCACCTACACAAGTGAGGTATCATTTTTACCGGGAGACTGAGGGGAACGTTGGGTGGTAGGGACTTTGTCCTGGTGCGGTGATCCCACACAGAATCCACGCAAGTCAAACCTCCCTGGACTCCTTTGGGTGTTTAGTTTTCAGAAATGTCTGGGTTTGGTAGGTTTCCCCAGATGGCTTCTGAGCCCAGGACCAAAGACACAGGTAGTTTTGTATTTGATAATTTTGACGTGTCCAGATAGTGTTTTGGGGCAGTTCATTTCACGAGCTCTAGGCCTAACCACACAAGTGAGGTATCATTTTTATCAGGAGACTTGGGGGGAAGGCTGGGTGGAAATTTGTGGCTCCTCTCAGATTCCAGAACTTTCTGTCACTGAAATGAGAGGAAAAAGTGTTTTGAGGTTTGCAATGGATTCTGGGTAACAAAACCTTGTCAGAGCCCCACAAGTCACCCCATCTTGGATTCCCCTAGGTGTTTAGTTTTCCAAAATGTGCAGGTTTGCTAGGTTTCCCTAGGTGCCAGCTGAGCTAGAGGCCAAAATCCACAGCTAGGCACTTTGCAAAAAACAGCTCTGTTTTCTTTGGGAAAATGTGATGTGTACACGTTGTGTTTTGAGGCATTTCCTGTTGCGGGCGCTAGGTGTACCCACACAAGTGAGGTACCATTTTTATCAAGAGACTTGGGGGAACGCTGAGTGAAAGGAAATTTGTGGCTCCTCTCAGATTCCACAACTTTCTGTCACTGAAATGAGGAAAAAGTATTTTTTGGGTCAAATTGTGAGGTTTGCAAAGGATTCTGGGTAACAGAACCTGGTTCGAGCCCCACAAGTCATCCCATCTTGGATTCCCCTAGGTGTCTAGTTTTAAAAAATGCACAGGTTTTGTAGGTTTCCCTAGGTGGCGGCTGACCTAGAGGCCAAAATCTACAGCTAGGCACTTTGCAAAAACCATGTCAGATTTCAATGTAAAAATGTGATGTGTCCATGTTGTGTTTTCTGTCGTGAGCATTAGCCCTACCCACGCAAGTGAGGTACCATTTTTATCGGGAGACTTGGGGGAATACTGAATAGCAAAACAAGTGTTATTGCCCCTTGTCTTTCTCTACATTTTGTCTTTCCAAATGTAAAACAGTGTGTAAAAAAGACGTCTATTTGAGAAATGCCCTGTAATTCACATGCTAGTATGGGCACCCCGGAATTCAGAGATGTGCAAATAACCACTGCCTTTCATCACCTTATCTTGTGCCAATTTTGGCAATATAAAGGTTTTCTTGATACCTATTTTTCACATGTTATATTTCAGCAAATGAATTGCTGTATACCCGGTATAGAAAGAAAACCCATTGCAAGGTGCAGCTCATTTATTGGCTCTGGGTACCTAGGGTTCTTGATGAACTTACAAGCCCTATATATCCCAGCATCCAGAAGAGTACAGCAGATGTAACGGTATATTGCTTTGAAAAATGTGACATTGCAGGAAAAAGTTACAGAGTAAAACGTGGAGAAAAATGGCTGTTTTTTTTAACCTCAATTTCAATATATTTTTATTTCAGCTGTTATTTTCTGTAGGAAACACTTGTAGGATCTACACAAATTACCCCTTGCTGAATTCAGAATTGTGTCTACTTTTCAGAAATGTTTACCTTTCTGGGATCCAGTACTGGCTTCACACCCATTTCTGTCTCTAAGTGGAAGGAGGCTGAAAGCACAAAAAATAGTAAAAATGGGGTATCTCCCAGTAAAATGCCAAAATTGTGTTGAAAAATTGGGTTTTCTAATTCAGGTCTGCCTGTTCCTTAAAGGTGGGAAGATGGTGATTTTAGCGCCGCAAACCCTTTCCTGATGCCGTCTTCAGGGAAAAAAAAAACACAAACCTTCCTTTTTTCCCATTTAAAAAAAAAAAAAAGAAAAATCTGTAGTATTTTCGCTAATTTTTTGGTCTCCAGCAGGGGAACCCACAAAGTCTGGGTACCTCTAAAAAAAAAAAAGGATGCAAATTTGGCACGGGTAGCTTATGTGGACAAAAAGCTATGAGAGCCTAAGTGCGAACTGCCCCAAATAGCCAAAAAAATGCTTGCCACCTGAGGGGGAAAAGGCCTGGCAGCGAAGGGGTTAAAGCCCTAGTGTGTATAGAATCTATTTAATTCCCCATAAACCATATATTCTCCTTCATGATGAAGTCTGTTCTTTTTAGGATGCAATATCAATGTAACATGAGTTATTTCACTACTGTATTTTATGCAAATGCATCCTTAAATCCTCATGTCCTCATGTTTACAAATAGGTTAAGATGTAGAGATCCGACAAGCAGACAACTTGCATATTGATAGAATGCATGTATTTCCTGTCTCTATAGACCTGTTCACTGGCCTGCGTTTGCCTCAAGGCAACATGTGTGCCATCAATGGCTCCCACCACATGTGGAAGGTCAGAAAAACCATAGAAGTCAGCCTTCACATTTTCTAAATTCTCAAGTTGGGGGAACCTTCTATAGCTGTCAATGTGTTTCATCATTGCTGATAGGACATCTCTTAACACAAGACTGAACATAGGTTGGGACATACCACCAGATATGGCCACTGTATATTGGAAGGACCCTGTGGCCACTAAGTGTAATACTGCCATGAGGTGGTATGCATGTTGGATTATTGTTTTCAGGCATCAGATCTGCCTCCAACTGACATCACAAATCCACCACTGTTTGCCTATTCCGATGGTACTGTTTTATGATGTGACGTTCTTCTGTGGTTTGACGGTCTGGCAATGGAAGGTCTTTTTGAGTCATTTGAGGATCTTGTTAGCAATGTGTATAGTGCCACAGAGCACTCAGCCCACATCTGGCCTTGGCAACCAGTTGTATGAGAACCATATGAAAATCACTGTGCCCTTCAGAGTGCCACACAAGCCGCAACCCACATTGATGATAGGCACATGATATACTGTCATGCATGGTAGTGATGGAGATGTAAGTATCATGTAGGTTCTGTATGCTCGCTCAGCCTGCAGAGTCCAGGGCCTGCCAAATGTATCCCCCAATATGGGACATAGGCCAGGCTGGGACAAAGTTATTGTGGCTATGCTACTGTAGCACCAGGCCCACTCCCTGTAGACCTGCAGATCCTGGCATGTGGCCACAATGAGTCTCGAGTGGCAAGGCTTGGCCTGAAGGCCTTTGTCCATTGACTACATAAGGGTTGGCTACTGAGGTTACTCCACAACCTAGTACATTTGTGCATTTTGCCTCATTGTCAATGTGTGTCATTGGCTTTTGGCAGATACCTTACTCCCACAGCTCTGTTGTCACCTTCCCATAAGTTATATTTGCCCAGCACACGCATAAGTGCCAAACCAACAGTGCAGATAGTTGGTTGAGTCCGGGGAGGGCATGACATGTGACTCAGCTTGTTGCATGCAACCAATCAGACCAAAATGACCTAAGTATGTTGGATGACATCTGTATAGGATTGCCACGTATCGTAAAAAGTGTGTTCTGTGCTACAAGTACATACCACACAACCCCACCCTGAAGTGGTATGAGTTAACACTGGGTAGCCCACATGTCCACACATGCAAAGGGAAGATACTTTCTGTGCCACCCATGGCAGCACTTTCATTGTCACCTAAGTGTTAGAGTGAAGTCTGTACTTTTGTAGTTGCCTGGAGGGATTGTATGCATTAAGTCAACGTGGCTGGATGTACATGGTCTGTCCAGTCAGAAGGCCACAATGGTGTGTTGTGTATCATTGTGGCTCACATCACAGTGCAAGTTGCTTGACCATGGGCTAACTAATATCAGTAGACTTTCTTAGTTAATGTTGGCCATGAGCAGGGTAGTGGGTTAGTCTGCAGATGACTCCAGAAGTGAGTAGTCATGTCCCTGTACTTATCAGCATGTGTGCTTTACACTTCTGTTTTATTTACAATTACAACATTTGTGTGGCTGGTGTTTCTGAAATGTGTGTTACACAACCATGTGAGCAAAAAAATTGATTTGTAACCTTTTTATTTGTCTCTTGCATCCATACAGTTCAATGCTCATCATAAGAAAGGTATTTGGAGAGCCATCGCCTGGAAGGTGTGGACTCTGGGGTTCCATAGCCAGCGGAGCACCCACTGTCGGAGGACCGGAGACACTGGGCCTGGAAGACTGCAGAGGTCCAACTGGGGCTGTCCTCCCAACATGGACGGGGCGCACATCTGAGCCTGCCCCCCTTCTGACCTGTATTCAGGCAGTGGCCTACCCCGAGCTTGACTGGTGTTTGTGGGGAGCACAGCCAGGGTTGAGTCCTGGGCATATTCCTGCCTGTTACATTGCCACATTGATGTGTTAGTGGTAGAGTCTGCCATCTCCTCCAGAATATTGGAGATAGGCCATGTGGGACACACAAGTTGAGTGATTGTTTGTGCAGGTATGTTAGTTGGTGCATGCTGATGTGCCTTGCCTGTTGGCACTGTGACCTAGGTCACTGCAGAGTACAGTCCACAACCAATTACCTCTCCAGGGCCAAAACATGGCTGAGTACAATGATCAATCAGATCATGTTGATTGTTGTTGTGGGTGTCCACTGATCTTCAGTGTGTCAGTCCAAACAACATGGACTAATAGATCACTGTATTCATCCATGTGTCTGATCGGTGAGTCTATTGGCATCTGTCATCCACAGGCCACTTGTCTTCAGTGTGTGATGAGCGCTGGTACCTCACTACTGTCTGTCATGTGAAGGTTGCCAACATACATGTGACACAGCATACATTGCCCTTTGGGTGTGGCTCAGATCAACACTTTCCAAGGTAAGTAGTGACTGTCCAGTGCCATGATTTTGGTGACATCACTGTTGCCCTCATTCCTTGTGCCTACATCTTAGCATGTGTACCTTTCACTTTTGCCATAACGTTTTTACTGCTGTTTCATGCATGGTCTACCTATCTTCATGGGATGATGTCTGAATTCCTTCACATATATGTGCATGCCAACATGTGTTTGGAATTTGACATATGTGATGAGGCTAGTGTACTTGTGGTGTCACAGACAATAATGTCTCACCATTGATTGATGGCTCACACATACCCTCATCCATCATTCCATGTAATTTGCATGTAATACTGCAGTAGCAATTAAGGACATGACAGGTAGGACTACAGGTTCTACCCACAATGTGCATTTCCATGCCATTGATTTAGAATTATTTAGCAAGGTACTTAGCACATGTTAAATGATGAAGGTTCATTACCTGAGTGTTGAGATGCATCAGGGAGTGACTTGCAGCAATGTGAGAATCATGTGTGGTTGTGTGCAACCATTCATCCAAGGAAATCTGTGTTTGCATGATGAAAAGAGACAGTTCTGTGCCTTCCCATCGAGCAACATGTTAATGGCCTTCTACAGGTAATCTCAAATCCCTGGGCCTTTACAACATTTAGTAGACTATTGGCTTCTACTGATCAGAGTATGATATTGTCAGGAGTACCAATCAACAGAGGTGATTTCCCTAGGCATACCTGATTCATTGCGGTGTGGATTATGTAACCAAAACTCCCTGACTTTTTGCCCAACTTGCCTCCAGTGTACATTTCTGTGCAAGATGTGTTATCTATCTGAGCAACAGTAGTACACCCTCCAGGAGTCCATTTAGACAATGTACGTATAGTGAAGTGACCATTGTTGATGTTTTCTATTATGTCACCTTCTTCTGGCCACTGTTCTTCTTTCAGCAACATGGCTGGATAATTTGGCCATCATTTCTTCATAATGTGGGTATATGAAGATTAGTTGTATGCACACCCTTGTGTGGAATCTGTGGAACTGAACTTGGCACTGCCCTACTATTATGTGACAACAGGTAACTGATTGATGCTACATGAGGCAAACCATTGAAGGTGATGAGGTCTCCTACTTGTTCAATACGTACTGTGATTGCACAACTTCAACCATGAAATTGGAATTGTCTGTGATTCCGATTTTCCTGTGGGCAACTGTTGAAAGTTCATGTAGCATGCATGCATATATTGTGGCAAATGTTGGAGCCACTTTGCTTGAGCTTGTGGCTACTGTATGTCATGATAATGTTTGTGAATCACAGCTGTTGTTCAAGTGCGATCTGGCACATGTAGTGACCCTATTGTCTTTGCAATTTTAGCATCATCCCTGACAAGTGGAGGAGACAGGGTGGAGCCAAGTGGGGAAGCAGCTGGCCACTGTACCTCTAGTCATGAGACAACCGACACAGGGGTACCCAATGGCCCAGAAGGTGGGGAGGTGCCACGAATGGCACAGGATCCATGTCATCATCTTCAGATTCTATCTCTAGTGGTCACTCCCTAGTGGTGGTGGATCCATCAGGACATGTTCCTGTTCCATCCTTGTCTGCCACCCCCAGTTCCATTGCCACCTTCCATGTTGCTCCCTACCCAGTTGGCCGTGCCCACTCACCCGAAAGGGAGAGCATATTCTTCGTCACAGCCCTGGTTATCTCTGCTGCGCTGAGTGAGGAGGCTATTGACCTCCTGAGGAGTTTGTTTGTGGGTCAGACTACCATTCTGAATGCTATCCAGTTGCAGGGCAACCAGCTCCAGCAGATGGCTGTGTACCTGGAAGGCATTTATAGTGCTATGTCTAGTCTACATAGATCTTTTCCTGCTCTGGCCTCCTTACTGATGGCAGCCATCCACCCACCATAATCCTCTCACCACCACCTACCTCTTCCCCAACCAATTTCCCTATTCCCCTACCTGTCCCACACAGAAACATCAGCATGCACCCACCTTAATACACACAAGCAGCACACATAAACACAAGCACCACAAGACACACCGACATGCAAGCACTCAACACTCACTCACACCACAACAACCACCATTCCCACAGACAGCACCCCCAACCCCACACACCGCAACTACCATACCCACAGACACCACCCCAACACCCACTGACACATCCACCACACCCAATATCCCATGAACACCACCTAAACACCCACACACCACAGACACCATATCCCCGGACACCACCCCAATACCCACAGACACAGCTACCACTCACACCATATCCCCAAACACCACCCCAACACCCACAGACACAGCCACCACTTACATCACATCCCAAGACACCACCCCAACACTCACAGACATAGCCATAACCTCCACCATACCCCCAGACACCATCCAAACACCCCCACACACACACACACACACAGCCACCACTCCCAAATTGCCCAGCACCTCCACCTCACAGACCCCTCAAGAAATACAAATGCCCACGCTCACACATGCAACAGACACCACCCATAGCCAGGCATTCATCAGACAAGCACACACCAGCAGCATTAATACCCACAGGCAAGACAACCACTCCCTCAACCCCGAACCCAAATCCCTTCTGCAGACTCTACCTGTTTTCCCAATACATTTTCCATTTTGACCTTGCTCTTACCCCTGTGATCCTCATACCCCTCCAAAAACCAAGAGAACCCCACCCACATCGCAACCCACCCCTTCCACATCCAAGTCCTCCCCGTCACACATGTCCCCTCTGCTAGAAGTCATACCCCTCCCACCCGAGGAAGATTACTCCTCCAAAGGTGAAGACCACCCCTCTCAAACTCTCATATCCCAAATCCAAACCACACCCACCCTTGAAGGATCCTTATGATGCCTGCATGCCCACTTGATGCCCCTTCCTGTGGAGGTTCTTTGGAAGTGATCAGAGTCAAGAATGTGCACAGCACTGTGCAGAGACTTTCCAATGGACTTGCCAATGGCCTTTGATTCTCATTATTCTTGTGTTAATAAACGCAAGGTGTTTTTTTCGGTACACATTTTTCCTGCCATTACTTTTCTACCTTTTTGTTGTTCCTGTATAATTTGTGTTGTATGCCTATAATTGTGTGTGATACATCCTGATTGCTGTGGTTGTCAAGATCTGACTTTGGGGGCATTATGTGGCTGTGTATGGATCATTTGTTGTGAATGACTCCGACCCAGGACACACAAAAAGTGCACTTGGTCCACATGGTGTAACCCACATACCAGATGGATTGGGACGCATTGATCTGTTGTTGCATTTCTAAACACAGGTAGGTGTTTTGTCTCACCATCAGTTGCAATCACGGCAGTGTTGATTTTGGGCTTCATCTATTATCAGCAGCAGCGGTGGGACATGAAGGATCGGCTCCATGGCAGCACAGGATGTGTGGCTCTACCTGCCTCAGTTTCAGCCAGCTAGGATATGGTGATGGACCGCCACAGTAACATTAGTGAAAATCAACAGCATAATCTGTCTGGAGGAAACTCTGGATCCAACGGCCTCGTTGACCTATCTCACCACCCTGGTGGCCTGCGCTGCCTGGCGGTGCTGGTGGGCTCAGGACAGTCTTGGTCTATGGAACTGTATGCATCGTAATATGGCGGCCGCTGCCATGGGGGATCCAAGGACCACCCAACTTGGAATGAGGCCCTTAGTGATCTTCACAGGAAGCTGGTAGTGGAATAAGGTGTGGGATCATTATATAATGAGGCTTGCCTCAAGTACTTGCTATGAATTTCTTGGGTACATATGACTGTTAAGGGGCTTCTCAAAATGCATCATTTTGGTACTGTAGAGATGTTTGATTTTCAATTATCAATATTCCTTCAAAACCTGTTCTCTGTTGCCTGTGAGGAGAGCTAATCAAATAAGAGAATTAGGGACTGATTAAGATCTTGGTGGTTACAGTCCTGCCACCGGTCCACCCACCTAATTTAGATGTTGGCCAGACCATAGGTGAAAGAGTGCCCAAGTCCTGCCGACTCCACCAAGAACATGCAGCCGCCTCGAACGTGGCATTGGGAATAGGGGCTAACAGTGAAACTCCAGCCACCATTCACCGCAGAGCAGATTTAGATGTGTGTTACCTCTAAGCCAAATGTGGCAGTCTGACCTTCGCACCTGAGTTGGTAGATTGGAGGGTAAATGGGGTAAAAACATACCTTTCTTCCCCTCTCCACTTCCGTTTTTGACTGCACAGGACTAGACAAGATCTTCCATCCATTAAACTCAGATATATAAGACGTTCTAATCAACCATTATTAATTGTTTGAGAGTTATCTTTGTGACATTAGCATTGTTAATCTAGGGAAATAAATTTATAATTCTTCTTAATAAACTTGTGTGGTTGTTGTCATGTTGAAGTAAGCCTCAGCAAGGCCTACTAGTGCAAGGGGTTCGCCCTTCTCTGCACAAAGTCCTCAGACCATATAGGAAGAAGTTGGCACAGAAACTGAAATAAAAGACAAAGGGCCTGATTACAACTTTGGAGGAGGTGTTAATCCGTCCCAAAAGTGACGGTAAAGTGACGGATATACCACCAGCCGTATTACGAGTCCATTATATCCTATGGAACTCGTAATACGGCTGGTGGTATATCCGTCACATTTGGGACTGATTAACACCTCCTCCAAAGTTGTAATCAGGCCCAAAGTTTATTAAACCTCATGAGGTGGTACTAAAGTTCAAACAGCACCCTTCGGTAATGTTTGAAGTAGCACACTGAACTAAGAGAGCGTGGTCCTTTTATACCCACGCAGGGGCTAAAAAGAAGGTGGTACAATTATAGAAGCAAGACCTGTATACATATAAGGTCATATGGAAATGCACAGTCAACAGGTAGGAGGGGCTAACAGTTTTCAAGGACTAGTTGACACATTACTGTCTGTTACTAATTACTAACAGCTGCAGATCTTACTGGGCATGTGCGAAAGTGGGAGATGCTAAATATAACTTGTCACTAGACAGATTTTCAAGAGTAGTTAACAGGAAGGTAGGACAGAGCACATGGCGAGCACATGGCAGCATGTGGCAGAGATAATGGCTGCCATGAATACAAAATGGATTCCACTAAATGTTCACAATAGTTGCTAAATACAAGATGTCTTCTGCTAATGCTTAATCTAATCGCCACAAAATTACAACAGTTAGAGGTTCTAGATCTTTAATTATATTGATTATTGTTGATGATTACATTACTCATTGATGACATCCCCTCATTCCTATGTTGTGTCGATTCATTGACCTCTTGCGCAGAATCCACTATTCAGTTTAAGTAATAGCTAGGATTCCGTGGCGCTGCAGCAGTTTTTGGTAGCAGATTACAGTTACGTCATTGTTTGATGATGTAATAATGAGGTTAAGGTAACATTTTCTTCCTTTTCTGAAAATATAATTTGTTGGTTTTCTTTTTTTCTGAAATGTTATACAGATTTGACAAGATGAGTTGCTAGTTGCCTTAAGTGACTTTCCTCAGTTCTTAGGGACCTTCTAGGTTGAAAGGTATGTTTCTAGTGGTGTTTAGTTGAATTCAGTGTAGTGATTTGCGCTTGCACAGCTTCAGCTAATTTGCAGATGATTGAGGTGTATATGAGTTTAGGGGAGTGAAGATACTCAAGAAGAATTTAGAAGGAGTGGGCGTACTCCAGATAGGTATGAGAGCAGGGAAGCAGCTTTCTTCATTTGAGTGTGGTGCTTAATGCAGGAAAAATTACCCACATGGTTGTTGATGACAGATCTAAGGAGAGAGGTCTGGGACTCCGGAGTATATTGACAAGTGTAGTGGGACACTTGGTATATGTTGTAATTTGTCCATTTAATAGACCGATCCGGCGTGATTGGTAAGTCGAGGTTGTGAGATAATTGGTGTTATTGAAATTATACTGAGACTTGGTGAGTACTAAGTGCACTAGGACGACAGTCCAAGGATCAGTTGAGAAGTGAAATTTGCAGGTTGAATTTTACTTGCGATTGAGGGGAACTGTGAAAAAGAGTAGGCAAAAGCTGAAGGTTACTTCGGAAGGTTCCTGAAGCGATTGTATTACCACACTTGTAGTAAATGGGCAAATTTGTTTTCTTATTTTGGGTTTTAAGTTTTGCTTGTGAATTAATATTGCATTGATTTTATGTGTGGGTTGTGAAAGAAATCGGTACAATAGACTTTGTCAGCGTCTCAGCAATCGCGCTGGGGAGGGGTGTGTATGTGTTAGTGTATGTGCTAGTGTGACGTAAGTGGTGCCGTGCTGGGATTAGTTGATTAGTGAGAAGGATCGCGCATGGATTCATCGAACAGTCCGGCAAAAGAGTAACACAATTGGAAGATGAGAGGGTCGAAGAGAATTGTGGGATTGTAGTCACTTTTCCTGATTGGTTGTTTTTCTTTATATTCAAATTAATATTTGATTTGCTTAGTTTAACTCAGTTCGTAAATAACTTTTGTTGTGGACATCAGTTTTGAATAAAATTCTGTTGAAAATGAAGTTTTTCAAGGCTTTGAGAAGTGCATTGTGAGGCGATGAAAATATTCCGGCACTTGAAGGAGAAATTTGCCCACCAGAAAATACTCTGGCATATATCGTATTTGAGAAGGGTGAAGGAGCGTGTCTTTGGTTGAAACATTGGGTTAAGATTACACAAAAAGGTTATTTGGCTTTTCCGGAGAATGGAACATTTAATTTGGTAATTGTGGAGAATCTGAGGTTGAAAATTTACAGTTTAACACCTCCACTGAGGCCAGCACAGTACGAAGTCTTAGTGATTTGGGAGCTAGTAGCTCGACAGCAACAATATTTGAAAAGAAAATGTGGAGAGTAGAAAAGACGCTAGCAGAGGCTAGATGGGATAAAGAGCAGAAAAGGTGGAGAGTAGAAACACTACAGGGAATGAGATTATTTCTTGCAAGGACAAAGGAGGAGGAGAATTAGACAAAAGATGGAAAGAAAAAGAAAAAGGGTTTAATAGAGACTAAAGAACAAAAATTGAAAGGCTTGAAATGAGTTCATGTTTAATGATGACGATGAGATGGGTGAAGATGAGATAGTTTCTGACTTATCCTCCACCAAATACGAATCAGAGAAGTGATAGTGGATCAAATGGGAGTGGAATTAATACTATAATTCCTACTGCACCATCCGCGAGATACCCTGAACAATAAAAGAGTTCAGATGCAGAGTAGTTTTAATGATTCACTGAACAATAGACAACGGTTGGAAATAAACATTCCTGAAATACGGCCAGAGGCTCAGATCATAAGGACGACTACTAATCTAGTATTGTCTCCTAGTCAACAAGGATTGGGTACAATCCAAAGAGAGCCTGTTCAAATACAGATTCCACAAATGCAGAGCATGGGTGCAGGACAGATAAAGAGGGTTGGATCGTTAGCTTATCCTGATGCAATTTCTGTACCTATTACGATGGGTCCCGTAACTCTATTGTATGCACGAATAAACAATAGTGGAGTGAATTTTCTGATCCAAGTTCAGAATGGGGTTTTGGAAAAATCAATTCCTAGACAAGGACAAGCTTTGAATGGGACTAATTCTTTAATAGATTTGTCTCCTGTAAAGAATTCAGGGACTATATCTTACAATAGTCAGGAACAGAGATTAATGGTTCCGCAACAATGCGCAAATTCGGGACAAGGGCGAGATTTAAGTACCCAATCAAATGGAGTTTCTTTGAAAGGTTTATCTGCACAAGAAATAACTAAGTGGTTGGAAGATTTAAGTAATTCAAAAACACTAGGAAGGAAAGACAGGGAAGAAGACAAAATAAATAGAGTAAGATTAACAATGGAAGAAAATGAACTTTTGGAAGGGACCATGAGGGTGCACAGACTTGAGTCCTATACTGAAGCCCTATTGAGATATTTGTGTAAAATAATTACCAGAGGAGCAGAGAGAGTTTACCAGCAGCTGCAAGAAATAGCAGATGATTATGATCAGGAATGGAGGAAGATTGTACACACATGAGATCTGCAGGGATGAAAACACATCTTAGAGAATTACTTGAGAGAGTGCAGGCTTGGAGAGCATTAGATAAATGGGAAGGCAGATGGGTCAAGAAAAAAGAAAGACCAAAGAAAGATGATGTGACACAGGCAGGAGACCCAGTGAAAATGCTACCAATGAAGGAAACACCTGGAGGGAATTTCGTACATGTACCTTGGAATAGGGGCGATTTTTTAAGTTTTACAAATGATTATCAGGGTTGAAAGAGAAACCAGTGGAGTGGTACCAGCAGACAGGTAGGTTTGTGAAACGTATGAAATGTCTGTGGGAAGACCTGAATACACTTTGATATTGTTGTTCCAGCAGATTTGTGGATTGAATGCAAAAGGAGTGTGAATTGGCCAACGAGTGAGCCGCAACGAGATTTGAAAACAGGTGCACCATCTCCTGAGGTAATGAAATATTACTATAAGGTTATTGAGTTTTTGAAAACAAGAGTTTCACTGAAAAATGTTGATTGGCAATGCATAGATAGAACATCACAGGAAGGGGAGGAATCGGTTCATGCGTATTATGAAAGGTTGTTGAAGGCGTTCAAACAATTTAGTGGTGTGGAAACAATTGAGAAAGAGAATCATTTGGTGTTCAGGTTTCTTGAAGGGTTAAAACCAGAAATAAGTCAGATGATTAAGATTCATTCAAATTGCTGGCAAGCAAAACCGATTGATGAAGTATTGCAGTATGCTAAATACTGCAGTGATGAAATTGAGTTGAAGCAGAAAAAGTTGCAGGAAAAAGCGATGGTGATGAAGATTAAGACTGCACAGACAGGACTACAGGGACATTTTCAGCAGATGACACAGGGAAATGTTTGTTTCTGAGTCAAGGTCGAGGCAGAGGTCGAGGTGGAATGATGCTTACAGTAGGTAGTCAATAGATATGTGGATTTGAGTTTAGTGGTGATGCAGGATGAGCAGCAAAGGCAAAAAGTGTTACCTTGTCATAATTGTGGAGTAATTGGACATTGGAAGAGACAGTGCCTCATGTTCAATCAAGGTGGAGTTGTGCAACAAACAAATGGTGTCAGTACATATCAGAACATGAGAGGACCTAGAATGGGGGGGTCAAAATCAAAATTTCCAGAATAATGTGAATAATATGCAATGTTTTCAGCCTTTACAGCCAATACAATAGGTACATAATGCACAACAACAGGTACATAAGGTACAAATGCCACAAATACAACAAATGCAGCCACAGGTGCAGATGGTGCCTATACAGCAAATGCACATGCCGAGACAGGTTCAAATGATACAAAGTCCTATGGATCAACAACAGGTAATGCTTTCGCAAGTGGTCATGAATCAGAAAAAGAACAAAAGTTGAAAAACAGCTGAACAGTTTCCTTTACACAGTGAGGATGAAATAAAAGATGAATGGTCGTTGGATAGTTCAGATGAGGAGGAGTATATGATGGCCGCATCATTAGAAGTGGATCAGAGGGGTCCTTATGTGAAAGGTGAAGTACATGGTCATGAGGTTAACTTTCTGGTTGATACAGGAGCAACACGCTCAACAGTAAGAACTGTAGAAGTTCCCGATATACCAATTTCAGTGAAGATAGTAGAATTTGCAAACAAACATTTGATTAACACTATTACAGAACCAGTTCTTGTGAAGGTTGGCAATTTTTGAGATTTTCACAGTTTTGTCATTTGTGATTCTAGTCCAGTGTCGTTATTGGGAAGAGACTTGCTGTGTAAAATAAATTGTTCAATTTCGTGTTCAATTAAAGGGATTGAAATTGAGACGAACAGTGATTGAGAGGATTCCACAAATATAGTTGAAAGAGGGATGTCTCAAGAATTCCCTTTGATCTCGATGATCAAACACATGAAAATTAGCTGGCAAATGAAGATAATGATTCGGTAGACTTAATTAATTTCTTTCCAGTCTTTGAAATAAAATATCTGCCAATAGATTTACAAGAAAGAGTCAAGTCAAAGGTTTGGGACTTATTAGGAAAAGACATTGGTTTGATTAAAGGAGTTGAAGGAGTCAGAGTAACAATGAAAGAGAATGTAGTGTTTCTATAAAGTACACAATATCCAATGATGAATGAGGCAATTGAAGGGATAAGACCTTTGATAGAACAATTTTTGGAATAGGGAGTTTTGAAAGAAGTGCTGAGTAGCCCGTGTAATTCACCAATAATGGGTTTGAAAAAGCCAAATGGAAGAATTTGTCTTGTTCAGGATTTAAGGAAAATAAATGATATTGTAGTGAAATGTTGTCCAGTCGTGCCAAATCCAGCAGTGATAATGTTTCAGATTCCGTGTGATGCAGAATGGTTCACAGTAATTGATTTGTGCCAAGCTTTCTTGTCTGTGCCTCTACATGAGGACAGTAGATATCTCTTTTGTTTCAAGTTCTTGACCAGAGTCTGTTGTTGGTGTAGAATTCCTCAAGGGTTTTCAGAATAACCATCAACTTTCAATCAGATCTTGAAAAAGAACCTGGAGTCATTGGTAATACCTTACCAACCGACATTGGTGCAGTACATTAACATAAACATTAATGATTTGTTGATTGTATCAAAGACAAAAGAAGGTTGCAGAGAGGAAACAATTGCATTGTTGAACTTTTTGGGAGACAATGGTCATAAGGTATCTCCTACCAAGGTGCAGTATTGTCAGCAAGAGGTCAAATATTTGGGTCATTTGATTGAAAAAGGATCGAGGAGAATCTCGAGAGAAAGAGTAGCGGCAATAATGAAAATGATAATACCTAGTTCACAAAAAGAGTTGAGAATGTTTCTGGGAATGGTAGTATATTGTCGCTAGTGGATTCCAAATTTTTCAGCCATTTCTAAACCACTGCAAAGGCTGTCACAAAAGGATGTTTCAGATCCCATAATGTTGGATGAAGAATACATGAGAGCATTTACCGAACTTAGAGAAAGTTTGTGTCAAACTCCAGCTTTAGGTATGCCTGATTACACAAACCCTTTCCTGTTGTTTTGTCATGAGCATGATGGATGTTTGTTGTCTGTCTTGACACGAACACATGGTGGTGTCAATCGTCCAGTAGCATATTATTCAGCTACTTTAGATAACATTGCAGCAGCCTTACCAGGATGCTTGCGAGCAGTTGCAGCAGTTGAGCAGAGTATAACTCAAAGTGAAAATATTGTAATGGGTTATCCTCTGGAAATGATGGTACCTCATTCAATAGAAATCGTATTGACCAGATCAAAGACACAATACCTGACAAATGCAAGATTGACACAATATGAGACAGTGATTCTTGGAGCACCAAATGTAACAATCAAGAGATGCACAGTGCTTAACCCGGCAACATCATTACCAAATGAGGGAGCTGATCAAAACAAAATAGATGACATCGAACACGATTGTTTGGAAGTGACAGAATAATGCACAAAACCAAGAGATGACATTAAAGACACTTGTTTGAAAGACAATGATCAAATTATCTTTGTCGATGGTTCTTGTTTGAGAGACAACATAGGTACATTGAGAGCAGGTTACGGGATGTGGACAGTTACTAGCATACTGGAAGCCTCATGGCTTAAAGTAGTAATTTCTGCTCAGGTTGCAGAATTGGTGGCTCTTACTAGAGCATGCCTATTATCAGACCAGATGAAAGTAACGATCTACACTGATCGTCAGTATGGATCTGGTATTGTACACGATTTTGGGCAAATTTGGTCACAGAGGGGGTTTCTAACATCATCAGGTTCACCTGTGAGAAATGGTGAAAGGATAAATGACTTGCTACATGCTGTACAGAAACCAGAGAAAATTGCTGTGGTTAAATGCAGTGCACATCAGAGAGGACAAGATTATTTAACATTGGGAAATGCTTATGCAGACCAGGTTGCAAAATTGTGTGCTTTAAATGGAATTTCATTCAAAGGAAATTGGGAACTAATGTCTAAAAATGATGAAATGTATGCAAATTTCACGATGCAAATTGTTGAGACATTAGAAGAATTAAAAGCCATACAGGACAATGTTCCAGAAGAAGAGTGTAGAGATTGGCTAAAACATCATTGCATTCAAAGAGAAGATGAGATTTGGGTGACAATAGAGGGGAAAGTGGTTTTACCAAACAGTCTGTTGACACAAATAGCCAGATATTATCATGGTCAGGCACACATAGGAAGAGACGCAATGATCAGGTGTTTTAAACAGTTCTGGTATAATCTTAAATTTAGGCAAGTTGCTGAAGTGGTTTGCCATAGGTGTGTGGTTTGCCAGCAAATGAATGTTGGTAAAGGAACAGTTGTCAACATGGGACAGATAGGCAAGGCAGGAGGTCCATTCAGCAGAATGCAAATTGATTTTATTGAGATGCCTTTGTGTGCTGGTTTGAAATACGTGTTGGTGATTGTGTGTATTTTTAGTCACTGGATTGAGGCATATCCAACAAGGAGAAATGATAGCCTTACAGTAGCCAAGTTACTTCTGAGAGAGCTAATTCCATGTTTTGGTTTCCCGGTCTCTATAGAATCAGATAGGGGAAGCCACTTCAACAACGAGGTGACAAAATTGCTTTTTTCAGCATTAAACATTCAGCAGAAACTACATTGTAGTTATCGCCCAGAAGCCTCAGGACTTGTAGAGCAAATGAATGGAAATTTAAAGTCACGATTGGCAAAAGTATATGCATCAACAAATTTAAAGTGGCCAGATGCTCTACCACTAGTACTAATGTCAATGGGAAGCACTCCTGATGAGAAGACTGGGTTGTCTCCACATGAAATTCTAATAGGGAGAGCAATGAGATTGCCAGCGATACCTGCAAATACACTTGTAGATATTACAACTGACATGGTGCTAGATTATTGCAAAAGCCTAGCTGATGTGCTTCGATCTTTTTCTCATCAGGTGGAACCAGCAACAGTATTACAAATGCAAGGTCAAGGCCATAATTTGAGAGCTGGCGATTGGGTGATCATACAGAAGCATGTGAGAAAATCTTGCCTGGAGCCACGGTGGAAGGGTCCTTACCAGATCATACTTACAACAACGACAGCCGTGAAGTGTGCAGGTTTGCCAAACTGGGTGCATGCCAGCCACACGAGAAAGGTGAATGACCCAACAGAACAAGAAGAAGAACTGTTGAGATTACCGACAGTTGACAACATTGCAAGAAAAGGACAGGAAAGTGAAGAGCCGAATACTGAGAATGAGCAGGATGTGCCTACTCCTATAACAGATGAAAAGGAACAAAATGCAGAAGAACCTGAACAATCTGCAGAAGGAGTAGAAGAAGTGTCAGTTCATGAAAAAGAGAAGTTCTGATCAGAGGAGGGTGTCCTCAGGTGAGAGTGATCAGAGACATTCGGCTGAGAGAAGATCTTCTCAGAGGAGGGTGTCCTCAGTAGCAGGTGGTTTGACATACGAACTGAACAAAAGACTGACCCCATTGGGAAAGGAATTGAGGATAGTCCCGCCCAAGTGGATTATACTCTTCCTGAACCAGTTGGGGGAACGTCGGAAGAAAAAGATTCAAAGTCAAGTGAAGACTCAATCTTGAGAAAGTTGTTAACAAAAAAGACATCGAAAGGACACAATAGGCCAGAGAAAGGTTCGAAGAGTGGAAGAATTAATATAGTACCACCAATTCAGGGGGAAAATGAGTTGAATGAAGGAGAAAAAATTAGTGGAGAAGAGGGTGAAACCAGCAAAAGACCGATAAGAAAGAGAGTTGCAAGCAAGCGATATGCTGTACCAGAATGGGCATCTATAACTATGAATGAATTGCAGGAAGAATTTTTGAGTTATTGTTTTGTTAGAGACACTGATATTTTTTATTCTGGCACGTGAAGACTATGAGAAAAGAATTTGGGAAAAGAAGTTGATAATTATCTGAAAGTCGTGCTTAAGAGAGAGACATTAATAACTGGAATTGACAAACAGATAACGGAACTTGACAAGCTGCTATACTGAAATTGACAAAAGAGACTGTTCTGAGTGAATGAATTTTTGAAAAAAAATAATGATTTTAAAGGGATTTTTGATTGTTTACTTAACTTTTTTTTTTTAAATTAGATTTTTTTTTTTTATATTTTGAATATTATTGAGACCATGAGAAATATTCATAACCAAAACAGTAAAGTTAGTTGTTATAAAGTTTTAGGTGTTGGATTGGTGGTAGTGAGTGTGTTAATGTGTTTATTGTTGTTCATAGTGGGTGACTGTTTATGAGACAAATGGAGCCAACCATACTGCAAAGATTGATAATTCTTTGGGTACAACTGGTACATCACTAACTAAGGATAAGAATAGAATCGATGTCAAATACTTGCATAAAGAGAAAGGGCTTTCCTCGAATGTTTTCTATCGCTAATTGCATGAGTATGTTGAAGTGATGGACGTGAAAGATTGTTATGTATGTACGCAGATTCCTTCTTCAGTGGAAGAAGGAACTATTTACCATAGTTTGCCTGTAACTTATGCTATAAGTTGCAGTCTTTTACTAACACGCTTCTATAACCAATAATATATTCAATATTTCTATTCAAATTATGACATGGTATTTTTATTTGTACCTGTCATAGGTTACTTGAATAGAATAGCCAAAGATAATAACATAGTTATTATGAGAGATTTCTTTGAGCCTCCTTTAACTTTTGGCACTGCATTCGCGTATCGAAATAACTTAACAAGTTCACTAACACCTATAGAGAAGAACTGTTTAGGTAAAACAGAAGATAGATGGAGGGAAATAAAGGTGAGGATAGATAAGGGAATAATTAGTAGAAGACCTGGGATTGATTATGCTGATACTGATATTACTAAACAGAGAAAACTAACATTGGATGCTGAACATGTGGGGAGACTTTGTATATATAGGCCTTGGAGTAAGAATGATAGAGTGTTTATTGGAATGAGTGAGTGTAGACATGTTTTTATGTTTCAGAGTACGTGGGATTGTATGATGAATGGACATCGATCCACTAGTGCCTGGTATTTACTATATTTGTGGAAGAAATGCATATTACCGTCTTCCTAGAGGATGGTACGGAACATGTTATTTGGGAATAGTCTTTCTGAAAATCTATCAGTTGGAAGGCTTGAGTAAATTATCTGAAACAATGAAAATTCAAATGAGACACAAGCGAGAATCAATTTCTAGCATTGTGGGAGACATTTTTGGGGCTATAATTCCTTCAGTGGGTGTAGTTCTGAATTCTATCAAGATACAAAAGTTGTCTACAATAGTGGATAACATGTTGACAAGTTATTCTTGAGCTATCATTCTTCGAGATATAGTTGGCTGCTACAAGAGCTTTGGCACTTCAGAACTGCCTTGCGTTAGATATTTTTTTAGCAAAGGAGGGCAGAGCTTGCAAATTACTTGGTTTGAATCATTGTTGTGCATATATTCCTGATAATTCAGGTAAAGTTAGAGAATTGATTATAAAGGTAACAATTGACAAAGAAGATTTAAAAGAACTAACGGAAACTACAGTTTGGGAAAAAGCTGGCAAGGGAATTGCAGCCGTGGGAAATTGGTTTAGCAATGTGGGAAGAGGTATTATTTTGACAATAGCAAAATGGGTGTCAATAATTGTATTTTCTCTAATTGGAATCTGGGGAACATATAAAATGAAAAAATGTTTGAAAAAGAGAAAGCTGGAAAAGAATTGAAGAAGATTTGATATACAAATGACTACATTTATGGGGAAAATGAAAGGAGAAAGAGTAATAATGTAAAAATAAATGAGACCAGATTTAGAATTTTTGAAAAATAATAAATACATTTATTATGAATTGATGTGATAACATCAGAGGAGGGATTGTGAAAGTGTGAATTTTCTAACATGTTTTATTAATAATTTTGGTACATTAATTGTATGATGAATTTACATGCAAAAATGGGTGACTTTTTAAAATGGTTGCCACAGTCAATTTTTTGTTCTTAGCCGAGAAAATTCTAACAAAATGTTATGGTTATTTTCCATAGTTCAATGCTTACACAAAAGTGTGCTAGATGAATTAATAGATGTGTACACTGCTACACCTAGTGGGTTGCTGCGTTCTGTTTTACAAGGCCATTTTTAACCAAGTTCTTACTTAAGATGAATGTTCTATTGTCTGAAAATGTCACTAATACATGGCTTTCTTCCTCAAGGATGGAAGTGAATGTTGCAAGTGAGAAAGTTTCTTCCTGAGAAGAGAAGTTTAGACGAGATGGAACAATGGAGCCACAGAGGACATGGAAGAGGAAAAGTTACTGTTATAAATATATCCTGGTTAATGTGATTGTTGTTGCATCATTTTAGGTTATCAATTAGAATTATTATTGGCTGAATCGTAACCACCCCATGGTCTGACCAATCAAACTTTTTGAAGATTAGTATAACAACCTGGGTGGGATTTTCTTTAATCAGAAGACTCGAATCTCGAGATTGGATTTAGATGATTTCAGACTCAAGATTTTAGAGTTCCTAATGATTCGAGACATACGAGCAGTTTGCGGTTAATTGTTATTAAGCCTGATTCTCTGAAGACTTACCTGATGGTGTCTCCTTGCTGAAGTAGACTGCATGTTGTTGTTGCCTGGGTAATGTATACAATTGCAATGTTATATGTGTCTCTTTTGCTTTGCAGGTACCAGCTGCAACATATACTGTAACTGCTGCATATTAACAATGTTTTTTTATAATAACCCAAGTTAGACTGATTTTTCTAAATTTGTGGTACTAAATTCTTTTCACATGAAGTCCAACATGTTGATGCTGATTTGTAGTTAATGAGGGTATACACTTTAAATGCTCAAGATTCATATTGACACTCTCTGATTGTTTGTACTAATGTATACTTTGCCATTAATACCGATTCTGGTGTTGCTAGTCAGTGTTATTATTTTGGAGATTATTTATTTGATTGTTTTGATTAAACTCAGATATATAGGACATTCTAATCAACCATTATTAATTCTATATGCTTATCATTTGTGTTTGAGAGTCGTCCTCGTGACATTATCATTGTTAATCCAGGGAAAACAAATTATAATTCTTCTTAATAAATTGGTGTGGTTAGTGTTAGAGGTTCTAGATCTTTAATTATATTAATTATTGTTGTTAATTACATTACTCATTGATGACATCCCCTCATTCCCATGTTGTGTCGATTCATTGACCTCTTGCACAGAATCCACTATTCAGTTTAAGTTATAGCTAGGATTCTGTGGCGCTGCACCCTGTGTGTGTTGTGTCATGGATACATGGCAATGAATGTTTTCAGCATCTATGTGTTGTGGATTATAGTGTGTATGTGGTGTGTTGCATAGTGTGTTGTGCAGGGGGACACATATGGCTAAGGCATAGTGTTTGTGCATGACTTACCTCTATTCCATTGCCATTCTACAATGTCCATTGGTCCAGTGACAGGTCTGTCCATCAGCAATCCAATGCCAGGACACTGCCTGCAGGATAGTAGCCTCTAAATAGGGTTGGTGGGAACGCGCCAGCCTGATGGCTAGGAAGAGCACTCTGTTATGGCAGTCTGTGGCTCAGCCGCAATACATCTAAATACGGCATATGGAAGGCCGTCAACTTGACGTTTTTTTTAGGGTCCGCTGTCGCAGTGGATTGGTAGTAATATTGCCAAGATTTAAATCATGCCCTTAGTTTTCCCAGCCAGCAGATCAGATCCCAAAACATATTCCTCATAGGGAGACAATAGTGAAACATCTAATGCATGGAATATACATAGGTAAGTATTCTATGTGACACAAGACACTGTTGACATCAGTGCCACATCTACTCCAGTGCCACATCTACTCCAAACATTCCCATTTACAAGCCAACATCAAGCCTTCTTGTAATACGTGATATGATGAGCAATATTCCTATTTAAAAACAACAAGTGATGGACAGAATGCTGAACATTGTCAAACACTCACCCCCAGTCACAGATCTGGGTTTAATCCATCGTTTTTTTGCTCACCATGCCACCCCAGTTTGGACCCAGCCATATGCAAATCAGTCTTGACCCTGTTCCTCATGGGAACAGTCCAGCCCGAACTGCCAAGCCAGGTCCTCACTGGACCGGAAACAAGCATCGTGGACCGGTTTTGGGGTTTCACCCCTCATCAGCCAGGCTAGCTTGAATCCAGTGGCATGGGAAGCACGGGACCCACGTCTGGGCATACCCTTCCCACTTAGGGCGACAAAGCAAAAACAACAAGTGATGGACGGAATGCTGAACATTGTCAAACACTCACCCCCAGTCACAGATCTGGGTTTAATCCATCGTTTTTTTGCTCACCATGCCACCCCAATTTGGACCCAGCCATATGCAAATCAGTCTTGACCCTGTTCCTCATGGGAACAGTCCAGCCCAAACTGCCAAGCCAGGTCCTCACTGGACCGGAAACAAGCATCCTGGGACCGGTTTTGGGGTTTCACCCCTCATCAGCCAGGCTAGCTTGAATCTTGAATTTGTATATGGCTGGGTCCAAACTGGAATGGCATGAGCAGCAAAAAAACGATGGATTTAGGCACAGACCACTGTACTGGGGGTGAATGTTTGACAATGTTCAGCATTCCGTCCATCACTTGTTGTTTTTGCAATATTCCTATTTATACATGTCAAATAAAAGTATGACACACACGAGAAGCCAACCCAAAAAATGTTTATAGTTCCACCAAAGCTAATAAGGAATAGTATGGAAGCTCAGATCGACATTTTATACAAGTAACTTTACATGCCCAAAAGCTTTCCTGGGCTCTGCAGAAGAGAGTCAGGTGAAATATCTAGTCAGTTGCCGGGATTAGATCCACCCTCTAGAGCCCCACTTTCACTTACTCAATGCAACCATGTTGCAAACCCACCCAAACAGTGTAGTCATATGAGGGGGACTTTTGGATAATCAAGATGCAAGTTGGGGCCTGATTTAAATATTTGGCAGATTGGATACTCTGTCACAAATGTGACGGATATCTTGTTCACCGTATTACACGTTCCATAGGACATAATACCTACAATATGGTGGATAGGACATCTGTCCTATTAGTGACAGATTATCCCAATCGCCAAGATCTAAATCAGGCCCTTAGTCTACTTAGGGACCTGCAACAATTGTGAATCTGAGTATGGGTTCCAGTCCTCCTGTGATAGTGCATATAATTCATCCATACTCCTTGCTAGAGAACCAAGAACTTGGTCTCTGCTTAATGATTCAAAGTAATGAGTGACCACTTACATGTCAAACCCAGAAGAACCGTGTTTTGGCTGCAAAGTATATTGAGCTACTTGTATTCCTGGGCTCTTTAACAAACATGAAGATGTTGATATGTGGATCAACATCAAGCCATTTGCTGGACCATCACTGTCTTCAATTTGTCTACTTTGTATTATAATGAATCCTTGTGTGTTAGTGTTTTTTCTTTTGTCCTCTTGTAAGCTGAACCCATTGAGAAAATGTCCAATGATTTTATTTAAAAAAGCACCTACTTCCATATTCAGGTAGCAGCTAGAATAATGTTGAAGTGATTAGTGCCATCCTATACAAAAGACTTGCTCTTCGTGCACGTGTTCCATTTACTCTTATACAATGTTATTGGAGGTCATAACAAGTTAATAAACATAATTACTTTGTGTACTATAGTAATTTACTGCAATGGTCATAATATTTGTATTAACTATATTCTAAAAAAAACTGGGTCTGAAATACTATTACTTATTTACTTCTGAGACAGAATGCTCTGTGTGTGGGCAAGTAGAAACCCGTTTTATATGTGCGCTGCATTCTGCATTGAAGCACTGAAGAAACAGTTTTAACATCCTGATCATCGGACACAATAACTGGCATGATCAAATCGTCCATCGTAATCTTAAAAACATATGGAATTTGAAAAGTCTCTGTAGGGCCAAAAATAGCATATGGAACCTTCTCTCAAACAATCCTACCAGGAATTAAAACAGCTGAAATGTTCACCAGGGACAAGTCTCTTTGCACTGCGTGGGAAGACAAATGAAACTTCAATACCTCATCTATCAGTTCAACATCAGAGGGTTCAGGAAGGTAATGACTATTTATAAGCAAGAAGAAAACAGTCAGAAATCCAAACCAAAAGAAGAGATTAAGCAAAGTCAGTATAATCCAAAAATAGGACCGTGGACGGACCAGATAAGTGCATTTAGACAGTGAAAGCCAGTAAAAGGCTTATGTATACCATGAAGAGAAGTGGTAGTTGAATCTGAAGAAAAATTGTAAATGTCGACAAAGTACACAGAAGCTACCTGTGTAAAAACAAGAGCCGCAGCAGATGAAAGAGAACTGGTAGAAAGGTGGTTCATAATTGCTTTGAAAAGTAGTTTAGAACTGTAGACGTATGTCAGGTGCATTTTTTGTTACGGTAACTGGAATCAACAGAAGTTTATTTTCCGCCCTCCCCAACCTAGGGGAAACAATGTGGGTGGTGCTTAAAGCTTGAAGAGGCATTTCCTGTATGGTAATGAGAGGGGATAACTCCCAGTCCCAGCTCCCCTCATGCTGCTGCATCACTCTTGCTACTGTCTTCTCCTTGCTTTTCCCATGTTTTTGAGTTCCCTCTACTTGCTTTTCCCTTGTTTTCATTGCTTTCTCCTTGCTTTTTCTGTTGTTTTTGTGTGCCTTATCCTTGCTTTTCCTTCGTTTTCATTGCTTTCTCTGTGCTTGTTCTGCTGTTTTTTGTGTGGTCTCTCCTTACTTTTCCCTCGTGCTCAATGCTTTTTCCTTGCATTTGCCACTTTTTTTTGGAATTCCTTCTCCTTGTCTTTCCTTTGTTTTTGTGTGCCTTCTCCTTACTTTTCCCCCATTTTTTTGTGAGCCATCTCTTTGCCTTACCCTAATTTTCAGTGCTTTCTCCTTGCTTTTCCCCCATTTTATGTGAGATTTCTCCATGCTTTTCCCTCATATTCACTGCTTTCTCCTTGCTTTTTCCCCTGTTTTTTTGTGTGCCTTCTCCTCGCTTTTAACTCGTTTTCACTGTTTTCTCCTTGCTTTTCCCTTGGCACTCCTGCATGCTACTTGTTCTTTCCTGCCTCCCACCTAGCCCTGCACACCGCCTCCCAGGACATACTTAGTAGAGGCGGTACTGTGACCCCATTGAGCAGGTTGCAGGTCCAGTTCTCCCAGTGCTGCTGAGTTCCTCTTGCTACTGTCTTCTACTTGCCTTTTCTCCCATTTTGTGAGCGTCTTCTCCTTCCTTTTCCCTTTTTCTCATTGCTTTCTCCTTGCTCTTCTCCCAGTTTTTGTGTATCTTCTCATTGCTTGTCCCTTGTTTTCGTGGCTTCCTCATTGATATTTCCCTTGTTGTGGGCTTTCTTCTTGCTATTCCCTCATTTTCACTGATTTCTCCTTGCTTTTTCCACCATTTTTGTTTTCCTTCTCCTTGCTTTTTCCTTGTTTTCACTGCTTTCACCTTGCTTTTTCCCTCATTGCTGCTCCCACATGCTGCCTGTTATTTCCTGCCTTCCTCCTAGCCTCCCCCATTGCCTCTCACTGCCCCTCATACCTCCCAGGACCTAATTAATGGAGGCAAAAGTATGATCCCATTGGCAGGTGCCAGGCCCAGCTCTCCTAATGCTGCTGCTTCGCTCCTGCTCCTGTCATCTTTTTGCTTTATCTCCTGATTTTGAGTGCCTTCTCTTTGCTTGGCCCTCATTTTCCCTGTTTTCTCCTTGCTTCTTCTTCCTTTTTTGTGTTCCTTCTTCTTTCCCTCATTCTCACTGCTTTCTACTTGCTTTTTCCCATTTTTTGAGTGCCTTCTCCTTGCTTTTCTCTCATTTTGTGTGTGCCTTTTGCTTGCTTTTTCCCCCCTTTTTGCATTCTCCTTGTTTTTCCCTTGCTTTCACTGCTTTCTACATGTTTTTTATGTCATTTTTTGTGCGCATTCTCCTTGCTTTTTCCTCTGTTTTTTTGTGCGTTCTCCTTGCTTTCCTCCCATTTTTTGTGTGCCTTCTCCTTGGTTTTCCCTCATTTTCACTGCATTCTTTTTGCTTTTCCCTCGCTGTTCCTCTATGCCGTCCATTATTTCCCACCTCCCACCTAGCCACACACACTGCCTACCAGTGCCACTCCCTCCTCCAAGGGCCTACTTAATGGCAGTCCCAGTGTGACCCCCATTAAGTAGGTCCCATGCCCAGCTCTCTCCATGCTGCTGCATCACTCTTACCCTTGTCTTCTCCTTGCTTTTTCAGTGCCTTAAGACCCTCTTGGGTGATTTGCTGTCCTTTATAAATCCTTGATTGATTGATTGATTGATTGAACTACCCAGAAGTCGTTGAGGCCCACTGTGTAAAATCAGCCACATGGTTAAGTTTAACTTGATCAATTGAGACAAAGTGTTTGTCTTTACAACCAGCAAATGGTGGCAAGATCACAGTCCTGGTACATTGAATTCCAAGGACTGACACTGGTGCATTATATGATGGCCCAAGTTCTCTCTTCACCGCAGTCTTTTCTCAAACTAGATCCACAGATTTTGGAATCCAGCCCGCAAGTGTTGGCTTGTTACCCACACCTACAATGGCACCATATGAAGTGGAATGCTTATATCTGAAGCCTTGGCGTTCCTGCAGGACAGTGAGATGTTCATTTATGCCAGAAGGTGTTTCTGCCACCACTGTGCCAGGACCATCAAGATTGGGGATTTCAGTTGGTTGCCAATCACGATTTCATATGGATTACAGCCACCCAAAATTAATCTAGGCAGATTAATTAATGCTCTCTGGATTACATAAAGGTGGTGGATCCAACTGCAGCTTGGGCCTATTATTATAGCTGTGAAGGATTGCTTTAAGTCTTGGTTCTTCCACTCCACTATCACATTTCCCACAGCATGATAAGGAGAAGTATAATGCACAGCTACATCTAGGGTTCCCAGGGTATCCCTGTAAACCTTAAAGCAGAAGCAGGGCCCTGGTCCTAGTCCTAGTGGAAGCCAGTTACTGCATCTGTCCAGATAAAAACTTGCAAAACTGTAATAACAATGCAAGCGTCAGCTGATCCCTGTGGCCACACCTAAAGACATCTAGATCATGAATCTACAGCAAGTAGGATGTATTTGAATGCACCATCCAAATTCAGGGGGTTGCAAAGTACTAGATATACACACTGCAGAGGCTGCTTTTAAACTAGGAGAGGTGTCTGCTGTGGGTGTTTAATGGTGGGACCTTTAATTTGTTGGCATATGTCACAGCTAAGGACATACTACTTTGTTTACACAGCCCATGCTACAACACCGTTTTTGTAACAGAGAAACTGTAGCTGCCACACCAGCATAGACAGATGCTACCCCCTAATGTACTGCTGTAAATAATTCTAGCCTGCGGTCTTGATTGGGGATCACCTGATCACCCACCCCTGGAATGGTTGCATAAGAAACGTTTTGGGCACTTAAGTGGTAAGACTATTTTGGGGGATATGCTTTTGGTAGAGGGGTGTTGTTAGCTGAAGAATTCATAGCAGCCAGTATTTCTTTATCCAACCTCATATGGGAATGAGTAATCACAGCTACAGTAGCAGTAATGCAGTAAAGTGCAGATTTGGCTACTTCATCAGCCAGTGAATTCCCTACATGTATTTTAACACGTTGGTGACTCAATGTGTGTATTACATGAGTCCATGGTAGACGATCTTTAAGTTCTGCTACCTATCCCCGAAGCACTTTCTGCTTGATAGTATTTCCTTTAGAGTCTCTGAAACCATTGAGGCTCCATTAATGCAAGTTTTCATTAAACAGCTGTACACAGTAATGCAAATGGCACACTATAAGAGTGAGGAATTCAATATCTGTATTTTCCAATGCCATAATCAAAGCTTTTAGTTCAGCCAGTTGTGCAGTGCAATCCCCAAGGGATTTCATGAAAGTTTACTGAGAGTGGATCTCTCCATCCCTCATTACTCCATGAACAGCTGCACAAGCTGTGGAGTATTGCTGTTTACTGCATACAGGAGACCGAGCTGAAAAGTCAGTATATATAATTTATTTATACTGATGAGGAGGCACAATATTAGTGGGCATGTGGTATTCCAGTTCATACTGGAGAGATTCTTAAGTTTGTAATTTAGGCACAAACACATAATCTATGTCAGGGGCAGTCAAGAAAGTGGCCCATTGTATCCGTCTATAATGTAAGGCTTTTGCATTTGTAATGCTAGCCTTTGTGACAGACTCTAAGGCTGGAATGGGAGTAATGACAAGGATGCATTTTCCCCGAGACAGTGGTCTTTCCTTAGTGACAGCCATCTGACCAGCAGTCAGGATTTTTTCAGTGAACACAAATCACATTTCAGCATTGGAATAGAAATGCAATTTATAAGCAATTGGCACTTTGTCACCTTCATTGAATGTGACATAGGTAAAGCCAATGGCACCCGACATTATCTGGTTGACCAGGTTTGTTTTGTTAACACATGTGTTTAAGTGTTTTTGCTTCCAATATGTCAGTCTGTAGTTATCTGAATATTTGTGTGTGTTCTGGTGTCCAATGTTAGCTGGAAAAATGTGGGTGAATTAAATCGTTCAGGGGTTTTATGCATTGTGTATATCTGGTATGTAGGTCCTGCTAAAATTGAGAAATCCTAACAAGGATTGCATTGTTTTACTGGAATTTAATGGTTGTAATTGAGCACGCTTCTCAAGGAAGTGGGGTGCCAGGCTCTTCCCTTCATTTGATAACTCATATCTCAAGGACAGGACACTGAGAAAGGCTATTTTTGTTTTCTTAAAGTTATATTTGTAGACATGTTCTGTTAATCGAAGAACAATGAAATCTACTCTGGCTATTATTTAAGTCATCATCTGTCAGATATATGTCATCGATATAGGACACTGCTTCCGGGTCAATATCATGTAATATTGATGTTGTAATATTGATGTTACACAGGTAGGACTGTACTTATACCCCTGGAGGGGCAGGCAAAAATGGCACTGATAGCCGAGCATGGAATAAGTGGTTAGATCCCTGATTTCAGGTGCTAAGTTTTGGCAGAAAAACTGTTGGAACTATCTAGGGCTGCTATGTATTATTTGCGGACAATATTGTTTGTTAAATCTGTACTGTGTGAGTTTTGTATTCCAAAAATGCATGTATAGCTATTGAAATGCCTGTAATCTAAGACTATTCTATAGGAGTGATCCGGCTTAGCTGCAAGAAACAGGAGGTTGTTCATAGGAGATACACAAGGTTTTGATTACTTCCTAGTACGCGAGTTGTGAGAGAATTTCTCTCACTGAAGCTTTTGCTTTATGTTTTATTGGGTATTGGCATTGCACTTGCAGGCTGGGCCTTTTGGGTATTACATGATAAGGTGAGTCCTTATCCCAGCAGAAATGGTTGTGGTATCACGCTGGTGCCTGATGAAGAGCCCAGTCGGCAGCATATGCTTGTTTTACTTGCTCTGGAATGAGGACTGAGAAAATAGGTAAAATCACACCTTTCACTTGTGGGGGAGTTCTAACAAACACCAATGGCCAATCCTTTTCGTTCAAAAGAATGTCATTAGTGAGTGTTAGTCTTTCCCAGAATTTTACTTTAATTGTCTGCATAGTGTTCCCCTCATGTTACATTTGTATACTCTGTCTGGAGGGGCGACTCCCCTATCTGGGATTTCTACTTCTAGGTATTTGTTAGTTGCTCTCACATCCAGAAACTCTTGAAGATTCTCATAAACTATTGTTACCTATGCCACACTGTCTGGCAGAGCACTGCCCACACTCTGTTCTGCGGAAATATTCTCAGTATGTGTAGCATATTTTGCAGAAATTCCTGCAACCTTTTTCTTTTTGAATTTGGGAAAATGTCAGATGAGCATTGATAGGCCTTTTTCAGTTTCACATACTCTTGTTGTCTGTGCTGAAGGAGAGGGGTGTGTATCATTATACTGATACCTGTCAGGCTGTTTCAAATGATTACAGTTACATAAATTATAATGTTTTTGAGACCTCTATGGCTGCTGTGATTCTCCTTGTCATTTTATTTTGTCTATATTTGATTTATGTTTGTCTCAGCATTTTTTAGAAGACTCATGTGCTTGCTTGTTATTAACCTTTTCAGAATTACCTTTAAGCTGTTCCTTATTTGTTCTGGATCCTAGGTTATCACAACCTATGGATGTATAGGATTCTGCAGTGGTTTTTGGTAACTCGCACTCCTAATCAACTGAAGGAACTTTCTTCAGACATTGGCAAACCGCCAATGCTGCTGCTTCCCCTTTTATGTTTTCTAAAATAATTGAGGATACTATGGCAAATTGCCAAGTTCAGGACAGGAGCAGCCCAATATTCATTTTATATCTGTTTTAACACTTCATGTAAAACAGCAGTAGATGGTGCACCATGAGTTATGGTATATATTACAGCAAATACTTTATCCCATGTTGCACAGCCATCAATGGAGGGTACCATCCTAAGCAGTAAGCACATTGTGAGAATTCTATGTTTGTCTTGCGGTCCCATATGGGGAAAAACTGCTTCCAGCTGGTTTGTTTTTTAACCTATCCAGAACAGAATCTCCTTTCACCAATAATAACATTAATAGTTACTGGGTGAATACCAGGTGTAGCCAATTGTGGTTGGACATCTGGAGCAGCCCTTTTTCACGCAGTGTTTAGGGTGTGGATAGCATTGTGTTAGGCATCTATATAATCTAACTAGAATATTGTAGATAGGCTGCTGCTAAATTCTGCATGTTTCGATATATTGTATAGGCCACTAAAACTGGCCATAGAACCCCATAAAAACCAACGTCCTCCACTATCTGGCACACACGGCAACCTCGGGCTCTTCAGCTCTTTCACCTGTTTGAGGAGGCCTTTGGGTTGCTCCTTAATAAAGCAAAGTCCCTTCATGTTCCTCTGCAAGGTGATACCACGGCGATAGGCTGGAGCTCGAGCATCCCTGTCCGTTGACTCAGTTTCAAATACCTAGGTATACATGTGGCGACTGTGCAGAACATACCTGAGCCCTCAAGTTGACACCCCTCCTCAAGAGCACTAAGGCTAGCCTGACTGCATGGTGTGATCTGCTCCTGAACCTCCTTGGTACAGTTGCACCGATATAAATGATGATACTCACTCACTTTCACTATATACTACAGAACTTCCAGCTCCATGTCACTAATACCTGTATCACAGAAATAACATATTTTCTTCGCATCTTCCTTTGGCATCGGAGTCCGCCCTGAATAGCCCAGAACACATGTCGCCAGTCCATTTATGAAGGAGGAATTGGGGCAGTGGACATTTGCCTTTATTACTGGGCACCCCACCTTCTTGTCTTAATGATTGGTTGACGGGGGCGGGAACAATCCAACATGCCAACTGGAACTTAGTGACCTTGGGTTGAACGGGGTAATGCACTACCTGTATGGGTCTCCACTTTCCTCCACACTACCTTAGGTGTCCAAAGTGATCTTTTATTTTGGCCGGGCTCTCTTAGATTCTTAGGTTGGAACAGGTGCCTAAGGGGTAAAACTCCCTGCTGGAGAGGCCAGTGGCTGGAAAAGCTGGCCCAACTCGACTGAGTCCACGGATGGTATCTCAAAGGCATTTCTACTTTAGCCAATGTTTGGTGCAGATCCACTATATGTTCCTTTGCCGAGCTTAGGGCACAAATTTCTTTATCTACCACTCAGTTCCACTGTTACCTATAGATGCATCACGTTCTTGACTCTTACACTGCAGAAATCCAGGACCTCCCAGACTTTAACCCCTCGAAGCCCAGCTGATGCTAGAGAGACAAGGCAAAAAGGGAGTTTCCCAACTTTACCAGGCACTGGTGAGTAACACCCCAGGATCCTTAGATTCACTGTGCCTACTGTGTGAGGCATGGATTAGAGAGTTAGACAAGGTTGAATGGCGGGAGGTCTTCATGGTCCCCAAAGAGCTGGCAATATTGGCCTGTTTGTGCCTGATACAGTTCAGCTATCTATCTGCTACAAAGCTATATGACTCTCCAGAGGTTAGGATGTGCACAAATCATTACAGATCATTACAGGTCCAAGGTGCCCTTGCTTCCAATCCTTAAAAGCTTATTTTTTTCACATGGTATGGCTGTGCCCCCCAAATCAGATCATATTAGTCCCAGATTGGCACTACCGTGTCTGCAGTCCTGGATACGCCTGTACAATTAACCCCTTAAGTGGCTCTGTTGGGTGTACTGGGTGGGCCTCGGGAACATTAATTGGATGAGCGACTCTGATAGCCAAAAGAGATATTGCCTGTGTTTGGAAACACCCTTCCCCACCAACCATGAAGCACTGGGATGTACTGATGTGCTAAATTAGAGGAACCAATTTATATCACCAGGAGGTGCCTTGCGAAGTTCTTTAAGATTTGGGAAGATGGTGAGACTACTATGGACTAACTTCCACATTGGAATCCTTGGCCAGTCATACAATCTAAACATTTGGGGGAGACGGGTGGGGGTGGGGACGGAACAGGGACCGCTGGCTTAAAGTTTTATCATTGGTGTTTTTTTGTTTTTGCCTATTCTATTGGCTCTCAAAAACATAATAAAAAATGTTTATCAAAAAAAGAACTGGGAAACTAAGATACTGTGTACAGTGTTCCTAGCCTTGAATAGAAAGTACTGAGTACATGTTCTGCAAAGGCTAACTAAACCAGCAACTCATACCACATATTCCTAGAAAATTATCAAGCAAGTAATATGTGTAAAATGTTAATGCTAAAAGCAGTGCAGCTAAAATACATAAAATATGAAGTACAAGAAGAAGTGAAAACTAGGGGGAACCAACTCGAGTCCACAAGGTCCTCAGGACAATACAGCTCCCTCTATTTGCATGTGAGTGGGGCTTTTGCCAGGTACTAAAACTTTAGGCAGTGTCATATGTATATATACGTGTGCATGCGTATCAGGATATATTTAGATTTGTTGCTATATATGCATATGTTTATTTCAGGTATTTGTTAAAAAAATTATAAAAAAATAAAAATAAACTCCAAAAAATCCATTCCCTTTAACCATCATTCCATCCCTTCACTCTGACTCATCCCAAACCGTTCTGATGACTGGGAACTCCCAAACAACCTCCTCAAACCTCCCCCTCCTTCTTATCCAATTCAACCAATTAGCAGACGCACTTGTCCACTACTCCCAATAACAACTCACAACTTCCCTTTTGTAATCCATTTCTATTATTCTGACCCTACTCAGCACACTACTGAATGTAGGAGAACTCTAGAGCACAAACATAACAAATTTACCACAACTAATCCACAAGAAAAATGTAAGCAGATTTTACTGATCTACTAACTATTCAACTCTAATTCTTGGGTACAGGAGTAGCAGGCAACTCACCACAAAGTGCTTCAATGACTCACATTGGGTGGTAAATGCTACATAAATGCAGCTAACAATTACATTCAACCAATCCCTCTGTGAATCCCAAGAAATGAAAAAGGAAGAAATTATGTAGCTTTTCACTGGAGTCCAAAAGTCCCTCAAGTGTTAAGGTGCCCTACAGCCAAAAGCACAGCAGGAAAGTCTTATAAGGATTTTCAAGAGTCCTAACAAAATCAGTTAACTTGTTCATGAAAACATAAACAAGACAAATGAGGCCTACTCCTACTTACATCTCATACTATATCTTCCAATAAAAAACAGACCAGAGAAAGAACAAAATCTCATCAAAAACGATTACAAAGTTGGTAGAGGTATGGGTTTCAAGAGGAATAGAAGAAAAATGGGCATTTGATACAGAAGTCTGTTCATCTTCTTTTTACTCACACCTCTTGCTTGACCACACAGATACTTTTTGTCTATTCAGTATATTTCTAAAATGAGAATGTCACTTGAGTGCACTTTGAGGAATAAATCCATACTACAACCCCTCACTAGAAGCCAGCAGAAAATTGTCTTTCTAGTTTCTTCTGTTAAGATCTCAGGCAGCATTTCACAGTGTCTGTCCACTTGAAGCCATGGCTTAACATCTGGGTGGTTTTCGGGGTCATGTGAATACAGCACCTCTGCCTAAGAAGATGAGGGTCAATTCTATTTAAGCCACCACCACAATTAGAATCATTCATAATAGTTACTAGATATTGGCATTGGTTCCTGAAAAATAGAACTGATAAGAGCAGAGGTAGAAAAATATCTGATCATCATAAAGACATCAAGAATTCTGGGAAGACAGCACCAGACTGCTTAGCCCAAGAAGCCTCTACATCACCCTACTCTTCAGCATCCTCATCTGGAGGTTCTATCCAGAATATCCTAGAAAAGTAGAAGGAGGATGAAGCAACAGAAACATTAGTTAAGGATTTCTTACCCAGATTCCAGTGGCAAGGAAAACTTTAACTACAAGCTGTTCATGGAGCATATGCTATAACTGTATTCCTAGGATTCAGACATTATGAAGCCATTTGACTTTTACTTTGTTTTCAATATAACGGAAAGGAATGACAAAAATCTGGGCAAAAGTTAAGGCAAGCATGGAAAATCAAACAGTACTGAAACATCTACAACACGATCAGCTCAGCCTATCTCAGAAAAAAAGGTATGTTGGGCTAGAAGGAGAGCAGGAATGACTGTGGGTGGGTAATTCATGGGGCCATGTATTGTAGATATCTTTTTGGTGGGCTGAGTTTAAGCAGTTATAATCTAGTAAATGTCTAAGCTCTCAAAAAAACACCAGGTGTCTCACAACTATTTTGGACCATGGTGGAGAAGGCACTAATTGCCTCTCTGGTGGATGAAGCAAAGGCTTTGAAAGACAAAATCATATATGTGAGCCTTCAGGCCCCTGGGAATCCACTACAGATGGTTAGGGCCTCAGACACAAACTTAACCCAATAAACATCTTCTGAGTCAAAGGAATGTCACTGACTCCACTGGGATAAAGGAGTCAGAGGCACCACAAGACAGATCACTATTGAAAAGTCTACTTCTCTCTCCATTCTCACTTACTCTGTCCTCTTATGTTTGTATTATGAGGTGCAGTATAGAAAAGAGAGTAATAATTCTGGGTGGAACATCGCTATAAGCCATTACAATAACCTAGTGTGTATGGTCTCAATGATGGGCCTGAGGACACCGGACATGGTTTTACCAGGTGTGGGTCCACACTTAGTGAAACTGTGGCAGTGATAGGGTAGGGGCTCGCCTTAGCCTGAAACCTACAGCACGATTGGAGGGCACAGACTACTCTACTCTGGCCTACCCTAATACTGTCCTCACTTGTGCTGACCTCCTGAGCTCACACACACACACAGCAGGTATCAGATCTTCATCTCACAGTTACTGCTAGCTCTGAGTAAGTGGAAAATGTAGTCGGATTTGTCCACAGAATTGGGGAAAGTCAATAAAAGGGGCCTGGAATTCACAGTTCTGGCCAAATATTCACCATTCCAGTGACAAAATCTATGATTGTCAGATTTTGGTGTGAGGATACTGGCTAGAATCATGCATCACAGCTCACCTACCAGCATCATCATATCAAAATCTGACAGATTTATAAGGGGAGTAAGTCTAGTCAAACCTTGTAAGCAGAAGTATAGTTTTATGAATTATTATGACCTCCAAAAAGCTCCCACAGTAACTTGGCCATCATGGAAGATAAACTCAGGGAACAATAAATGCTCATCACTATGGTCTGTGTTACAAAGCTTAAAACACATGTGATGACTTCAAAACATTCTATAATCCCAGTCAAAAAGGAAGTCTTAGACCTTGGTAAATGAGTCAAGAAACATTATGATGACCAAACTGCCTAAATCTGGGATGGAGAGTCTGAAGGCAAGCAAAGGAAACTGGGTCACGGTTGTTAGAAACGGGTTCTTTTGCTTCTGAGGTCCATGCATCCGCACACTGTGGCCATCCAAACTTGGAACTGAGTATTCCTTTTAGGATGTCCCAGTCAGGGCAGTGAGGCAGAGCTTTCCAATGTTTCCTCGAAGGGGTGGGGCTGTAGGCTACAAAATCTGGAATCAGCAATGCAATAAAAAGCACTCAATATATCCACGTTCACTCTGTGCTGTCTTTACATAGAAAAGTACTTTAATTCATGTACAATTAAGTACTATGCACCACATTGCAAAAATGTACAAAATGAATGCTGGAAAAATGCTTTGAAAACACATTTTCGCTGTGAAAATGTGAAAAAAGCCATGTACATAAGCTTTGACATGCCCACCATAACAAACAGTAGAAAAAAACATTCTACTGAAAGACATATTTTAGCTATTAAATGCAGCTTTCTAGAAATCACACGGGACCCAGAAATTAATTGGGTCCAGACCCTTACATAGCACACCAATTTAGTCCTAAGAGTACTTCATCTTTCTTAAAATCTCCTGCTCCTTTTAGGCGGGACCACCAACGTGTAGTCAATATTTTTAGGCCTTCACATGAGTTTATGTGGCACTCCTGTTTCCCAGCTATTCCTTTGATTCAACAGTTGTTTCCATCTGGCAGTGGTGCAGACCTCTCGCCCAGCTCCTCATCTGGCCAATATAAGTGAATAGGCAGTGAAACTGGATGCATCATCCTCCTCACCTGCTTGCATTGATCTTACTTAGCAGCATGACACCTATTGTCAGGAAGCGCCCCTCCAGATAGGTGCAGTCTATCTCCACGGCCTCAGGGCCTCCTCCAGTAGAATAGTAAGGCAGTTCCACTACCTCTGTGGGCAATATGTTAACTTAGCATGATGGGGGTGATCCAGCTCCAATGAGCTCCCTGCTAGTGATTCTGAGATCCCTTCTGTATTCAAAGATGCCACAGATACCCCCAAGCTCCAGGGCACTTGCCATGGTTTCTTCCAGCTTCACACATGAGTGACTAAGTGAAAGCAGGATATCTCTCTTGCTTGTAGTGTACCACCAAGATTCTTCATATTGAGAATCTTGGCCGGAAATTGTTTCCTTTCCATGGAGAAGCCTAATCCTTGAAGTTAGGTCTGTGGTTCAGTGGATGTTTTAACTGCCAGCTAGCCACCAGAGTATTTAGCTCATAAGAGTAGCTCAAAGCCTGAATTGCATGAAGACTTGCTCAGAAAAATATAAGGACCTGGAAAGATCAGTGCCAAGCATGGCAAATGCTCTGATCACTATGGCTGCAGGGTTGTCCCTCCTGGTTACCTTTTGCTTCTTGATGCATGTTTTACCTGCCCATGGCTCCATGCTTCTCATATTGGCTCTCTTTCAGCTTCGTATACTAGAATTTACCTCCTCTGGTTCAAAGCGACCGTTATTGCTTCCATATAATTTTTGGAAGCATCACAGTGGCTACAGGAACAAGTTACCTGTAGCAACCTCAACAACAGAGAAAGGTGCGCCCGTTGCTTCCAGAATTTGTCAGGAAAGCCAAGTCAATTGTTTTCCGACCTTGTGCCAGTCAGTAGTTAAGATTTAGGTATTCTTTATCCAAAGGTTCAAAAAGATTAAACATTACAGACTAATCAGTAATCATCTTAGACTCAGCCGAAAAGAAAGGAAGCATTTCTTTTTTGGTTTCCCAGTTGAATTATAAAGCCTTAATTAGGCCAGAATCAATTTATTCTGGGTCTCATCTGACAAAGACTACCTATGAACAGATGCAAAGCTAAGTCAGACAATAGCCTTTCACTTACACCCTAGACATGTGTGCATACCTGGGTATACAAGTGTTCATGTTTAACCTGCTCATAGCCTCTTATGTCAGCTGCACAGCTGCTACCTAATTTTAAAAGGTAGGCACTGGCTGTCACAGCTCAAACCCATTTTAATGAGGCACTTACATTGAGTAAGACTTAAATAAGGAGATTCCACAGCAAAAAAGAAGAACCCTGGAGGTTTTCAATGGTCAAACACACTTCCTCAAAAAGTCATTTTCTGGGCTCAGTGTTATAGGATGAAAGCCTAGATAAGTTGGAAAAGTAGGACATTCAGTTTGACTATATTTTGATAGGGTGAAGGACCAGCAATTTTCAGACATTTTGAGCGGAAGCTGGAGGCTTTTCTTTGCCACCTTTGATATGAACTTACTGTTGTGAACACAATGGAATTACTTTCCCATTTGAGTAAATATAATTCCTCCCATCGTGTAATCAAAGTTTTATACCGAAGAAAAGGACATTAGCTTCCCCCATTAAGTCTCCTTTTATTACTTCTCCGTTCACTTCTATTTTCCTAGATTGTGCTGACATTGTTGGTCCTCTTTGCATGCAAAGGGCACTTGGCAGAATGCAGAATACAATTGTTAATTCATAAATCAGAGATTCTTTGTTGCTGTCCTTTCTAAAATATGAGGTCCTCGTGTGCAATTCTCCAAAGTAAACAGAACACTAAGCAAAAATAAGTCCTTTCTACCTTTGCATGTCACCTTCTACAGCCGCAGACCCCTCAAAGGTCTGGAGACAGAAACAATTGTAAACATTATTAAATTCAATTGCACTCTTTTTACAGTGCCCAGAAAGAATGAAGGTTGAGTATTGATGCTGGGAGAGCTATTCATTCCAAACTATTTTACCAGCAAGTATAAGCACAATAGGACACGAAGACCTGATTTGAGTTTGCTGGGGAACGTACTCCATCGAAATCATCTGTCTGCCAAGCCCTTGTTCCCTCTACTGTATTCTGAGTTGGTTAGATTGTTATCCCTCCGACGGCAGTGCCCCTGCTGGCTCTACCATCTGATCCATGGTATCAGATGGAAAGAAAGAAAAATAGTAGAAAACTGCCAGGGTGTAGGGGTCATTAGTGTCTGTTTTTCAAAAACAAACTCTAGTTTTGGGAGCTTGTTTTTTAAAACCAAAATATCTTGGCGTGCAGCCACCTGAAAGACGCCTTGCAGTGTCTTCAGAGGAGCCACCAGCTGGACCTGCGGTGATCTGTAAATATGGTTGGTGGCAGTCCATCAGGAAGGCTGATGCAATCTCCTCCACCACCCAGTGGGCGGCAGGTCGCTGGCAGGAACCTCAAAAGCCTCCTATTTCCAGAAAATTCAGCCGGTGGATTTTATTTTGTATTTGACTATTCCCCGACAAACCAGAGGATTTTCATTTACCATAAAACTCTCAATCAGGTTTACTTCAAATATAATATTAAACTTTTTATCATAACAATATGATAACGTTATGTGAGGTTTTGTCAGTTTTGACTGTTCTTTGAAAACACTTTTACAAAATATACATTTCAATGGATGGTCTAACGTTTCGTGTATAGCTTCATATAAAAGCTAGGAGGGATATATTTTGCTATGAAAAATGTAAATGATTTTAACAAGATACGGGCAAAAGCAATTTCTGTTCATTTTCCAATTAGTTTTAATATTTTCTTGGCGATTTATGTGAAAAATTCAACCACGTCAATTACGTTATACATTGTCTGGATTCATAGAGTATCCAAATATTAGAGTGCACAATTATTCTACGCTCTCTGTCGTTTTCAGCAAATATAAGTGATCTAAATGACCAGGTTCTTAGAAACGCATGATCATTTACACGATTATAATTATTTTCTTGCTGTCTAATACAGACATTAATAGCAGTAAATTGGCTGCCCAGACATCATGACCCCAAGTCAAATGGAATTAAACAGCTGATAATGCCCGGCAGCATTACCATTAAGGCTGTTAGCACCCGGTGTTCTCCCATCGCAAATGCAAATGTGGCTTGATGTTTTTTCAACCCTCTGCTCCTGTTTGGTCTGCATTTCTTCCCAAGTCATTCCATTTCCGGACTCTAGATGGCCTTCACTTTCTAAGCATGGCGCAAAGGTCACTAAAACTTTAAACTCACTCGAATTGTTTCTCTCTGCCATAAACCAGGAATTATTTGCATTTTATTCGATCTGACCTATTCGCCTTCTTCCCATCCTGTTACAGAAGGGAATGAATTAAGGGCAGCTGAACAGCTATATCTCTTGCGTGAACTTACTCCACTCTGCTACTCCTTCAAGACTGTACAATAGAAGTAGATGGAAGACAGACCCTCACTTTCTGCAATCGCTTTTTCAGGGATGCTTGCCTTTCTCGACTCTTCATTCGAGCTCTACCCTTTTGCTACAAGTTACTAAAGAACACAGGCCCAGTGTAATGACAAATCCTTTTCTCCTATTAATGCCAAGATTTGGAACAACCTGCCGCAGGTTTCGAACTTCATGAAAACAAGGCACCACTTTTGGAAGGGATTTAAAGCCTTGCTTTTTACCAAATTTATTTTTGAGCTTTGCACTGTTTATTTCTGGACCCGCCTCCTTCAAAGATGTCTGCAGTGGATACATGTGCATCCTTGGTGGACATTTTTTAATGCATTTATATGCTTGGAAGACATCTAAGAATGTGATTTTTTAAACTAAAACAAAATCTATAATAGATATGGGCGACCATTTTGGAATGTTCAGAAAATAATTTTAAAATTTAAGATATAGGTTTTAAGATGACTGCCTAACATATAGCACAGCTGACACCCACAAAGTTAAAAAACAAAAAAAACACGTGGACTATGGGGTCAAGAGAAAACTGGGTGTAGTATTGAAAAGGGGAAGAGAGGAGGAATTGGGGGAAAAGGGAGCTGGGAGCTGGGAGGAAGAGAGAGAGGAAAAAGTTCCCCTTGCACTGAAAAGAAGCAAGCTCTGACATCACCAATGGAAAGATACCTCAGTCAACTAAAACGCTGACAAAAATAAAGAGGAAAGCCAGGGCAGAGAACTGAAACAGACGGAAAACAATAAAATAATGAGCTAAGTGCTGCCCTAAGCCCACTCTAAGTATGTTTTGAGTATTAAAAACAATAGGTCTTTCCAAACCAAGACTAACAAGCAATTACAATGCAACGGGTCTCGCGTTTGCTCAAGTTAGAGCTGATCGCGTTGTAAACTCCTAACCTGACTTTTCACCTACAAAAAGTGCATTTATGTACATAACCCGAAAAAGTGAAATTAACTATGTAAAGCGCTTGACTTCTGCCAAGCGAGATCGCGCTCATAAATTAGAGAAAAAGAAGTCCACGAGCCCAATGGAAAACAGCGAGCCTCGCATGTTTTCTGTACTTGGTCGCTGCGCTGGAGGAGGGCTAGCCACCGGAAAAGGCATGCGTGCCTTCAACTAATGAAAGCAAGCAGGTTTTATTAGGCAAGCCCACGAACCAATAAAAAATACTGACGTGAAGTTGACAGGGCTCAGAGCCCTTTTCTAAATACTAGAGCGTCTCGCTGCGATAAGCATGCGCGAGCGCATGCAACGCAGGCTCGACCCTAAAAAAGGGAAGCAATTAGTAGTTTAAAGTATTGTGTAGTTTAAGCCTGGCTGCGTGATTAAAGTGATCTTTGGAGGTTAACAAGCAAAGAGGTCAGATGTGAATTAGTAAACGGCACTAAAGCACTTAAACCACTTTTTCTATAGTTACTGACTAGAATCTTAATGTAAACATTTTTCGTTGCTTTTATAGCTTTCGATCTACTAATACGTTGAAATATGTTACAGTGAAAGCTTGGAGACCAGGCCTTAGGAGTCTCAATATTGATTCGTATCGCGGAACATTATTTGGATTTCAGGCCACTTCCATTCACACGTTTTCTATTTCAGATTTACTGCTAATGATATCAATACAGGATTCAAAGCTTGAAAAAAGACGTTTTATACTAGGAGATCATGGGGGTATGGGAGCATGCCACTGTATCCATCCCTTGATGCAGGCCAACAGCAGTGTACTTGGAACTGTCAGCTGTGGCATGCTGGCGAGGTAGACGTCGACAGGAAAGCAACGACTAAGCATATCAATTTGCCTTTTAAAATGAATATATTTATCAGTGTGCCTATCAGAGAGAGACAGAGAAAGGCTGATTAGAAGACTGGTAGCGTCAGTGGAATACTGGCATTTTTCAGTCTAGAGATATGAAGGGTGCTTTTGAATACCCTTCGGATTTCCTTACTGAAAATCAATAATTAAAACCATTCCAACTTCTGGGTTAAACAAGCATTTGCAATGCAATAGGTCTCGTATTTGCTTGAGTTAGAGCTATTGGTGTAATACATAAGTGGCCTTTTCTTGCCACATAAATTGGCCAACCCTGCTACATAATTTGGTCCTCCCTTCCACATAATTCCAGTGGCCCTGCATATAACTGAAGCACTTCGAATTACCTTCTCCCCCTATCTGCCTCAAGCATTGAAAATATGCTATTATTTATTATATGTTTTGATATTATTATTTTGGGTCCCTCCAACCTAGTGTAGGGAGCCAGAGATGACCTAGACAGAAAGAACACATTGTAAAGTGAGTTATGGGCAAACATGTTTTGTAAGAGGAATGCCCTGCCTGTAGAGGCCAATAATAGGCTCTTGGATGGGGGCACCACTCACAGGGTTCATAAGCAAACATGCCCTGCTTTTCCCAACAGTCAGTTTCATCAATATTGTCTTTGCAGGCCATTGCACATCAGAAGGGACTGTGTGTCTGCATTGCTTAGATCAAATCAGGTGTGTTTAGATGTCTAAACGTTCTCTCAAATGGCAGCTAACCAAAGGAATCCACCTCCTTGTGAACTCAGTAAGATTAAGACAGTTCTGCTTCAGGAAGAAACATGCTGTGTGTTTCTGTAGCATTCAGAATCCTTGCTGTAAGCCAAGCTACCCTTATAGTAGCTAGTTGCCAATGATGTTGCGATGTGCCTGTTAAAATGAATAAACATATAACATAGCATATAGAACATTTGATGAGCACTTTAATATTTACTGGCTAATCCCGGAACAGCTCAGGACTAAGTCCTGCAAATTAAGGCTCCAGGAGTCTGGCTCTGCCAGAAATTGAGTTTGAGGATTATGCTTTGTGAGACGTATTTACCCATCTTATGTAGGTCTATTTAAATCAAGCAGACATCATCATTTTTCTTGTGCAATCCAGTAATATCCAACAACAGCTTCTACAGAAAGTAACAACTTGAATGTATTTAGCCAGTAGGAAGGTGTCTGCATATTACAAGCTATCAAGGCTTTGCTTTGCATGCAATTTCAAAGGAAAAGACTTCAAATTCCTTCCATTGTTCCTAATAAACTGAATACAACAATGAGTGAGAAGCAGTAAAGTCACTGGTTAAGCAAGTGGCAAAGATCTGGACTTCTGGCCAGGAATCACGTCACTGATCACTTTTCTCCTTAGACCTCTTTTCAGCTCAATTTTTGTATCACAAAACCTTGGCTTCCTCTCACTCTGTTCTCCCATAAACGCTGACTCTTTTGTCTTTAGAGGTTATGTGTAGTTAATAGGACATAATGCATTCTATAATGTAACAACAGTTTTTTTACGTGCCATGTGTCTGCTGCCTATACCTGGGTAGCATGTAAGTTTTGATTTTTCATACCAACTTAAAAAGACAGTGTAAGGGCTCTGGCTGACAACGAAAAGTTCAACCTTCATCAGATGAAGAATTTCAGACTATATTCACAGGTAGGCAAGATGGAGGGAAAGATCTCCAGCTTGGTTTATTTGGCCTCAAATAGCCATGAAGGGCACTTATAATTTGTTCCTTATGGAGCGCAGAAATAACTAGGAACAACTGAGTGCTGGAAATAGTAGGGAATGGGGAGCAATTATAGATTTCATGAGGTGGATGCGGAACAAATCTTGACTGTGAACAAAGAGTACAGCGCACTGAAAAAAGTCACCTTTAGAAAGAGTTGTTAGCAAATAGCATTAGTGTACAAATTAGAAAACACATTTTCAGATCGAGAAGAGAAAATGCGGTGGAAAACAACCACTCAATAGAAAAAGGGATAATGAGTGAAAACACAAATGCGGCAGAGCCACTTACATATGTAAAAGTACATAACTGGCCCTCTTAGGATTGGGTTATGTCATGCAGATTTGTAGAGCACACTATCACCCAGGAGGGTATACTGGCACTGATACCACTAGCACCCATGGATCTAAATTTCCTGTCTGAATAGATAGGGAAAAGCATTCTTTGTCCGAAGGACACTTTCTACAAACATACTGTGGGATTACGTTATAATTGCCACTTTTTTTGTACTAATGCAACATTCCATTTTTTCCCCAAATTTATAAAGAGCTCTTAATTGGTATTTATTTTGTTTTAAAATGCTTTCAATTGTAGAAGACAAAAAAACAGAAGTATGAGGGTCTTAGTTTGGACTGTTATTTCTAGAGTCGAGTGTGGCCCATGGCAAAACAAAGGAGTTCAAATAGTTGTACTTCGTACTGCAAAGCTAATTTGTTATTTATTTTAAAGATCTAGCATGCATGCCACCAATTCACAACAGATGCTTATAGCCCAGTAATGGCGTGATGATTAATGGCATCACAGGCAATTCACTTATCTATGCTGCTACCTATGGGCGGTACCTTAAAGCAGCTGCCTTACCTTGCACAAACTAGGATTTACAAAACTGAACAAGAATATGGAAGTGCAAACATATAAGTACAGCCTGTGCAAGGAGGTAAAAGTAAACTAATATTTTAAATGGAAATGTGTTCAGATGTCAAACCTGGTGTGTGTTCTTTCTTTTCAAGCCTGTCAGGCACCAGGACCAGTCACGCCCCCACATAAACAATAAAGCTGCAGGAAAATGAGTGGAAGCTGCAATGTTGAGTCTGAGGTATGTATAAAATGCCTTGCAATGTTTTCATTATATTGTTCTGAATTGAAGCCATAAAACGACCTCATCAATCATGTTTTGGTCAAGTTTCGCAAGAATAATATATGGCCGATTAAACTCTGAGGATCTTCCATGGGGTGTCTGGAGGGAGGGACAAAGCGTATCAAGGCGTGCAACTCTTTGGGTCTCCTTGCAGCGGTGGATGTGAGATGGAAGTGCCTTGGCAGCCACAAGATTCTTGTCTGATTGCATCTGGCAGGTGAGACGTCTTTTGCAGATTAAAAAGCACGGACAGCAGATCGCTGGCAATTTGTGGGCTTTCCAGGAAAATGCAGCAAAGCTGCATGGTGCTACAGTGCCAAGCTGATGCTACAGCCCCCTTCCTCTCATGGCAGAAGATAAGACTTGAAGGTTTGGGACATGCCACACACAAATACGTTTGTCTATAGTTTGGCCCTGAGATAGGAAAAAACAAGGAAGGGCAGGAGCCAGGCAGCTCAGAAAGGGCAGTGAGAGAGCTGACAAAGAGCAAATGTGACCAAGATAGCCTGATGTACAGCCTTGTTTACAGAGAAACTAATCTGAGAGCAAGAACGCTCTGCAGATGAAAAGGGAAGCTTCACCAAACACGAGCAGGAAGCGAAGGAAAAAAAGTACCCTGAAGAACAGATAAAAAGGACAAAGTGCAACTATACAGTAGTTGGTCCCTGCTCTTAAAGAGAAAAAGGAGGGACAAAGAGGAATGACTGACCACTAGCAAGAAAGGATTTTTAAATGACACCAAAACAAGCAAATAAAATGACTTTAAGCCCACAGAAGAAGTATGCTTAAAAGTATACAAAAGGCCGTACGCTTACGGTCGACCTAAAAAGGACAGACATCCTTAAAATGTAAACTACATTACAAAATATTTTAAAAAACGAACATAGTCACAATAACATGACATTTAATCTTTCTTAATTTTGATTTCAGACAGTTTCTTAAATGCTATGGGGACGAACTTTGCAGCACAAGTCATCACAAGACAATAGTTATTATTTAAACAGAAACTGATTGCATTTATACAAGTTTTAATTGCATAGCTCACAAATTGTGTCCTAAAAATAGTCTTCTCTCTCTTATTAAACATGAGAGCAGCAAAGGATAGTTTGAAGCGTGTCAGTTTTTATATTCACACAACCCTCTTTCAACTGAATGATTCACTATTTTTCTCGAACTGCACCTAATTTAGGTAGGGAAAAGCAGAAGGCACACCTGGGCAATGCTCTGCCTATTGAATCAATTCATTGGTACAGCAAATAATATCCTTGGTCATTGAATGATCAGATTTAGTAATAATATCAACTTTATTCTTCTTTTCTTGGAAATCTGGTGAAGTGACTAGCTGATTTAGCTAGTGCCTTAAAGGTCTAATATGAGAAGCTGTTCGCTAGAATTTCTTTTTCCTTCAATTGCACGATAAATCCAACTCGTGCAAAGGTTTTCCTATCCAAAATTAGCAAGATTACACATTTCAAAGAGCCTTGATGTGCATTGTTAATTTCATGACATTTCAACTAGGATGCCTTGCAGATTAGATTGTGTCTGATTAGCCCAGACTGTGATGGAATTTGAGATTGGATAGCATTTATTGGCTAGCCAAAGAATTGACTAAACGTTGAACACTATCACATCCAAACATTTGGCTACCCTTCATTTAGATCTTAGTGTATTTCAATGAAGCATTAACTTTGACTTTTATGACTTAAGTGTTTCCTCCACTGTAGAGCATTCTAATTTATACTATAATGTGCTCAAAGCCCAAGGTATGCTGCATCAGACAATAATGCTCCCAGGTAGCTGTAAAATGACGCATAGTTCAGTGTTTATCTCCCAAATCTCTTGAGTAATCCAACTTTTGCCACGCGCCAAAATAACCTAGATCTTGTTTTTATTGGCCACCAGTTTATGGACTCTATTATACACATGAAATGACTATATAATTTGCTCTCTGAATGACCTTGATGCGTTTTGATCCTATTTTTGATGGGAGCGATCTGGTTAATTGAAGAGGTTTACCCAAATCTGCAGTACAAAGGCTGAACAACATTGCTGTTAGACAAACACTGCTGCTTTAACCTCTTATTTGTGTATAGAGACAGACACTAGTGTCTCTGCCAACCTTCACTCCAACCCAGGACCCTGTATATGGGCACCCTGCTGCTCTGAGCAGTGCATTTGAGATGCTTGTGGCACATACGTTTCCCCACAACAAACTTTGCTGTTCTCCATCCATTGAAACACTTTAGTCAATATAACACATATACAAGCAGTCTTTATAATTTTTTTCACAATTATTTTTATATCGTATTCTCTATTCACAACTCCTTTACAATTCTAACCAACATGTTTCATCATTGGATCAATTTCCCATTGCCTTCTACAGGGCTAAAGTAAACACATTATAGCAGTGGTTCCCAAACTTTTTCGATCCCCGGCTCCTTTGACCTATTGGCCGTGTTGGCCACGGCTCCCCATTATGTTACTTTTTTTTGGCGGGTGGGGGAACGTAATCCCAGCCTGTACCCGTACCTACACTATTTACAGTTTGACTTCTTAATTCTCTCGTTCAGGTTCCTGAAAACCATTTATTTTAAATTATTTCTTTTCTTTTGTCATAGGGATATTATTAATGGTACTCTGGCGCCCTCCGCTGGTCACAATAATTAATGCAGGGGGTTTTGTTTCCAAAACCACGGTGAAAAGCTACCGATTAAAAGCACCTCCGAGTGGTTTCCAGACTGTGTGCGGCGCCCCTGGCTAATTTTGACGGCGCACCAAGGAGCCGTGGCGCACAGTTTGGGAACCACTGCATTATAGTAATATACCAAAGGCCTATATTACATTCATAACCCTTAATCAAGGTTACACCAACCTAGTGAGTGTTTAGGAGAGCAACTGTAGATTAAGAGTCAGGGTCATGAAGTTTACACATGCACAGTTTAAACTTCTTACACCAATGCTCTCAATGTGGCAAAATAAAACTATGTATAATAAAACATCTAATGTGCCACAACAAACAGTTAACTTCCATGTTTCTGGTGTGTTAAGTATATGTGTGTGCTCCCAAAGTATACTGTGAGAGTGCACAAATACCATAACAAGAGTGTTAAACAAGCCAGAGACTAAATTAATATGTAAAGAGCTCAACTATTCCTATTGCTAGAGATTCAAGGATCAAATATTCAATGCAGTTTACAAAGGTAACCAATCAATTCACTGTCTTAAATATAAGAAGCAAACAATATCCAATAAGAGTAAAGTTTAGTATGCCACAAATGACAATGTAATCACATTGCCCACAGTCTCACAGAGGGGCCTAGACCCTGCCTGAAGAAAGCCACCAACTTTATCTCTGCCAAACTTTCATCTTGTCTGGAAATAGTCTTGCATGAACCTTACCCACAGCATTAAGAAGTGCAAGTAGATGTCATCTTGCTGGAACTGCTTAGTTGCCATTTTGAAAAGCAAATGTAGCACTTGCCCTCTACAGAAGTCAGGCACTCTTACAGTCTGTAATGGAGCTCTAAACAATGGGTTACGCCGCATCTCCCAGTAAGAGATCTATAACCTGGCATAATTGGTGTGGTTTCCCCTAACTTTTTGCCTTCAGACCTTCTGTTTTTGCTGACTTTGTTTTTGCCGGTCTTAGGATTTTGTGCACTTTACCAGTGCTAACCAGTGCTAAAGTGCTTGTGCGCTTTCCCTAAAATGTAGTAACGTTTTCTTTCCCCCAAATGGCATATTTTATTTCCTTATAAGGCCCCAGTAGAGTGCACTACATGTGCCCAGGGGCTCTAAATTAAATGCTACTAGTGTACCTTTAACATTGATTGTGCCACCCACTTAAGTAGCCCTTTAACTACTGCCTCAGGCCTGCCACTGCAGAGTCAGTCTGTACAGTTTTAAACTGCCATGTTGACCTGGCAAAATAAACCTTTTGCCAGACCCAAACCTTTTTAAAACCTGCAAGTCACACCTAAGTTAGGTCCCAGACAGCACCTAGGGCAGGGTGCAGAGAATTAAAAAAGTTGGACATGTACTTTTAAGTTTTACATGTCCTGTCAGTGAAAAATGCTTACATTTGTTTTTCACTAGTGCATGGCCTTTGTCCCCAATAGGTTAACATGAATTTATTACATTTTATAGGTGTAAATCACAATCTGTAAGAGATAAACCTTTTCAGTTTGGTGTCTCCTGAATCACAATTTAAAATCACAACTTATGGTAGAGTCGGATTTTAAGTTGCAATTCTGAAAAAAATACTTTAGACATTGGGTGCCTAATGCCTGTCTCTGATCGCATGTCTAGGGAGGAGTGACAGCTAGGCTTTGTGTAGTTTTTCTAGACAGCTACACACAATGAGAGCTCAGGTGTGGCCTTGATGGGCCATACTGGGCAGGATGGGAAGGAGGGGGGGCACAGTCTCACTGACACCTAAATAGTCTGTGTCCTGTCCAAACTCAAGGGCTGCATAAACCCCCATAGTGGGTCTGGAGCCCAGGTAGGAAGGGCAGGGACTCTGTGGAATGCCTTTGAAATCTCCCCGCCTTTCAAAGCCCAGACAGGAAGGGCAGGGACTCTGTGGAATGTCTTTGAAATCTTCCCCCCTTTCAAAGTCCAACTCGCTGTAAGTACTGGACCTCTGACACCAACGCTACAGTACACGTCTGGAGCAGTGGATTCACTATCATGAAGAAGGACTGCTGTACTGCTGAGGGTCTGTCACTCTGCTGAGCTGCTGTTGCTTGACTCCTACTCTGCTGTGCTGACCTGTGTATGCTGCCGTCCTTACTGGGAGTGAGAAGTATTGGACCTGAATCTCTCCAACTCAGAGTGACTCTAAGGGCTAGTCAGCTGGCCTTCTGATTTGAAGTCTCAGGGACATATCAGACTTCAAACTACCCAGTTCCTCACCTGGACTCTGGAATTGGAAGTAAATTTAACCTGTGCATGGCAGGGGCACAAGTTATAGTTAATGCTACTAATCTGTTTTTTTTTAGGTCAAAATGTTAACACTGTCACTGAGAAACTCACCTAACAATAAAGTTACTGTGAGATTCTACATGCTAATTTTTATTGCTATATTGATATATATGCTCTGTCTGCCTTTTTCTGTATATTTTGGTCCTTGTATATTATTGTGGTATGTGGTACGTTCTGGCCCCCTGTTCCAGCTCTTTGCATTATCTGGAACACTCCTTGTGCTCTATTCTGTTGGGAGCTGGATGAGCTGTGTACAGGTGTGGCTGGAGTTTCCTTCTACTACACATCTTAGAAGAATAAAAGAAGATTTGTCTTCAAAAGGATCTCCTCTTCTTTCTTTACCATCATATCAAACACTACAATTTTGGTGACAAGGATGGGATGCCTGACCTTCTGAAGGAAACTTCAACACTCTGCTTTTGGACCTTTAATTTTGAGAGGTGCCGTGAATTGATTGAGGACTTACTGAGATTTTATATGATTACTTTTAATTTTTATCTTTAGAACATTTGCTCTGCGTATGTTTTATTTATTTATTTTTTCTTCTCTCATTTTACAGGCATCTTGTCTTTATTGCCGTTACTGCTAGCGTCCCGTTTCCTTGACGATGCTACAACTCGAGCGCATCCCGCTGTATCCACTCGAGCGCTTCGCTTCCAGCGCGGCAGCTCGAGCAGCTTTGTTGTTTGACAACACTACAATTTGTGCGCGTCCCGCTGAGTGCACTCGAGCGCTTTGCTTCCACAGCGGCGGCTCTCGCGCCTTTGTTGTTTGTGCCGCCTGAGGCTCCTTTGTTTCTTCTCACGCGGCTCCACTGCGTCCCGCTGGATGCTTCATCGCGTTGTTGGCAGGATACACAGCTACACCAGATTTTTCTAAAGTCTGTGCACTGTCTCTTGCTGTCTTCCAGTTTCTATCGCTCCCAAATGTACAAACAACAGCGGATCAACACAGTTGTTGATCTTTCTGTTCTATAAAGCAAATTGTACCGATCTAATATCCTGCTTGGAAATCATTTCCACTTTAGTACAGCCATTGATTTCAGTTTTACACAGAGCATTTTCGCCTTTCAATAGGAGGTAAAGCAGTACGGATATTGTTTTTTTTTTGCTGTTATTTTTCTTTTTCTCTTTTCTCAACAGTGTTTTTTTGATGATGCAAAACATTACGCCGCCACCATTTTTCCTGTCTTTACCAGGTGATCCATCTTTTCGATGGAACAAATGGAAAAATGTTTTTCTTACCTATATTCGTGTTTGTGGCAGCAATTTATCAGCGGACAGGAAGACCTCTGTTCTTCTACATTGCCTGGGGGCGGAAGGCCAGGAGACTTTATCTTCTATCAATATTTCAGATGGCGCAGATGGAGACACTGCCTTAAATGAATTTGATCCTACTTTACTTAAATTGGATAGACACTATCTACCTAAAATAGCTATAATTCTACAAAGGTACTATTTTGGGAAATGCAAACAGACTGACACGGAATCTGTTGAAGATTTTGCAATGAATCTACGCAAGTTAGCTGCTCAATGCAAGTTTGGAGGCAACCTGGAGGAACGCATATGAGATCAGTTCATGCTGGAATGCAGAAGTGATCAAATAAGGGAAGCTTTATGGTCAAAAGATGATCCCACTCTGGAGGAAGTATTGGTTGTGGCTAAACAAATTGAACATTCAGAAAGTTGTACTGATGACCTGAGGAAATCGAAAATGGCTTCTCACACCATTCAGTCAGTAGATACTAAGCCGAAACCTAGGGGAACTATTGCCACAAAGCAAAAATTATTGTGTTTCAGATGCAATGCTTCGTCACATCTCGCTAATAGCAAAGATTGTCCTGCCTTTAACGTAGTATGTAGTAAGTGTGGGAAGAAAGGTCATTTTGCTAGGTGTTGCAAATCTCTTGAAAAGAAGGTGGTAATAGTTCACTAAGTTGACTGTGGAGGTGAGGAGGATGAGAGGAAAAGTTTCATTTTACAAATTGTTAATGATGTGAACTGTGTTAGCAATGCCCAGTGTGAGTACCCCACTGATTTAGTGGAGGTGAATGGTGTTACAGTTGCTATGGATGATGGAATCAGGGGCAAAGTTCACTTTGGTTTCGGACTCTGATTTTACGATGTACTTCCAGAACAAAGTGATACCTCATGCCCCTGATGGGACACCATTCAGCTATGGCAGTAAACCTATAGAGTTAAAGGGGTACTTTAATGCTAAAATTGTTTCCAAGGGAAACTCAATTGAAGGAAAAGTGTATGTCCCTATGGTGGGTGATACTATACTAAGTTGGCCACATCAAACGTTATTGGGAATTATTCTAAATCCCAACATGGTCCCACAAGTACAGATATAGAATGTCTGCAATTGGGGTGAAGAATTGATGAGTGAGTTTCCGGATGTATTTAGGAGTAAAGTTGGTTGCATTAAGGGATACAAACATCGGATAGTATTCAAAAAGGATGCTTTACCAGTTGCATGTAAAGTAAGGAACATTCCTTTTAGTATTCGCGTAAAAGTGAAAGAAGAACTTGATAGCTTGCTAGCTGAGGGCATTATTGAGAAGGTTAAGGCAGCAGAATGGGTCGCTCCCATTGTAGTCGCAACTAAAAGCAATAGAGATATTAGATTGTGTGTGGACTTACGCAATCTCAACAAGATGGTTGTAAAAGATAGGTTTCCCTTACCCAACATAACCAAGATGGTCAGTTCCTTGGGTAAGGCTAAATACTTTCTCACCCTAGACCAGAGTTCAGCATATCATCAGGTGCAGTTATGTGAGAAATCCAAATTACTCACGTCATTCATCACGCCTTGTAGTGTAGCCATTTTTTAATATAGCTTCATGCACGTTAGTTTAGCATACTAGGCCGCTGTGCCCTTTGCCCTAGATATATTTTATTCAACTTCGTACTGTTATTTTACAATAACCAGTTTAACGGTCTTGTTTTAATTTCTTCTATCGCACTGTTTAGCTTAGTTCAGCGCTGTGTTCTCAAATAATGCATTCTTGATCGCCCTGTGCCTCAGTCAAGGTCACAGTCTGGTACTTTGCCGGTAAACGTGGTAGAAGTTTAGTCTCCAGTATTCATAGAAAATACACATCCTTACGTAGGGACATTTTCTTAGAACATCTGCGTGTTAGTATAAAAACACTTCCTAGTCCTAGTACACGTCAAGAGGGTGATTCCGGCCAGGAACCTACAACTAGATGCTGAACGCCCCATTGCAGATGCTGATGCAGATTACAGGCCTTTGCTCAGGTATGAGGGTCGATGTCCTCCCGGGGGAACCTGAAAGGCAGGCATAGAGCTTCACATGCTGTGCTCGAAATATAACTTAGAGAGAAAATAATCTAGTGGCACTATGATAGCCTTATTCTTGTGCTTCACTCTCATCGTTACTATTTTAATCCTACTGTGTTGTGTAGTTCTGGTTATTGCAGCTCACGCTTTGCTATCTAAAATGCAGTTGTTGTATTAAACCAATCTTTAAAACTTAAACTGCCTTTGTCATTTATATATGAGACCGTACTGTGTATGAGAGAACCGGTTGTGACCTGAGTGACCACGACTTCCCTGGGAAGTGCCAAGATGTCATGAGCTCAGCTGCCCAATTGTCTCTCCCATTTGGGAGAGATGAGGCACTGCTAGTTAGCTGGTGCAAAACCCGGATTTAGAGTGACAAGGGTCCTTCACCATGGGTCAGACTTAGTCCCCCACACTGTGAACGATCTTGCCGCTCAACATCCAGTAGTCTCATTAGGATAATGAGAACTTACGCGACAGCCTTTTGGTGTTTTCAAGTTCAATAGGATGCCCTTTGGACTCTGTTCAGCGGCATCTGTGTTTCAAAGATTAATGGATGAAATTCTAGGGGATATTGCTGGGGTGAAATACTTTCAAGATGATGTTCTTATTTTTTCTAGTACCATTGAACAACATAAGGAACTGGTGAAGAAAGTACTCAGTATGTTTGAATCGAAGGGTATTACTTTGAAAGGGCCTAAATGCAAGTTTTTCAAAACAGAAATTTCCTATTTAGGTCATGTGATATCTGGTGATGGAGTCAAACCTAAAGATGAGCTGGTGAGATCTATTCTTAATCTGTCTCCTCCTGAAAATAAGAATGAAGTTCAAGTTTTTTTTGGAATGGTAGAATTTTACGCCAGGTTCATACCAAACTTAGACAAAAGAAGTTGTTTGATTAGAAGTTTACTCAAGAAAAGTGCTGAGTTTATTTGGGATACTGAATGCCAAAAAGAATTTGATGATCTAAAAGGGGCTTTGTCGTCAACTCAATCCCTTGGCAGTTTCCAACCTGGACTGCCCTATGTAATCACTACAGATGCCTCAGAGAAAGGTTTAGGCTGTGTCTTAATGATGGTAGAGATATTATCATTGCTTTTGCCTCATGTGCTTTGTGTGGTGCAGAGTGCAAGTACTCCACGATTGAAAAGGAAACTTTATCTATATTCAGGGCTATCAAAAAATTTTAGCCAGTTTCTTTGGGGTACAGTCTTTGAAGTGCAATCAGACCACAAGCCCCTGCGTGAAATATTTGAGAAGAAGTGTTTGGATTTGTAAGTGGATTGTGGGGCTCCAAGATTTTCAATTTTGTGTAAGATATATCCCAGGATGTGAGAACAGACCTGCAGATTGTTTATCCAGAATGAAGATATGTGTCATAGAGGAGAATGACTGTGATACTTCATGGTAGGTTGATGAGGATGTTAGAGTTTGTAGTATCATTGATGGTTGTGCATCAGAAGAAGAATGGAAATGAGAGTTGAATGATGATGAAGAGTTACTAGAAATGAAGAATTTGCTGTCAACAGGAGTACGTCCTGGCAATGATGTGAAAGTTAATGAGCATTTCAGGAAAATTTGGCATGAACTTTCCATACAAAATGGTATCATTGCTAGAGGATGTAGATTGGTTCCACCATGTAAGTTACGAGAGCGACTAATTGACATGGCACATGGTGGTCATCATGGCATATGTAAGACTAAAGAGTGTATGCGTAGTGTTTATTGGTGGCCTGGTATAGATTTAGCGGTTGAAAGAAAAGTGCGTGATTGTGGAGAATGTAAAGTTGCTGATAAAAGTCTTAAGCTTAGAACAGTCTATGGTGTTGAGAGAGATTCCCAAAGAAGTGTGGGAGGAAGTTTTTGTGGACATCATGAGTCCTATAAGCAGTGGGTCACTTACCAAGTATGTTGTGGTATTGATGGATGGATTGTCACGGTGGCCTGAAATATTTATCACTCCAGAAGTTACCTCCGTGAAGGTGATAACGTTTTTGACAGAACTTTTTAGTAGGGAAGGTAATCCCAGGTACATTTTAACTGATAATGGCGTGCAATTCACGTCAAATGTTATGAGTGAATTTTTGAGAGGGAGAGGTATTGTTCATAAAACATGTGTCCTATATCATCCAGAGACGGAATGGTATAATGTTTTAATAGGATGCTAAAAGAAACCATACAATTGGCTAGACAGCTTGGTGAGGATTGGGAGAGTATGATTAAGCGCAAAGACGAAGATTATAGGTTTACTCCTCACTCCAGCACTGGTCAGACACCCTTTGTTATCTTCAGGAAAAGAGTTCCACACACAAATATAGATCCTCCATGGATCAAAAATTATACTAGAGAGAGTGTTGACTATAATAATTTAATAGAAAGTGCAGTAAACAAAGATCTGATTTGTCAAAGAAAAAGAAAACTAAGATATGATGCTCGTAAGTCCGTGAGAGAGATACATGTTGATGTAGGTGATTCAGTCAAGATCAGATTACCATTCAAAGTGGGAGGTGGACGATCACACTACAGCAAAGTCTTTAAAATTGTTAAGATATTTAAAGGTGCTGTTAAGGTAGATGATGGTCGCATTTGGAATCTTAATAGGGTTGTTAAAGTGAATTGATCTAGTATTTATACTCTGAGGGATTTGTTTTTAATAATTTTAAGGGGAAAGGGTGGTGTGACATTCTACATGCTAGGTTTTATTGTTATATTGATATATATGCTCTGTCTGCCTTTTTCTGTGTATTTTGGTCCTTGTATATTATTGTGGTAGGTGGTACGTTCTGCCCCCCCCTACTCCAGCTCTTTGCATTATCTGGAACGGTCCTTGTGTTCTATTCTGTTGGTAGCTGGATGAGCTGTGTACAGGTGTGGCTGGAGTTTCCTTCTACTACACAACTTAGAAGAATAAAAGAAGATTTGTCTTCAAAAGGATCTCCTCTTCTTTCTTACCCATTACATCAAACACTACAGTTACAAACCTTTGTTTTTTTCAGTGAATTTCTAAGGTTTTTTAAAGTAAAAAACAGATACCTGACTATAATGCTACTTTGTTTTTTTTCAGTGAATTTCAAGGTTTTTTAAAAAAGTAATTTAATTATTTAGGTGCATACCTGTATGGTAGAATGATTTTGTAACATCTTTTGCACTTAGATATTGTTTTTTAAAAATAATGTGTTTTTTTCCTTGTAACATAACAAGGAATTAAATGGATACATATTCAATATTTCACTAGTGAATATGTATTTGCTCAGTTCTTGTAACTCTCATTTGTATACATGATACCAGCAATCCATGTTTAAGGTGCCTCTAACATTTTAACTAAAACAGCTCTTCACAGAGCTACCCTCTAGCTTTATCACTTATGTTGTTTTGTAATGTTTCCCCTTTTTTGTTGTTATATTCACTCACAAGACTCTTGTGAGAGCTAGAGAAGTCCATCATAACCAGGGGCTCTAACGAACCTCATGCAAGAGTTCGGAAGAGCCAGGGAGGGAATCCCTTGTGTGCTGTCCAAAGGGGGCAGTACTTCCTGGTTTGCTCTCACAAGCCGCTAGCTAGATCATACTTTTTATAATAAAATATCCACTTACACTGAATATGTCCTGATGTAGAAGTTATAATTTATATACACCAAAATAATAACAGTATGTTTAGTTTAATGAAATTCAATATGTTATCAAATTGTGGGGAATAATAAATCACATAGATGTATGGCTGTGTGTAGTAGGGTGTATACATGGGCTAGCCTTTTCTTCTAGACCTTTCTCTCAGATGGTGGGTGTGAGTATGTACATGTAATGACCTATTCTGTGAGACCTTTCTCTCAGATAATTAGTGTCCAAAGTAGGGTTGATACATGGACTAGCCTCTCCTTCCCGACCTCTCTCTCTCTCTCTGATGAAGGGTCCATATAATAGGGTTTGTGGCGAGAGACTGGCCACTCTGCTGATACCTCTCTTTCAGATGATGGGTGTAAGTAGTAGATTGTGGGAAGAGAATCTGCTGTCTGCTGAGACATCTCTCTGAAAAAACACATGTGCATATTATAATGTGTACTTGCATGTACTGGCCTTTCCTGTCAGATTTGCATCGCAGATGGCAGGTGTGCTTATTAGAGTGTGTACATCAACAGGCATCTCCTGTCAGACCTCTCTATCAGATGATGGGTGTGCATAGTAAGATGTGTACAGAGACTACCTTCTCCTTTCAGACCTCTCTCAGATGACAGATTAGGGTTTATGGAAGGAGACTGCCTCTCCACTAAGGGCCAGATGTAGGAAAGCTTTAGCGACTCGCAAACGGCGAAAAACGCCGTTTGCGAGTCTCTAAAGCCCATCTGGTATGTAGAAATGCATTTCCGAGTCGCAAATAGGAAGGGGTGTTCCCTTCCTATTTGCGAGTCGCACTGGTATGCAATTCCATTTGCGACCGCAAAAGCGGTCGCAAATGGACTCGCAGTTACCATCCACTTGAAGTGGATGGTAACCCAGTCGCAAACGGGAAGGGGTCCCCATGGGACCCCTTCCCCCTTGTGTCTGGCCTAAAAAATAATTTTTCAGAGCAGGCAGTGGTCCAAGGATCACTACCTGCCCTGAAAAATACCGAAACAAAAGGTTTCGGTTTATTTTTCAAAGTGCAGCTCGTTTTCCTTTAAGGAAAACGGGTTGCACTTTGAAAAAAAAACTGCTTTATTTAAAAGCAGTCACGGACATGGAGGTCTGCTGTTCCCAGCAGGCCTCCATCCCCGTGAGTACCCTGAATCGCTATGGGGTCACAAATTGCGACCCACCTCATTAATATTAATGAGGTGGGTCTTTGCGACCCCATAGCGACTCGCAGAAGGTGTCTGAGACACCTTTCTGCATCCCAAATTGCGACTTGCAATTTGCGAGTCGCAGGGACTCGCAAATTGCAAGTCGCAATTTGGGACGTTGCTACATCTGGCCCTAAGTCCCCTCTCTCAGATGATGGGTGTACATATAAGGGTGTGTAAATGCATTGGCCTCTTCTGTCAGACCTCTGTCTCACATGGTAGCTCTTCACAGTAGGGTGTGAACTTGGACTAGCCTCTCCTATCCGACCTGTCTCTAAGGTGATATGTGTGCGTATTAATGTGTGTGCATGGATTGGTTTCTCCTTTCAGACCTCTCTCTCAGATGATGGGAGTGTGTAGTCAGGTGAAGATAGACTGGGCCTCTTCACTGAGTGCTCTCTCTGAGATGACAGGTGTGCATAGTAGTTATGTGTGTATCATCTTAGCAATCTTTATAGAGTGCACTTACAATGCTCAGTTTGATGGCGCTAGTGACAGAGTAAGATGAGAGCTGAAAATGTTAAATATATGTTAAATATATGCTTGGATATTAATTCTATACTTGGGTGAATAACCAGGTTTTCAACAATTTTCTAAATCTAAGATAGCAAGTGGTAAATCGTATTTCTTGGGGAAAAGAGTTCCTCAATTTAGGGCAAGAACTGTGAATCTAGCTCCTCCAGCCCTCTTCTTGTTGAATTTGGGAATCACAGAAGATTATCATGAGAGGAACGCAATATGCGAGTGGTGACTTATTTCTGAATACGTGATGAAAGACATGCTGGGTATTTCCTCCATATGGTTTTAGGAATGATGCAGCCCGTCTTAAAAATTGTTCTTTGTGCTACTGGTAGCCAGTTAATTTTTCTCATCAGTGGGGTGATGTGGCACTGATAGGGAAGTTTGTGTAACAGATGAGCCACCTGGTTCTGGAACTGTTGTAGCCTCTCCATGAGGCCTTTTGATATGCCAACCGACTTGCAATGCCACCTGATTCAAACTAGCCTGGCTGATGAAAGGTGATACTCTGAAATCGATCCCATGATGCTTGTTTCTGGTTCAGGGAGGAAGTGGCCTGGCATTTTGGGCGGGACTGTTCCCATGAGGAACAGGGACAAGACTGATTTGCACTGCACATGGCTGGGTCCAATCTGAAATGGCATGGCAAGGAAAAAAAAAAGATGGATTAAACCCAGATCTGTGACTGGGGGTGAATGTTTGATTTGCTCTGCATTGCGTCCAACATCTGTTGTTTTTGTTTTTTGTTTTAACATATTAGGACTAGGTGTAATCTATCCTGGAAATTATCGGGGCCATCACAACCTGAATAAGGGCCTCGGATGCTAAATATTTGGCTATTTGTCCGATACCCCCAAGCATATGAAAGGGACTTGCCACCAACATTCCAATTTTTGAGTTTTCATTGAGAGACTATCATCAGTGGTCACACCGAGGCTCTTAACTGACTTCTTGGCGATGGGAGGAGATCCCTTCTCAATAGGCCAAAATGATGCAGTTCAATAATCAACCTTTCCTTTGGTGATAACAATTTCAGTCTTATCTGAGTTCAATTTGAGCTGATTGTACTTCATCCAATCCCGGATAAAAAGAATAGATTGGAAAAAATATTTTGACTCTAAGGAGTTATCAATTTTGAATAAAAGCTGCATGTCATCCATATAATTCTAAATCATGCCCTTCCTTTCATTAAGAAGATGAATAAGAGGACAAATATATAAAATAAATAGATGTGGGAACAAAGGATGATCCTTAAGGGACACCACAAACCAACTGGACCTCAGCCAATCTATAAGGTGATAAATGGGCAGATTGAGTCCAATTGGTGAGAAAGAAGGAGATCCAATCCCATGCGGAACCCCATAATCCTGCTGCCTTGACATGGTCCAGTAGAAGCTTGGGGTCAACCATGTCAAAGGCAGTGGAAAGATCTAAAAGAACCAAGGGCAAGGTGGAATTTTTCACACTTTTTTCACAAAGATCTTCTACCACTGGTAAGATGACAGTTTCAATGGAATACGCGGGCAAAAGCCTGCCTGACGAGGCTATAGATATTCAGTATCCTCTAAGAAGGTGCATAAACTTTTAGCTATGTGAGCTTCAAAATTCTTTGGCAAAAATGGCAATAACGAAATAGGGCAGTAATTTTTTAACAATAACAGGTCTTCCCCAAGTTTCTTCTGCAGGGGTACTACCATTGCTTCTTTAAAAGTGCTCATTACTGACCGGTACAGATAGAGTGATTGAGTAGGGAGAGGGCCCTCCTCAAGATTGTGGGGGAGCATACATTATTGGCAGAGCCTGGTTTTACTGTGGACAGAAGTTCCTTGAAACAATCCTTGCTAATGAGGGGAAGTGTGGGTAGAGTATTATGTTTCCTGTCTGTGGACAAGAAACTGATTTCATGAGGGCAGTTGGGGACGCTATATTTAATTATTTTTATTTTTTTCAATAAAAAATCTGTTCAAGGAGTAGCACAAAGCTTGGGAAGGTGTAACTGGTAGGGCAACTCTATCTGGATTAGACAGTTCAGAGACTATCACAAAAATCTCTTTAGATTTATTTTTGACCATATAAACTTTGTTAGTGAAATAAGTAGTCTTGGCTTGAATAGTGAGTATTTTCTTTTCTTTTAAGCATTTAGAATGAATTCCCTTTGCTTCTGAATTGTAGTTTCTTCACCGTGTTCATAGAGAGCACCTTAGTTCAAGCTTTGCTTTTCCTTCTTCATCAGCAAAACATTTTGAAGAGTCATGGTGTCTAACCTTTTAGGATAGACGGAGGGGAGCATGAGTATCACTAGATGTGATCAGCCAGTCAAAAATCGCTTTAGCCTCTATGTCAATGTTGTTGCTCAACATTGTCAAAGTAGTGGCTAAATCATTACAGAACGGGTTCATGTCGACCTTTGACCAGCACCTGATTAGTGTTTTAGGTAGGGATAGAGATTTTTGTGGGGACTTGACTATTGGTGAAAAGTAGATAAAGCGGTGAATACACCACAGGCAGGAGGCTACTGTAAATTTATCAATTACTGTGTTAGTAGACCAGACTTGATTTAATATATGGCCCTTCAAATGGGTAGAGAAAAACACATGTTGTTGAAGATTTAAGTTTTTGAGATGGTCGTCAAAGTTGATAGCTAGGTGTCCTTCTTTACCATCATTAGCCCAATAATTGAAGCCTCCAATCAATAGAACATTTACAAAATCCACACAAAATGGAGAGATGCATTCAGGGAACATCAGTGGAAATTGCTGCATGTAGTCTGAGGGTCTATAAGTTAGGATACATATGAGGGGAAAGTGTGTTAAATCCATTTTGTTAATGAGGCTTTCTACTGCTGGTTTAACTGGGGGTGTGAGTTTTGTGAATCTTAGATGTTTCTTTATTATTGCTGCTAAGCCACCACCTATTTTACCCATAGAACAATTCGCATGAAGGATGTAACAGTTGTTGGGTAAAATAAATAACTGCTAAATAATTAGATTTGAGTCTCTCGGTGCAGGAGCTTACATCAGATGCTGTATTTCCTGTACTTGAGGCAAGATGATTACTTACTATGAGACTGGCGGTAAGGGCCTTATTTTTCTGTATGCCTAGATGGTTCATTTTCTGTAAAATGGAGAGAACTAATTAATAATCAATTAAATAAAGGTTTCTTATCTCCGTTAAGGATTAGGTTAAAGATTGAGATTTTTTAACATAACGGCTGACCCCGGCCGAACGTGAATGGGTGCAGACAGGCTTGCCTTTGGCACGCTTTTGGCACGCCTTTGGCGTATCAGCTGCAAGCATCCCCTTTGCGTCTGTGCTACTTCAAACATTTATAGCTGAAGCTGTTATAACTTCACCCCCTCAAGCAATAGAGCATTGTGAAAAGTTCCCCCAAGCACCCTCATAGACTCTGCAAAGTGTGAAAAACAACATTCAAGTTAAATTAAAGATTTCCAAAATGAAAAGGATGAAAACAAATATCAGAGCAAGCAGAAAGGTGCAGCTAATTCAGCAATTTCACTCACTCATGACCGCTGCCCATCCGTGCTACGTCAGACATTTGTAGCTGAGCTGTTATAGCCCCACCCCCCTCAATCAATAGAGTACTATGATTAGTCCCCCCAAACAGCCTCACAGACACTGCAGAGTGTGAAAAACAATGTTCAAATTCAATTAAACAAAACGATTTTTAAAATCACAGGGATAAAAAACAATTTTCAGTTTAAGCAGAAAGCTGCAGATAATTCAGCAATTTCACTCATTGTTGACCGATGCGTGGCCATGCTACGTTACACATTTATAGCTGAAGCTGTCATAGCCCTGCCCCCCCCTTAAAAAGTAGAATGTTGTGATTAGTTCCCCCAAGCAGTCTCACAGACACTGCAGAGTGACATTCAAATTCAAATAAATTTGAGTTTAAGTGAGTGGAGTGTGACTGTCCTTCCTGTCAGACCTCTCTCTCAGATGGTAGGTGGGTGTAGTAGGGTGTGTGGACGGACTGGCCTTTCCTTTCAGATGTGTGTCTCAGATGACATGTATGAGTAATGGTGTATGGAGAATGTCAGACCAGTCCTTTCAGACCTCTCTCTCAGTTGATGGATATGCATAGTAGTGTATGGGGAGTGACTGGCCTCTCCTGTCAGACCTCTCTCTCAGACGACAGGTGTGCATATGAGGGTGTATACATGGACTGACCTCTCTCTCAGATGACATGTTCATGTAGTAAAGTTTGTGCATGGACTGGGCTCTCTTTTTAGACTTCTCTCTGAGAGAACGGGTTAGCTAACTAATGTGTGTGCAAGGGCTGGCTTCTCCTTTAAGACATCTCTCTCTCAGATGACAGGTGTGCGTAGTAGGTGTGTGGAAAGAGACTAGAATCTCCGCTGAGACCTGTGTCTCAGATGACAGATGTCAGTTGTTGTGAGTGGAGAGGGACTGTCCTCCCTGCTAACACCCCTCTCTTAGTGTGCATAGTAGAGTGTGGCATGTGACTATACCCTACTCGCAACTCTTACAAAGTCAATTACATATAAATAGTACACTCTGACAAAACCCATCTCCAGTAATACTGCTTCCTACAATAGCAAGTGTTCATATTACAGTCTATTCAAAGATCACCTACTTCTTTCTACGGTTTACGATCCTGAAAGAGTCTTTCAAGATTGTAACTTGTTTTGGAAAATACTAATTAATCATATATTCATCACAGTCCGCATCTTTTACACCTGTCTTCTCAAAAGCAATGACCACAATATGCATTCCCCTAATGAAGTGCATGCAGAACTCATCTACCCCTTTTTACAATTCATGATAACGTGAGAGTCTGTAAGATCATAAAAAAATATTTAAAAACAATATACATTGCTTTTATTCACAGTACTTATACCTTAGACACTTCCTCTCCAAACTTAGGGGTACAACATGCCTTTCTGCTGCCCTCTTACATAGCTTTTTTATTTCATTTCTACAACACTTCTAATTTTTCACAATAAACAGTTATGGCTGCCACTTCATTTCTAACATTCTAACAGCCAGAAAATCAGAGCACTTGTGAGATTCGCTGACCTCTTTTGCTTTTGTGAGAGCATGAAGGCTTACAGGAAAAACAGGCCTCTCAACCAATCACAGGCCTTCATTTTTAAATTTGCTCTCCCGGGTGTCTCCAGCGCGACCCTCGTGAGCCCAGCTGTCCAATTATACAATTATTTTCCAACCTCAATTTCTCAAAAACTACTTAACAGATTTACACCAAATCACAAAAAGTGCAATCTGTGGACCAAGATCTAGATTCCTGCTGAATTTGGTGTAATTCTGTACAGCTGTCTTTGCTGTAGCTCTCTCTAAAGAAGTTGGTGTAAAATGTATGGGGATTTTACGTTTTGGGACCCCCCTTTTTTCTTAAAGCTTTCCAAGAAGGAGCAACCAAATGATGTGATTTACAATTTCTCACTGTGTTTACAGAATTTGGTTGCTGGCATAGACAGCCTTAAAGAATATAATAATAATTTGAATTATCTGCGTAAAGACCATGATGTGAGCCCAGTAAGATATGCAAGATTGTCCAAACATAATTCATACAGGTGAAAGAGAAGCTGTAGCTCCAGCAGTAGTAAATTTAATTTAAAAATTAAAAACTGCAGTGATCTTTTATTATCCTTTTCCAAAAGATCCTGCTGCTACACAACAATTCCAAGTAAGTCATTCTTCGCCTTGTCCAAGACACATAGATTTAGTCTCAAGTATTAATACATGGCACAGCTATAAAAGGTAAGACACCATGCATTTCTAGTGAAACACTCTATAACTTTATGAAGAGTGGCTTTGAAAAACATATTCTGCATTTAATAATTTAATATAAGAAAACAGGACCATGTAATATAATGATGAATGTCTGTTACTATACAGATCAAGAAATGGGATTCAATATTTAAATGAAAACTAATTTTTAGATTACGATATCATGGGGTATCTATGAAGTTCATGAAGGTGACTTAACATCTAATGACAATATATTTGGTCTATTCGCAACTCTTTGAAAGTTGAGGAAAACACATTCAAAATATCTTGAAAAAGTTAGGCTAGGGTTTTGTATTTATGGGTGAATATAATTAGTGACAATAAATATGTTTTTTTTTCAAAATAAATTCTTTATGACGTGAAAGGGATGTTATAGTTAGGAAATAGAATTAAAAAAACAGAAATTCACTTAAAAAAAACCAAAGTCACAGGGATGTTATAGTCAGGCTCACATTTTAAACGTACAAAACATAGAAATTAACCAGTTGTAGTTAGTTACCTCAAGTAACTATAACATATGCCCTAAGGTAACTATAACTCGTACCCTCGCCATGCGCTGCTAATTTCGGCACAAATTTCGGCACTCAAGACATCTTTTATAATATCACTGATAATATCAATGTAATATTTGCAGTAACATTTTTGATGAAAAAACTGAATTAGGCGGGGGCACTAGTTATAGTAACTTGAGGTAACTGTAAGTGGTAAATTTCTATGATTAAGTAACTTTAAAATGAAATGTGAGCCTAATTATAACATCCCTTTTAACCTCAGGTTTTTAAAGTGAATTTCTATGTATTTTATAACGTCCCTGTAGCCTTTGTTTTTTTCAGTGAATATATATATATATATATATATACATATATATATATATATATATATATAGAGAGAGCGATAGGGGTTATGAGTGGGTAAGAGTATTTTGAGGGTTGTGGGTTTAGGGGTGGTTAGGGGTATTGAGTAGAAAGTGTATTTTTAGAGTATATGGATTTGTAGGGTCATATGGTGGAAGAGGTGTTTTTAGGGTTTAGGGGTGGGCAGAGGTATAGGGTAGTAACGGTTATTTTAAAAGATTCGGGTTTGTGAGGGTTCCCCCAATAAAGAAATTAAGATTAAATGTATAGTTAGTTTAAAAAAAGGATAGGATGTTGTTGGATTCCATCCCCAAAATATGCGAAATTACATAACTATATATTGCTTAAACCATGTGGTTTAAGGTATTCATAGGTCGAACACAATAGTACTTGACAATTCATGTGTAAGTACCAGGACCCACTACCACTAAGAGTGGGTAGCCAATGGAAAAAGAAACCCTTTAGGGGGTGTGCCCTAAAAAGGATGAAGGCTCTTACCAGCAAAGTCTCATGTTTCATCATTGGGTCCCTCCTCCTTGTAGTTGCTGACAGACCACATGGAGGACACCAAGTGGTTGACTCTGTCCACAATAGTCACAATAGGAGAGCTCACCAGCAGTGGCTAGAAGTGATGGCACCTGGCTGTGACCAATGTCTTATGGTACTGATAAAATGAAAAGGGATTAAATTAGTCAAGCAGTTCATCACCAAATATTCACGCACCATAAGGTATAAGGCACACTTACCAGAATCTCGGGTGCATTGCATCTCCTCTGACAATGGTTTGCCACACAGTGAAATATTCTTGGCTAGATGGTATTATAAAGACCAATGGCCAACAGTAGATCTTTAGCTTGGGTCCAAGAAAGAGGTCTGAATTATTATATGGAATTGAACCAGGTTTGATCACTCAAGACTCAACACTCAAGAATCTATAGCTGCACTTACAATCACACACATCAGCTCAGGGCACTTTCAGGGTATACAGGAGGGCCTCCCATGCTATGTAATTGACCATCATAAATGTGATCATGGGCAGAAACATGAGCTAGTACTAACATATTAGGAGTCACTACAGCTGTAACAACTTTTTTGCAAACTACAGCAGAAAGGTTTTTGATTTTTCTGGGCCCCACAGCAACATCATTTTTTTTAAATCACATGACACTCTCATGGTCTAATACATTCCATCATAATTCATTGAGTACACTTCCCACTTGCAAGATCTCCCTTTTATCGATGTCTGTATTATACTGTTTGTGACAAACAGACCCAACTTGGCCTTTGTTTAAATTGTAGTGAATAGAATACTGTAAATAAGCTTTTCTGCATTGCCACAGGGTAACAGCCACCCTCTCTGAAACCCATACAAGGGTGGTGGATCCAGTGCACATCAAGTAGGTACATGCTGGCATTCCCCAATTTGATGCCACACTTGATCACTATATGCTCCGTCTACTGTCTTGACTGAATTCCTATATTAAGCCTTTTTTGACTGGGCCCAGGTTAATATACACTCCTTTTGTTCAGGCTAGATCCTCAATTGAATGCTGAGATTACGCACTTTTGACTTGACACAGGTTAATTTACATTTCTTGTGAGACTCACACCAACATGGTGGACACACAGTTCTTGTATGTGAGCACACATGAACTTCATGTCATCATGTGATGAGCCACTGTTTTGAGATGCAACTCGAAATTAGGGTAAGCATAACCGCTCAGTTATGGCATTCAAATCTTTGATAAAGGGAGAGTTGACCAACTAAATCCATTCTCATTTTAGCACTATCTTAACACATCAGTCAAAACAAGATAGCTTCATCGGTAGCCACTGCTGGTGAGCTTTATTATGCTTGCTATTTCTTTCTCAACCACTTGGTGCCAGGTTGTATGTGTTGGTTGTGCACATGTGGGGTGCAGTTGCAGTGACCAATCCTCTACTTCCTTCCCTTTTGGGGGAGTTGCCTCCCCCCAAGAAGTACATCAAAAGTCTAGGAATCTGGTTAGATCCCCATTTTACTTTAGAACATCATGCCAAGAAAATCTCTGCCGCCTGCTTTGGATCAGTGAGACTTTTAAGAAAGGTATTTTTACTACTCCTCCTCTTGCGAAAAGGCTCATTGTTCAGGCAAGTGTCATGTCAAGACTTATCTATGGCAATAGTCTGTTTCTCGGTTCCCCCAAATACGTAATTAGGAAATTACAGGTGGTCCAGAATGCCACAGCATGCCTCTTACTAGACATCCTAAGGCATACCTCGGCAAAACCGGCCTTGTCTTCTCTCCACTGGCTTCCTGTGGAGCAACGTATAACATTTAAAACCCTATGCATCATCCATAGATCACTATATAATAGGGGACATCTTTTGCTAAATACCCTGGCTACTTTTTATAAGCCCGCCAGAGTCCTTAGATCTGCTTCAACAGCACTGGCCATACTACCTAAAATTAAAAAAAGCCAGATGGGGTGGCGCTATGATGGGATACTTGGGGGCCAAACTTTGGAATTCCCTTCCCCTCAGCATCCGACTAACTAGCCATGAACTTAATTTCTGAAAGGCAATCAAAACCTGGCTTTTTCAGGCCTAGCCATCCCCTTCTGATAGCTCCTGTTGTTGTCCTTTTTGCACTGCAAGGCCTTCGGGTAGTTAGGCGCTTTATAAGTTCAATTAACATAATGTAACATAACCTAAAATAGTTAATGAGGCAAGGTAAGGTAAGGAAAGGTAAAGTAAGTAGATTCTGAATGGGGAGTAGTTCTTGCGTTCAAGCTCTTGCCACATAAAGTAATTGAGTGTGTCCAGGTGGCACCACCGGCTTTGCTCCAGAAGTTCATAGATGCACCGCGTCATGCCAGGGATTGGTTCAGTATGCCAAACTCAAGTCTTAATTGGGCGGGGGAGGTGAATCTGGGGATGTTGAAGATCATCCGGTAAACTTTGCTCACCGCGTGGTTGAAGATGTCTAAATCCCTGCCTCTTTGTAATTTGCTACCGAATGTTACTGTGGGCAGGAGCTTGGTTTTTAGCACTTTTAGGAGGAGGGTGTATGAAGGACCATTCCGATAAGTTTTTAGTCTTTTTAAGGATAAGGCTATGGCTAGGATTTTTCCCATTAGGCTTTTTCTTTGATGCACAAAGTTCCCTGATTTATCAATAACGACTCCAAGATATTTGTACTTGTCTGTCTGAACAAGTCGTGTCTTACCACAAAACCATGCTCTTGACAGTGTCTTTGATCTAATATACAGTGTACGTGTTTTTACAAAGTTTGCTGTCAAGGCATTAGTATCTGAGTAATGTTGAGCAGCGTTTAATAGTCTCTGAAGGCCACCTTCCGTATGGCTGATCGGTACGAGGTCATCAGCGTACATGAGGCACGGTAGTTCCAGGTCCCCAATTTTTGGGGGGTGCGAGTTTGTGAGGGTGAGTGAGCCCGCTAAGTCTGCTAAATATAGATGGAACAGTGTGGGGGCCGAAACACAACCCTGTTTTAAACCTTTGGTAGTAGGGATCCACCTTGAAAAATGAGTGCCTGTACCCAATTTTATCTGGACCCATGCGTCCGAATGAAGGGCTACCAGGCGTAGAAGTGGAAGTGAAAGCCCCCAGGTTTCAAGCTTCTTCCACAACAGGTTCTTGTCCACATGGTCAAATGCAGCCTTGAAGTCAACAAAGCATAGATGGAGCTGTCGTTTTAGTGTTATATCTTTGTCGATTAAGAGGGCAATGGCCATGATGTTCGTGATGGTGCCAGTCTGTTTAGAAAATCCTCTTTGGATCATAGGGATTACTCCCTTTCCAGTAGTCCATGCAAGCAGATGATCTAATAGCAGACCTGCAAAGTACTTTACGTCATTGTCAATTAAGGTAATCAGATGATAACTATTGGGGAGCGACCTGTACCCAGTTTTAAAGATGGGGGAGATTATGCACCCCTTCCAGGACTGTGGAATCATTCCTGTTAGACCTATTTCCAGGTAGAGAGGTTCGAAAACCTTTTCCCAGCAGGGTCTGTTGTGCTTGAAGACTGCAGGCAGAAGTCCATTCAGGCCCAGGTGCCCTCTCCCCTGCCCTTGGCTATCTGATTGGTTATAGTAACGAAGTCAGTGAGTAGTATAAGCGTGGTCTTTGATGAGGACCTGTGTGGGAGAAGAATTCGTGGCAAACTCGTGCTTTGTGTGGCCATGCTAAGTGTTGTCTGGCTGTTGAAATGGGCTCCAAGATGTTCGTCCCAGAGAGCTTCTGGTATATGCGATGTAATGTCGCCGTGATGTGGGAGTATAAGGTTGCATATTGTACACCAGAAGTGTGCGCTGTTGTTGCTCCTTGCATCCGAGTGTAGCCTGGCCCACAAGTCTCCACTGCGATTCCTATTGATTGCCCATTTTAGTGACTGTTTGTTGTGCCTTAAGGTTGCCAGAAGGTCTGGATTGCCAGGGCTGATGCGGAGAGGCCTTATACTGGAGTTAATTTTTCTCTTTGCGTCTTGTAGTGTTGTCCTATGGCCTTGTGCCAAGTGAGTTAAGGCTGAGGGAAGAGGCAGTCACCTGTTAGTGATTGGCTCTGCAAAAATTCCACTAAGCCTGGTTGTGAAATGTTCCCATTTCTGCACTTCACTGTCATTGTTTGTTTCTGATTCAAGTGCAAGATCCATTGCTGCTTCGGTGACCAGATGTATGTTTGATTGCCCACATTTGACCCGTTTGCAGCTTGTGATGAAAGTGGTAATATGTGCAGTGTTTGTTTTCTCCATTTTGGTTATCCCCAGGATGATGGATAGTTCCTGTGGGCAGTGGTCACTCTCGCTCCTGTTGCCTTGTTTCAAAAGCAGAAGGGTAACAAACGTGTAGTCCATTGTGGTAGAGGCTGAGGTAGAAACTTATGATGCTGCTAGAGGCGAGTCCTCAATAAATCTGCCCTTAATGTGATGCTGAGGCAGTTTTCTTCTATATAGTTATTGGCTCTCAGCAGCGAATAGGTTTAAGGGTGGTTTAGGGGTAACTAGAGGTTGATCTGGAACAAAGCATGCCTTTTTGGTTGATATACATTAATGTTTCACATGCATGCTAAGATTGTAAGATTTGGCTGCTGGAGGTAGTACAGGTTTCATCTTCAACAATTTCCTAGCTTCAGTCTCACTCAAAATTGACCCAGCAGATAATGCTGTTTTCTATCACCATATTTCCTAATAAGATATCACAATCGGTTAATCAATCACATGAGGTAGAAAACAGGCAGATTCCATCCTGCACTAAGCCCACTCATCCTTCCGAGGTCGAAAAGGTGTGCATTGTGAAGGTTGGTTTGGGTAATATATATGGGTAATATTTAAAGCTCCACAAAGCAGCAGCGCATGCACTATTTGAAAGTATATTAGAGTGACACTTAAAAAAAATACAGCTAACTTCAAACTGGTGCTGGGCTTGCATACTGTACTTAGGTGGTTTCATTTTGCAGCTTTGCATTGGCAGATATTTTTGGCAGGGCTCCTCTAACATTGAAACTGTGGCTCAATGTGAACTTTCTATTGAAATGTAAACCATTGCCACTGTACTGGTAATGTGGCTTGCATTGTGATGCAAATTTGAGAATGTGGCCAGAGCGACAATGATTAACTCAGGCCTCAGGCTGTACCTACGTCATTATCATATAAAATCTCTTTATTGATGTTGTAACTACACTTTCACAATTGCCTTATTAACCTTACTTTCTCAACTTTGCTTGAAAATGCACCTTTTGCCCACTCTTTTTTCAAAATGTTCTCACTACTCTTGTTCGCCGTAGGGCACTCATCCAGAACTTTTATGCCCCACAACTTTACAATGTCACCCGCCACCACTGGTGCATACTCTAACTTTTCTTACTCATAACGCTCTGTAAACTTCAAAGCTTAACTAACAGCACAGATTTTCCTCACATTTCTGTGAGACAGAGTTCAGGAATCTACAGGGATCACAAAAATGACTACTACCCAGTGTTCCAGACTTCTCCCAATAAAAACAATACTCCGCTTGAGATAGTGGAACTAGTGCCCATTACAACAAAGGCACTGTGGAGAGATCACATTTTCCCAATCAAAATCATACTATTTTTTGTAATGTGGGGTAGCTTTGGATTTCCCAGCTGGGATAGGCTGCTTTAAGGGAAACCTGCAAAGCACAGTCATTTTTTGAAAGACACTGAAGGGAGTCCACAATAGTCTGGCTTGCATGGATCCCACTGCCTTTTCTTACCAATAATACTCTGCAAACATTAAACTTTGGCTCAAAACAAGTATTTTCCTCACATTTCTGTGAGATACTGCTTTATCAGGAGAATTACGAGAATGCTGAGTGGCATGAATTTTGTGGAACCCTGCAGATTCCAGAACATTGCAGCCCAGAAATATGATGCAAATATGTGATTTTAGCCACATTTTGAGATTTGCACTGCACTGTGAGGACTAACATGTCATGGGATCTATGCAAGTCACAAAGCACTAAATTCCCCTGAGTGTTTAGTTTTCAGAAATAACTCCGTTTACTAGATTTATTTCATTGCCCATTGACCTCACCCATGTATAATGCAGCCATTCTGCATGGCAAATGAGAGATAATTGGGATCTATCCCCACTCTTTTGGTCTATTTGTACAAAATATGCCCAAAGGAATCAATGTTTCCTCTCACTTGCCATGGGGGTGGGATGGTTTAGTCCAGGGGGAGGGAGGCAGAAAGACTGTTGGAGCTTTAGGGGTTGGGAAGTGGAATGAGGCAGAATACAGTGTTGCCCCTTTTTGGTTGAAGTATGGCAAGGTACTTAAGTGAGCCACAACTCCACCCCTTTTCTATCTAAACATCCTTGGTCTCTGGTGGGTTTCTATCCCAAGGTGGCAACTTGGGGGCCAACTATTTAATCTGACCACTTGGAGAAATGTATTGCCCCTTTTGGGGTGGGGTCATGAGGCAATGCCAGTGTGGGCTGCTCTCCCCCTTGTGTTTTTTGCCTTCTGGAAATCCTGTGTGCTAAATGGTGTAAACACCCCTTTCGACTCCCCAGAGGGCAGAAAGGCTGTGCTGGATGTACTGGGATATAGGCATAGCCTGATGCAGGGTGGGTTGCTCCATCCCCCTTTTTTCCCATAAAAAATCACAGGTGTTAAGTGGACTTTTGCCTCCTTTAGGTGCAAATTGGGGGGTCAGGGCCCCTTTCTGCCAACTGGGAGAGCAGTAATACTGTGTGTTTGGTGTGTTGGGAGTGGCCTGAACACAGGCCGGCCACCCCATCCGATGTTTTTCCACCATACAGACATCCCTGGTGTCTAGATAAACATATTCAACCCACCCGGGGGGAGTTGTATCTTGTCAGGCTTTCAAATACCATTGACTTTTGTGCCCTTTGCCAGGCAACCACACACAGATCTTCAAGCATATCTCCCAGTAGACATCCCATATTTAGACCCACAGGCAGGCAACAAATAGATACACTTGTCACACACTTAAGTCCCTTACCTTCAGATGCTCTCAAAACCCAAAGCACACATCTCGCACTCAGACTCCTGTACAAGCAGGATTTGAATCCCATTCACTCTAGCGGCCTTCAGACACATTAAGCAGGCCTTAGTCTGAAGGCCTAAGTAGGCCTTCAGACCTCTAAGCAAACATCTCACACACCCCACAATCTCTCTCCATGCTGGACCAGTCAATCATTAGGGAAATCTTATATTGCGTGTTGCTGTGAGAATTTCATTGCATTCAAATTCGCAAGAGAAATCTCTCCACAAAAACTCAGCGATCTTCTTGGATGCCGTAGTATATATACCACAACCAAGTTTCCAGAAAGTTGCTTGGCTTTAGACCTTTGTATGAACAGCAGCCACAAAGCTCAGCACTCACCTGATTCCTGATTCAAGCACATTCCCTTGCAGCAACTCAAAGTCCCTCGTTGGCACAGTGACACACGGAGGTCTTCCTTGAACCATCTGACCTAAAAGAAAGAATAACAAGACTTTGAATTCTTGGGCGATTCGGGACATTAACTTAAGCCTAACAAGCTTCTAAAGATTAGTGAAAACTTTTAGAACAGTGACATTAAACATTCATGAGCTGTGACAATGAACACATTTTAAGATGTACCAGACACCCACTTTTGAACTGCAACAAATTATAACTTTGTGCAAAGAGGAAAGCATAAACTATTGAGACATTTATTTAGATCTTGATCACAGTAGATGGGAATACCAAGACAGACTTCATTGTAGAGAAGGGACAAAATAATTTTGAGAACTTGTTAACTCAATTTTTCAGAAATTTTAAATGAAAAGGTGTTTTTTTTTTTATAAACAGAGTAAGTAGTCATTTTTGCTTAGTGTTAATTTAATAGCATTTTTTAAAAGCCTTATTCACTTGTGCATATCACTTAATCATTCATACATTATATTACTAACAGAGGATATATATCTAAGGCTGAAGATCAGTGATTTCAAATAGTATGAGACAGAGCCAGTTTTAAGCACTGGTGACACCTAGTGCAACAATATTTTTTGCTCCCCCCGGCACCCACCCACCACTTCTTGAATTCCCTTACTACCAGCTGGCAAAAGTGCACCTCATATTTGCTTAGCCCCACTCTCATATACATTTCATTTGTTTTGAAGCACTGGTAAAGGCTGGCTTTACTAATCCACTCAGCTATACACATAAAATATAGATCTGTTCTTTGCATCAGGCATATGAACCCTCTGCACTACCTTATGGGGAGTCAGAACTAGCATTTGACAAAATTCCGATCTCTCTCTCTCTCTCTCGCAGGAACATTGATCACAAGAGTTAGCTTGGCATTTTTATTGCTGCCTAAAAGTTGTTCTCACAAAGAACTCTGCAACAGGTACTTTTAAAATGTAAGTTATTAATAAACACAGTGCCCTCCTGAGGTCAGTGTCCTACCTCCAGGTCAGTACCCAGTGCAGTCGCAAAGGTCACATGTCCCTAAAGCCGACCCTGGCATGAGAATCTTGATGTCAATGAGTTAATTAAAGCAGCTGGTGAAACCCCAGTATTATGTTTTCTTCCTCCTATCCCAACCCCCATTCCCCTAAGGAACTGTAATGAGCGCATATTCTTGAATATTTGTCCTTAGCATAATTTCCTGTGGAGTGGATGGAAGAGCATTACTCCCTCAGAAAGCTTGGATTTCAGGTGAGTAGAGCCTTAACACATTTGGTGTGGCCACTGCTTGATGCAAAGGTTGGCCCTCACAACTCTTTTGAACCTTTTTTCCTGGCGCCTAATGTTTTGTCTGTCCCTTCTGGAGGACAGATTGAGGGTAAACTCTCTCAATCTGCCCCATGGGGAGCAGAAGACTGTTCTGAGGTGCTGACATTGTATGATGCCTATGTTGACCCTCCGCCCCTTCCATATATTTTTAGCTTCTTGTCCCTGGTCTCTAGAGGGCTTTTGCACCCCTTGGGGGCAGAAAGAATGTTGCCACCATTCTGGGACAAGGACACGGCCTGATGCTTGGTTGGGCTATATCTACCCCTTCTTTTTTGGACTTTTTTCCCTCTGGTGTCTAGGGGGCTTTCTGCCTCCAATAGGTCATATTGTAGGTAACCTCCCCAACTTCAACTTGGGGGGGTCACAAAGAGTTTCTTAAAGGAACTAATGCTGCTATAAAAAAATCATCAGGGATAGCTTGCTGAGGTACACTAGACCCCTCTCTAGTTCCCCTCTGTCTGGCAACAACATTTCAAAAGGGGAAGAGGACTGGAAGAACCTGGCCCTTTTTGCAGGGTTATTCCCAACATTTGTCTTCTCCCTCCTATTGTATCTGACCTGGTTTTGTTGGCTTTAGGTCTCTTTAGGACTCTGGGCACTTTACCACTGCTAACCGGTGGTAAAGTGCATATGCTCTCTATCTAAAATGTATTGGTGGTTGGTCTCTCCATGATTGGCATATTTAATTTGCTAGTAAGTCCCTAGTACAGTGCACAGTGTGTGCCCAGGGCCTGTCAATCAAATGTTACTAGTGGGCCTGCAGCACTGAGTGTGCCACCCACATGAGTAGACATATAAATATGGCTCAGGCTTGCCATTGCAGTGCCTATGTGTGTGGATTTAAATTGCTATGTTGACCTGGCAAATGCACCCACTTGCCAGGCCCAAACCTTCCTTTTTATTATCTGTAAGTCACTCCTAAGGTAGGCCCAAAGCAGCTTGTGAGCAGTGTGCAGTGTATTTAAAAGGTAGGACATGTTCTGGTGTGTTTTACATGTCCTAATAGTGAAATACCATTCATTTTGTTTTTCACTATAGCATTGCCTATCTCTCCCATACTGTAACATGGGAATTATCTTGAAACAACCTTTAAGTGTAGTTTCTCATTGGGAGCAGATCGAGCTTGAATTTTGTGATCTCTAAACTCACAATTTAAAAATACATATTTTGGTGAAGTTGGTTTTTAAATTGTAAGTTTGTAAATGCCACTTTAAAAAAGTGGGTATTTTCTTGTTTAACCATTGTGTGCCTTAGCCTGTCTGCTGAATACACGTCTGGGTCAGGATGACAGTTGGACTGTTTGTTCATTCACTATAGATAGTCACACAAAGGGAGCTGAGGTGTGCCCTGCACATCCTGGTGGCCCATCACCAGGCCGATGGGTCTCCCTCAGCTAGATTGATGACAGGGTCTTGTACACTACAAAGACTTCTCTTTGAAGTTTGCCTATTTAAAGACAGAAATGGTTATATGTACTGGATGTCTGACACCACATTGTTAGAAGCCTTCTGGACTGAGGGAATTCTGCCAGGAAGAAGAGCTGGATGCTGTAGGAGGGACTGCCACTCTGCCTGTTGCTTTGTGTGCTGTCCTGCTGCTTGCTGCGTCTGTCCTGGGAGTGAAAGGACTGGACTTGGCTTTCTACATCCTGCTTCCAAAGGTTCTCCAACGGCTTGAACTGAGCTTGCCTCCTGAAAAGAAGTGTCAGGGACAACACAGACCTTATCTGCCAGTGCCTGGGCTCTTCTGCTGAGAGTCCAAACTTGCCAAGCGGTGCTAAATCCAGTCACTAGGCTCTTGGAGGTATATGCTGGTGATCTGAAGGAGAAAATCCATGTATCAATGTGTTGCTGAAGAACTGATGCAGCGCCTGTCTTACGGTTGAAGAATCGATGCAGCGCCTGCCCCACGGGTGGAGAATTGATGCAGTGCCTGTCTTGCAGCTGCAGAATCGATGGAGGGCCTGTTTCACCGTAGTCTCATAAACACTGCACATCTGGATTTTCCATGCTTCGTCCCTGGATGCAAATTTTTCATTGACCCCACACCGTAGTAAGGAACTGAGGCCACATGTCTAAAAAATCAACCCATCACCTTTCATGCAAGGAAATAATTGACACCTCACCTCCCCTGCCAATAAAGAATTGACACGTTGTCTCACCAGCGTGGAAAGAATCAACACAACACCTCCCCTGCGCAGTAAGGAACCAATGCATCACTTTGCTTCTCTGGTGCCTCACCTCCTCTGTGTCCCACATCATCTTTGTTTTTGATGCATCCCAGGTACTTTGTGCTAAAGAGATCCATCCATTGATTCCTATAGATTAAGAATTGGTTAAACCTTTAAAGAGAGATATTTTGACTTGTGTATGTTGTATGTTTGTCGATTTGGTCTTGTTTTACTCAGATAAATATTGGCTATTTCTCTAAACCCATGTAGAGTATTTTTGTGGTGTTTTCACTGTGTTACTGTGTGTGTGTTTGTGTACAAATACTTTACACTTTTCCTCTGAGATAAGCCAAACTGCTTTAGCCAAGCTACCAAAGGGGTGAGCAGGGGTTATCTTAGGTGTGAGTCTCTCTTACCCTGCCTAGAGTGAAGTTCCCTACTTGGACAGGGTGCAAACCACTGCTAACTAGAGACCCCATTCCTAACAGGACTCCTTCCCCTTTGCAAATCATATACCACTTCATATGAGGAGTCTATAACTGGTCAATGGTTAGCAACTAAAATTAATGCTGAAAAACATTGACATATACCAAAGAGAATTGGAATCTTGAAGGCATACCTTGTTCATGCTCCTTCCAAAGTGTGATTTGGTATGGGTTGCAAACCCCATTTTACAAGTCATAAAAACGTTCCTGACTCGTAAAATGGCATTTGTGCATTGGAAAATCCCCTTTGCAATGGTAAACCTTGTGATTTTTGCTATTTGCAGGCACAAGTGCTTTGTACATCTGTCCCTAAATTCCCCATATAATGCATTTTTCCAATCCTATTTATGCTGATACAATTTTGCAAGCTTGACCTAGCCAAAATCTGTCAGGGGCAGAAAGAAGGGGATTCATTAATCATCACACAACTCAGAAATCTGATCCCTGCTCAACCTCCTATTTCCAGAGGGATTGCAATGTAACTCCTTTGGTTCATTTTACTCAAATGAAAGACACTGTAAACATTTGCTTGATGGATGATTTTTTTTTCACACTTTAAGATGTTGTGTAGTATTCTAAAGCTATCATATGTGATGGAATTCACCCATCAAGCAAGTGAATCCCATAGTATGAATGGAAAGCAGCTTATTCTGATAGGTCAGTAAATCTCACAGCCTCACAGTTGCAAACAGAACACTTAGTAAATACTAAGGGGAATATTTGCTAAAGTTTCATGCAAGTTAATAACAAGGGTCTCTGAGCGCTTTGCGTTCGGAGACCTCCGTTATCAACAGAACAGATCTGTTCTCAGAGGCTGCACGGCCTTTGAGCCCAGACCTGTTCTATTGATAACGGAGGTTCCCAGAGCCGCAAAGCGCTTGGGGCCCCTAATTATTAACAGAACAGGCCTGCTCCCAGAGGCCGCCGGGGACACGGCGTGGCTTCTGAGAGCAAGGCGGCCAGGTTAATAACAAAGATCACTGAGCGTGTTGCAGCTCGGCAGTCTCTGTTATTAACCCGTCAGACTTGCTCCCTGAAGCCACGCAGTGTTCCCGGCAGCCTCTGAGAGCAGGCCTGCTCTGTCAGTGACATGAGGTTTAACACCTCATATTTGACCCCCGTCAGGCACCTTGAGGTTAGCCGGGGTCTAGGGTGCGGTGCGAGGCCCCCTGCTACCATATGGTGGCTGAGAAGACATGGATGGTGTGAGGTGTGCGTCTGAGGGTCCGAGCCTCGCATGCTTGGGCCCTCAGGCCCTTACAATATAAAATATGGTTGGGGCCCTTGGGACCCGGGCACGAGTCTCGGGGTCCCCAGGGCCACCACGGCAGCATTGATTTTTTTGTTTTTTTGTAAATAAATGTTTAAAAAATGGATGATATAAAAAAATACATACAACACTAATAATAATAATAATAAAAATATTTTAAAAAACAATTACAAGGGGCTACATGGCAAAGGACACAGAACACACTGTATGTGTGTTTCCCAATGTGAGCTGTGTCCTCTGCCCTGTAACCCCAAACCCCAACCATACAGCTTATCAATGGTGGGGGCATTGAGCGGCAGACTCAGGCCCCACAAACCTCAAGCCACTCACCTTAGGTCAGGGTCCTTTTGTCCTGGGATGGTGCTGAGAAAGACACAGGGACCCCACATGCTGCCTCCACAGCCTGCAATTGTTCAAAAAGACTGTGGGGGTCATTCTGACCTCGGCGGTAAAAGGCGCTTACCGCCGGTCAGAAGACCGCCATAACACCGCCGCGGCCGGGGTAAACCGCCACGGTCATTCTGACCCGCAACTGGCAAACCGCCAAAAACCCGACATCCACAAAAGTCCGCCACACCAAAGGTCAGCGAAAAACTGGCGATGACCAAACCTCCACCGTCACGCCAACAGAAATACGCCCATGCCATTCCGACCCACGAATCCACGCGGCGGTCTTTCAACCGCGGTATTCCATTGGCGGTACACACCGCCGCGCTCAAAATACACACACTCTTACAAAACACAACCACATTGGACAATTTGAAACACACACACCTGATACATATACAAACAACACACCCAATACAATATAAAACACACACCGTCATCACCCAGAAAACCTTACGAAAAAAAAAACGACAGAAATCCAGAGATAGACAGCACTGCTTAGACATCACCATCACACAGAGGCAAACCACACCATCACCCACACAATATCCACGCACAAAACACCACACATCACCACACTCACCACACTCTACAACACATACACCACCCCACACTACATCCACATCCCCCTATGGCACCCCAAAGACACCCCCGGTTCTCAGACGCCGAACTCCGGGTCATGGTGGAGGAAATAGTTCGGGTAGAGCCCCAGCTCTTCGGGACACAGGTGCAGCACACCAGCATTGCCAGGAAGATGGAGCTATGGCAAAGGATAGTCGACAGGGTCAACGATGTGGGACAGCATCCATGAAATCGGGATGACATCAGGAAGCGGTGGAACGACCTACGGGGGAAGGTGCGTTCCATGCTATCAAGGCACAACATCACAGTGCAGAAGACTGGCGGCGGACCCCCACCTACTCCCCCAGAATTTACAGCATGGGAGGAGGAAGTCTGCACATCCTGCATCCTGAGGGCCTCGCAGGAGTATCTGGAGGAATGGACTCTGGTAAGTCAAATCTTAACTACTTCTTCCCACCCCCACCCCACCTGCATCCCAAATCATGCCCCCACCCTCACCCCCACCCCCATCACACCTACTCCCTGCAAATGTCTCACCATCACAACCCACCCATCCCAACACCTAGACTTCCATGCGTCCACAAAGCATGGACACCCATCACCAAAGCATGGCCACTGAACATACACATCTCCCCCAGAAGCCACCCTCACAACAGCCCCCACACAGGAATGCCAGCCCTGGGGTACACGGGCACCCACCCATTGACCGATATGGCACATACTGAAGCAATAACCATACCTCTATGCCCCTGCAGGACCCGAACGCCACCACACCGCCCAGGAGGGTCCAGAAATGTCCATCCCTCCACCAGAAGAGGCCACAAGTGATGACAGCAGCTCTGTCTCCCTGGACCCAGATGACCAGCCCGGACCATCGGGGACCTCTGGACAGTCGGTTCCCCTCACACAGCCACAGGCCACAGCAGACCCAACCCCCTCTGGGGTTGCCCCAGCGGGCCCATGGCTCTGTCTCAAGGACACGTCAATCAGCGGTGTGTCCACCACTACAGGGCACCCAGGTTAACCCACCACGCCAACAACAACAGGGACCTGGGGGCAGTGGTAGTGGGCACACGGTCCAGGGGACAGAGGCCCAGGGAAACAGGGGAACTGGGAGGGCTGCTGTGCGACAGGGGGGGGACAGGCCTATGGAACCCACTCTCCACGAGGCCCTCTCCTCCATCATGGGAGCATACCACCACTCCCAGGAGACGATGGCGACGGTACTGGGCAGGTTCCAGGAGATGCAGGTCATGCAGGAGCAACAGTACATGGGGTTCAGGGAAGAACTTAGAACCATCAGTTCCGCAATGGGCACCATCGTAGGGGCACTCAACCAGATTGCAACCACATCGCGGGACCATGTGGCACCACAAAGGGCCCGTGTCACTAGCATGGACCAAGAACAGGCAACCACCTCCGCCGGCGCTAGTGGACAGGAGGCCCCCACACAACAACAGGCCTCCAGAACCCCACCTCCTGCAGAAGAAGAACCACCCCGCAAGCGGGGCCTGAGATCTCGTAAGAAGACAGAGTAGGATGTCAAGACCCCCACCAGCAAAGGATACCCCCTGATGTCATCCCACTGTCCCACATTGTCACCCTGTCCAACCTTTAACTGCCCCTGCTCCACCTTCCACAGGCATATGGACAATGCACCTGTGAGACTGAAAAGCTGGACTCTGCCATGGACATTCCTCCACCATCACCCATCACCGATTTCCCACCATGTCCCTAAATATAAATTTTTATAAAAACACGTATTGCACAAAAACAATCTGGAGTCTGCCTGTATTGTGAACAAATGTATTAAACATAATGCTGCCAAAATGTCCAGTTACACAGTGATGAAAACATACCACTGTCATACAGCTGTAGTCCATGGGGAAACAAAGCAGAGGTCACGCAGTGGGGGCCACATCTCTGAAATTGGAAGGGAAAGTCACAACTCAGTTAACATACACTGGGGGAATAGGACAGACAGTAGAGAGGCAGGAGACTGTAAGTAAGTGTAAAATGCCGGTGTTGATTCTTACCAGTGTGTTATTGAAAATACTGTAGTATCACTGTGTCCCTGTTGTCTGTGTCGTCCCCGTCGTCTTCCTCCTCTTCACTCTCCACAGGTTCCACCGCTGCCACAACACCACCATCTGGACCATCCTCCTGCAGGAAAGGCACCTGGCGTCGCAAAGCCAGGTTGTGAAGCATACAGCAGGCCATGATGATATGACACACCTTCTTTGGTGAGTACATTAGGGATCCACCTGTCATATGCAGGCGCCTTAACCTGACCTTCAGGAGGCCGAAGGTCCGCTCAATCACCCTCCTAGTACGCCCATGGGCCTCATTGTACCGTTCCTCTGCCCTGGTCCTGGGATTCCTCACTGGGGTCAGTAGCCAGGACAGGTTGGGGTAACCAGAGTCACCTATTAGCCACACACGGTGTCTCTGTAGCTGTCCCATCACATAAGGGATGCTGCTATTTCGCATGATGTACACATCATGCACTGACCCAGGGAACTTGGCATTTACATGGGAGATGTACTGGTCAGCCAAACAGACCACCTGGACATTCATCGAATGATAACTTTTTCTGTTCCTGTACACCTGTTCACTTCCTCTGGGGGGTACCAAAGCCACATGGGTCCCATCAATGGCACCAATGATGTTGGGAATATGTCCAAGTGTATAGAAATCACCCTTCACTGTAGCCAAATCCTCCACCTCAGGGAAAACAATGTAGCTCCGCATGTATTTCATCAGGGCAGACAACACTCTGGACAAAACCTTAGAAAACATAGGCTGAGACATCCCAGATGAAATGGCCACTGTTGTTTGGAATGATTCACTAGCCAAAAAATGGAGTACTGACAGAACCTGCACTAGAGGGGGAATCCCTGTGGGTTGGCGGATGGGTGACATCAGGTCTGGCTCCAGCTGGGCACACAGTTCCTGTATAGTGGCACGGTCAAGTCTGTAGGTGAGTATGACATGTCGTTCTTCCATTGTCGACAGGTCCACCAGCAGTCTGTACACGGGAACAGCCCTCCATCTCCTCACAAGTCCCTGTGGACGGTGCCTAGGAAGGACAACATGGAGCACAGAGTCAATCAATCCACAGGTGCGTTCACACAGCTTGCACTGTACACGATTCTCGATGGATTTAATGGCATGTATGAGTGGCAACGCAAGGCCTAGGCCTGTGTGACTCAGTAGAAATTAAGCCATGTGGGCCTTTGAAATGGCGGCTGCCTGACCTGTGAAGTGTGACAATGGGAAGTGAGCTCATTGCGATGGCGTGGCACACCGCAGAGGTAGGTGGTCGTAGACCGCGGTGCAAAGCCGCATTGGTTAACATTGAACCCTATGGGTTTCAGGAGCCAATGAGGATGTGCGCCGGCCGTCGCGGTACACACCGCTGCGGTACGCACCGCCGCGGCCGTGACCGCCATTTTCTATCTAATTAATCACTGAAGACCTGATCATCCACAGGAGAGGACCTATACTGCAAGTGCTGCTGTGACCTCGGTCTGGAAGTGACAATGGCTGCTGCGACTGGGGAAAGGGCCCCTGCCTTCACTTCAGAAGAGTTGGAGACACTCGTGGATGGGGTCCTCCCCCAGTATGCGCTACTCTACGGTCCTCCAGACCAACAGGTGAGTACACTGGGACCATGCTTAGTGGGCAATGGCTGGGTTGAGTGGGTGAATGAACGATGGTGGGGAGGGGAGCGAATGAGGAATGCATCGCACGACAGATGAGAGCATGTGCCACATGGCAAGGTTGGGGAGGGGGGGCCACTCACATCGACCATGCAGAAAAGTGATGATGTTTCTTTTCCCACCCTGTACATGTCACATAGGTCAGCGCCCATCAGAAGATCGACATTTGGCGTACCATCGCCAAGGACGTCCGGGCCCTGGGGGTCCACAACAGACGGGGCACCCACTGCCGCAAGAGGTGGGAGGACATCCGCCGCGGGAGCAGAAAGACCGCCGAGGCTCTGCTGGGGATGGCCTCCCAACCTAGGAGGGGTGCCACACGGCAATTGACCCCCTGATGTCCCGGATCCTGGCGGTGGCCTACCCCGATTTGGATGGGTGCGTGAGGACATCACAGCAGACACAAGGGGGTGAGTACACTCTCATTCTGCTATCTTTGCGCGCAGTGGAGGTGCCTGGGTGGGGGAGGAGGGCTGTGGGTATCCCTAGGCCAGGGCGATTTCTGTAGGCTAGGCCCCTCCGTGAGGCATGGCCCTGTACCCCCACCCCCCACCTCTGTAGGGTGCCTAGTACAGCTATTCATGGCCCTGTGTCATCTATGTGTGCAGTTGTCATCCATAGGCTTGTAGGCCATGTCCCACTGATTGAGGAGTGTACCCCAAGTGCGCGGCGTAGTGCAGTGGGCGCTTCTGTGTCTGTCCTCTCCGCCAACGGTGTCGCCAATGCATGCACTCAACATGTCTTTATTTGTTCTCCCCCCCCCCTTTTTTGTGGTCTTCCTGTCCATGTGTGCATTAGCATCATCAGGCGGAGGAGAAGTGGCATCGGCGCACGAGGGAGCTGCATCTCACATGGCCCCGGAGGGCCATGCAACCGACTCCGAGTTTACCAGTGAGACGGAGGGCGAGGGGAGCTCCACAACGGAGTCCTGTGTAGACGTCAGCGACACCGACACGTCCTCGGAAGGGAGCTCCCTTGTGGTGGCGGCAACATCCGTGCCCACCGCTACAACAGGTACAGCCGCCACCCAGCGCACCAGCTCCGCCCTCCCAGCAGCCCCTCAGCGTTCGCCCCGTGCCCGCTCGGCCAGGAAGCCGGGCATCTCCTTCGCCCCAGGCACCTCAGGCCCTGCCCCAGTTACCCCTGCTGCCCTCAGTGCGGAGATCATTGACCTCCTCCAGATGCTCATTGTTGGGCAGTCTACCCTTTTGAATGCCATCCAGGGGGTAGAAAGGGAGGTGCATCGGAGCAATGCATACCTAGAGGGCATTCATTCGGGTCAGGCTGCCCATCAGCGATCGTTCAACGCTCTGGCCTCAGCACTGACGGCAGCCATTGTTCCTGTCTCCAGCCTCCCTCCTCCAACTCCCTCCACCCAGTCCCACTCCCCTGTTCCTCTGCCTATCCCAGCCACACCTACAGATCAACCTGCACACACCTCAACACCCAAGGGCAGCTCATCCAGACATAAGCACCACAGATCACACAAGCATTCACCCAAGCAAAATCCACATGCAGACATGCCAACAGCCACTGCCTCCTCAGTGTCCCCCTTCTCCTCGTCTCCCAACTCCCTCCCTGTTACGTCTCCACTCACACCTGCATGCACACCACCATCAGCCAGTACGTCCATCACCAGCACACCCTCCATAACACTCCGCACACGTGCAGACACCACCCCCACTGCCAGTGTGTTTGTCACCCCCTCTTCCAAACCACACAAACGCAGGCAGCCACCCACCCAACAGCCATCCACCTCATGACAGCCTCCGTCACAAGCACCTGCACCCAAAGACAGCACACTTGACTCTCCTACAACCACATCCTCTTCCTCCACTCCCATACCCACTGCACCTACCCTTCCCATTGCTCCTAAAAAACGTTTCCTCTCCAAAATTAACCTCTTTGCATCACCTGACCCAACCCCTCCATCTCGTAAGAGTCCAAACAGCACCTCAGCCACCACAAGCCCTGCATCTACCAGGACCATAGTTCAGGGCTATTGGAGTCCACCAGCTCCTAGGGCAGGAACATCGGCCAGCAGCAAGGGGACAGCCAGCCCACCCCCTGGGAAGAGAACCAAAAAAGTGAAGGGCCGGCGCGACAGGCCTGAGACGGCTGCCCCCAAGGACACTACTGTTGCCCCGTCACCTGCCACATCCACAAAGGGAGGCAAGGGCCCCAGAGATTCGGCGAAGGAGGGCAAGGGCAGCAGGGCGGACAAGTCCGGCAGCAGGCGAGCTGCCCAGGAGGGCCCCACCAGCCCCATTTCGGGTGTGACGGAGGACACCCACGGGCCCAGGACTCCAGCACCGTTATAAAGACCATGGGCGGCATTGTAATAGAAGTAAAATAAGGCTGTGGAGCCCTTGGAATTATAGAAATAATGCCTTGTAGAGAGAATCCTAGAGCTCATGTTGCACAGGAGCGCCGCCCTGTGGACGTTTTTAAATAAACCTTGTATGGTTTTTGAGAAAATGTAAACAAATGGCTTTGTGTATTGTACCTTGAGAGCATGGGGGGCTTAACAGATGGCATCTTGAGTGATTGTTTTTTTCTTTTCTTCTTTACAACCTTTTGCAAGATTTTATGAATTGTTTATGGATGTAACATTAAATGAGTTATGCTTAAAGTAAATTTTGTCTCTTTTGGACGTAGGATCCCCAAGAGCCAGCCGTGTCTCCAGAAGAAATGGAGGCAATGCAACAAGGTATGTATCTAGAGGTATATATATCAGAGCACCTGGTCATCGGCCTTTCTAAACAAAGATGTCTTGATTGTTATTTTTATTTTTATTTAACCATTAATGGCTTCCTATGTGTTTGTGTGCTTTAACAGGTTATGATGTGGAACTACAGCTTGTGGCTAGTGTTCTGCAACAAATCCTCCAGGCTCAAGATGGTTCAAGCACAATGTCTCAGGATGTGCCTTTTGCAGGTAAATAAAATGAGTCCTTGTGTAAACACAGCAAAAACCTAAAAAGCCCACATAAACACAGCGTCGAAGGCACCCTCAAAGATCTTATATAGTCTGTGTATTATTATATTGTAAATGTAACATTTTTTGTTTTAATCCCCAGGCCCCCCTGTGGTATAGGCTACGCCCGTAGTACTGCCCCAGAATGTGGTAGGAGACATTAAAAAGACGGTCCGCAAAAGGAAATACCCAGCGTCTAAGGAAGGTCCACCTATAAAGCAAGGTCCTTCACATCGGAACACCTCAGGTAGGTTTTTAGAAAGTGTAGAGCCATGTGAATTAAATCCTTAGTGTGTCTCAAACCTCTTTCACCCCCATGATATAGCGGCTATAGCAACACCTAATACATATTTTGTTATCTTCACATCCTAAAGTTAGCACAAAAGAGTTCTTGACGAGTCGGCCATCAGACCACGCTGACTGCATCGTCTTTAAAAGACAGCAATGTGACCCCTCAAAACCCCATGCAACCAGCCGCATCCGTGAACATCGCAGGACCCCAGGACAAACTGTGCATCAGCTCTGTAGACAGCGGTCATGGTCCAGGTACAGCTCTTAACTACACTGCCTCAACAATAATAAATTCTATGCCCAGTACCGTGAGCAGTTCTACAGTAACTACCTGTGTACCGGGGTTCGCACAATGTGACAGAGTAATACTTACTGACATAGACACACACCAGTTGGACCATGTAGACCCTCTGGCGGGGACCCTAACCAGGTCAATAAACCTAAAATAAATCAGTTGTCCTAAAAGAACCACAAAAAGGAGCTGCAGAATCTGACCTACAAGCTGTGCCTCTAATCCTGTCTTTTGAAAATGTAGTTAAGGCTCAGCCTGTTCCACCTAGCCCCCCGTGTTCTAACTGTTCAACACTTGAGGAGTTTAAAACAGCTGGGCCTGTCAGCGCTCTAGTTCTGGCAGTCTGTATAACTAGCCCTCCCAGTTTACATGACACATGCATGGAAACAGATAGCCCCATAGAGGATCCATATTCTGGGTGTATAGTACTTCTAAAGGCACTAGCTAGTCTGGTAGAGAGTCCTGAAGCCACAGCAATGCCATGTGCCCCTTCTAATGCAACACCCAATGGGTTGCAATCACAAGGGCCTCAATCACCCGCAGACAGCCACAATGCTTCAGATGCATCAGAGGCTTGAATTATTATAACCAACATTTAACCTCCCCATGTCTGATGTCACAAATTACATTCCCTGGAGCGCACAACCCCACCAGCCCGTCACCAAGTGCCTGCATGCAAGGATCTTCATCATCCTCCTCAATATACCCTGATAGCAGTACAGGATGTAGCGGTTCACAATATCAGAGTTTTGGAACGCAATCTAGCGATGATCACGCCGCCCAAGCACCGGGGTGTTCGCACAGGGGCTCTGTTCTTTTGACCCGTCCCAACCCACCCGTTCAAAAAGGGCTTATTGCAGTTTACAGTGATCAGACCCCCGAGGTGGTTGTGGGTGATATACAGCACACAACTAAGGTCACACGTAGCGGAAAAAAATGTGGCACCCCGACTCCCAACAGGGTTTTGGAAACATACCTGAAAGAAATACAATAGGCTGTTAGGAAACTAAAATCATGCCCGAAGCTCAAGACATCAAAACTGGGGAAGTCGGGGGTCGATACTCGGTCCTTCAGCGTTAATCCTGCAGTTAGCAAGGTGTAGAAGGGAGGTGGTCATAGCTTGTGAACCACGCGTGGCAGACATAGACAATATATCGGCATGATTAGGCAACCGGGTACCCCTAAGGAGTGCCCTATCTGCTTTTTGTAAAAAAAGGTGTCCATACGTTTAAATATAAAAAGAAGACACAGTATGTAATCAGTAAAGCTCTACGTGTTTTACGAGCGCTCAAAACCAAAATGCTGCCAGAGCCAACCCCCAACGGTTTAAAAATTTTTAAAGTAGCACCCTCAGCACCTAAAACACTCCCTATAAGTCCCCAAAATGGAAAGTATGGGGAAAATATAGCCATTTTCAGGGCCTCAAGGGGTAAAGTTCAGAGTTGGCTCAACCACAAACAGGATCCCCGTCCATATTAGGTGAAATGTCAAGACCACCTCCTGTAAATACACCAACTATTGGTCAAATAGGCTGTGGTCAGTTGCCAAAAACCAGCTGGGCTTGTAAGAAACAGAAGTTGGCTAGTAGCGCTAGAAACCGTAAGCTTTTAATAAGAAAATTAAAGAAAGCCAGACGAAGTATTACAATGAGGGATAAAAATATCTCAACAGCAAACCATGGTCAACTACTGTCGGATGATACCCCGGGGTCCCTCCAACCTGTGGCAATCCTCAAGCTGAGGATTCAGAACTGGTGTTTTTAGAAAGTGTCAGAAGGTAAAGTCATATTGTAGAGAGGTTTAACGCTACAGAGCACTATGAGGAGTTTAGGTTCATTAACCTAGACTGTCTAAACTCCTCGAATCAGGGTGTTATAGCTATACACCAGGCTGTACAAATGCTCATAGAATGATTGCTACACAATGTGGGGCCTAATGATTTCTTCCAGCTGTGTTTTCAGGGGCAAGGTCTCAACAGTCCTCTGTTCACCAGACGGTCATCTCAAGATGTGTTTGACACTGTGATGTTTCTAGAAAACCTGTTTAAGCTTTTACAGAGCAAGGCTGAATTACCGCCTTATGGGACCTTTAGAATCATCGCCCTTGTTGTTAGGGGTCGTGAGGGAAGTGCTTCAGGAACCTTAAAGAGTGTCGTGTACAGTAAAATCATCTGCAACAAATATCGATGGTTGCTCAACTTTACCACAGGTGCTACCAATATGAGTCTTGCTGCAAGCATCGCAGGGATGTTGGTGGACCGAGCTACCCCAGACAACGTCATAATGTCTATGGCAGCGTCAGCCCATGAGGCGCTTCAACTACCTCCAGACAGACTGGTTAGTTTTGGGGACCTGGGCCTTTTTGAGAACCATTTTGCCATCACGGTAAAAGTTCTGTACCACACCGGTTCTTAGAAGTACTTCACTACCAATGAGCATGTGAAAAAGAAGACCGTGTATGTGTTACATCATGAAAAACACTTTCATGGTATCTTGATACTGAAGGGTTTTCTAGGAGCCAAGTTCGTGTGCGAGCATTGCGTACCCATATACAACAACCGGACCAGACACCAGTGTGAAATGCACTGTAAAATGTGTCAGAGGGACGGGTATGTCAATGACGATGTTCAGAAGGTGAACTGCTCGACATGCAAGATGTTTTGAACGTACACATCAGCCTTGCACATTGAGTCTATAAATCAGACTGAAGGGCTTGCAGGCGCTACAACACGGATGACAACAATTGTAAAGGTATGCAAAGTCCCAGGTGTAAAGCGTATTTTATAGCCGGAATAGCACATGAGTGTTACATGCTCAAAGGCTTCCCCCAGAAAAAACAGAAGACTATATCGTAATCGATAAAGAGTGTACACAAGAGACGGGTGTGCACCAGCCTAACTACATTTACACCCATCATCTAACAGCCGCTTAAAACTGGGAGTTTGAGGGCTGATCTTGTGTGAACGATTTCCTCAACACGTTCATGAAACTGAAATAATACGAGTATACAATGCTGGCTCACAACTTAAAAGCGTACAATTCATTCTTTATTCTCCAGGACCTGATTTGTGAAAAATTGTCCGTGGAGCTGATAACCCAGTGTTCCAAACTGATGTTGTTAAAGGTTGTGCCTTTTGAAATAAGGTTTATAGACACCTTGAATTTTCTGCCCATGAAGCTAAGTAAGTTGCCAAAAGCCTTTGGTTTTGAAGTCTGTAAAGGTTATTTCTCACACATTTTTAACACATGGGCTAATCAGAATTAAAATGGTCCTATGCCTTTGCCCGACAATTACAGTGTTGAGAACATGATGCCGTTTGAAAAAGAGAGCTTTCTACAGTGGTACAATGAAAACAGTGAAAATTGGTTTCATTTTCAAACAGAGTTGAAAGCTTACTGCCAGGCGGAGTTCATGATCTTGCGAAAAGCGTGCAACCTTTTCAGAGACGTTGTGGTGGAGATGACGAAACAGGTAAGGATTATCAAAAACAAATCCCGTAAGGGGAAAGAAATTATGGAATACCTAGACCCATTTAAGAATATTGCGCCGGCTTCAATGGCAATGTCTATTTATCAGCACATGTTTTTGAAACCTGAAACCATAGCTCTAGTACCACCTGACCTCTATAACTGTAAATAGAAACGCTACTCCACCCTGTCTATTCAGTGGCTCATGTACATCTTAGAAAAAAGAACATCTTCGTTCAACATGCGTTGCAGGGCGGCGAATACCGCCTAGATGAGCTAACAAAAGATGCGGAACTTAGCACTTTTATTAAGAGCCGGAAGTTACCAGCACTGTTGGAACTCCACAATGCCTTATTTGGCGGTCATAGAAACGCCATACATCTGTACCGGGTCTCTGGTGAGGGTGAGAAAATACACTACTACGACTTCACCAGTCTGTATCCGTTTGTGAACAAGGTGAAGTTGTACCCGGTGGGGCATCCTAGGATGATATATAGGAAATGTAAGTCCCTTGACGAGTACTTTGGGCTCCTTAAGTATCAAATTCACCCTCTGCGGAAGCTTTACTACCCGGTGCTTCAGTACAGAGTTGACGGCAAGCTAATGTTCCCCCTATGTCGAACATGCGCTGAAAGTAAACAGACTAGCGAGTGTAGACATAGTGATGAGCAAAGACTTCTGGAGGGGACATGGTGTACCATCGAGGTGCAGACGCCCCTCGAGAAAGGGTACAGTCTCGGTAAAATGCTGAAAATTTGGCACTTTCCACACACCACAACTCAACTCTTTTCTGAGTACAATAACTTGTTTCTCAGAAACAAACAGGAGGCATCGGGGTATCCCGACTGGTGCGTTGATGAGCCCTCGAAACAAAAGTACACGCTGGGTATTACGCTGAGACCTGAGTTCATTAAGGTGAACCCTACCAGACGTCAATTAGCTAAGCTCTGTCTCAATTCCTTGTGGGTAAAATTCGCACAGCGTACCAATATGTCAAACACATTCATCATCACAGATCCAGATGATCTTTTTAAGTATCTATTTTCCTCATCTTACAACGTGTCCAGTTGTGAATTTATCAACGATGAGATGGCCGTTCTATGCTGGAAATACACCAAAGAGTACCCCACAATGTGTATCAAAATAACCATCTTCATAGCGTGCTTCACATCCGCTCACGCTCGTCTAGAGCTTTACAGGTTGTTGGATAAGCTTCAAGATCGTTGTTTTCACCATAACACCGACTCTGTTATTGTTATGAGTAAAGAGGGTGATGAATATCCTCTGCTGGGTGATTATCTTGGTGGTTTGACTAGCGAGCTCAAAAAGGATGAGTACATACTGGAATACACTTACTCTGGACCCAAGACTTATAGTTACAAACCTCTAACAACAAGGTTTGCATGAAAGTCAAAGGTAACACTTTAAAAGTCAGCAATATGGTTAAACTAAATTTTGACAGTATGAAGGTCTGGTGCACGAGTACTAAGCATTGAGCAATCGCGAAAATATCAACACAATAGTCGTAAAATGCCCTAGCATAGTCAGGTCCAAAAAAAGGTGGGAAATTACAACACAGCAGTTGTATAAAACCCTGTGAGTAGTGTTTGAGAAACGGTTCCTCACGAGGACTACAAAACACTGTTGTACGGTCATTAAATGACATTAGAGGGGCGAACCCCCACCGCTATGGACACCAGGCTGCAGCATCCATCCTCCTGTGTTTTAACAGGTCCCTCAAATAGCGGTAAAAGTTACTTTATAAAGAAACTGTTAGAAAACGCTCCTGGTGTTTTATCTCAGACCCCTAACAACATCGTATGGGTTTTTTCCCCACTGGCAAGATCTTTACACGGAATTATCTCTAAAGTTCCCACACATCCGATTTATAGAAGGCATCCCTAGTAATCTGACTTGTTACCTAAACACCGTGTAAACATAGTCGTTGTGGACGATCTAATGCGCGAAGGTGGGGACCATCCCGAGATTGAGAGGGATTTTACTTAATATTCACCTCATCGTAATCTGAGCATATGCTATATCGTGCAGAACTTGGTTTACAAGGGTACGAGCAGTCATTCTATAACTCTCAACACCCCATACCTGGTCTTATTTAAAACTCCTGTGACAAGCTTTAGATATAAATTATATTTAAACAGATGTACCCTGGAAACACGCAGTTTTTCATGGAAGCTTTTAATTATGCTACCGCAAAACCCCACGGCTACTTACTGGTAAATTTAAAACCCAGTGCTCTAGAAGACTACAGACTATGCTCCGGTATTTTCCCAGTCGCTTACATGCCTAAAACAATCCCCAAAGCCTACAAAAAATACCCATTAAAAGGACGTTTATAACATTTACACTCTAAACCTTGTAATATATACGGTCAGGACCATGTCTGTGCGGCTACGGCATAATTTAGGCCTCCTAAAAATGCTGGGCACAGCTAGCCCCTGAAAAGAAAGGCTATTCTGTGCGCTGCTTTGGATGATTTAGTAGCGGCCATTTCAGAAATAGCCCTAAACATCCTAAAAGGTAACGTCCCTATATCAACTAGCCAGATCCGCATGCTGAAGAAGCAACACATTATTAAGAAGCTCAGCAATAAAAGGGCCTCGCTCCTTTCTAAAAAGGAACTGTTCAAACACTTTGGAGGTTTTATAGGGGCGCTGTTGGGTATAGCTATACCCCTAATTACAGGTCTCCTGTTGAGGACCTGATGGAGCACACCCAAAAAATGTACCTTGTGCCTCGCCAACATCTGGAACAGTTGGGCCCTTCTACCATCGACGATCTGGGGCATACACAGAAACAAGACGCAGCGTCTCAATGCTGAGATCAAAGCCATTTTGAGCAAAACAGATTTAAAACCACACAACAAAGCGGGGCTTTACTCAGGAGCCCTTCAAAACTTTTTACAGTATTACAAACAATTAGCATCTGAAAAAACACAAATTTACTCTGTATACCCCCGACACTGAACAGCCACCAGCAGACACAGTAGAGCCGCAAGATCCGGCCCCCCCCAGCCCCTGCGGATGCCTTTGTCGAAGACCTTTTCAAAAATATAAATCTGCGGTATAGAAGAGCGGCACAAATGCTGCTCGGTAAAATGACTGCTACTAAAGAGCTGACCTCTTGGTATGACTGGGGTGAATTTGTTTACAAAGTACAACCGATTGCTGGATCACACATGTATGATCTGGTCAGAGGTCTCACGTACAGTAAAACACTGTCGACACAAAACGCTCCTAGAGGATGGGAGCAGTTCCTAAGCGCCGCTGCGGAACTGAACATTCCCTCCACGATCGTCGGTAACGCTGACCACCGCCGAAGGCATGAAAGTTTGAAAGATCTGACCCCTCGTGTTTTTACCATCAGTCCCACTGTTGCCTTTCTTTCCTCAGCTAACACCGTCTATTGGCAGCGACACTCTACAAATGGAGCCTAAAAAGAGACTGTTCAAAATGAACACATGGTTATTGCTCTAATGTAATCATGACATTTGAACTGATGTACAGTTTTGTTAAAAGGTTCGCATTTAAAGATTTATGCTTCATTTATTTCTTTACCATTGTAAATGTTTTGTGGTGAAAACTGTTTGTAATAAACACTTTTAACTTTTCAACAGTCGTCAGCCATCTTTTTTTTTTTATTATTTCATGGTTTTAAAATGTGTGCTTGGTGAATAAAAATGCATAGTCTGAATTTGCGTTTAGAATGTTTTTATTGTGGACAGCCACCAGTACAAACAGAGGCGTTACAAGGCCTTACACTTTTGACAAACACCGTATTCTGTTTTAACAACACTCAACATGGCCCTTGTGTTTTCATTCAAATATTTCATAACAATACCATTGTTGTTTACTAGATCGGCAGAGTACAGATTAAAAAAAAATTGAATTGTCATACCCTCAGACACTTTACTAATAAAATGTCTGCAATGTTCCCCGCATGAGATGGCTAAAGAATCCTGTACAGACATCTTGTTAAACTCAACTGTGGGCACTGCTTTTTATACATATTTGAATATCGGTTTCATATAAATGCTATGCTCGGGGAACTCTGCTAAACTGTCAAACATTATAACCTTTTCTACATCCAGAAACAGGCCCGCCTAATGTATGCCACCCTTGTAATGCGGGTCGGTGTTAAACACTAGGGTGCGGGGTCTTTCAGGGCCTATCTCCCCCAGCAGCCCATCACCAGGAAATACACCTAAAAAGTATTTCTTAGCGTATTTGTGCCTGCTGAAGAAGTCACGTATCTGTACATTGTCCATTTTACAATCTTTCAATGATAGTCAAACAGAATCTGTTGGGTGTGATTGACTTGTATGATGCTGTTGAATACAGAGAATGTTCACAACCATGTTCACATTGGTATCCAGTGCCTGTGTAAAGCATATTTCAGCTTTTAGATTGGCGTTTTTGATCAAGTTGTAGAGGTCACCATCTTCCATGTCAAAAATGAGGTCGAACGCAAACAGCGTGTAGCCGGCCCGATACCCCTCTCTTGAAACAACGACTTCTGAGTCATTCAGATGTCTCCCTGTTATCAAAACCAGTCTGAGATATTCCCTGACAAAATTGGATGTTCCAAATCTCGGGGTGAATGGTTTTGCGGGGATAACAGCACCCTCATGGACCAAATCGGCGTAGTTGATGTCGTAGTGCTTGAAGTTGAAAGGGTTAAGGGTATAGAGCCCACTAAAAGCTGTATTGTCCACAAACCCTATGATGATAAGTTTTGGAAGTTGTCTCAAAAATAGATGTTGCTGCTGTGTTAATCTAGTACCAGCAGTAATGCTGAATATCTTCACAGCCACTCTTAATGGCGTACTTTGCGTTCGATAGCTGTAAAGCTTCAGCGCGGGCCAGTCTGCCACTCAGTGACACTTTCACTCTCTTTACAAATAGGCTCATGAACAATATAACCAGTTTATACTGCTCTGCATCGCCACTGAAGAGACAGAACACCCATGCTGCGGTTGAGTTTGATCTTAAGATCTATACCGTTGACTAGAAGCTTATCTTGGAAGAAAAGGTCTGAATGTATGCACCCCAGGAGGCCAAACTGTCTACTGCCGGCGGCAAAGCTGGCTCTTTTTTAAAACCATAGTTGCCTCTGTCCAATGCCATGTCCTCAAAATGCGCTTGAGTCTCTTTGTAGAAGAGCCCGGCTGAAAGCTGTGTGTCCAGGGCTTTACAACTGTAATTTAGAATACTCTCTTTGTATGCCCTGTAGGCGTACATGTTATCACTTTGCGTGATGAGTAGATCGCCTAGATTAATTTCCACTTGATTAAACATGGTTGCTACGGGGTGAGCGATAGGCGCCACTTTAGCATCAGCCTCGACGTTGGTGCTGTTCACTTTGGTTATTTTGCAGACGAGGTGTAGCAGAGTGTTGTTGAGATCCAATTACATATCAGTGGACCCCAACACATAAAACTTTATCAGTACCAGTGGCATCAAAGCGGCTAGAGGCGACACTTCCAAGAAAAAACTGTTCTCGATGCTGGTCTGTGTGGGTTTAAGAGAAAACAAATGTAGCTCAGATTTGGCGCATTCACCTGGGGCGCAGTGTGCGAAGGCCATGATAGCTGATTTAAAAAATATTTGCACTAGAGCGTGGTCTCTTCTTGGAAGATCTCTTCCCTCTTACGACTCTTCTTCTGTGTGGGCCTTTTGAAGAAGTCCTTTGTCCCTACGTCTCGAAGCCCTTCGCTTACTTTTAACACATGCACACACCTTGTACAACAACCCAGCTCCTTCTTGTGGCTGTTTGTACATGAGCTCGGCACAGCCGACATTACAGAGCCCCCAACGTCATGGGCTATGTTCATAGCAGCCGCTTCAACCAGAGGTTTTGCAATTTTGTATCCTCTTCTCAAAAATGGTGTGGCTCTTCTAAACAAACTCCGAAAGAAGCCCCCCAATCTGGGTCTGTAAGTAATAGGGACCCCTTGAAAGTAGGGCGGCGGTCCTCCATAGCCAGCCTGAACTCTATAATAGTCCCTGTACGTAGAGGGATCCCCGTATGTTTTCATGATGACCATTGCAACTGTTTAATAGTCACCGTCATGGCACGGCATTAAATGAAGCTTAACAACAACTTTCCCTATTTAAAGGCCACCGGCTCTGATGACTGGTCATCGTAGACCGTAATGGTTATAGTGTCAAAATGGTTTTTGGAAAATGCCACGCAGCCGAGTTTGTGATGTTGTATATTAACCATTGTGTTATTTTCTCCCTTCACCGGGACCCATCTCAACAACGGCAAATAACTATCCCCTACCCTCTGATGTTCTACGATATCGCTATAAATGTAAAGTGTATAAAATCCACTGTTAGTATCGGGACATGTAGGGTCTGGATCCCCCTATCTTTTCACATGTTGTACGGTCCCTAAATCCCTTTGTAATTTACCTGAACAGTTAAACACTGTATCGAGCTCCTGGGCTTTAAGAAACACTTTTCTTCTAATGTTATCAGCCACTAGATGAATTTTCGTATACGTTTCAATGCTGCTGATAGATTTGTTGATGGCGTCGACCACAGAGGTAACGGTTGGTGAATAGCAATGAGGAAATCTTGTGTGGATGCTCGAAGTTCCTGCTCATGCTTTATATTAGATTTTGCCTTGTGCTTTGTCAATGTATTCCACGTTCTAGTGTACTGTATCTCCATTAGGGCCACCTCCCAAGACCCTTTGAGGTCCACCGGTTTCGCCAGTTTCACCGTTTTAAACCTGATTGTCGGGGAACATGTCCTTCGAGGCATTGGACGGTAGCGTAATATAAAAAGGTGAGGTCTCCATCTCTGTGCTTACAGCACAACCTCACACACTGTTTAGCGAGCTGGCCAAAACCCAACTGTTAAGTTTCTCAGGCCACCCCCTCTATTTGACCAGCGCATGTCTCATAGCTCCACTGCCTTTCCTTTTCAGAACCTTTTCAACCCTATACACCCTGTTTGGATCGTAGGGCACCTTTTGTAACTCTTAGTTGTAAAAGACAACTGTTACCATTTTCCTGTCATAGTCCTTCAACTTGTAAATATATACCCCTTCTTTAAGCTCCACACTTTCCACTATGAATATCTCATCGGTAAATGTCTGTTGGCAGCCCTTGGTGAAGACACCCTTCAACTTTGAAACCCGGACATGATCCCCTTCTTTTAAAGCAGGTTTCTTGAACTTCATCTCGAGACAACTCCTGTACGCAGTTCTCCACACCATTAAGAAATTATATGCCGTTACCTCCACAGGAGACCTTTTGATTTTCTTATAGTACCTGGCTTATAAACACCTATAAAAGCCTGTAGAACATCCACATATCTGTAGATATTGTTGGCTGTGAAATATCGCCACATCTTTGATTTGAAAGTTCTGTTAAAACGCTCTACAACTGCCGCTTTGACCTTGGTGTATGTTACAAAATGCTGAACAGCGTGCTGCTTTAATAATTGCTAAAAAGGTTTGTTTAAAAACTCCTTTCCAGTGTCTGTTTGTAGTTTTTGAGGTACTCGACCTCTTGCGAAGATGTCTTTAAAGGCAGCAATGATGCTGGTACCACTTTTATTGTTTAACACCTCTGCATAGGCGTACTTGGACAATACGTCTATGACTGTTAATATATACACTACGCCATTGTTATGCATTGCTAGATCTTGAAGACTGATTATGTCAGCCTGCCACTGAGAATCTAGGTGTGCGCTAACAACTCCTAAAACGTCTCCTGGCTGGTTTGTGGAGTGAATACGCCTCTTTCCCTGCTAACCAAGTCTTCACCCTTGATAGGTTTACAGATTCATTTTCAACACAATCCCTTCTAAATATAGCTTCGGAGCCTCCGAAGATTCCAACCCCTAGTGTGTCGTAATAAAACTTCCTTAAGCAGCCCCCGTCATGCTGTCACACACCGAAAACATGAAATGAAAGACATTTGTTTTCTGTTAGGTCATTTTATTAAACATTAAAAAAAAAAAAATTGGTCAGCACAACATAAACACAGTGTACTTGACATTTCGCGGTACATAGCTTATAGCTGTCAACGCTGCTGGACACCTTGAGGCCTTTTGACTACGTATACATAGTACGACACGTGTTACACATATTACTCAGAGCAGTTCCTTTTACTAGGTCTCAGCATCACAAGCTTTGATATTTTTATAGCTATACTCTCAATAGTGCTAGACATGACTTCCCGCTCCCCCGCCTATAACTCTGGACACTCAGGGTACTGACAGCATTCAACAGCTCATACAATTCTAGGTCGGACAATACAGGACCTCTATTTGTGAAATAATCTTTAGTCAGGAGTTCCAAAGCATGGTGTAACCCTGTCAATGGTGAAAGTCTTAACTCACGCGCACAGTCTTTGTCCGAGCTCCAGTATTTACCCGTTGATGGTAGACATGCGTTGATACACCAGCTGGCGACACAAACAGGGCTGTCGCACTGCAGTGTGGCTGGAGGTTCAGAAATGTTCCGGTAACGCAGAGTCACAGGATGTATTTCAGCTATTCTTTCTTAAACCAGCACATATATCAATCTCCTGATTCAGATGTGGCCTGACATCTTGCAATGCGACACTCTGATTCTCAGAGTCCTAAAAGTGAGTAAGTATGTATTGTTAAGTAACTCCGTTATGGTCTGCTATCCATGACCTCTGTATCTTATTTTAGTTTTAAAACAATTTTTGTGCAGCTAAAGACCTCATTCTTCTATTTTTATAATAAATATGACACATTTGTCTTTCTATGACCCTTTCTATCAAGCTTTGGTCAAAATAGGTACACAGCCCCTGCATACATTCGAGTTTTGAGCAGGGCTCAGCATCATATCAGATCTCATTGACCGCTGCTGCCAAGACCTTAATCATATCAGCGTTGACACCTTTCTTCACAGCTGACTTCCCGTACACCACAACTTATATACCTTGTGTGGGTCTAACCGGCTACATTTGTGTTGAATTGTTCTTGCAGTGTACGACTCGTATAGACAGTCATGAGCCTTCTGCTTTGGCTCATTAATTGTATGTCCGTAACGCAGGTTATAATAGTCGTGTTTAACACATGTGTTCACAACAGTTGCCGCAAAACCTTTAACAGGCCATATGGGGTTGTAGGGTAGGCTGGGAGTTTCCTTTTCAAAATCGGTGCTATTGTAAGTGCAAACACATTTCTTACGCAGCTCTTTGTTCTGGCTTGTAATACTTTCAGACTGTCTGGAACAGCATAAGCAGTAAAAATATATGTTGTTAACCTTTGGTTTAGACCCCTCTAGAGCATCTCTTTCTGCAGTTGTTTTCTACGGTTCAAACAGGAAGCAAAAGACATACTATTAGTTAAAAGTATCATATTATTGTATACATGATAATTGTCTATAGAGTTTTTACTAAGCTCAGCATTTTCACGACACTAATTGCTGCTCTGAAATCTTGCAAGTTGCATAGGTCCATTGGTGTATAAGCGGCTTCGGAGTTTACATTTGCCAGCTGTACAACCACTATCTCTGGATCAGGGTCCTCCTGAAAGCCCATGTCTTCATAGATTGACGAATTTGGTGGTGCTACACGTTCTTCATCATCTTCAGTGTCGATGAAGTTGATTGCATCACTTAATTGGTCTTTCGAGGCTTCGCTGCCACTGCTGTCAACCTTGATAGTCGGTACCAGTTGCGGCAGATCCTTGAGGCTGAGCTTTTCAAGCCACTGGCAAAGTTCCTCTTGAAACCCAGTAACGGTGGAACCCCCATCTTTAGGGGCAGTCTCATCCAACACAAGAGGTGTTAGGGTCCGATAATATCTATTGATAGTGTTCTGGGCCCCTGAGGAGGCGGCTTTTCTGGTGAGCGGATTGTATATCTTCATATGGCCTTGACAACCTATTTCAGCAGTGGTTCACGGTTTGCATGCTGCTCTAACCGACTCCTTATATGTATTCTATGGTTCAAAAAAGGGCATACGCCTCTATAACACATAGCGGTCACATGTTCTCCTTGATTACTCTAATACTTTGATGGGGTTACACGTGGTTCTAATCACATGTCACGGCCTTTGCAGCATTTGCCCACCCCCTCTTTTTGAATTAGCAAGCAGTGTGGAGGTTTGGCCTGCACTCCCAATGATCCGCATTGTGAGGAGGCCCCCAAAGAGCCACTTGGTCCTGAATGTCTGACTTGTCCAGACCTGTCCTTTTAGGCTCTGAAACAGGTTGCACACCAGCAAGGCCCTCATTTTACACAGCCCATAGACCTAGACACAGAGGCTAGGACCCTGGCACATGACTAACACGTGACCCCATGATGTCACAACCCATGTGACACAGCTGCACGTATGTCAGGGCCTACATCAACACGGGAGTGGGGCACACACGTCACTGCCTACATCATTGCCGACGTCACCACAGGGCATGGTACCTGTCAAATGCTTGATGGAAGGTATCCCCTTCTACTACTGGGGCCAATTCCATGCACCCTGGGGGCTCCACCATGGACCCCTAGGACTGCCAAACCAGCTCAATGAGGTTTCCACAGCTGCTGCCACCTCACAGACAGGTTTCTGCCCCCCTGGAGATTGAGCAGCTCAATCCCAGGAAGGCAGAACAATGCATTTCCTTTAGGTGAGGGGTGTTACACCCCCCCCATTGGAAATAGGTGTTACAGGCATGGGAGGGGTATCCTCCCAGAGCCTCTGGAAATGCTTTGAAGGGCAAAAACGGTGCCTTCCTTGCATAAGCCAGTCAACAGCAGTTCAGGGACCCCCAGTCCCTGCTCTGGTTCAAAACTGGACAAAGTAAAGGGGAGTGACCAGTCCCCTGTCCAACACCACCTCAGGGATAGTGCCCAAAACTCCTCCAGAGTGTCCCTGGTGTTAGCCATCTTGGATTCCAAGGTGTGGGGGCCTTCTGGGAGCATCTGGGGGACCAGTGCCAGCAAGTGACGTCAGAGACCGTTCCTGATAGGTGCATACCTATTTAGGTAGCCAATCTCCCTCTCAGGGCTATTTAGGGTGTCTCCACTAAGTGTTTACTCAGATTCGGTTTGCAAGACTTCACCAGGACTCCTCTGCATCCTCTGCTTCAGCCTCTGAGTGTCAGATCAACTGCAGGCTGCTCCAGGACCACTGTAACTGCAACAAAGTATCCAGAAAGGCCCCTTTGACCCTGCAACTTCAGCTCCAGCCAGCAACTGCAACAGTTTCCAGGTTGTGCACTGTCTGAGGGCTGCCTGTCTTCATTCTGCACCAGAAGGACCGAACGAATCTTCAGTGGAGTGACAGAATCACTTCCCTGCTTCAGCAGGCATTTCTCTGCAATGACAACCAGTACTCTGGGACTCCACTCCTGTTGACGAGCATGATCCCTGAAAGACAGGTGGTGTAATGAAGTGATCTTGACTGTCCAAGGGTACAGCTGTCCAAATTTGGTGGAGGTAATGGCTTGCCTCCCCCTGCCAGACAGTACCCCTGTGCACCATGTGTTCTGCAGCTCATTGGGCTTCTGTGCACTTCTTCCAAAAGTCCTTCTTGCACAATGTACCCAGGTCCCCAGCACTCCATCCTCTGATGCTCTGCTCTCTGAGCTGTTCTCCAGCAGCGTGGGATCCCTTTGTGTAATGCTGCGATGACCACATTCTGCAACTCCTTTGTCCTGGTGTTTTGGGACTCCTGTGGGTGCTGCCTGGTCTTCTGTGGGCTTTCTAAAATGCTGAGAGCCCCTTCTTCTGTCTCACTCCGAGTTGAGGCACCCAGGTCCCTCCTGGGCCCATGTAGTGCCTTTTCTCACCCACTGTGACATTTGCGTGAGCCAAGGCTTGTTGGCGGAATCCAATGATGAAAACCAGCCTGCATCCAATGGCTCGACATGGGACATCTCTTGACCAAGCAGGAATCTGTAGTTGTCTTCTTTGGTGCATTTCTGACGTCTTCATGCAACCGGAGAATCCACTTTTGCAACTTCATCCGGCCCCTGTTCTTCCTAGACTCTTCTTCGATTTCTGGACTTGGTCTCCTCTCTCCGCAGGTCTTCGGGTCCAGGAATCTGTCAGTGGTGTCTTGCAGTCTTGTTTGGTTTTTGCATAATCCTTTACCACGACTTCTAGTGTGTTCTGAGCAAACTTTCTGTACTTTACTCTTGTTTTCCTGGGCTCTGGGGTGGGTACTTTACTTACCTTTGGTGTTTTCTAACACTCCAAGCATCCCTCTACACACTACACCTGCCTAGGGGAGAAACAGACATTCGCATTCCACTATTTTGGTATATGGTTTGTGTTGCCCCTAGGCCCATTGCAGTCTATTCTTTTTTTCACTGTTTGCACTATTTTCTGACTGTGATTTTGGTTACTAGTGTATATATTGTGTATAATACTTACCTCCAGAAGTAGTATTGCCTCTAAAATATTTTGGCCTTGTGTCACTTAAATGAAGTGCCTTTATAAGGTGTAAGTACCTCTGGTACCCACCACAAACCAGCCCAGCTTCTCACTGCATCAGACTGTACTTGGTGAGAATTGTTAAAAGAAAAAACTTGCGCCCTATACAGTATGAGTGAATCTTCTAGAATAAGGGCTGAAATGTGGTGAAAGGAAACCTGTTTTGTGGTCCACTTTGGAGGAAAGCTCTAGAGGAACTCACACATTGCAATCACTAGCCCTTGTGGATTTCTCCAACGCACTCAGGCCTTTGTTTTAATTTTCTGTTAATACTCAGGAAGAATTAAGTGAACATCTGATTCGTCAATGCGGAAAGTGATATCCCCGGAGCTACTCTCACGCCCTATACGGTCTAATTTTCTTACATCAATGGTTCACCTCAAATTGTTAACGTTACTGCATTCCAGTAAACTCACCATCGGATTTTTTTCTTGGTATTCTGTTAGTTTGAATAGCAAAAGTATTTAAACTTTATCCAACTCATGAGTCATCCAATTGAGAAACAAAGTTAGCTGAAGACTTCGCTGTCGTCATTCAGGGAATCTCCTAATAGGAGCAACAGCCCACTCCTCAGTGACTCACACTAGCATACCATTAAAAGCTAACAAGGCGTTTCATCATGTTTAAGCAAGCGTTTCATGGAAATTGGCATTTAAGAGGAAATTCGCCAGTCAAAAACACTTTCTTTAGAATTTAAAATGAATCTTTTCTTCACAGAATTGCTCAACTGAGGGAGGGTGCAATTTTCAGTATGTTGGAACCCACGATGAACTGTATCTTTATCTCAGGAATAAAGGACATTTTGCTTCTTTTTATTTAATCCCAAAACCTGTCAGGCCGCAAGGCACGGCCCTCACAGAAGTACATGACATTTTGAATTCCTTAAAATGTAAAGCCGGGTACTTTCAGATGGTGTGCCCTGGCATAAACGTTTATCGATCAGGGGGTGAAAGAGAGCCTGTGACAGTGAGATAAAGTAAGGCAGGCTGTAGAGAGTGCTGAAAGAAAGAGCCACAAGGTGAAACAAATGTGAGGCCCTCCGAAGGATTTGCCCCGAACACTTACCGTTATTTAAGTCCATCTGAACCCCCAGTACCTGCAGTGCCAAGTAATTATCGGGCGAGGTAAATTATTGGATTTGCACGATTTTGGGGAACAAAATGAAAGGGCGATTTGCCTTATGATTCCTGCAAATTTGACTTAAGTAATTCAGCCAGGAGCTTGCATATTGTTTTATTCTCGTGGAGATGATAACTCCCTTTACCGCCCCTACTAAAATTACTGGGCCATTGATGCTGAGGGATTTAGTAGGCCTAGTATTCAGCAAATCAGCATTCAGCAATGGTGAAGGTCTTTTAAGAATATCTTTGGGTCCCTATAATTTTAATTAAACGTTGCTTAATTTCATGTGTTGATAAGACTATTGCGCCCTTCCCAACAAATCAAATCAGCTCAGAAAAATCTGATCATGAGACTTTGGGGTAAAACGTCAAAGTGTAATTAAAAGGGTATAATTATGCACCTCATTAGGAGTGCTCTGGATTTTTGAATCCGTATTCCCCAGCCCTGATTTGCCAGTACTGTGAATTCCAGAAACTACCGTTTCCAGGGCCATTAGAACTCAGACTCATATTTAAGAAAGGTGTGTGCAGTTGTGCGTCATTTTTTTTAACGCGAGCTAACGTAATTTCCTAGCATCATCTGTGCGCCATATTGAGGAACTGGCACATGATGGTGCTAAGAAATGGTTAGCGTAAAAAAAAGGACGTTAACCATTGCAACATGCCGTAATGAACTGACGCTAATGCTGCACAAGTGGTGTTAGACTGTTTTGCGGCACGTAAATATGTCACAAAAGGGTTAGTGCAATTTGTTTACCACATTAGGTTGAAAACAAAACGAACAAGCGGGAAAAATTGCAATTTGAAGAGAAAATAGAGTTTTTAGGCCAGGAGAGACCCCAGGAAGACCCCAATCACCCAAGTACCAGCCAGGAGGGTCCAGAAAAGTCCAGGAGAAGGAGAAGAGAAAGTGCAAGTGTTGCTTTAGTGAGGAGGAGCATGACATCCGGGTCAGAGAGGTGACGGAGCACCAATACCAGCTCTTCGTCACCTCCAAATTGCCAGTCTGTTGGAGAGACGCACTATGGCAGGAAAAAATAGACAAAGTCAACAGCGTGGCAGAGGTGAAGAGGACTGTCACCGAGTGCAAGAAGTGAGGACACGATTGCAAGTGCAGGACTAAGGAGAAACTCACCAGGAACCGAAAGGCAGCACTGCAGACTGGAGGTGGATGTCCCACAACACAGGAGGTCCTGGATGAGCTGCAGGAGATGGTTGCAGCTGTCATTCCTGAGGAGCTTGTCCCTTTAATTGCAGGTCAGCGCAGAGTATCAAGAACCACCTCAAATGCAGGGTAAGTTGCAGGTGGGGAATATCTGGATTTCCACAAATGGCATAAGGGGGAGGCATATAGGACACACTCAATGCATGCTAAAGGGTTGCATCGGGACACATAGGACCTGAATCAAGACGCACCATCCCACCCAAGCCACAGATGTACTGATGCTTTGGTTGTGCTATGCACTCCAACATATACACAACGTGGACATAGGCCACTCGCTATGGCTGTGCTCCACCATGTAAATATGCAGCACATTGCCTGGAAGGGACATGCAAATAGTATGACTGTGGCTGTGCTATGACAACACCTATTGCATATTGTCAAAGCCCCTGTACCTACATAACATAGACATCAGAGACTAGGACATAAGTCATTACCACCCCAGGGGTGGTGTCAGGGTGATGTATCTGGCCAAATTGCTACCCTTCCTCCTTGTTGCATTGCCTTTCTCATGTGTGCTACATCTTGCAGCACACATTAAAAATGCCACCTTAGCAAACATAGATTGTACATGTGCAGGAAGGGACACTTCCCTGCACATAAATAAATCATCCCCTCAAGGCACACCCCCCTTCATCATGCTGCAACAATGCCTGTGTTGGTGCAGAGAGAACAAATCTGTGCAGGCGCAGGGGGAATTGCAGGGCTGTACCGTAATCAAGTAAACATGGCACATCCTTGCATATCTAAACTGGTGCAGTGCCGTGCAACACATATTGCTGAAGCCCTGAGTGCCACTTGAGAAAGGGTCTTCTCTAAAGCTTTGTGGAACACAACCCATACAGGGTGGACCCACAATAAATCAGACCCAACCATATGCACCATATGGACATGGCCACAAAATAAAACACATACAACACATGGAGCACGTCTGTAAATATCTTGTGTGCAGCTGTACGAGTAGATGCAATCTCACTATCTGACAATATAGATGCCCAGATTAAACAGTAAATGACGGTGTGTGGTGCTGTGCCAAAAAAGACAGCATCACACACTGTCATTTTCAAAACGCAGGGATGCACAATATTTATAAGAATACAACGCACCCCTGTGTTTCACTCTGTGCCAGTGGTAAATTAGCTGTTGTGCGCTAATGCAGCCACCCTTGCACCATAGTGCAAGGGTGGCTGCATTGAGGGGGGAGATTTATTTTGTGCAGAAAGGAACTCCTTCCTGCACTACAACAAACTTAATTGGCGATTTGCTTTTTCTATGTGTGCTGCACAATGTGGCACACATAGAAAAAGCAAAAAACAAGGAGAAAGTTAAGCATTTCTCCTTGTTTTGCCATGCTAATGCCACCCCTGAGCTGGCGTTAGATTTTGGCGCTGCTTCCGGTTTACGAAAACTCGTAAAACTGAGGCAGTGTCAAAACGCAATGGGTGTTGCTGTGGCACACACACAGCAAAACTCATTGCATGCACCTTCCACACAAAGTGTTGCGTGTGAAGGGGCCATATATACAAGGTGGCATTAAGCCACATGAAGTGGCTTTACACCACCTTGTAAATACTGCACAAGGCATTGCTCCACCAGAGCCTCAGCAAAAATGACACTCAGGTGGCGCTCGGGCCCAAACTATGCCCCAAAATACCTTGTGAGCTTGACCCATGTTTGATGCAATGCAACACATAATGTACAACTGCAATCTTGGGTCATTCACATGTCACTGAGCCTCCAGTAGCAAATAAATGATGTACCATGTCAACAGCCACAACAGTCTAAGATTAATTTTACACTATCTCATTGCAGAAGATAATGGCTTACCTCCTGCTGAGCTGCCTGTCCTGGATTTTACAGATGACATAGATGACCAGCTGCCAACCTTCATTGAACAAACTCTCCAGGATGTCCTAGGATTCCTCCAGACACCACCTCCAGTTGCAGAGAGGACACATAGGTCCTCATTACAACCCTGGTGGTTGGTGGAAAAGTGGAGGTAATACCGCCAACAGGCTGGCGGTACCTACCTCCACTATTATGACATTGGCGGTTTGGCCAATGCCAAACCGCCAATGTACCACACCAATCGCCACGGCGGTAAAGACCACCGGGCTGGAGACATCAGTCTCCAGCCCGGCGGCTGTCACTAGGCCACCCATGGCATTATGACCCCGCCCACCGCCATGGTTTCAGTGGTTTCGGTACCGCCACTGAAACCATGGCGGTAGGCACTATCAATGCCAGGGAATTCCTTTCCTGGCACTGATAGGGGTCTCCCCTGACCCCCTCCCCAGTTCTCCCCCACCCTTCTCCTCCCTCTCCCGACCCCCCGCACATTTACACACATACACACACATATGTACACACCCATACACACACGCATACACACATTCACCCACTTATTCATACATTCATACACACTCACTGCAACACTCACAAACATACATCCAGGCACACACGCAATCCCATGACACAACATGCATGTACACTCACACCCACTCATGCACACACGCATTACACATGCATGCACGCATTCACACACAGTCCCACACACCCCCACTCACTCACACTACACCCCCACCCCACTCTCCTGTCAGAGAACCCGACTTACCTGCTTGCAGGGGGTCCTCCAGTAGGAGACGGGACGCGGCGCTGCTGCCAGCAGCAGTGTCCATCAGCAAAACACCACCAGCCCGTATCATGGACCATTTTGCTGGCGTGGCGCTGCTGCTGGCAGCAGCGCCACCTTACCGCCGTCCGCCGTCCGCCGCCATAACCGTTGACAGAATTCCACCAGCCTTCTGGCGGTATTCCATCTACGGTCATAATGCCATGGACGGTCGGTAGCCACGGCGTATGTTGGCAGCCGTCACCGTGGTGGTAGGTGACATTTGCCGCCAATGTCATAATGAGGGCCATAGTGTTCTCCACATGAACCACCCAGCTACCAACACACACCAAAAGCCAGTACTGACACAGCCCTGGACTCCGAGGACCCAGAGATCACTTTTCAGAGGACAGTGGTAGGAGTTCAGCAGGAGCTGGCCAAGCAGGTGCGAGTGGGGATGGAGACCATGGCAGGCAGCCTAGAGGGAGTGTGAACGTGCCTCAGTCCAAATATGGAAAGTCAGTTGCCATCTGAGGCACCCTCTCCCCGCTATGTGGACTCCAGCAGTCTCTGGCAGACATAGCTGCTGTCATGAGGCAGATGATACAAAAAATTGCCCTCCCAAACTGACAGCAGCATAACAGACAACAAGCTCGGGCTATGCAGAATACCCTGGGGTCCATACAGAGGGAAGTAGCCTCCCCCAGGGAAAATGTGGCTGCCTACCACCGTAATGTTGCTGCGGTGTTGAAAAATCAGCAGTTCCTCCTTGCTGCAGTGATGCCTTATATGTTCCCACAAATGACAGCTGCCTGGATCTTTGACTCCACATCTCTATCCCCTGAACTGCGTGTGGTCACCTCTACCTCTACAAGAGCACCAGCCATGGCACAGGAGGTACCACACATATCAGAGAATGAAGATGTGGAAGGAATAATCTTCACAAGAAAAAGCACCCAGCACATTGGACAGTATCTCCTTACTTCTAGGCATTGTGGTGACAGTAGGTAATGTGCTCTCTTCACCCAACCACTGTTGACCTGTCTGCTATGTACTGTCATTGTTTCCATTCTAACCAATTGTCAATTCTTTACTTCCCATTAATGCACACTACTCCTAACCTCATGACATGTCCCTCAACCCTGGACTCTAATTGTGCTACATATAGCTAACGTTTACTCATAGGGTCTGTGAACTGGACATTGTATAGAATTTATAAATACACTTCCATCTGTAAATAAAGCACCTTGTATACATGTAGCATGTCTACATTTACTGTGATCCATCTACTCAGCTAAATGATTGCATTGTGTGAACCCATATCAATGAGTTCAGAATATCCGTACATGAGTGCGTTAATGTCAGCCACAAAGCCACAAACTAGGATCTTAACATGAGAATGGTGAATGATGGTGTTGTTGGCTACAACTAACTTACTGGGTATTTTATACAGATATTGAACAGATATCCTTTGAAGTTGACATACAGCATGTATGGCTCAGAACCAAATCAATGGTAATTCACTCAGATGGGATTACCAGTACAACTTATTTGTGTGGGTACAGAAGAAGCTAACCTTATCAGTGACGGGCACCTGTCAATGTTGCAGGATACAGTTTCAATTTTGCCCTTTGTCAGATGTGCCACACTTGCCAACAATGAAACTGCAGGACCCCACCAATGACAGTTGAAGTTCTATACTTACCTGTCCAGGATAAACTATACATACACATTTTGAATGGCTGGAACAGTGGATGGCAAATGTATGGACTACTTGATGTTATTTAGCAGCCTATCTGACAGCTCCTGGGCCAGAGGGGATACACATGGTAATCCTTGGAAATCAAGACAGTAAGCATACCCTAGGCCATTCCTCCAACGTGGCCAGTGCACACATGAGAACCCCCAGACACTCAATCAACTTTTAAATAAAATAGTCTAATAGCAACAGGATTTATTGTAAAATTTCAAACAACCATATCTACCACTAACCTAAAAACTACCCTACACTAAACTAACCTAAACTAACTCAACTTCCAACTACACCTATCTAACCTATTCTAAACTTATCTTACACATGTAACACCACACTCTACACATTGTCCCCTCAACCCCCTTAAGAGACAAGATACAAGTAGGACAACATAAACTACGACTATACATGTACTAACCTAGCCTATGGCCTAAGCAAATATATTTTTTGGTTTATTTATACACAAATACCCCAACATGACCCCCAACACAACCCCCCCAATAAAAAATATACAAAAACCCATCCCCAACTATATTTATTCTAACCTATGCCTACCCTACACTAACCTAATACCACCCACCTAAAACCCAATCTAAAACTATGTACCACAGTAAAAGGGAAGGGAAGGAACTGGGAGCCTGTGGAACAAGCGTATTACATTTTTTAAAGTATTTTCTTGATGTACTTCAACATCTTCCTGTTGTCAGCACTCTCCTTCTCCAATCTGCCCAGGCTGGCCATTATGTTGGCCATGTCCAGTCTAATGTCCCTTTCAAATTGGCTGCTCATGACCGCAGCAGTTGGCTGAACAGGTGCCTGACTCCTAACAGGTGCAGCTGACGTGGAGGGTCTTGGACCTGCAGAGGACCCCTGCACCCCTCATGTTTTGCCCACATTGTCCTTATTATGCTGCGGCTGCTGTGGAGGTCACCCATGTGCGAACGCACGTCATTCCCCAGTGGCCTTTTCCTTGCGGTACCTCCTTCCCATCTTGTGGTATACAGCATCCACTTCCCTATTGTGCCTGTACGTTTCAGCCCTTTTGTGAAATGTATGCCGTTGGTCAGGTGTCATATTGGCAGCTGAAAAATGAGGAGATTCAAGCATCACATACAGCATTGGGTGAAGGTTGAACAGACATATAATATACACTGCAACTGCAGATGGCACATGCAGTTCACCAAATATTCCTCAACAATGACTTACTCCCCATTTAAGACTACTTCCTACCAGCCATCTACATTATCATGTACATGTCACTGGGATGACGGCTATACATTGTTGACCATCAGGGCCCAGAGGTGAGTAGACTAAATTGTCCTTGATTAACATTTGTGTTATTAAACTTGTGAAGATCACGTGCCCCAACAAGTCTGGATTTCCTGTGTCCTTGTCCATAAAGGGGGCTTTGCATGCAATCCACCACCTTGACACCCCTGGTGAAACATCAACGCTTGACCAGCCATCATTGATGCAAGATAAGGGCCATATGATAGAGGGTCCAGAAACTTCCTACCAGCTATTCTAAGGTTTGGTAAATCTTTATTCATGTGTTCTGGCTTCAGACCTGGCCTGAGCATACGTTAATAGGGGGCGCACCTTTGCCCATTATGTGCCCACATACAACTAATGAAATATCCCCAGAAAGTTTGGGCAAAGCCTGACCTGCACATCAAAGTTGTCTACACATTACAGAACTAATGTACCTGTCATGCACATGCAAATAATGGATTTGGTATGGAAATAGGAAACTTACCAACGGCTCCACCAATCTCAATGCCCAGATGAACCAGCAGATCTTGCTACCTTGTAATGAGTGTTTCAATTGGTGGTCATTCCTTCTGGTGGCAAAAGCTCTAGTCAGGTGGTGGAGCACCTTGCCCCACCACAGCATCCTGGCCTCTGTGGGGTAGACCTGTATGACACAGCCACCCAGTACCAGCATCATGGGGAGGTAATGTTGCACAAGCCATATGAAGCTCCCCAGCTCATCGGCCGACATCCTAGCCATCCTCCCTTTCCCTAACATAATGCACTGCAAATGCAGTTGACAGAACAAAAACTTCCCTAACACTTCCCCAACTACCCCAAATACCTAAAAAACTATCCTACCTCAGACATACACCCCACAATACAGGTGGTCATTCCTTACGGTGGCAAAAGCTCTAGTCAGGTGGTGGAGCACCTTGCCCCACCACAGCATCCTGGCCTCTGTGGGGTAGACCTGAATGACACAGCCACCCAGTACCAGCATCATGGGGAGGTAATGTTGCCCAAGCCATATGAAGCTCCCCAGCTCATCGGCCGACATCCTGGCCATCCTCCCTTTCCCTAACATAATGCACTGCAAATGAAGTTGACAGAAGAAAAACTGCCCTAACACTTCCCCAACTACCCCAAATACCTAAAAAACTATCCTACCTCAGACATACACCCCACAATACAGTGACAGATACAGAACAATTACAATACAAAAGACAGCTTAAAAGACAAATAATACACCACAGCTACAGGACACAGCACAAAGACACTTTAAATATTCCAAAACTCCAACAGCACCAGCTCCACACACCCTCACACGGTCACCAGTCACAGACAATAAGTCTACGAAGTGAAAGGGAAAGTGGCCTCACTGTACCATGTATGCAGGCAGGATGTCCTTTTTCATCACTTCCTGGGCCTGTGCATCACATTTCCAGTCATGCGTTTTTTTGTTTTTTTTTGCGGTGGTTGCCTTTTGTTCTGAATCCTTTACACATTACCAGGCCTGAGCCATTTCAGTGGTACATGTGTGCTGAGATAAGTGGTATATGTGTGCATGCCACTGTTGCGTAGGCTCTCATTATTCTAATGAGACTACTGGATTTTGAGAGGCAGAATCGCCCGTGGCGTTGGAGACTAAGTCTAACCCACTGCGGGTGACACCTGTCGCTCCAATACGGGTTTTGCTCTGGCTAACTAGCAGTGCCTCATTGCCACATAAGGATGGGGATGACTGGGCAGCCAAGGACATGACATCCTTGGCTTCTCAGGGAAGTCGTGGTCACTCAGGTCCCATCCGGTTCTCTCATGAACAGTTCAGTCTCACATATCAATGACATACAGAGGCAGTATATGTTTCAATAATATGTTTAATGAAACAACTGCAGCTTAGATAGCAAAGCGTGAGCTACAATAACCAGGATGACACAAAATGATAGTATTAAAATTGTGACGAGAAGAGTGAAGCATAAAAACAACGCTATCATATTGTCACTATAATCGATGGGTTAGTCCCTACCTAAGCTAAGATTGAGCACAGCATGTTAAGCTCTAATTCTGCCCTTCAGGTTCCCCTGGGAAGACATCAACCCCCATACCTGAGAAAAGGCCTGCGGTCTGCATTAGCATCTGTAGCAAAGCATTCAGCAATCAGCATACAGTCCTGGTTCCCTGGCTGGAATCTCCCTCTAACGTGTAAGGGACAAGAATGTGTTTTTATAACAGCACAGCTGATATTCCAAGAAAGTGTCTCTACATAAAGAAAGTGTATTTTCTATGAATGTTAGAGACTAAACTTCTACCACGTTCACCGGCAATGTACCATGCTTGGCCTTGGAAGAAGCACAAAGTGATCAAGAATGTCTTGTTTGAGAACAGAGTGCTGGCCTAGGCAAAAACAGTTAGATAAATGGAAAATAAAACAAGACCGTAAAAATGGTTATTGTAACAATAATAAGACGAAGCTGAATAAAATATATCTAGGTTAAAGTGCACAGCGGCCTAGTGTGTTAAAATAACGTGCATGGAGCTATAACTAAAATGGCTACACAACACCACCAACTAGGCAGTCACATTTGTCCTCATTATGTTTGTTGTGACTGTCACATACAATGGCATACCACTGTAGCAGTGTTGCAGTCCGGCATAGATGGCAGCCTACTCTTCATCACTACTGTGGGAGTTTGTATGGCAACACAACCCCATGGTTGCATGTGAAGGGGCAGGTTTACGGTGCTCGAGTTTACTCAGGCCACTGTGCACATGCATCAGGCCCCTGACAATTTCATAAGTTTATGTAACCAGAGCAGTGATGTTAGGGTGTTTTGAGCGGGGGTCTAGCCTCTTCACGATTGCTACTCAGCAGAGCAATTCACACTCCCCTGCAGACAGGCACATGCACAATTGTGATCAAACAGACAGGGTACTTGATGTCAGCCTTACCCTCTCATGTACAGAGGACTGGATACTTGCACATGTTGGACATGTCTCATCATTTGATGTCCTTAGTAATTTCCATGGGCAGCTTGATTAGTGGTTATACATCTGTTGTGACTTCTATTTTGGGAATGTGCCAGGGACAGATGGTGTTATCTGCCTCCTGTCATGTTGGCACTCAATGGGCAGCTACCAGGTTATGGTAGTGGCAAACATGACTGGGTTATGTACTGCCCTGGCCACCATCTCTGTATATATGTTGGATGTTCACATGTAGACTTTGATGTGTTGCACAGTCAGCATTGGTCTATGCGTGTTCCTTCTCCATGTTTTACCACATTACTTGTAAGGTATTGATTGTCTCCTACATTGCTCCCATTTTTTATGCTGCTTGCACTTTGTACACATCTTCTATAGCAACATTCACTGGTCATACATTGACAGGATGCAACATGTGACTTGTATAAATTGTAGATGTACACATCTTCTACTACTGGCAACATGATAGTTACCGTCCCATTGACGGTATTTGTGAGATGTAATGAGTGTCACACACACATGGCATTACACCTGCCACAGCAATTGTGTTGTCTCCAAGTGACCTCCCATGTTGTATTTCCAAGTATCTTTGGGTACCTCTCAGCTGTCCATCCACATCCTCTGTTGTACATGGGTATGCATTTATTCCAGCATGCCACAACCTAGGCAACTCTTACCATGACTGAATGAGGTGTGAAATCATCTCAGTGCTGCCTTTTTCATTTCCAAATGCAACATATATGGCTACTTCTACTCCCATTAAGTTTTTTGATGAGTCTCTGAAACTTTTGGACATTGCTGGACATAGTTGCACATCCCAAACCTGATTGCCATGTTGGAGCCCAAAGCATGTATGGGATAATTTGTAACCGTTGCTACCTTGCACGTGTTCTGTCATGTGAGTGACAATGAGTGGTGTATAGTGCTATGTGCTGTGTGATGTTGTTATATAGAGCATACTAGGTAACCATGCTGACACATGTCAAGCATTGTTGGTTCTAGCAAACCCTTTGCTACCAAGCACATACACCCCCACATCAGTCTTCAAATGTTTATCTGGAATTGCTTTAGGCATGTGTCAAGACAGCAGATTTGTGTGAAAATTTAGCATCTTATGTACATAGGAAGTGTAGCACACTCTGCCTACATTCCATACAGACAATTATTTGGTGGTGCATTGTCCCATTTAATTCTTAGATCCTGACAATGGCTCATATATTTGGATAGTGATTCAGCACCCATAGTTGCTTGCATTTGTTTAGCAACCCATAACGCACTCCACAGCTAACGTGTGTGTGCCATAAGTGAGGTACAGCCCACCATGTGTCAGGGTTGTGCCGAATGGCAGTGCCAGGACATAATCCCATGGATACACAGTGCAGGCTCTGCCTCTAACATTGGTTACAGTCTCTGTACAATTACTGAAGGTCCATAATTACCAATGATTCCCCCTTGTCCCACATGCACTGTGCAAGCAAAGCAGCAATCACCCTGAGATGTGACAGTGTTCAGTTCCTGCATTACTTAAACACCATATGGTCACAGCCCCTACCTTATGTGTGCCCCCTTGCATACATCCTGGTAGGCGTGGTGTTGATGTGGGGAAAGGGCTAGGAATTAGCACCTTGCACTCTTGATGGCATAATATATGTTGTGGTGCATGGATCTAGGCCTTCAGGAGTCAGATGCCCGTAAATTGTGTGTCGCTGATATGTGAAATAGAGCCAGTAGACCCTCTTACATCACAAGCGATGTTGCTACCATACTTGTAACTATTATGTTTCTTACCTGCTCCCTGAGGTTTGAGTTACATTCCAATGGTATCCGTACTGGAGAATGAATAGACCAAGGAGATTCAGGTGCAAAGTATTTTATTGGTACTATTTACAATGTGATGATGATAGTCCAGTCACTATATATTAAAGTTCTGTACTATGTGGATTCTCCTGCAAACTCCTGCAGCAGTATTCTGTTGTTCCCCCTCCAAATTAGCTGCACCATCATCATCATCCTCCTCTTTGGGGATGTCAATCTGTTCATCCCACGAACATTTGTTCTTATACATACGTTATGGAGGATTGTACATGCCAGTATGATTTCACATAACAGTGGTGGTGCAGTTCCTCCTGTCAGGGCCAGGCACCTGAAGATGAGAGAAGATGTGTTGGTAAAGCTTGGCAGTGGTTTGGAATATAGCATGGCAGTTGTTAGTTGTAGGTGGAGTGGTGACTCATACTTACTTGTGTTTTTGTGTATGTTCCTGTTTTTTTTTAATGGTTTAATAGGTCTGTGTTGATGGACATGACAATTGTGGGACTTTTTATGTTGATTTGAAACTGATGGTTAAACCATTGCAAATATGTGTTGTGTAGTCCATATTTGAGGCAGTGTCCTATTGTTGGATGGAACCTACCACCTCCTTGCACCACAGTGGTGCCAGATGTAGAGACACAATGGTAGCCCTACAAAGCCAAACTGTGACCTCCATGTTACCATGTGATACTATGCATGCAGTGTAACACTTAGTGACCCTTTGTGGCAGATGATGATTGTGCCAGCCATCAAGTGTACAAGGATGTGTATAACACATTTGTAGGATGATGTAATTTGGTGCAGTAGTGTTTCCTAGCTTCCAATACATGATTTATCACAGGCACTTTCAACACTTGCACAGTGAATGCTTTGGAAGGGGGCACACCTATTTTTCACCTGGGTCCCTATGTATGGTGAATGTAAGGTCAGGTATGCACTGTATACTCCTACCAAGTCCTACTATGTCATTCAAGATCTTTACAGTTTTGCCCAAACTCTGCACCATGGCGGACCGTTTCTAGTATACGGAACAGACATGGTGGTGTTAGGGGGCGCTAAGGGGTGCATGTGAGGTGGCACTGGAGTAGGTGCTGCCCCATTTCTCATGATTCTGTCCCATTGTCTTTCATTGCAGGTTAATTAATTTGTATTCCTATGTGTGCAACACAAATTCAGCAGACAGATGTATGAGCACATTACAGGTATGTCAGGTATGTGTGGATGGTATGTAGTTGGTAATGGCACTACTTGGGTGGCATCTGATATAGGTGCTGGCAGTCCATTGCACCCAGCACATGTGGGACCCCAGCAATTTGATAGAAGCCTTGCTTGGTCTCCTGCTGCAGTTGCTGGGTGTTTGGGAAGCATATATGGTGGGGTGTGAGGCGTATGATTGCATCCAGGACATTAGGTAGGAAGACCAAAAAGGTTGGCTGGGACATACCAGCCTCCTGTGCTCCAGTTATCTGAAAAGATCCAGATGCCAAGATATGAAGGACAGCGAGGAGTATAGTTCATGGGTGGAATAGTTGCAGGAGTTTGCACCCTTGCTGTGTGTGTGTGGCACAATGTGGTGCAGCAGACATACAATTGACTCCCGGTTCAGTTGGTACATCCTGATGACATCTTGTTTTCTGAGGCCAAGGATGGTTGTCAGCTGTCCTAAGATCATCTGCCGCCTTCTGTGCTGCCTTTGTGTCTGCTGTGGTAGTGTTTGGGGTTGCTGCAGTGGTGGTGGAGGGACCTGCTGTCTTCGCTGACATGTGCAGCGTGTGCCAAGCTGGAGCAGTGCCACTTCAATGTTGTCCTGGAGGTTGCAAATGCTCCTTTTGTGTGTTTTCCTTGAGTGGTGGTGTGTGGTCCTCTTTTTAATAACTGGTCTGACCAGGCATTACATTTTGACACTAATCAGACTCAGTGTAATTTTTGCTGTCCACTTCCTTGGTATGCATCTTTTTTGTATTGGGAGGAATATATGGCGCTAGAGGGCTAGCATCACTTTTTGGATGGGAACGCCTACCTTGCATCTCACTGACACAATGAGATGTAAGGTGGGTTGGTGCTTCCTAAAAATGTTGCCAACTCCAATATTTTGACACTAGATGGGTCTTGTGTCAAAATATAAATATGGAGTTAAGTTAGCAACGCTTTAGCGTAAAAATAATTGAAGCTAAGGTGACATTAACTTTCCATAAAATATGGGCCTAAAAGTGCAAGCACAACACTCTCGGAATTGAGGCAAAATGGACCTCTAAAAGGCAGGCTGTCGCTAGATAGCCAAGAGAAAATAAAAAGGGAGCAGGCCCAGTTGTTTAGCACTAGGAGCTTAGGGCCTGATTCTAACCTTGGCGGACGGCGGAGGCCGTCCGCCAAGGTTCCGCCGCCAAATGACCGCACCGCGGTCACAAGACCGCGGCGGCCATTCTAACATTTCCTCTGGGCCGGCGGGCGCTCTCCAAAAGAGCGCCCGCCGGCCCAGAGGAAATGCCCCTGCAACGAGGACGCCGGCTCAGAATTGAGCCGGCGTAGTTGCAGGGGTGCGACGGGTGCAGTTGCACCCGTCGCGTATTTCAGTGTCTGCATGGCAGACACTGAAATACTTTGCGGGGCCCTCTTATGGGGGCCCCTGCAGTGCCCATGCCGTGGGCCATGGGCATGGGCACGGCAGGGGCCCCCAGGGGCCCCGCGGCACCCCCTACCGCCATCCTGTTCCTGGCGGGAGACCCGCCAGGAACAGGATGGCGGTAGGGGGTGTCAGAATCCCCATGGCTGCGGAGCGCGCTCCGCAGCCATGGAGGATTCCCCCGAGCAGCGGAAAGTCGGCGGGAGACCGCCGACTTTCCGCTTCTGACCGCGGCTGAACCGCCGCGGTCAGAATGCTCGTGGGAGCACCGCCAGCCTGTTGGCGGTGCTCCCGTGGTCGGTGGCCCTGGCGGCCACCGGCCGCCACGGTCAGAATGACCCCCTTAGTGTGGTATTCCCCGGCCAGGTTAAACACCCTGACTTCGGGGTGGGATTAATTTCAGGAAAAGCTGGATTTACTCCTTCCATTTAAATCACTTTCTGGCAGGGATGAGGTTCTTTGTATAGATCTCAACTACAATCCTTATCCGTGAGGAGCTGAGGTCGTTAAGGTTGTTTCTCTATTGTTTGTGTGTTGAGCATATGACACCATTATCTTTTGCCTACCACCACAGCTAAAAGTGGTGAATGTTGGTACAGTCGATGTGGTTTATCATCCCTTCTGCCCTGCCAACCTTTAAATCTGCTCCTCGTTGGGATCAGTGAGGTGCTTAGTAAATAGTGTAGGCAAAGTAGCTTGACATGAGGCTCCCTATCAACTTTCTACCGAGCAACCACACCTAATGTGTGGAAGTTTTGCCCACTCTTGTTCCCTCCTTCTTTGCTGCATATCAACGCAGAAGGAAACCTGCAAAATAGCTTTTTCCAAACAATACTGTATTACAGTGTATTAGGTGTGTTTGGGAGCCTGGCTGTTAGACCTGTCATCTCTTGGCATGATATCCCCTGTCTTTTTGGCTTCTGACCTCCTGTTTTGATTGTGTGCTGAATTTCGTTTTTGCTGGCTTTAACATTCTGGACACTTTGCCACTGCTGACCAGTGCTAAGGTGCAAGTGATCTTTTTCTAAGTTGGATTGGTAATTGGTTTATCCATGATTGGCATATTTGATTTATGAGTAAAGTGCACTAGAGGTGCCAAGGGCCTGTAAATCAAATGCTACTGGTGGGACTGCAGCACTGATTGTGCCACCCACATGAGGAGCCCTGTAAACATGTCTCAGACCTGCCACTGTAGTGTCTTTGTGGGCACTTTGAAGCTGCCAGTCCAACCTGGCAAGTGTACACACTGGCCAGGCCCAAACACTCCCTTTTACTAAATGTAAGTAACCCCTAAGGATGGCCCAAGGTAGCCCCAAGGGCATGGTTCAGTGTATTTAAAAGGTAGAAAATGTACTGGTGTGTTTTACATGTCCTGATAGTGAAATACTGCTAAGTTTAGTTTTCATGATTGCAAGGCCTATCTCTCCCATATGTTAACTTGGGAGTGCCTTGAAATATCTTTTAAGTATAATTTTCCAATGAGAGCAGATAGATATTAGGAGTTTAGGGTCTCTGAACTCACAATTTAAAAAATACATATTTTGGTGAAGTTAGTTTTTAAATTGTAAGTTTTAAAATGCCACTTTTAGAAAGTGTTACAAATAAACAGGGTAACCCAATATTCCCCACAGAACCGGGTAATCTAAACTGTAAAGCACACGATGTTCATGGAGGAATCATTTGCATACAAATATTTCAGCAATATTAATGCTATTAATGTTGTAATTAACCATAAATCAAATTCTATAAATGACTAAGGGACATATGGATGAAGACATTTTCCCATAGACACAGAATGGGTTAAACCCTTTGATACATCTGGCCCTAAATCTTCAAACAGCGTGTAATTTGTTTCTGGAAAAATGAAAACTTTATATATCCACTAATAATGGCAGAGCAAGAAAGACCTTTTTTTGTGTTTTTATACAAACACACTGGTGACCCCTCTAGTCCCCAATCCCTTTATATCCAAGGGACAGAAGGAGAGCACCAACTCTCCTGACTCTCTAACCACAAAAGGTTTGAGTCCTATATGCAGTCTTCCAAACAATCAGAAGTCATTCACAATAGACTCTAGCAACTCATGCAAAGAATTGCGTCATGGAGAGTATAAGGTCAACATTTCGGTCTTCGATGGCTCAAACCGTCCATGAGACCATCCTCAGGACAATATGTCAAAGTGGATTAAATCACAATAAATGTTGCTTAGAAAAGCACTGCTTAATCCTATTTGTCCGGAACATCCAACGCTAGTCAGTTACTCCAATGTAAAGAAAAGATGGCAGGAAGAGAAACAACGCATTGCCCTTCAGTCGGTATAAGAATTGACGGCTGGCTTTTTTGATGCATCACCTCCTTTGCACCCTGCATCAACTTTGATTTTGACACATCCAAGGTATTGTGTGCTATAAGGATAAAAAAATAGATTTTTCAGTATCAGGACTCTTTTAAACCTTAAAAAGCGATATTTCTACTTGTGTATGTTGGACTTTCGTCATTTTGGTCTTCAGAAGGGGTTATCTTACGTGGGCGACTAGAGTGAGGGTCCCTACTTGGACAGGGTGTAAACTTATTGCCAACTAGAGACCCCATTTCTAACATTGGCTATGGGATTCTAATGCCATGTCTGTGACAGTTTAAGAGGGGCCAAGCCATGAGCTTTAAAAACTGATAGTATCCACACAGGAGTATGTTGCACTAGAATTTAGATCTGTGATTTTCTGTTCAGTATATACTTTATATTATCTCATGCTTTGATTAATAACTCACGTTCTCTAACATCAAATTATTTTACGAACATTGAGAAGTTCCCTTTCTAAATGACATAGATGCAAACCGTAGAATACAAATTAGACACTTTTGGTTTGGAAGCTACCAATATGACATTATGAACTTGGTGAGTAAATGTAGTTACAAAACGTCTAGATTAACACTGCTTTGTGAAGCTGACAAAGTTTACAACGTTTGCAATTTATGAACATCTTTGCTACTGGAATTATTATATCACACACCCCTCTATGAAACACAACAGGAAACCAACACTGTTTCCTATGAATTGCTACAAGCAGAAAATGGTGTGAGTAGGATTAAAAGTTTGATATGTATCAACTGTCATATGCTCCACAAACGGAACACCTTAAAAGTTTACTCTCAGTATTTATTTCAAGCACTTAGCAGAGCTTTTCCATGCACCTCAGATACATTTATTTTTTAAATGTTTTGTATACCTTACCATTCAATGATAGAAGATGATGATACAAGGTGACAAAAATAATTGGTTTATCAGGCATAACAAATTAAAGAATCTAAACATTATTCTGGAGCAAATGTGAGCACTCTGGTCTTATGGTACATCTAACATGATCAGTTCACTGATCTGAGCTTTTTTAGGCCACTGATCCAGGGCTTATTTAGACAATGCCTAAATGTATTTCCAGATTGTAGAGCAGTGATCGTCAGTGTGTCAATTATCAATTATCAATGTTTGGATCTGCCAATAGAATAGTTATTCAGTGATTGGAATGTCACTCCTCATGGGTGAACCCATTTTGCATCTTTATGTCTGTCTCCATATTCATCCAGTTTAGTGATAAGGGATCACTTGAACAAATTTAAAATTATGGTGCACACTAAAATGTCATGCAATTGTAATATTTCAACTTGTCATTTGTAGATGTAAACACTGTCCTAAAATTAATTTTCCATAAATTAAGATTTTCCACTATTGGTTAGTTATGTTATTATGCATCACTGAATCTGGATCAATGAAGATGAAGCTCAATAAAGATGGGAGCCATGCAGTTATCCTTGGCTCCACCCCCAGCGAAGCTTGACATTGTCTGGGTCAGTGAGTATCATGCTAGTCATGCAAGTCACATTCCCAGTGTGAGCTTCCTGTGACAGACAGACAGCTTCAGTTTCATTAACTGCAGCAGGGAGCCTTGTCAGCATGGAAGGTTGGTTCACTGACATATTGAAGGGCAAGCAAGAAACCTGCAAAGGGGAGAACCAAGACAGTTGGCATGAGGAAGGGTGCCTGTAGCAGGTATGTGTGGCTTGAGGCTGTGGGATGCTGGCAGGTTTTGAGGGGCAGGAATGTGGATGGGAGTAATTTATGAGGTTGAGATAAATGAACTAGGTTCCTGTCATGAAATAATCAAAGATGACTGAAAACAGGTAAAGAAACGTGCCATGATCTGAATCACCTCTGGCCTTCTATGCTCAACAGACTGTCCAAGCTCTCTTACATACTGCTGTTGATGTGAGTGAAATCAAGTTTTTAAATACACCGAACTTTAGCAGGCATTGCAGATGAATAATAAACAAGCAATATTTTGAGGTGAAGATCACACAATAGACCAATGAGCAAGGAACCCGGTTTTATTATGCCGGTTTTCAGGGAGCATGATTGACAGCTTGACAATTAGACTACGCTAGTGAGAATGCTTCGGGCCCATTGTTCTTGCTTCTGTTCTTCTGATAGATCTTTTTAGGTGTCCCGAGAAGTAAGGGTAGTTAAAATCAATTTATTAATCCAATTAACAGTGTAACTTATTTGGTCACACATTAATTCCAGGAGGCAGAAATAAGGTTCAAAGGTTTATTAAAAATGTTATGCCAAACTGATATTAATGGTTCTTAAGAACATGCTGTAGGGATAAGTAGAAATATCAGGGAAGAGCTTGAAATGGAGTGCAAACCTATGCAGATGGTAGATGGGATGGTGAAGAAAAGAAGTGGAGAACTGATCTGATGGAGGGAGTGTCATTACTAGACACTGATGATGGAGGGAGTCGCTATAGTTATGCCTCATTTTTAGCACTCTAGAAATCACAATGTCTTTGCCTTGCATTGTTATACATTGCACATTGTTTTTTTTGTGCCATTAATTGAAACACACCATAATTTCACTTGCTGTGCAGCCACTTTCTTGGGATTTTGTCTGTGCATTCTTTGACTGCTCAGTGGGCACAACAAGCATGAAGTGTTGTTTTCTGTTCGTTCAACAATCGTTCTCAGGCTTCTATAGACATAAAACAATAGCTCTTCACTGTATCAAGCTAACGTTATAAATTAGATCCCGTAGTGTTTATTTTTAAAGAGGAGGATTCTAGCACAGCTGATACATCTGGGAAACAGATGTCCTCTGAGGCATGCAGCCTGTGTAAATGGGTTTACACTTCCCTATGAGGACCACGTGACTACGCGAACAGAGTTTTGGGGTTCCCCACTCTAAGAGATCATAATTATTAATATTAAGCCTTTCTGCACATGCAATTACAGGGTAGGATCAGGCCACTAGATTTGCATTATGGTGGCATTATTTGTGTTGTGCAGTTTTCTAACTGCTATTCTGATTGTCATAATTATTGCCAGTATCATAATCAAATCTAATTTGCTTCATAATAGGGTATGTTAGTTGCAATAAATATATTGTGTACTTTCATTGTGTTTTTTTTTACTGTTGCTATGGATATGTATGACTGAGATAATGTATGAAAAGGACTGACCTGTTTTCCACTGTTCACTGAGAAAGGGGGCTAAGTGTCTTGACTTTTGGGTTTCCACAATTACTTCTCACTCTATAATGTTAGGAGGGCAAGTAAGACACCATGAGCTAGTCAGGTATTTTAGTGTGATAGTACTGATTTGGCAGAAGTGGCGCAGCCACTGCCTTCTGACGTTCTGTTGTCCCAAGGCAAGTTCTACAAAAGAAGACTTCCTGCGACAGGAGTTTGATTGTACCCAGTCTTAATGAACAAAGTATTTAAAGAGGAAAGGAAAAGGAAAAGGGATAAAGAAACCCAAACTGAAAATAAAAAAATAAAAATAAGAGTGAGGTCAACAATAGTGACTCTGACGATATATAATGAGAACTGAATGGAGGGAGGTGGCAGTACAATTGGTGGTAGGAAAGTAGAATTTGCTCCTGGATCCGTGGGGGTTACTCGGGTGAATGTACTTTGCAAACAAACAGGTGAAGGATTAGAATTTGCCGCTGTTAACACCATTGTACTAAATACTGCTGGTGCACTCACTGTTCCAGTCACTATTGGTCCTGTAGTTCTCAAGTATAAACCTGTTTCTGTAGGAAAGACAAGTGCAATGAGTGATTCAGGTAATACTGTAGTTAGTCCCGATATGAGAGGATTTCTTCCTCTAGTTACTCCGTGTCACAGTAAGAATCCCTCCCCAAAAGCGCATCAATGGAAAACAAAAGAATGGTGTTGCATTTGAGGAACCAGCAAATAATCAATCCGTCTACTAAATAGTTATACTTTTGTTTACTAAATGAGGATAACCCTGCATTTGGCAGGGCTTCCAAAAATTTAGTGAAACTCCTAAATGTTCCTCTCCACAGAAATCTTTAGTGAAAGGTGAAAGATTTATTCGGTTTGAAGAGAAACCATTGTATACTTTCATGGCCATCGTCTGTGGTGCCAGGAAAAAACGTTCCACTGACTGTCAGGGTGATTTAGTTTACTAAGTTCATCTTAGATAACCCTTTAAAATACAACCAATTTATAAAAATTGTTGCAATCCAGTACATTGATAAAACACTTGTTGCCACAAAAAGAAACAACAGGAGGACTCAGAAGTGACACAGAATTATGGGTATGAAAATGTCACTCGTCACCACAATAGTTTCCCTGCTCAAGTTGTAACATTGGCTCCTTTAACTCTGCACATTTTTAATAGTGCCTCACCCGGGCTTTTTTCGAGGACCGGTGGCACCCAAAAAGAGTATTTTAATATGCCTACCTCAAAGTATGGTCACTGGCTCATTGCTATTCTTTCTGAGACAATGAATGAGCCAGTTTGTTTTGTACTTGAAGCCTATAAGGCTGCATCAGCTGCTGTAACTAAACTAGCATTGTCAAAGAGGAACGAGTTAGAGCTATTAGCGTTTTAATTTCCTAACTGAACTTTTCTTGTCACACAAATTGAAAATGAAAAGTAAAACAGTTGACATAAGAGAGCAGATTCAAAGCGTCACAGGTGCCATAAGCGTGAGCGTGAAGGAGACACACAAAAGGAAAAAGAAGTTGGCTGGCAGTCAAACATATTGGCAAAAGTGCAATTGTAACAGGGTCGATTGCCAAGGTGGTAACAAAACTGTCCCAAGGAGGGACAAACATAAGCATTTACCAATAATAACAACGGATTTTTGAAAGACAAGCCCATGAACGAGTGATAGTGATGGGCGTGCGATGGTCGTGATTAAAAGCCAGATGACAACAGGCCAAAGTGCTTGCTCTCACCCTAAAACTGATAAATATTAAAAAATTACTCATTGGTGTCCCAAACGCTTCATGCATCTTGTGCCCAGAAGATAAGTGATAAATAATCTTAAACCTAAATCAAGGACTCTTCATATGATGAAACCACAACCACATGAATGACAATATAGACATAATTTATATAGAGCAAGTGACATTGCATTAAAACTAGTGACAGTTACCCACACACCATGCATTCGAAAATGAGTCACCTCATACGAGTGCCAAAACCCATCTTCTATTTGAAATGCCCAAGAGCCGCTGACATGTCACATCATTGCAGTTTTTACTAAATGAATGAGATCATGCTGATAGATTATCGCAGGTGCCTGTGCTAAATTATCTGTTTTAGTCAAAGCTGCGCAGCACGAAGTGCTCGAGTTTAAGGATACATGCAGAGCTGGTGCTCGGGTACGCAATACATGTGGATTAGATTGTCAAACTCAATGTGCTCCAACAGTGATATTCGACAAACCAAAACTGAAAAGTCCAATGTTACGTGGCCACGCAGAGAGTGTCACATGCTTCTGTCAGAAGTGTTCATTTTTTGTGGCACAGGCTGGTGCTCATAATGACCTCAATGTGCACCTACAGTAACACTAACAGAACCCACTTCTTGAATGCTTGAAGTGGCATGTCCATGCATAGAATAGTGGGCAAGTCTGTGAATACTGCTTCCCAGTATGACCCGGATGAGCAACAAAATATATCCAGCGGTGAAAACCATTTCCTTCCCTTAGTATTGTTCACAACATGGACACAGAGGACAGACTCTGATTTGCTGGACAATCTGATGAAAATCATAGCATTTTCAGAAATGGGACATAAACTGCTGTCAATAGTCTCAGACACATGATCAAGAATGCATACTGAATGCTAAAACCTGCGCATAATCAGACCTGATGTTACAGCTCGGACTGACTCAAGAAATATAATAATTAGCAGGAGTAAAGGAAAAGTGCCAGCATACCAGAAACCTCTGTAGAAGTTCTGATAGAGAGGTGATGTATAGGATGAAGCCACACAAAAGAACAGGAATGAAGAGGTCTGTAACTCTCTTAAAGATCCGTTCTGATCAAAGGCCAAGAGGAATCTGTCTTTGTCTAACTAGGTATATCCCAATTAAACCCACAGAAAGTGCATCATCCAAACTAGTTTTCCATCATAAGCTAGCAACTCCCATCACTCCTTGCATCTCATGATGTGACATCAGGGTGACCTTAAATGTCCCCTTGTGCAAGGCACACCACCAGGAGTTTCCTTTCTTCTCATCCTTGTCAAAGTATCCTCCTGTATCTACTATCTCACACACACAACATACGTTTAATTAATTGTAGAATCGTACAAATGCACCTGCAGTGGAAGTATATTAAAACACAAGCAAAGCTCCACATTTAATGATAACACTTGAAATTAAACATTTCAGGCTTGCAATTATTCCAACTTTCGTGTGATCTTAATGCATATTTCGAATACATGATTATAAATGCATATTTCAATTATAATGAATATATGACTCATAAATAATGCAGGTTATATGCTGTAACATCGCAATACCATAATCAGAGTTACACAAATTTAAATGTGCACTCATCTTGAATTTAGCATGTTAAAGTCATATTAAAACATGCATTAATATAGACTTGGACTTCGCTACAGTGAATATACCTTCAATAATACAGCTGAGGCATTTCACTCTATGTTAATATTATTAAACACACAATATATGTATTGTCAATTGCATTTTCATGTCCCTTCTGTAAGGCAGAATTGTACAACCCAAATTGTGCATTATCACCAATCATGTACACATAACAGATTTTAGTTATCCCCATAACCCATATGCACAGCCCAGTCAACACAAGATATATTTTATTAGCAATTGAATTATACAAAGACATGTAAGTGGGAAAACATGTTCACAGACAGGCAAATTTCAAATTTGTGACAAAAATAAATACATCTGATAAGTCACAATTCAACAAAGACACAACATAGCCATTATACAGGTAATGAGCAATTCACATGGGGTCAAGGTGTCAAAGTCGACAATGTTTTGACCCTTTTAGCAATACTAGGATCATCATCAGGAATATAATAAAAATACGCTTGAGTGCACTATACATCAAAATGAAATAAATGGAAGGAAAAAAGAGGAAGAGAAAAAGGAGGAGGAAAAAAGGGAGGGGGGAAAGAAGGGAGACAGGGGAGAGAGAAAAATGGAGGACAAGGAAGAAGAGAGAAAAAAAGGAAAATAAAATTAAATTAGTTAAGTTAAAAGGACAAAAATCACTAAAATAGGAGTGCAAAAAGTGGTACCAAAAATAAGTGGAAAAAAACATAAAAACCAGAATGTCCAAATTGTGAGCACCAACATATGTGAAATCATGTTTTAAAATATAAAAAATAGAGTATATACCTGAACCTGTAAGGGAAAATAAACTACTACGGGCTGACAATGAGCAGTAAAAAGTTCAAAAACTGTTGCTACCTGTAACATAAAATGAGAGAGAAAAAACAATAAGGTACGACTAATTGCTATAAAAGTGGAAGTACTCCAACAAGTGTGGCCCCACACTCACCATAGTAGTATGACACAACCAATAAACTTAATAGAATGACAGCTGTGAAAATAACATCGTCATGTCAACCTAGGAGACAGGGAAATAAAGGACCAAAAGAACTGGTGAGCAACCTTACAACAATAAGAAACCAAGAATATTGAAGGGAAAAAGGGAGTGCACTTACGAGAATTCGGATTGGGCAATGCCAATGTGAACAGGATGGATGCTCTGAGAAAATGGCGGCTGCAAGTTTGCTCCATAAATGGATTATGGAAAGAGAAAAGGGACTACTAAAAAAAGAGAAGGGCCGAAAATAATTACTGCAACAACCATATTGGAAGGGAGTTAACTTACATAAATCTAGGCTGATTAATCAAATGAGGAGGAAGAAGACTTTAACTATCTAAACCCAGCTGTCATCTGACAACTGTGTGCAAAAGGTGAAGAGACACCTGGGTTTGTCAACCAAAGGATTTCAGAGTCTGAATTTTCAAAAGCAGGTTTTAAGTGCCTTTAATTCTACTGGCGGTAACCAAACTCCGCTTCTGCAACTTTGGGTAATTTGCTTGAGAAAGAGCTACAGACCATGCATGATAAAGGCATAATTTTAAGGGGAACCTCAACCCTAGGGAAAAGAAAGAAGTCAGTGACACGGTCTAGTTAGTAAAAATGACCTGGCATATTGGTTAATGATTTCATATGGATGCTACACTAGACAGACACAACCACATAGATAGACACCCACAGAACCCACACTTGAGTAAATGATGAATAGAGAAATATTAGGTTCTAGCTCAACAATAGTGTGTGTATTGGGTCTGTGGTTGAAAATCTTCTTTTAAGCTTTAACAACCTCATGAATTGTATACCACTCTTTGATGGATCCAACTGTTTAAAATATTGGGTGTTTGAATTTCAACTTCTCAGAACTGTTGTTTTTTTGCATGCTAATAATCGCACCTATGTTTCTCACAGGCTTACAAAGGCTGTTGTTCTAGTCTTGACTTATGTGGTCAGAGACATGAGAGGATTTGATTTTTTTGCATGCTTTTCTTAATATATTTGAACACTTGTTATTTGATCTTAAAGAAGTATTACAGGAATTCCTCAAATAGCTTTTTCATTATTTCATAGAAATATCTTAGGAAAATGACATACTGATATTGCGGGAGGTACCTGAGCTTGAATCATTTGAAGTATTATAGGTTTTGACTTCGACATGAGTGTTTAAAGTGTATACTATTCAGTTGATGTACTAATCTAATGATATAGGCCACTAGCTACACATATGCATTCTTTCATTATACAGCTTGATGCATTATTCTTTTTTGTTGAGAAATTACCTTAAGTTTGACTGAATGTTTGGACTAATATGTGCTAAAATATAGGTGAATTGACAGTGGAGTGCCATATCTAATGCTTCAGTGCACAGCGTATAACAGCTTGCAACCAGGTTTGCTGTTTGTCTAAACCAAGTCAAAAAGTAACGGTCTAACTGAAATCGGTAGCTTGGTGACATACATCTGTTGTATCACATCTATAGTATACCAGGGTTCGCAAGCGGGTTGCTGTTGCTCTATGTAGCAACACATGTATTATTATTTAGTTTTTAAATTACCTGTACGCCTTCAAAGGTTTCGCATTTCAGACACAAATTTTGTGTACTTGTTTAATTCTAAGTAATAAAATATGGTGGAGCAACTTTAATTTGTAATACTACTGGTAATTTATATTCACTGATATTTTAATTGATTGCTATATTTAAAGTCAAATGTGGCACATCCCGTTAAGAAAATCAGTAGCTCAGTGGCATATACTCCAACTTGAAAGGCTTACATTTATACCATAAGAGCGTTTGAAACCCAATGAAATCAAGTGTTATGTAATAACATTTATTTCAGTGGTTTGAGTTTTGTTCCTTTTAAGTATTTTGCAGACTAGGTCAGACCGAAGTCTTTTAAACTCTTTATGTATTTATAAAATTTTAGTTCAATTGACAGGGTTGAGGAAACACTTGAACTTTGTGATAGGAACAACATGTTAGTTGATAGGTCCATTCATTTTTTCCACGGAACAGAGCCGCTATGTCATGTTTTCTGTTATCTGATAGGTCCATACAATTTATTTCTAGGTATTTGGCTAGTAATTTGCTAATTGGAGAATTACAATCACAACAGCTCTATAAATGACTCGTATGACAGTAAGGTCTTTAATGACTTTTTTGTGTGGCTGGAGGCAGAAGCCATGTATTTTTGAACTGGTTAATGCATGAGGAGTGCGGCTAAAGGATAGCTTCGTCAAGAGTTTTTTTTAATGTTTTCTGTAAATAGGTTTGGCTCAAACCAGTTGATTTACATAGTGGAAGTGTGGCTCTAGATTCTTTTCTACAGATAGATTTGGCTCTAAGCAATCTTTTGGTGTATTTTTATGTCTACATTTAAAGTAAGTGTACCTTGTGAAATGAATATCATTGTGAATCTCGAATTGAATTGTCATAATCTTTGAGGCATTTATAATTGAAATAGTCTAGAATTAGGATAGTGAAGACAAATCATCTATATACCAAAAATAAAAATTAGAGTGAAAGACTTGGGGGCATATTTACAAGAAAGTGGCGCATCGGTCCCGATACGCCACTTTTCTTGCGTCGCCCCTGTCCCAACTAACAATGCAATGGTTGCACAGTGCACCATGGTGGTCGTTAGGATCATAGTGTGAACATTTTTGATGCTATTGTGGCACATTGCTGCGTTAGCATAAAATACGTTGACACTAGTGCAGCAAAGCACAGGGAGGCCCATTGATTAAAATGGGTGTGACAATTTAATGACTGCTCTGAGCAGGCATGAAAAATTATGGAAAAAATGGTGCAGTGAAATGTTGTAAATTTCACTACACTATTTTTTTGGCATCCCTGCCTCAGAACGCCCCCTTGGCATACATTATGCCTGACTCAGGCATAATGTGGCAAAGGGGCTGCAAAGTGGCACAATGCAAGCATTGTAAATATGGTGCAGGGAAAAATCCACCTTAGTGCTGCCTTAGAGTTAAAAAAAGGACGCTATAGTGGCACAAGTTGGTGCAAAGGGGCTTGTAAATATGCCCCATAATCTAATGTTAGCTCTTCATGTGGTAAGCATACATTATATTTTCACGGTGTAGGCTCAGATAGATATCTTGTCAATATTAATTATGTTGCTCAAACTATTATGGCATCTTTGCATATCGTTCAGTTATGTTGGGATAACTTTGTATTTGGAGATATACAAATCCTTTGGTAATGATTTCACATGAAATAAACACTCATCTTGGGACTTTTATAGTGGAGTTCCCGCTGAGTCTTTTTATAGGAGCAGCAAATACCAACTCGGAATGCAGGCTTGTCACTTACTCCGTTGAGTATTTTATACAATTTGTATTCTTTTCAGAACATTAGCCACATCAGCTTTGTTGGTTATCCCCATTCTCAAATATCTTTATCCATGTATAGTTGCTTTAATCTTTTAATCTCAATGTCTCAAATTCTACATCTTTTTCTGGCTTCTTAAGTTATATTAGTGCTTGTAAAATTCCTCTGCTACTTTCCTTTCCTTTACGAGGGTTTCAGGTGGCCATTGATGATGTTTCTTTTCTTGGTCATTATATCAGAGGTCTCTAGTAATTGACAGTAGTTTCACATTTCAGGCTATGCAAACTGTTAGTATTAATTTGAAATGAAACGTTTATGTTTTATTAATGTTTTGATTGAGAGTAAGTTATATAATTATAATCTCTTCAAACCTGAAGAAGTGGATTTCGTCTACGAAACACGTGTTGACATCTCTGTTTTTTTTATCAGAACTTTGGCATCTCCAGCATTCTATGTACCACAACTTTGTACTGTGAACCTTCATGGAATATGATATTATAGTTAATTGTTTTTCCTCTTTTGAGTTCATGAAATCTCCAAACTGAATGAGCTGATGATTATGTAACATGCTTGAATTTTACATGTTTATCAACGGTAATAATACAAGTGAAAAAATGCAAACCCTATCTCTGTTTAATTGGTGATTTTTATTTTGTGTTTTTCCTTTGATTGTGTGTGTAATCTTCTACTCCCCACTATTCCTCAAAATTAGACATGCTGGTGAATGTAGTGTAGTAGGGTGAGTATATCGCACCATGTTTTCTTACCCAGAATCTCTTCAAACACAATCTATTGCTACATAAATCATAATTTCCATAGAAGTTGGCTAAAGAATTTCTAACAAGTAGAGGCTCAATAAAGTCCAGTGCGATTTAGCCTATGCAGATACTACAATTTTTCCTACCAAAATGTACTGAAACCATCAAACTATGGTTAAACAAATCTTCCTCACATTTGTGTAGTTAAACTCCTTAATGAGCCAGGTTAGTTAACATTCCTATTGGAGATATGCAAGTGTGCCGCAGACATGAGAGGTGGTGAGGACCTGCAGCAGATGTCCTGTGGCTGTTCATTGATCCATTCTTGCTAGAAGTAATATTTACCAACTCTTCTCAAATAGACATTTTCTGCAGTACACACTCATACATCAATCCATACAGTGATGGAAAGAGAAGCTGGGTCAGACGTTCCAGGTCTCAATGGCCCTCCACAACTGATTTCTGACTGTACACTGCACACTCATTTGTTCTCTCTACTTGTGAGGTTAGCACTAAATAGAAATTCCAGGGCTCTTGTCACAAATTGATATTAACCCCTATCCACAGCAGGTATAATTCAATTCTGCATGTCTACAGATATGTATGTAGTGTTTGTACATCACAAACACAGCCATAAGACAGGAGAACACTGTTTGGAGTCAAAGGTAAAAATACATTCAACCAATGATTGGCAGGGTGACTGTCACCAAGAACATAATTGGGCTGTTACTGATTTTGTATGTAGTTGTCTTTAAAAAGGTGTGTTTTCAGCTTTTTTCTAAACCGGAGCAAGGTTGCGGTGATCATGGTGGACTTGGGATTGGTGTTCCAGGTTCTGTTTGCATAGTTGGGGGGGGGGGATTATGGCCATGTTTTTCATCTTTTGTATTTCTTTATCTTCATTCTGATGGAGTTTTGGCTAATGGAATGCCAAGAGCCACCAGAGATGGTGGGTTTGTCAGTGAAGTAGGCAGAGTTTCTGGTAATGATGCCTATGTAGATGATAGAGCTGGTTTTGAAGACCATTCAAGCCACCAAGGGGAGCCATCAGAGTTGAATCAGGATGGGAATCATGTGGCCATAGTTCTTTAATCCTTTGATGGGGTATGTGTTGACATGTGGTGTGCATCAAGGGGGCCTAGTGTGGAGTCTGGGTGGCCATGGAGCAGGGCATTCCTACTATTCAGATGCAAAACTATGATTACTTATACAGCAGTTTTGATATCACTTTCTGGGAGTAATGGTTTCACTTTGTTCAGTAGAGAAAGCTAGGACTAGGCTATCTTGGTTTCTCTTTATTATGTATCAGGTCAGGTTTAGGGTCAGGTCAGTATCTTATTTTGTGTTGGATGAAAGATTAAAGTTATTGGCCCAGATTTGGATTAAGTGCTGCTGTTCTAGCCAAATTGCATGAATTCAGTTTTGTGGGGATGCACACTGGGTAGGTGCTGGAAATCCACATGTGAATGAGGTGATAGGTAGTGGTTTGAGACTTTCAACGTGTGGAGCAGAGGAAACTTCCATGTAGAATTGCGTGTTATCTGCATATTATTGAATTTTGATACTGTTATCAGTAAGTGTACCAAAGAGCTCCATGTAGAGGTTGAAGATGGTAGAAGGCAACTGGGGACCTGAGGGCAGGGGCTGGGGTAGAGATACAGGATTGGGAGCTGGTGGGGCTTAGAGGTGTCCAAGTCAATTAATTGGTATTGGTTGGTCAAAAAGGGTGAGAAACAGTAAAGGGCTTTGCCCATTCAGAACTGTAGTATTTAAATGAGAGTGGGTCCATCAATATCACAAAGGAAAGGTAATCTTTACTTGTGGTGTGGAGGGCATCTAGAATTTTTAAGTGAGCTGTTTCTGTGATCCTGCTTGACATAATATTGACTTTTTTAATATGTTCTGAGAGATTCTTATAGGAATCATTGAATGAGGGATTGATGATCGTGAGCACCTAGGGGAAATATTTACTGCCAATTTAACTGATAGTGAGCATAGTGCACATTTGATGAATAAGGTGACGACCCATGCAAATGCCCTCAATGCATTTCATGGAGCAACATGTCAAATGCATTTTAACCATCTTTTAATGGTTTATAAAATGAAAATTGCCCCGACCCCGCTGTATTCTATAGAGACAGTAAAAGTAGATCATTGGCAGTTTATGCATAAGGTCGAGAAGAAGACATTGAGTTCTATTTGCATCTTAAATACGATGGTACCGATAGAGGCACTACGATTAGAAATGGGTTTAAATAGCACATTTATCAGGGGATTGGCGGTTGTAATTCACTAGGGCTATCATCTACTACATTCAAATGGGGACTCCCTCAGGAAGTTATTAGTCACATAAAGTTTCACATCTTCAAGAGGCGGTGGTACTTTAATAAAAAAAATTCACTTTGCATTTAAGCACTTTAACATCAATAAGGAAGCCTTTCAATATATGAGCTATTTCCAACTTAAACGTTATTCGAAAGAATTTATGAAAAATAGCTCGATGGAAAATGCTACTAGACTATGCAGGAAGAAGCAGAGGTTATGTGAAGTAGTTTGGTCCTGTCTAGTTGTGGTACCTCAACCTTATCTAACCTGGAACTTAGATTAGAGTTCGTAGATGCATATTATTGTGCAGGCTTACTTTTGTGCCTTTTAGTAGCGTGAATGATGCTTGGAGGGATGTAAAATGGGAGGACAAGTTATGTACTTTACGCAATAATGGTGTGTAAATGCTTGAGCATGTTTTATTTTTGTCCTTCCCTAAAATCACCCCAACCTCATTTTTTTAAAACCACTTTTTATTGTTTTTAAATGGGACCAAAACAGGGAAAGCAGTGATTGAACTATTGCATTATCCAGTAAATGAACTGATGCACTGACAAGTTTTAAAATGTTTTAATTCCTTCTTAAATATGTAATGAGATTAAATGAGTCGTGAAATTAATTTGGATGCTGCAAATTCTTTAAACTGTTTCTTTTTTTTAAATGTATTGATTGCTTGATTAAATGTTTGCCTTTTTATTGTTAATCTCATTGTAGATCTAAATCTTTAAGAAAACGTATTACCATTGCCTACAGTACCTTGCTGCTATGTAGCTATATTTGCTACATACGTTACTTACATACATACTTACACCAACACTCTCACCAATTCTCAGCAGGATGTAATAAGTATATAATCAGAATATTTTACAGCTCTTTTCTGCATTCGTCTGCCATTGTCTGTCCTGCTGCTCACAACACTTCGAATGCATATTCCTCTCATCCATTCTGCAGCCTGTCCAGGATATTCACAGATTGCAGTCCCTACTTCAAGCAGCACTGGTCACACAAGAAACCTGGAATCAAGCACAGCTGTTTAACTGCTTGAGAAATCATTAGCTCAGCTGTCAGAGTTCCTGTCTCCACTGCAAGGACATCACAAACCCCAGATTATACCCAGATTATTATAGTTCTTATCTAAACCACGTTTACTAGCTCCCTGATAAAACAGGCAAAAGAAACCCAAGTAAGAAAGGAACGAAAATACATAAATGCACTGAAAAAGTCTCTGCTGGAGGTGAGGCCATCTGTTAATGGCACTTCAGTAACATTGCTACCTAAGAAAAGGGTTAAGATGTACTCCAATTTACAAGATTCTCTTGGCACTCTCTATTCTCTTTGGTATGTGTCTATTATACTCTGGATTCTTCTCCACTCTACAACTAACAGTCCACACATTATCTGAATAAGATAAAACACCAAAATCATTTCGGTTGTTGCACTCCCCAAAGAGTGTCTTATTGTTTTCTCAGAGTCACCAATCATGTCACCCTTTACAGTCCTATTTTCAATCTATGTTTGGGTCCAAATTAAATCTAGTCACCCTGGTCAATTTACCAAATCTATTAGCTAGTTTGGTTGTTGGGCCACAATGTTACATTCTCTGTTATTTGTACGTTTGAGTTGGCTAGTATTCACAGCCCATTATAAAGTGCCACTAGAAAAGGATATGATCTATTCTTCATAACATTTCAGAGATGCTACTGTTACGAAGCCTTAATTGCTGTTACAGACTCCGATTCTCAAGTGCTTGTGCTGCCTATTATCCTTAACTGCTGATGCTGCTTTGTAGTCTTTCAGCTATAAGTGGGACCAGAATTGCCACACAGTCCCACAAAGTGGGGATCATGTCCTGCTTTGTTGGAAGCCATTGCTGTAGAATGGTGTGCTGCTCAGTGTAGTTTTCAACTGTGACCCCCACCTAAAATGACTTCAACTCACAAATTCTCTATGAACTCCTGCAGAAGAAAGCTGCTTGCAGTTATTGCTGAAAGATTAGTTGAATACTGAGCTGGCTGTTGGGTTCCTTCTTAAGTCCTTTGTTGTCTGTGGTTCTGATACTCCCTTTCTCTGTACCTTGGTACCAGGTGACCTGTGGTCGGGTTAAGCACTGTACCATTCATGGAGAGTGTCTGATGATTGCTCTCTACAAGATGTGTACTTGTAACAGCGATGCCTACCTGTGCACAGTCACCTCTGCAGCTTCTGACACCTCTGCCATTTCGGTGCTCCATTAGTGCTTGTGTCCCATACCTGCTTCCAAGTACCGCAAATGTTCCAAACACATGGGTCATGAGGTCCTGGCATTGGCAAAGCCCCTGCACTGTCCGCCTCATTAATCAGCTTCTACCTAAGCTTACCAAAAGGAGGGGAAATATCAAGACATATTGTGAAAGGATACATAGGCTAATACAAATGTCAGCGTTCAAACTACAGGTAATAGATTTCAATACCTGATTTGCTGTTTTATCTTTTTAAGTTCTGTATTTCTCCAAAGTGCTTGTTTTTTTTTGTCCGGTTTTGTTTTTCTGAGTGGTATTAGGATATCGAAAGCTTCCTGTAGCCACTTGTAAAGTTTTTGAACAGAATTTATTGTGTCTTGATCTGTGTGGCAGTTGTGTTTCTAAGTATTCAAAATTGAGTTTGCTCCATGGTCGATAGGTGTATGTATGTAAAATGGTCTTAGGTGTGTTGATTTGTGCTGTTTTATGTTGGAAAGTAACGAAATGATGGTCTGACCATGTGGCTGGTGTGATGCTTTGAACGGTAACTAGTTCTGAGCTTGCAAAAATTTCATCTAGGATGTGTCCAGTGATGTGTGTGGGATTGTGTACAATCTGATGTAGGCTCAATGTAACTAGACCAGTGATGATTGTTTTTGGATGGTGCATTTTGGGGTTTTCAAACCAAATATTTAGGTCCCAAAGAATGCACAGGTTGGAGTCTAGTGTTATAAGATTTGAAACTGTGTCTAGAAATGTGTCTGGGAATGTTGAATTACTAGGTGGTGGTCTGTAAAGGAGGAAGAAGTTGGTGTGGGGTTGTATCTGGTGATGAGGGGCTCACAACCTTGTATGGAGATGTTGTCTGTTTTGCTGAGATTTATTACATGTTGAAGATAATAGCTTGTCCACCTCGCCTTTTGCATATAACATTTTGGCCTTCATTGTGACCCTGGCAGTCTTCCGACCGCCAGGGTTAACGTGGCGGTATCACCACCAACAGGCTGGCAACCCGCCCCATCTCCAACCATACCGCCATGGTGGTATGAACCACTGGGCCAGAGATGTTCATCTCCATCCCGACGGTCCACAGAGGAGTGCTGGCGGTATTATGAGCCAGACTACCACCATGGTTTCCTGGGCAGTAGCACAGCCACGAAAACCATGGTGGTAGGGCTATCGGTGACAGGGAATTCCTTCCCTGTCACTGATAGACAGGAACTCCAGCAAGCACCTGCCCTCCCCACCCTCCTACAGCCACAGTGCCCCAACCCCCCACTGTCACAGAGCCCCCACGCCTCCTCCCCACATATAAGCACACAGACACCCACACGCACCACGCATACACCCTTTCACCTACACTCCCATACACGCATCCACTCACACATATTCACACTGATCCATACGTGCATACACACAAACATACTCACACTCATCCATACACACATGCACACAAACATACTCACATTCATCTATACACGCATACACACAGACATACTCACACTCATCCATACATGCATACATGCAAACATATTCACACAAACATCCAAACACGCATACTCACACACATGCACAATGACATGCAGACAGGCACTCACTTCAACATTCGTACATGCATTCACTCACAGGTATACAACCATGCATACACCACAACACTCACAGTCGCATTCACACAGGCACACACACATTCATACACACAAGCAGACACCACACACTCACACACAACACCCACCACCCTCCCACCCTGCTCCTCTGTCAGATGCTCGACTTGCCTTGTCTGGTGAGGAAGTCATCCTGCAGGGAACGGGAAGGGGCGCTGCCATCACCGGCGGCGCCCTGCCAGCAGGACACCGCCAGACTGTTCTAATGGTCTTAATACAGCTAGCGGCGTCCTACTTGCAGGGCAGTGCAGGTGGTAGCAATGCCAGAACTCCACTGCAGGCCAGCATGGCCACTGCGGATATCCAACCACAGTGTGGCAGAAATCCGGCAGTATCCATAATATGGAGGACGGATGTTCGCCTCCGCTGCGGTATGTTGATGGCTGTCACTGCAGCTGTAGGTGGAAAATATGGCCAATGTCATAATGAGGGCCTTTGTGTGATGGCTTGGTAGCCTAGAGGAACAGCTTTGTGCAACACTGGGGCCATGTCAACTCCCAACCATTATTCAGTTATGAAGAGTAAGTCAGGTTGTGTGTCAGTGAGTAGGTCATAGATGTGGTGCTTGTTCTAAGAGAGTGATCTAGCATTTATGAGTAGGTAGCTTAGAGATTGTGTTTTGGTGGTGGTGTAATTTTTTTTGTAGAAGAGCGATGAGTATGTTTTGAAATTGTAGCAGGTGTGTCATTGGTGTTGATATTAACTGTATGAGGGTTGCAATAGTGTTGTTTTTCTATGTTGTGTTCCTCATCCAGCAGGCTTAGAAGGCATTTTGTTGGGTCTGTGTGTGTTTTGGTGGTGGATATGGTGGTTGTGAGTGACATGGTGAAATGTGTTATTTTTGTAGAGTAGCCTTGTTCTGTAATAGATATGGGGATGCAAAATTGTGAAAAGCTTTATTTTGTTTATTTTGTTTGGGTCTGTTAAGGGTGGAAGGACTATGGGGGTTCGGGTGGTGGTGGAGCATGTGGGTCATATTCTACGGCTCTAAATTGTGCTATGGAAGCAAGGCAGGTGAAAGAAGTTTGCTGTGTTGGGGGTGTTTGTGGTGGATGTTGGTGAAGATGGAGAATTTAGGAGTAAAGTTGGTTCAGGATTTTTATTATTTGTGTAGTCATGAGGGTGGGAATGGGTGTGATGGGAAGTATTATGAAAGTGGGTGTTATTTTGATGTGCTGGTGTGTGTGGCTTGTTTTGTTTTTGTGGTGTAGTGAGAAGAGATGTTAATGTAGTGGCTTTTGGTGAAGGATTTGTAAGCAAGTTACTGCTGGTGAATGGTATTTGAATAATACAGGGGTGGTGATGGGTTTTGGAGAAGAATGTATGCTGTGTGTAAGAGGGTACGGGCAAGAGTTATGAATGTTTGTGTTAGACTTGATCACGGGTAGAGGTAATTGTGGCAGAGCAGAGTGTAAGGATTGTATAGTTGTGTGCAATTGGTAAAAGGAGGAGGAGGGTGTTGATGGTTGGTGTGATGGGAGGCTGAGTACAGGTTTTGTCAAGATAAAAAGGGGTCTGTTAGGAGGAGGTAGAGGATAGAGCTGGTGTTTTGTAGGCACAGGAAGTGTGTGTCTGGATGCATTAAAGTTATGAATAATGTGGCTTTGTGTTGGCGATGTGTGGATATGTTTGTGGTATAGGATAGAGTTGTGTTTTGTGTGAGAATGAAGGTGCCATAGTATTGTGGTTGTGGTGGAATTGTGTATAGGTGTGGTTTGTGGTATTTTGTAGTGGTTGTTGAGACACTGAAATCTGTATGAGGCTTGTTTGTGGTGCAGAAGTAGAATGTCTTTGCTGATATTATGTTTGGATGTTGGTGGATGTGGTGAGCTTAAGGTGGTTTCTTGAAAATTGAAAATTGGGCAGTAAACCTGGCACTAGGTCCGACCTCGCCCAAACAGGCCCAAACAGGTAACTGCCTTTTCCCAAACAGGCAACTGCCCTTGTCCCAAACAGGCAACTGCCATTGTCCCAAACAGGTAACTGCCCTTGTTTTTCCACCCTTAACCTCAGCACCCAGGCTGAGGCGCACAAAGCCCTAGGCTTAAATAGCCCTATTGGCCAATGGAACCCTAGCCCTAACCCTAACCAATCAGAACCCTAATCCTAAACCCTGCAGCCAACAGGAGACCTGGCCCTCTTCACCAATCACAGTCTTAGCCCTAACAGCCAATCAGCATCAAAGCCCTAAGTCCAATAGGAAATCTAGTCTTATCAAACCTAGCTCTGAAAGGCAATCAGAACTGCAACCCTAAACTCTTAGTCCACTAGAAACCCTAACCCTCGTAGCCAATCAAAACCCTAGCACTAACGCTCAATCAGAAGTGTAACCCTAATCCCTTAATTCAGTAGATATACTAGCCCTAGCAACCAATCACAACAACAGATGCAACAATCAATAGAAACGTAAATAAGGAGCAAGTGACCTTAAGCTCAGGCTGCTGGAGTAAGGGCTGGGAGTTGCTCCTCTATTCAGAAACTCCTTCGATACAGACAGGCACATTCCACAGTTTCTAGCTACCAGATTCTACTTTTCAGGTAAGGACAATTTGGAAACCAAGGTAATACTGCTTTCATGTTCTTAAACAAATCACTTTTTCTAGCCACAAACGAGTGCGGTAATCAATTTTCAGGCACAGTTTAAACCAAAAAGCGGTTTAAGCAACCTTCTAAACAAACTCTGGTAATCAACTCAGGTGTATGTAACCTTTTTTAAAACAACATGTAAGGGAGGAGGCTGGTGGGGGTGGTGAGGCTTACAGCAGTCTTTGTGAAAAACTAGGATGGAAATTCCTACAGTCATGGGTAGCACAAAACAGCAGTTTAAGGGTACCATGTTTGCAGATAGACAAGAAGTAAAGTCAGATAGTCACAGGCAGAACAAAAACAACAGTTTAAAGGGACCAGGTTTGCAGAAGAACAGAGAAGAAGATATAAACAGGCATGGGTAGGGAAAAAGCACTTTTTAAAAAAATTACAAGAATACACAGAAAGTCTGTGATCTTACCACCTCTGTGACTCTTGCTCAATGGGCTGTTCAGGGTGCAGAGAAGCTGGGTTCACAAAATGGAGGTGGTGGTCTTGAGGTGACCTCCACAAACTTAAAGGGCCAGTGCAGGTGTGAGGGGAAGGCTCAGGTTGCCTGGAAGCTAGAGAGGCAATCACCAAGCCCAGGCCGCTGGGGCAGGGAGGTGTTCCTCGATTCAGAATCTCCTTGGATACAGATAGGCACACTCCACACTTTCTAGCCACCAGATTCTACTTTTCAGTTAATGGACAATTTGAAACCACTGAAATACTGCTTTTCACACACTTAAACTAACTCACTTTTTCATGCCAGACATGAGTCCTGTATACACTTTCCAACCACAGTTTAAACCACAGAGCAGATTAAGCAATCTCCTAAACACACTCTGGTTAGCCACTCAGGTATATTTAGCCTTTTTGAAAACCTTGTACGGGAGGTTCTGTTGGTAGGTTGGTGAGGCTTAATGCAGTCTTCGTGAAAAACTAGGAGGAAAATTCATGTAGTCACAGGTAGCACAAAAACAGCACTTTAAAGGTACCAAGTTTGAAGATCGTCAAGACGTGAATTTAGACAGACACAGGCAGAACAAAAACAGCAGTTTAAAAGGACCAAGTTTGCAGAAAGCCAAGATGTACATTATACAAACACGGATAGAGCAAAACAGCAGTTTAAAATACGAAGCTTGCAGACAGACAGCCAAATGTAAACAGACAGGGGTAGGGAAAAAGCACTTTAAAAAAAATAAATGACAAGAAAACACAGAGTCTGTGATCTTACTACCTTCTTTGACTCTTGCTCACTGGTCTATTTAGGGCAAAGGAAGCTGGGCTCACAAAATGGAAGCGGTGGTCTTACAGTTCCCTCCACAAACTTAAAGAGCCAGTGCAGTAAATCAAATTAGCATTTTTTGCCACATCTGCAAGCAAAAAGTCCCAAGGGAGCTAACATGGAAAACATTGATTTTGTGACCACCATCTTTAACTTTTTTTCCTGGCCATAGAACACACATAAATTGTCTTGTTCGACCTTAGTTGCCTACACTAAGCACCGATCCATCCATATAAACCAGAGCCAGGCAAAATTTCTGTTAAACTAACATAATCTTGCACAATTTCAGTAATTTCATGCTATGCTTGTACATCTTGTAATGTAAAATGCTTGAAATGATGTTGTAAACAACAGTGCATAATTACATGTTGTCCATGGCAGCAATATAGCACGGGCAAAAGAGAACAATGGAAACGACCAGAACATGAGTACTTCCTGTTTGTGCTGCTTTTTGGTTTATGTGTTTGTTTAGATTAAAATGCACCCTCGCTGTTCGCAAAACTATACATAATTCTACTGATTTTTATTTTTTAACCTGACATAGTTACATAAAAGAAATGTATGCAAATTTTGCATACCCGTACTTGTCCACCACTTTTAATACAGACATTTCAAATGCAAAAGCTTTCACCTCTGATCATGATGCAGCACGTCAAACAGAGAAAAGGTTAACCGTATTAATATGGAGAGGGAAATAATCTATCCTTGTCCTGATGAGTGCTCTGCTTCATCGTCCACACACTCAATTCTCTTTGCTGTCAGTCAAACTGTAATTCAAAGGGGTTTGTCAACAGCTTTAGATTAGTTTATTTCAACAGTTCTACAGCTGGGTCTCTTCTATTGGTAAAGACGGCTGGGAGCTGCGACTGGTTTCTGTCAGACGCTCGTAAAACTCCCCAAGTCAGACTAGCTCAATGATGCACACTTCACAGTAATGGTGCCATAAGTAGAGTCTTCGGAATAACAGGCTGTATCACATTTTATTATGTAGGAAGTAAATGAATGCTTTTCTAATTGAGTATTTAGAAGAACAGCACCTACATAATTTATACTGTGATTCAGGTTCATCAGCACTGCATGGAACAAAATACACTTCATGCAATCTAACTAAATATACAGAAAGGCCTCAAATTGAGTAGGTATCCACTAATGTTTCACTTTATAACTCGGTTGTTAAAAGTATACTAATACACTACCAATGACACGGTATCCATGCACTTACAAACAGATTTATTTTCGGCAGGAGGTCCGTTTCTCAGGGCGACAGAGTAAATCCATCGTCCTGACAGAGATGCAGCCCGCTGAATTTAGAAATGACTGCCAAGCTGGCAAAGCATGGCCAAAAACCTCAGTCACATCAGTTCCTGGCAATGCTTTTTGCAATTTGGTGGAGGGCTACGCCAACATGTAGGATCCTTGCATCAAACTGGTTTCTTATTTTTTTCAAAAAGACAATCGTGACGCAGGATTCTCATTTTGAAAATTAAAAAAAACATAATTTCCCCCTAGCCAAGGGAGCCATCTCCCATAATAAGAGGGGCTTTTTTTGTTTTTTTACCAGGGCCACTGGAATTGTGAGACTGTGCGGCTGAAGTATGTTTCGCAAAATTATGGATTTGCCACATAATCCATCATCTGCTTTATTATCTGCAGATTTTAAATTAAAAAATTGTGTCGAGCTCAAACAGTTCAATAGTTACTAAACATACAGTGACACTTGTCACTGTGCAGTGGATGGCCCTTAGCAAAAGTTGACTGGTCACCTTTCTTTTGCTTATTGCGGTATTTATATATTTAACTGGTTGTAATGAGGTGCAACCAATGCCCAGACAGAATTACAAGAGTAAAAATCGCCAGTGGACTAATGGCAAAAAAATGTTGTAGTACTATTACAAAATGTGCTGCATTAGGCTGCACAATTTGCTTTTTCTTGCCATACAATTTATTCAACCCTGATCATAATTTGGCCCTCTCCTGCTACGTATTTGCAGTGACCCTGTCTTTTACTGTCCCTTACCACCAGGGTTTGCCTGACAGTGACACTGTAAAAAAACAGCTATATGTCTGCCCATTCTAGTTAGGTGGGCAGACATATAGCCATTTTTCCAACTGCCCATATTCCTTCGGGCTACTGAAGAAGTTTGGTTGTGCAGATGATGAGTAGTCAACGCCCATGCTAAACCTATTGCCCACCCACATATAAATCCGGTGGGCAGACCACTGTGTTGGCAGGGAGGGAACTCCATCATCATTGTGATGGTGTTCCCTCTCCACCAACAATTAAGTCGACTGCAGAGTTCTGATTTTAGAAAATAAGTCAATACTTGGTGTTTGGAAATCAAAAAGTGCAACTTTGTGGTTTAGGTATGTTTGGAGTATGTAACCAATTTGGTGTCCATGGAAAAGTCAATGTACCAGAGTTGCTGTACTTTATATACATTTCATTATATGCCGTTTTTTGATGTCGTTTATACTTGCACTAACATAAATGTGGCATTCTGTTTTTTTAATCAGTCTGATTCACTGTATAAATCATATGGGGCCAGATGTAGCAAAGTATTTGCACGTCGCAAACGGCGAAAATCGCCGTTTGCGAGGTGCAAATGCCTCTTTGCTATGTAGAAATGCATATTGCGAGTCGGTACCGACTCGCAATATGCATTTCCGACTCGCAAATAGGAAGGGGTGTTCCCTTCCTATTTGCGAGTCTGAGTGGTATGCAATACCATTTGCGACCGCGTACGCGGTCGCAAATGGCATCGCAGTTACCATCCACTTCAAGTGGATGTTAACCCACTCGCAAATTGGAAGGGGTCCCCATGGGACCCCTTCCAGTTTGTGACTGGACCCACAAATATTTTTTCAGGGCAGGGAGTGGTCCAAGGGACCACTCCCTGCCCTGAAAAAATACCGAAACTAAAGGTTTCGTTTTTTTTTTAAGTGCAGCTTGTTTTCCTGTAAGGAAAACGGGCTACACTTAAAAAAAAAAAAACTGCTTTATTTAAAAGCAGTCACGAACATGGAGGTCTGCTGACGACAGCAGGCCTCCATGTTTGCGAGTGCCTATACTCGCTATGGGGCCGCAATTTGCGACCCACCTCATGAATATTCATGAGGTGGGTCATTGCGACCCCATAGCGAGTTGCAGTCGGTGTCTGAGACACCGTACTGCATACCAATTTGCGAGGTGCAAAGTGCGAGTCGCATGGACTCGCACTTTGCACCTCGCAAATTTAAAATTTGCTACATCTGGCCCATGGTTATGACTGGAAGTGTCTCCATTTTTCTTCTACGTCTTTGGGGGTGTCTGTTTGCATGTGTCTGCGTATGCATGGGCTTGTGTGCAAGGGGTTTGATTGTGCATCTGTTGTGAGAATGTGTGTTTGTTTATTTGGGTAGCTTTAAATAGTGACAAGGGAAATAAAGGTGTAAATATTGCATCGCAGGATAGTCGGTGAAAATGTGTGTATAAATTTCTGCTATCCAGTTACTTATAGGCGTCCCGAGTTGTACTTGTTACACCACCGACTACAATGGTGTGTTCCAATGTGTAAATACACTATAACGGACACATGAAAGTATCTCAATTTGACAGGAATAAGCATGAACACAACGAATATCAGCCACTGATGTAGAGAAAGGAAGCGGCCACATCATGCCATAGGCTGCTATGGATCGCAAATTCATTTGAAGGTGTTAACGCGTCCCTCTATGTTAATTTATACACATTAGGACTCGTTTTAGGCCGATGAATCTTTGGACCCAGTGGTGAGACACTGTAAGACGAGATAACTTATCAATACATCAAGCAATACATCAATAATATTGTCAACATATATTACCACAACGTAATACACTTTAGACATTGGTTAAACTTACGGCGCAACCATGACCTTTCAGTCATGAATAACCACACCTTAAAGAAGTTTTGTGAATTTATTCCCTATTGATTACAATCTAATTGCAAACGTAATAATCTTGAAACTCAAAGGCAATGAACATAATCACAATGCAATAACAATGCAAAGATCTCAAGCATAGAATATTAGCACGGAGATTAGTAATTATAACACATAAAACTTCATAGGAATTTAGTTCAGCATACCACTACGTCAGTCTCGTCAGTTTATTGTCAGTCAAAATGAATTCCTCATCTACCCACTAATTAGCATCGGCATGTTGGGCTTCATGCAAAACAATTTAGAACATAAATTTGGAAAAAAAACATCTAGCTAAGGTTTCTAGTTGAATACACAGCAGTTGGTACCTAGAGAGAAAAAGGCAAATGAATGCATTTCAATAGTAATTAATAATTACCCTCCTCAGGACAGGTCAGCATACAGGATCAGTCTTCGTCTTCAGGACATCAGTTAGTTCGTCGTCAAACTATCTAATATAAGAACAGGGGCACTTCCCTCATAAGGAGGAAAGCGTATGAGGATGGTCCATGGGTGCGGACAGTTTTGTCTAAGTCTCAAATCACCAAATAGAGTGACAGAGTTTCTGGATGCAATCGATATCATTCCCTACCTAGCTTTTTTAAGCGTCTGTGTCACAGGTTTTTATCCCTTTTTCATAATCCATACCCCCAAATTTCTATAGGATGATCACTTCACCCCACTATCTGTAACCTATCAAATTATACATTAAGTAATGCACTTGTCATAATACGATAATTCTTTAAACGTTCATTGGTCTTCATAATTGACGTTTTCGTAGGTGGCATGTCCGGGGTTACTTCATTTTCTGGCACGTTCTTCGGGTCAAGAGTTCTGTTTACCGCATTTCAATGTCCTTGAAAGTATCTGCATTCTCGTTACAAACCTACGTTTTTATACCAAAAGCAACTACATGCGGATGAGACAGAGCTAGCTAAAGATACATTTAGCGAAGAAGAAGGAACAAATGTTGGGTCATGGCCTTTACAAATCAGCACTCTGAAGAAACAGAAAAATATGCTTTAATATGAGAGTTACACAGTCAGTTTTTCAACTCACGCTAACTTAAGGCTTATGAATCCTAATAATGGAAGCTTTGTATGTGCTAATTTAATTCAAATTCGTAAAACAGTTATCATTATTAGTTTATGCATATATTTATTTATGTATTGGTCACGGGTCTACGAATAATATTGTTAATTCAATCGTCAGTAATATGAACATTTCACGTCTAATCAGGTAACGTTTTAAACTACACTCTCTCAGTCCCTCCTCTGATGACGCAAGTCATCACACCATTTTCTATTTAATTCTTCACTTTTCGCATAATGCGCATTTCAACATCTTGCCCTTTATGTGAGCTTTCCCAAATTTCATTGAACATTTTCTCTCTTTCACTTTCTTCATTTCTTCTTGTTCTTTTGGACCAATTTCTTTTCACTTTGTCATTAATTTTGCATACTCCCCATAATCCTAATAGACAAATTAAAACAATTAATAAACTCATCATTATTTTTGCTAATACCCCATTCCAAATATTAGTAAACCAGCTTCCCACTCAGGTAATTCCTTTTCCATATTTCTCCCAAACACCAGGTTCTTTTAGATTCTTTAAGTCTATACTATCTTTAGTGAGGTTAGTAAGCATACTTCTAATTTTCTTACTGTTATCAGGTATAAATGAACAACAATGGCGTTCATTAAGCATTTTGCAAACACCTCCACTTTTTGCTAAAAGAATGTCTAAAGCAAGCCGATTTTGAAGAGTCATAGCTCTTTCTGCAGCAAGTTCAGTATCCATTAGGATTATGGCTCCTGTAAAATTTGTCAACATGTTATCCACTATAGTAGACAACTTTTGAATCTTCATAGAATTTAAAATAACCCCTACTGATGGGATTATAGCTCCAAATATATCACCAATGACAGCCGCCACTGATTCTCGTTTTTGTCTAGGATGTTGTAACTCAGACATTTTCGGTATTTGTTTTAAGTCATCAATCTGGTATATCTTTGGGAACACTATTCCCAAATAACATGTTCCATACCATCCCTTAGGGAGACGGTAATATGCATTTAATCCACAAATGTAATAGATTCCAGGAATCGCCGGGTCTTGTCCATTTAACATAAAGGTCCAGTTACTCTGAAACAAAAACACATGTCGACATTCACTCGTACCCACAAACAAATTGTCTTGATCAGACTTTGGCCTATATATACAAAGTCTTCCTACATGTAATGCATCTATAGCTAATTTACCTTGTGTTTTAATTGCAGTGTAAGCATAATCATTTGCATAAGTGTGCTTTTCTGGTCCTTTTTCTAATCTTTCTTTCAGTGCTTTACGTCTATCATCTGTATGATCTAAGAAGCTTTTGTCTACAGGGGATAATAAGCAAGTCAGATTATTGCGATGGGCATAAGCAGTTCCAAATGTAAGTGTAGGCTCAAAAAATCCTCTAACTATCTTTATATCATGTTCCTTAGCTAACTTATTGAGGAACTCAATTACAGACACAAAAGAAAACACTACATCTAGATTTGAGTAAAAGTATTGCACATGCTCTTGATTATAGAATCTTGTTAATAGCCGACTACACCTAATTCCATAAGTAAGAGGGAGGCTATGATAAGTAACTCCTTCCTGCACAGATGAAGGAATTTTAGTGCACACATAACAATCCTTTGCATCCATAGTTTCCACATACTCATTTAATAAGCGATAGAAAACATTAGTAGAAAGTTCCCCCTTCGCATTAGTTCCCTCATGCATATGTCTTGCATCTTGCTCAAATTTCTCCCAAGGTGATAGTTTATTAGTAGTAATAGTCTCAGGTTTTGCAGTTGTATTAATCATCTCTTTCTCTTTCCATGGCATTCCCACAATCACTCCTACAACCATTACTGCACATATAACACCTATTATTAATCCTAACCAACCACACACTTTACTTGCTTTGCTACTATAAGCCATGTTTGTATAGAATCAGAACAGTTGATTTAACAATCGATTTGAGGAGAAGAAAAAGAAAAAGAAAAAAGAAAAAGAAACTTTCATGTATTCCACAATGTTTTCAATCACTTTCAGGACCCTTATTGTCAATTCAGGTTAGCAGCTTGTCGATATTAGGTTCTTTTAAGTCAAATCCGAGTTTAATGTCGCTTTCGGCAGTTTTACACAGTCTCTTTGTTTAAACATTTTCAATTAGTCAGATCTTCTTTAAGTTTCGTTCAGGTTCCGTAATACTGGCCTGGTATTTCTCGATCAAAGCAAAATGCTAAGAATTCTTGTTGCCATTCAGAGGTGGTAGCATATGCCCATTCAGGACCTGTATATCTTCTGTTTGCTGTTCTTTTTCTTTTTAATCTTCATTCTCCTTGCTGCTCTCCTTCACTCAGATCAACCTGTGAGGTATCGCTTTCTTCTATAATTGTGTCATTTGATAATTCTCTCAATTTAAGATATGACTTATCTGGCCAGTTATCACCTTTACTTGATCTTGTTCTGCGATTTTCCTCAGGACATCTGAGATCGCCCTCCTCTTGTGATATGGTGTTTTCTCATGAAGGACTTACAGTTGGTTCGTAAGATTCTAATGCACTTCTACTTGTATCTACAGTTTCTTCTTCCCTTTCGTCTTCTGGTTCTGTGTTAAGCTCAGACTCTATTCCGTATTCGTCTACTTCTGGGAGAACTTCTCCTTGAGTTAGTTCTCCTGCTGCCTCGACTGAGATAGGCACTCTGTCACCTCTCTCGGACTCATTGACAGCTTGTGGGACAGGACTGTTCTCAGTGGGCTCTTCAGTAGATTCACTCTCATTTTGACTAATTTCTGACTCTGTGACTTCTTTTCCTGAAGTTACTGTACCGGAAACTTAAAGTTCCTCTTCAACAGGACAACTTACCTTTTTCGTATGACTGGCATGTATCCAGTTAGGAACTCCGGCACACTTCACAGCAGTGGTGGTCGTCAATATTACTTGGTACGGCCCCTTCCAACGTGGCTCAAGACACGATTTTCTTACGTGCTTCTTGACAACCACCCAGTCTCCAGCTTGCAGAGAGTGACCCAGTTCACCGATTGGTGGCAACGAGTTAGCTTCCACCTGGTGAGAGAAAGAGCGAACTACGTCAGCCAAGCCTTTGCAGTAATCTAACACCATATCATCTGTAATATTCACTAGTGCATTTGCAGGTACAGCTGGTAATCTCATTGCTCTGCCCATGAGGATTTCATGGGGAGATAGTCCTGTTTTCTTATCTGGGGTATTTCTCATTGACATCAGCACTAGAGGCAAGGCATCTGGCCACTTCATGTTTGTTGCAGCACACATCTTTGCTATTCTTGATTTTAAGGTACCATTCCTTTGTTCAACTAGTCCTGATGCTTCAGGGCGATAGCTACAATGCAGCTTTTGTTCAATGTTGAGGGCAGGGCACAGAAGTTTAATCACCTCATTGTCGAAGTGCCTTCCTCTGTCTGATTCTATAGAAACCAGAAACCCGAATCTTGGTATCAGTTCCCTCAATAATAATTTAGCAACTGTAAGACTGTCATTTCTACGTGTGGGATATGCCTCAATCCAATGACTGAAAACACACACAATCACTAACACATACTTCAGACCTCCACACACGGGCATTTCAATAAAATCCATTTGCATTTTGTTGAATGGACCTCCAGCTCTTCCAATGTGGCTCAATGTTACCACTGTTCCTTTTCCAGCGTTCATCTGTTGACAGATGACGCATCTGTGACAAGTAATTTCTGCGGCATGTCTGAATTTCGGATTAAACCAATCAATCTTAAAGGATCTGATCATAGCATCTCTCCCCAGATGTGCTTGTCCATGATATAATCGGGCAAATTGAGATAAAAGACTGTTTGGCAAAACCAGTTTCCCATCCTCAGAAACCCATATATCATCTGCTCTTTGTACACACTGCATTCTCTGCCATGAGCGTTTTTCTTCCTTGCTAGCACGTCCTTGTAATGCTTTCAGCTCGTCTAAAGTATCAACCACCCGCAATGCTAGACTTAGATTTATGTCATTTTCAGGTTGTGGTAACAATTCCCACTGTTCCTTGAATGATATACAGTTCAATGCACAAAATCTTGCAACTTGATCGGCATAGCTATTTACCATTGATACAAAATCTTGTGATCTGGTGTGAGCACTGCATTTCACCACGGCAATTTCTTGAGGTAACTGAATCGCATGTAACAAATCTCTTATTTGTTCACCATTTTTCACGGGAGAACCAGAAGAAGTCATGAAACCTCTCTGTGACCAAAGTTGGCCAAAATCATGTACAATTCCAAATCCATATTTGCTGTCAGTATAAATAGTAACTCTCAAATTTACAGCTGCGTGGCAGGCTTTTGTAATAGCCACTAATTCTGCCATTTGTGCAGAAAACACTTTATCGAGCCAGGAGGCTTCGACAATGCCAGTTATAGTACATACAGCATAACCAGCTCTCAATGTTCCCGCTGAATCTCTTAAGCAGGAACCATCTACGAACATAATGCAATCATTTTCTTTCAGCTGGGTATCCTGTATATCTGGACGAGGTTTGGTACAGAGTTCAGTCACTTCAAGGCAATCGTGCTCAAGCTCTTCCCCATCTTTAATCTCAGCATTTTCATTGGGGAGTAAGGTTGCCGGGTTCAGTACTGTACATCTCTTCAATGTTACATTTGGTGACCCCAGTATAATCGTTTCATATTTAGTGAGTCGTGCATTTGTCATGTGTTGTGTCTTAGTTCGGGTCAACAGTATTTCGACTGAATGTGGAACCATTACTGTCAGAGGGTATCCCATGACTATGCCTTCACATTGTGAAAGGCTTTGACCAACTGCTGCGACTGCTCGCAAACAACCCGGTAAGGCTGCTGCGACAGGGTCCAAAGTAGCTGAAAAATATGCTACAGGGCGATTTGCATCTCCGTGGACCTGTGTCAAAACAGACAAAGAACAAGCATCACGTTCATGACAAAACAACAGAAAGGGTTTCTCATAATCAGCCATTCCTAAAGCTGGTGCCCTGCACATGCATTCCTTCAGTTCCACAAATGATTCAAGCTCATCCTTTTTCAATGTTATTGTGTATGGCTCGTCTTTCACTTCTTTTCCTGTTAATTTTATTAAAGGCTTTGCAATGATTGAGAAGTTGGGTATCCACTGTCGACAGTAACCTACCATTCCCAAAAACATTCTCACGTCTCTCTTTGTTGTGGGAGGGTTCATCTGCAAAACAGCTGTTATTCTTTCCTTTGATATTCTTCGGGATCCTTTCTCAATCAAATGACCTAGGTATTTTACCCCTTTTTGACAGTATTGTAATTTTCTGGGTGACACTTTATGTCCATTCTTTCCCAGATGATTCAGCAATGCAATGGTATCATATTTACAACTGTCTCTGGTTTTGGATGCGATCAGTAAGTCATCAATGTACTGCACAAGAGTTGAATTAAAAGGTAGTACAAGAGGTTCCAAATCCTTTTTCAAAATTTGGTTGAAGATGGATGGTGACTCCGTAAACCCTTGGGGAATTCTGCACCAACTGTACACTTTATCCAAGAATTTGAAACTGAACAAAAATTGGCTGTCTTCATGAAGGGGTATTGAAAAGAATGCCTGTGACAGGTCTACCACAGTAAACCATTCATCGTCACAAGGAACTTGAAACATTATCACTGCTGGATTAGGCACTACTGGACAACATTTTATCACAATCTCATTTATTTTCCTTAAATCCTGTACAATTCCGACTTTTCTACAGGGCTTCTTTAAACCCATTATGGGAGAATTGCATGGACTGCTCAGGACTTTTTTAAGACTCCCTGCCTTAAAAAGTCTGCAATTATTTGTGATACTTCAATAAGGACATCCTGAGTCATGTGATATTGCGGTATTTGGGGAAACACCGCATTTGGCTTTATCTGTACTTTGACTGGTTCCACTCCTTTGATCAACCCTACTTCTTTTCCCGTCAAATCCCACACTTTCTCTGTTACAGTCCCTCGTAGATCGTCAGGTATATCAATCAGAATATGCATTGGGAATAAGGTAATCAAAGGGTAATCCTCATTGATTTCTGCTTCATCCACTGTAAACTGACTCTCATCTCCCTCATCATCACTGTTTGTTTGCACCTCTATTCCATCATTGGAACAGGTGATTGAGCATTTTGTCTTGCATAGTAAGTCCCTTCCTAGTAAGGATACTGGACTTGAATCGCATACAACAAACCTATGCAGGCCTTGGAAGTTGCAGATTTCGACCTGTACCGGATCAGTAATTGGGTTGGTCAGCTATTGGTTTGCTACCCCAACTACTCGTATAGTGCGCCCTGAGAGAGGTAATCTCGGGACTTCTGCACTTCGAACTGTAGATCGTGTAGCTCCTGTGTCAACCAAAAATGAAACCTTATAGCCCATTACTTTACCCTCGACATATGGGCCTCTTTGATCCACCTCTAAGGATTCTGCAAGCCAGCACTCATCACTATCTGAACTATCATCTGGCCATTCTTCATTCATACCACTTTCACCTCGCAAAGGGAATTGTTGCACAGTGTTATTTTGACTCGTTACTTGACCTGTGACCTGCTGAGGAAGCATCACCTGTTGCTGTCCCATTGGAGCCATTGGTAATTGCATTTGCTGTCTAGGCACCATAGGAATCTGCTGTTGTACTGGCTGCATTTGTACTGACTGAAACCGCGGCATTTGCATCTGCTGCACAGGCGGTACCCCTTGCATTTGTACTGAATTATTCTGAAAATTCGGGTTCTGATGTCTTATTTTTAAACCTCGGGAATTTGGTAATGGACCAACGTTAATACTCTGCTGAACTGCACCATCCTGCACCATATTTGGACAATCCTGTTTCCAATGTCCCACGCCTCCGCACGCGTGACATGGTGACATCTTTTTCACTCCTTGACCATCATTTTGAATAATAATATTATTCATGTCCGAACCGCAGTTCACAAACCCTCGACCTCTGCCTCTCGACTGTGCCTGAAACACACCATTCATTTGCGGTTGTTGCTGTATCATTTGCTGAACCCCATTTCCCTGCATTCCAGCTTGTGCAGCCCTTATCTGCATCACCATCACTTTCTCCTTCAACTTTTTCTGCTTCATCTCAATTTCATCACTACAGTATTTCGCATACTGCAGCACCTCATCAATCGGTTTAGCTTGCCAACAAATCAAATGATTCTTACTCATCTGGCTGACCTCCGGTCTCAGCCCTTCAACAAATCTGAACACAAGATGATTCATGTCTTTCGGCTCAATCGTCTCAGTACCACTGTAATGTTTGAACGCTTTTAACAATCTCTCATAGTAAGCATGTATTGACTCTTTGACCTCTTGTGAGGTCTGGTCGATTTTCGGCCAGTCCGTCACCTTCGGCGACACCTTTTGTTTGAAGAACTCAATGACCTTATGATAATATTTCATCACCTCTTCTGAAGGTGCTCCGGTCACCTTGTCTCTTGCCGGCTCTTTCGTTGGCCAATCTACCCCTCTTTTGCACTCAAGGCACAAATCTGGCGGAACAATAATCTCGAACAAAGTATTCAGGTCTTCCCAGAGACACTTCGCAAGTTTTACGAATCTATCTGTCTGCTGGTACCATTCGATTGGCTTCTCTCTTAGTCTAGGATAATCATTCGTAAAAGACAAAATATCTCCTCTAGTCCATGGCACATGTACCAATACACCACCGGCTGTTTCCCTCATAGGTAAAATCTTTACTGAATCCAGGTTAGGTGAGGTATTAATTTCATTAGACACTGGACTCTTTCCCTTTCCTTTATCTCTCTTCTTTGCCCATCGACCTTCCCACTTTTCTAATGCACCCCAAACCTGTGCACTCTGCAACAGTTCTTTCAAATGTGTCTTTATTCCTGCAGACCTCATGTGCTCAAAATCCTTAGAATCAAAATCTAGTCTGTAACTTCTTTTCAAATGTTTAGTATTTCCAATATCGATATTATATTTGTCTGCCAAATTCGCTAATCCCTGATGTATTTTGCCTACCTCTTTAGTAATCTTAGGACACAGGTATCTTAATTCTGCTTCTGTATATGACTCCAATCTATTTACTCCCATTGTTCCTTCTACTAACTCAGCAGCTTCTGCTCCTAATCGTACAAGATTCAAACATTCATCTTGTTTCTCTTTTTCAGGTTCAACTGTAGTAGTCATTGTACTCTTAGGTGATGTGTAAGTTTTCTCTAACCATTCATTTAACTGCTGTACAGTAAAACCTTGCAGTGAAATATTCCCTGCATGTGTCATTGGTGTGAGTGAGGTATTTGCGCTCATGGTTTGGGGAGTTAAAACTCCCAATCCTGCTTGTCGCATTGATTCAAGAGGTGCCCCTAGTGGACTAAAGTCCATCAAGGGTCTCGTTTGTTCATTTGCTTGTTCTCCCGGGGCCATTATCTGCGGTATTCTCATAGGCCCTCCTCTTATCACCTCCTGTGTCATAACCCCTTGATCACACATCTCTGTTTTATCCTGTGCATATAGCGGTACTGGGGGACCAACCGTAATTGGCAACGATATAGCAGCAGGTGTCTGACCAGGACCTAGACTTCTTGGAGCAGCAACACCATAGGTCTGTTCCAATGTTTCCCGGAAAAGGTTCTAGTGACGGTCCTGCTACAGGATTGTACCCTGGTATTAACTATGGGGGTTGTGATATTAGTTTTGGAGTCGATTCAATTTGTACTAACTTGGACTTCGTGTATATCGGTTCTGGCGGCACTATCAAGTTTGTAGTAGTCTCAAGCACAGGAACATCAGGGTAGATTCTCTTTATCTGTGGAGGAAGCTGCAACTGTATTGGTGTCTCGGGTGCAGTGGGTACACTGACACCGTTTTGTGTCAAAGCTGTATCGCTAGTCTGTACTGTATCAGTAACTCCCTTCTCTTGTGTCTGGTTCCCAGGATCCAAGCTAGTACTTGGAGCGCTATCGCTCACCGCATACGGTGGCGGGCGATCATGTAACAATCTGTCCATAAACTCTTCGTCGTCTGAATCATCGTCTTCTTCCCAGGACCTTTTATTCTCTTTGGAATTGCCTGCATCTTTGTCAGTTTTGCAAGAAGCTTTCTTTCCCTGTGTCTCCTCTCCCTGAGTTATTGCTGGGAATAACTTCAATCCATCTACAATTCCTCTTCTCCACATTTTGCTCTCATTATCCCATCTAGCCTCTGCATAAGATTTTTCTACCCTTTTTAGTCTTCTCTGAAACCTTTCCTGCCTATGTTTAAGAGCCATTAGGTCCCAAATCGCTAAAGCCTCATACTGTGCCGGTCTTGGAGGTGGTTGTTGGGTACTTAACATCCACCTCAAATTTTCTAGTACTTTTGGATTAAACGTCCCATGTTCTGGAAATGCTAAACATCCCTCTTTCTCAGTCAATTTGCGCCACTGTTTCATCCATAAGCAAGGCGCAACACCTTTTTCTTCCATTACTGTATAAGCTGGAGTACCCTCAGGTGGTGTAGGTTCTCCATCGGTTGCTACAATATACACATCTCCCTTTAGAGCGCTTTTGAATGCTTTGATAAAATTCATTTTAGCGATTCTCTTTTTTTCTTAGAAATGGCTTTGTTCCCAGGACACTCTTCACCTACCCTTTCTCAACCTATTGTCTCTCACGGACGGCAGCCAATCCGTGCGCGACCCCTCTCTACATCCGACCTATCTCAGCGCGGCACCACTGATGTCACACTTACACACACACACACCAGCTGACAAAGTCTTGCGGCTCGTCCGCTCCTCACCAATCCTTATAATTCACACAAACTAATGCAAATTATTGCAAGCATCTTAAAAATGACAATACAAATCTGCTGGTTTACTACAGGAAGGGTAACACATTCGCTTCAGAACTTTACAAAGATTTCACTTGAAGCCTCGGCCGCTACTCTCTCCTTATCAGTTCCCGCATACGCAAGCAGAATTCGACCCGCAAATCCTACTCTCGACTTGTCAATGACTCCTTCTAGTGCACTTTAGAATGTGTCAAATCTCCATCGAAGGTTCTCACATATACAATGACTCAAACTTGACTTGTCAACCACGCCCGATTGACCTATTAAACCGCACAGATTACAACATAAACCACATTTATCATCATACTCCGGAGTTTCAGAACTCAATAGATCCATACGCAATAACCAACCACGTGGATAATTTTGAGCAACAAGCACCACTTCACCTGAAGTACGCCGACTTCCCTACTCTCATACTGTGGAGTACGCCCACTCCTACTAAACATATAATTTGGCCTAAGTACACACCTGCAAAATGCATAAGCTAAAGCAAGCGCAAAAGATCCCTAACCATACATACTATGGTGCCGAGAACATTCCCAACTCATATAGGCAGGCTCCGAGATCCCGGGAAAGCCATGGCGAACTTAGCAACCCATCATATCTCCAAATTGCATTTTTACAGAAAAACAGATTAGACAACGAAACTCCGTCTTAGGATCCCCAAGGGCCAAAACCGTTGCTCTGCTACCAGAACTGTTAACGCGTCCCTCTATGTTAATTTATACACATTAGGACTCGTTTTAGGCCGATGAATCTTTGGACCCAGTGGTGAGACACCGTAAGACGAGATAACTTATCAATACATCAAGCAATACATCAATACTATTGTCAACATATTACCACAACGTAATACACTTTAGACATTGGTTAAACTTACGGCGCAACCATGACCTTTCAGTCATAAATAACCACACCTTATAGAAGTTTTGTGAATTTATTCCCTATTGATTACAATCTAATTGCAAACGTAATAATCTTGAAACTCAAAAGGCAATGAACATAATCACAATGCAATAACAATGCAAAGATCTCAAGCATAGAATATTAGCACGGAGATTAGTAATTATAACACGTAAAACTTCATAGGAATTTAGTTCAGCATAGCACTACGTCAGTCTCGTCAGTTTATTGTCAGTCAAAATGAATTCCTCATCTACCCACTAATTAGCATCGGCATGTTGGGCTTCATGCAAAACAATTTAGAACATAAATTTGGAAAAAAAAACATCTAGCTAAGGTTTCTAGTTGAATACACAGCAGTTGGTACCTAGAGAGAAAAAGGCAAATGAATGCATTTCAATAGTAATTAATAATTACTCTCCTCAGGACAGGTCAGCATACAGGATCAGTCTTCGTCTTCAGGACATCAGTTAGTTTGTTGTCAAACTATCTAATATAAGAACAGGGGCACTTCCCTCATAAGGAGGAAAGCGTATGAGGATGGTCTATGGGTGAGGACAGTTTTGTCTAAGTCTCAAATCACCAAATAGAGTGACAGAGTTTCTGGATGCAATCAATATCATTCCCTACCTAGCTTTTTTAAGCGTCTGTGTCACAGGTTTTTATCCCTTTTTCATAATCCATACCCCCAAGTTTCTATTGGATGATCACTTCACCCCACTATCTGTAACCTATCAAATTATACATTAAGTAATGCACTTGTCATAATACGATAATTCTTTAAACGTTCATTGGTCTTCATAATTGACATTTTCGTAGGTGGCTTGTCCGGGGTTACTTCATTTTCTGGCACGTTTTTCGGGTCAAGAGTTCTCTTTACCGCGTTTCAATGTCCTTGAAAGTATCTGCATTCTCGTTACAAACCTACGTTTTTATACCAAAAGCAACTACATGCGGATGAGACAGAGCTAGCTAAAGATACATTTAGAGAAAAAGAAGGAACAAATGTTGGGTCATGGCCTTTACAAATCAGCACTCTGAAGAAACAGAAAAATATGCTTGAGAGTTACACAGTCAGTTTTTCAACTCACGCTAACTTAAGGCTTATGAATCCTAATAATGGAAGCTTCGTATGTGCTAATTTAATTCAAATTCGTAAAACAGTTATCATTATTAGTTTATGCATATATTTATTTATGTATTAGTCATGAGTCCACGAATAATATTGTTAATTCAATCGTCAGTAATATGAACATTTCACGTCTAATCAGGTAACGTTTTAAACTACACTCTCTCAAAGGCATCCCCACAACTCTACATGGCCAGGGCACTCTAATGGCAGATGTACAACACAAATATCAGTTAACATAAGTTAGCATCACTTACCACTGTTTGTACTCTGTGGAACCATACTGGGGGGAAGACAGGTGTACAAAAAGGCACAGCTAATGCTGAAGAATTCCATCCCACTAGTGGCTGAACCATCTTGGCCCACATGCATTCCACTTACGGCTATGCCACTGTTGTGTGCATTGACTGTAGTTTCTTCTGTGTGTTAAGGGTATGACTGCTTGAAAACTAAACACGGTATGCTTCTCTTTCCAGGGCCAGATGAGTCTCATTAAAGCCATTCCCCTTTTGCACACTCTTTTGTAATCTAGCTACATTCACTTAAGATGCTTTATGTATGTTCTTCTGTTAGGAAAGCAGCAAAGCGCCTACCAATCAGATAATCAACGTTCTAGCCGTCTAATGTATGTTTAAATGCATCTGTTTATCTAGTGCAACTGTTTACAAATGTATGCACCCAGGCATCCATCCGTTCTTCAATGTATGTAGTAAGCTATCCACTCACACTTGCATCCTGTGTGTATGATGTCTGTGTGTGTGTGTTCTCTGTAGAAGAACTCTTCTGCAGGGTATGTGTGCTTGAGAGAAAATGCATGTGTGTCAGGCCAGTATGCCTATTGATCTATGTAAAAGGGCTTCTCTGTCTATATGACTCACTTTGCATGGATGTCTGCATCCATATTGGTTTGTGTGTGTGTATGAATGCCTGTGGGTGCTCAGCTCCATGTACGTGTGTGTATGTCATTAGGCACAGTTCATGTATGTTACATATCTTTCTGCGCTTGCTCTGTGCAAAACGCAAACCTATAAATTGCATCAACTTTTGTTCAATTTACGTCCTTCTAACACACAGTGTGCAGGGAGTGCCTAAAACCTCAATTAGCTCATGCTTCCTGGAAATCCACTCAGAGCACTACACACTCAAAGTGATCATCACTTGTAATGAAACGCATTTGTACTGATGTGAAATAGAAGATATCGATTTCCTCTGTAGGTCACTCTGTCAGGTAACAAAAGACAAAACTGTCTTTTTAGATCCAGAATGTTTTCCGCAGCGGCGCTATAATGTTGATTGGCAAAAATGCATTATGTCTATAAATCATCGCTTGTTAGCGGAGATAGCAGAAGGATGGTAGGGTAAAGGTGCCTGCTGATGCCCGCTATCCTGTTTCACTAATCTTTACAGAACTGACCGTGAAAGTGAACAAAACGTTACGAAACACTGCTAACCTCCCTTATATGCACAATGGCACCTCTTCACAAGGTCGCCGCCTTTGCAGATTAAAAGTATAACTCACAGGGCAACATTGCTGCCAATATTTAGGGTATTACATTGGGAATTAGGAAATGACAGAGGCATTTTACAGTGGCCATTGTCAGACGACATTGTTATTTGCAATCCAATGATTTGCAGGCCTTTCACGGTGACTTTACAACATTGCTATTATAGTTTCACTAGGCAACCATTGTGAGTGAAGTCTGTGAACTGCAGACGAAAAGCACAAGAAATTCAAGAATTGCAAGTTTTCTAAAAATTATGAAAATAGGATAAAACGGTCATGATTTTTACTAAGGTAAAGCATGTTCAGGCACATTCACTAGGGCACAAAAGGAGTGCCACAGTAAAAGCATTCACTAAAATAGTATGGTTGTGTGTAGATGTGAGATGCTTGTGAATGTTAACTGCACAGAAAGGTCCTCTGGAAAAGACAAAATAAGCAGAAGGTATTCAGAAGAACAGCTATGCTGCTCGAGGTTACTGAAATATTTAGGAAATATGAATTAATCAGGGACATCCTATGAGACATCATCATAGAATGTAACCCACCAATTTCCATGGACACAGAAATCAGAGAGTCACTGCCCTCTCTTGCCCAGGTGTTTTCAATACAGCCACGGAGCTACATGTCCAGAGTGGCCTGTGCAGATTGTGTGGCCTATAGTGTAGAATCATGCTGCTTGCACACAGCCCTAAGGACCATGAACATCCCTGTGCAAACACAAATGTTTTTCTAAGAATGTACGATGCATATCAGAGTGTTTCTATTAAAGTATCAAATTATGATGATAACATTAATGCCATTAAATATGCACATGGTTTGAAAGCTGTCTTACATTATTAACATAAAACGAATATAGGAACATGAAAGAACAGCATTTCATTCTCTCAACATACATACACACAGTGGCAAGTGCCAAAAAGATCATCACCACCAGTTAGAAAATTATGCTGGTAGCACATATGTTTCATTTATGATCAATCAAAGCCATTGTAGATCAAGACGATGGCTGGCTCATTGGCAAGTGTATGTCTATGGCAACAAACAAAAAGAACGCCATGTGAAGGGACATAGAAATAAATCACTCTTCAATACCATGTTAGTGACAGTGTGAATGTCATTTTTAAGTAGTTTGTCATTCTTTGGGAACACTGCCTCTTTACCATTGCTTTGATTAGCTGGCATTCCAAAATACTACTTCTTTCATTTCTGTGAAGCATTCCATCAATGGATGAGCCTTTTTGAGCCGTCTCCCGATGTACTTAATCACCCCTGCACTCCGTGTTGTCCTGTCGTCCGATTTTTTCTCCCTGGCTCTTTCTTTTGTGCTCTGCTGTGTTGCTTTCGATATCCACCTACACATCTGTTACTTTACCATTCACGATCCAGCCTCCCCTGTGTTGTTCTGCCTTTGCCCAACCTCCCCAACCCTTGATGCTTTGCAGTTCTCTATTCATCCCTCCGTGTTGCTTTGCTTTTACCCCACCAACTCCCTGTGTTGTTTTGCAGCCCCCCCCCCGCCTTCCCATGGGAAAAAATGCTTTTGCATATTTTATTTTATTTTTAGTAGCCGATCCAACTTGGATCAATGACTAACAAGAAAAAAAGCCCCACATAATTTTGTAAATACGCAAATGTGTGGTGTGCACACCTACAAAATGGCATGAGCAGACACATCAAAGAGTGTTTTTAATCTTAGTCATGCTGCAGAGCATCCAAGATGCTGTGTAGCATGATTAAAAAACCATTGGGAAAGGCAATGGTAAAAATGAGACTCATTGGCTTTGGCAGTGCTTCTTGAATACTCTTTCTGAATCCCACTACCCCATAACAGCTGGGCAACTACTGCGAGGACAGTAGGAAATGGTTTATGATAGAGCAGACACGGGCATCTTCAAAACACAATTCTGCTGCCACCACAAATCGGGATGATTTTGAATATGACACAGTGGCATTTTGTAACTTTGTTGCAACAATTCAGATGACTTAATGTACATGTACATTTTCGAGATTTAGAAGTCCGTGACAGGCTGGCTGCAGCACAGAAATAATGCAGAGTAGCTAATTTGAAGTGCAGTTTGTGATGAGATGTCTGAGATTCCACGAATTAGAATAAATTAAAACAAACATATTGCCAACTTAAAGATATTGAGGGGCTGATTTTGAGTTTGGTAGGCACATGTGTTAAACCTGACAGCCTTAGGGTGGTCACCACTAACTATTTGCCTGCCTCCCTCCACTTTTTGGACACTGTTTTTGCTGGCATTTAGACTCTGCACACTTTGTCACTGCTAACCAGTGCTAAAGTGCATATGCTCTCTCCCTTTAAACATGGTAACCTTGGATCATACCTGATTGGACTATTTAATTTACTTATAAGTCCCTAGTAATGTGCACTATATGTGCCTAGGGCCTGTAGATTAAATGCTACTAGTGGGCCTGCAGCACTGGATGTGCCACCCACTTAAGTAGCCCCTTTACCTTGTCTCAGGCCTGCCATTGCAAGGCCTGTGTGTGAAGTTTCACTGTCACCTCGACTTGGCATTTAAAAGTACTTGCCAAGCCTAAACCTCCCCTTTCTCCACATATAAGTCACCTCTAATGTCTGCCCTAGGTAACCCCTAGAGCAGGGTGCTGTGTGGGTGAAAGGCAGGACAAGTACCTGTGTAGTTTACATGTCCTGGTAGTGTAAACTCCTAAATTCATTTTTGCACTACTGTGAGGCCTGCTCCCTTCATAGACTAACATTGGGGCTGCCCTCATACAGTATTGAAGTGGTAGCTGCTGATCTGAAAGGAGTAGGAAGGTCATATTTAGTATGGCCAGAATGGTAATACCAAACCCTGCTGACTGGTGAAGTTGGATTTAATATTACTATTCTAGAAATGCCACTTTTAGAAAGTGAGCATTTCTTTGCACTTAAATCATTCTGTGCCTTACAATCCACGTCTGGCTGGGCTTAGTTGACAGCTCCTTGTGCATTCACTCAGACACACCCCAAACACAGGGTACTCAGCCTCACTTGCATACATCTGCATTTTGAATGGGTCTTCCTGGGCTGGGAGGGTGGAGGGCCTGCCCTCACACAGAGGACTGCCACACCCCCTACTGGGACCCTGGCAGACAGGATTGAACTGAAAGGGGACCTGGTGCACTTCTTAGCCACTCTTTGAAGTCTCCCCCACTTCAAAGGCACATTTGGGTATAAAACAGGGCCTCAGACACTTGCTGGAGAAGACACCTGAACCAGAACCTGCATCCTGCCAAGAAGAACTGCCTGGCTGCCTAAAGGACTCACCTGTCTGCTTTCTACAAAGGACTGCTGCCTTGCTGTTGCCCTGCTGCCTTGCTGAACTCTTGCCTTGCTGCTGAAGTGCTCTCCAAGGGCTTGGATAGAGCTTGCCTCCTGTTCCCTGAAGTCTCAGGACCAAAAAGACTTCTCTTTTTCATTTGGACTCCTTGTGCGCTGAACAATTCGACGCACAGCTTGCTCCACGGTGAAAAATTCACTGCACGCCGATCCGGAATGACGCCGCTCGATGCGACGCCTGCGGTGCGACCAGAACTTTGACGCACGGCCTCGCCTGGACAACGCCGCCCGACTCCAGAAAGGAAATCGACGCGATGCCTGCCGTGAGGGAGAAGATTCCACGCACAGCCCACCGGAACGACGCGCAGCCGGAAAACAAGCCTAGGATTCCACGCACAGACCCCGGGACATCTGGTAATCCTGCGAACCACAGAAAGAGACTGTCCGCGCGCCGGAAAACGACGCACGACTTCCCGCGTGAAAAATAACAACGCAAGTCCGTGTGTGCAGGGGAAAAATCTACGCACACACCATTTTTCCATGTATCTCTTCTGCTGCCCTTTGCGGAGATTTTCCACTTTAAACCAGGTACATTGTGCTTGAAAGAGACTTTGTTTGCTTTTTAAAGACTTAAGAGACTTTATATCACTTTTCAGTGATATCTCTACAATTTCACATTGCATCTTTATTCATTTTGACCTGCAATTAGCCAGATAAATATTATATATTTTTCTAAACACTGTGTGGTGTATTTTTGTGGTGCTATTTTGTGTTATTGTATGATTTATTGCACAAATACTTTACACATTGCCTTCTAAGTTAAGCCTGACTGCTCGTGCCAAGCTACCAGAGGGTGGGCACAGGATAATTTGGATTGTGTGTGACTTACCCTGACTAGAGTGAGGGTTCTTGCTTGGACAGAGGGTAACCTGACTGCCAACCAAAAACCCCATTTCTAACAACATGGTACTCCATCGGGATGTTGGAGGGCATTGCACCCCCATCCCAAATTACCTAAGCCCATCAAATCTATGGGTGTCCACCAGCCCTGTGGACAACTCTTTGACAAGAACCGCTGTCACAGCAGTACCTGTCAGTATTATAAAAGTTTGACGGACGGCTCAATCAAACATGATGGCCCCCATCAAATTTTTACAAAGTTTTACGTTTTCCAAAATCAAACTCCCAAAGCAGGAGTTTGTTATTGAAAAATATAAAACTAATGCCCCCCTCCCCCACAACTGAAGTTTTCTCCCTGGATCTAAGACTAATTATAGTTTTTTTTTTTTACTGTCGCTTTATGCAAAATTTTAGCTGATGTAAACAACAGCTAAAAATCGCTTAACACCACCACTCTAAATAGGGCAGATGGTGCTTTATGTTAAACTCTGACAGCCCACACTCTGTCAAGCAGTCAGAGGAGTATATCAGCGATAGAGTCAGAGTAGGTTCCGTCATGGACATACTAAAGATCCGCCTGCCTCTAAGTGAGGCAGGTAGACCTTGAGTTTAGCAGTGAGGGTAATCTGTCACCGTTGCAACGGAGTACCATATCTGCCAAACTAAGTCAGCCCCTAAAACATTGTCTGTTTTGCTTGCAAGGTGGTAGGCTTTTTTCATCTACACACCCAAGGTCTGGAACAGCGTCCTGTATTCAACAGGATAGCCTGTCACTTCTCCAATTTAGGAAACAATTGAAGATTCACCTCTTCTAAGGGCATTTCATCATAACATTTCACAAAACAGCTACCTCACTTATCACTGTGGCTAGCTTTGCGCTATCCAAATGCGATAATTCAAGCTCCTAACCATTGATCTGGTGGTGATAGCAAATACCCCAAAGATGTCCTGTAGAAAAACCAAACCCCATAATTGACAAATAATGGTGAGAGAACCTCACAGATAATGCAAAAGTCTGTGGTCACTTCACCTTCTGCAGTTGTGAGTTGTACTAGCCTTCATGGACAGGTCCAGGTTGCACCTGACGCTGGGCCTGATTTACAGTTTGGTGGGTGGATTTACTCTGTCACAGACACGACGAATATCTTATCAGCTGTAGTACGATCCCATAATATCCTATGGGAATAGTAATATGGCTGATAGGGTATCCGTCACTTTTGTGACGGAGTAACAAGTCCACCAACCTCTAAATCAGACCCTCTGTCTTCATGCAAGGTCCCACTGCACCTGCTGATCTCAGTGGTGGTATTGACTAAATGCTCCATAGAATCTATTCTGTCATCGTCATACAGCTGCAATTTCGCTGAAGGTTTCCCACTCCTTTCAGTAGTGCACATCTGAATTATTACAGGTATAATAGGGCCTGACACTGCACGTATTTTATAGTCTTTGGCAAGGCGGTACAAGCCCCAGAAATATGGTTATCAATCTCACAGACCTTTTTTGCAACGAATTGTAGCTGTTCCGAATGTACGCAGAGTATAGATTTTCCACAAAAACAAATTGTAGATTGGTGTGACTTCATTTGACATGCATTGCAAATACTGCACATATGTTGCCTGATGTTTTCTGAATGCTGGTTTGGATTACTGCCATAGAGGATGGAATGATGGCCTGCGTTCTCAGCAACACTTTCTCCTTGTGTTCATCTGTGTCACAGACATCTTCACATACATGATGTGAACATTTGTGTGAAGGGCGCTGAAATGAAAGTGAGAGACACTTCTTTGTGGTATATTCTGCTTAAGTTTATTCAAGATAAGGAATCCATTAAACACCCCAGCCAACAGATGTCTTCTTTCTCCGAGTCTCTTCCAACTGCCAGATCGCCCTTAGTTACCGTCACCAGGTTACGGTGACATACATTCTGCCTAAAGATTCCATGTACACAGAATGCCACACATCTTCCCCCCTTCATTAACAATATACACAGAATGCCACACATCCTTCCCCCTTCATTAACAAAAGAAGAAATGTAGCCAAGCAACAGTCAAGGGCATCCAATTAAAAATGGTAACAGATAACATGAGAACACAAAAATAAAGAGACATAATACTAAACAAAATCATCTAAAATTTTAGGGCGTTTGATAATTCTTGAAGACTTCCTTGGTAAAAAATGATTGTCAACATTATCATGTTTTACTTCTACACCATCTTTTTACTTTGACCACTCTCCCAATATTCCAGACTCTGTGATCTTCAGTTCTTACCGCATTTCCCAGAACTTTCTTAACCTTGAGAGGTATAGAAAATTTTGAATGTTCTCTTGAAAGACCAAAGCGATGATTCTTCACTCTGACAAAATCACCTACTTGAATCACTACTTTTTTCACTGCTTTCCGCTTATCAAATCTGATCTTTCTTTCTGAAACATTTTTAAATTCTTTCAACCACTTCTGCTTATCATTACATAAAGTTTCAGATTTTGAACCAACCTTATCATTAACCCATGAAGGACACACCAACGTGTTAGGTTTTCTCCTCCTGAATAACTCAAAAGGTGAAAAACCTGTAACAGAATGAGGAGTCAACCGATAAATCTTGATCTTACGTGACACTTCCTCCTTCCAACATTTGCTACACGCTAGAGACATTTGAATAGTTTCCTTTAATACTCTATTCAGCCTCTCCACCATACCATTGGTCTCAGGATGGTAAAGAGAAGTTTTCTTATGTATAATGCCTCTTTCACTCAAGAAGCGTTCCATGTCCTGTGAAACCAATTGTACACCATTATCTGTGAGAATAGAGGAAGGAAACCCTTCTCTGTCAAAAATATCATTGAGAAAGCCTATTACATCCCGTGTTTCCACGGAAGTAGTGATTTTAAATTCAGGCCACCTTGAATACATATCCAATAACACAATTACATATTTATCAGGACCTGAATATCTAATCGGACCCAAAATATCCAAAGAAATCTCTTCCCAAGGTTCTTTCGGAAGCTCCCTCACCTTCATGGGCTGGACTCTACAAGTTAAAGTCTTGTCAGCTTTCAAACATTGTGCACACTCGCTAACACGTCTTTCAATTAACACATCCATACCTGGCCACCAATACATGAGTCTCAACCTTTCTATTGTTTTAGAAATGCCAGGATGGCTCTCATGAGCTATAGAGATTAGCTCATCTCTCAACTTCTCCGGAGGAACAAGCCTAGTTCCTCTCAATATGAGATCACCATGAGTTGACAATTCACTTCTAACTCTCCAGAATCCACACAATTGTTGATCATTCTTTTCAGCACCGTCCCATCCACTTCTGATTTTTTTAAGAACTTTCTGTAAAACTTCATCACCGAGTAACTCCAACATCCATTCACTCTCCTTGATTATACCATCCTTGATCATACATACCTCAAAATCATCACTACCATACATGGAAATATCCTCATTCTCTAAACTGTCACTTACTAACCTTGAGCAACAATCTGCCAGGTTGTTTTCAACTCCGGGTATGTATTGGACCCCAAATGAGAATTCCTGCAAAGCTACTACCCACTTTCTGTTTCTACCAGATACAGCATCCAAACCCTTTTTTTCAAAGATCTCTTTTAACGGTTTATGGTCCGTTTTTATCAAAAATTTGCTTCCCCACACAAACTTTCTTAGTTTATTCACTGCCCAGAACACAGCTAACGCTTCCTTTTCAATAACAGAATAGTTTAATTCTGCCCCCTTTAAGGACCTGGATAAAAAAAGTATTGTTCTTTCAACTCCATTACAAGTTTGTATCAAGACAGCCCCAAGGCCCTTGGCGCTAGCATCCGACATTATTACTGTATCATGCCCAGGTTCAAAACTATTTAAACTAGAAGCAAACTTCAAACTTTGTTTAATTAAATTGAACTCCTTTTCACACTCATCACTCCAGTTAAAAGCAACACCCTTTCTCACTAATTCCCTCATACATATTGTTTTGTCAGCAAAATGATCCACAAATTTACTGTAAAACTCTGCCATACCAAGAAATTTTACCACCTCGTCTTTTGAAGAAGGACTGGAAAAATTAATTATAGTATCTACCAACTCTTTCTTGGGTTCAATCCCCTTTGAAGAAATTTTGTGACCAAGATAGTCAATTTCATGAAGATTAAATTTGCATTTTTCTGATTTTAAGGTTAAGCCACTCTCTTCCAGTTTCTGAAGAACTCGGCGTACTCTTTCATTGTGTTCTTTTCCATCCCTACCATATACAAGAATGTCATCTTGATAAATCTTGATTCCTTGCAATCCTTCTAGCAGCCTCTCCATGGCACGTTGAAACACAGCTGCAGCTGAAGCCAGGCCAAAGGGCATACGGATAAACTTGTAGATACCAAAAGGAGTGATGAATGCTGTTAAATTTTGAGAGTCTTTATGTAAAGTAATTTGGTGGTAGGCAGACGTTAAATCTATAGAAGAGAAGCAATTTGCATTACCTAATAAAGAAAGCATTTCATTAATGTTGGGCAAAGGGTAATGATCCACCACTATACATTTATTTCGTTCTCTCAAGTCAATGCAAAGCCTTGGTTCGCCATTGGCCTTTACAGCCATGACCACTGGAGCCAACCATTCAGTGGCTTCCACCTCTTCAATAATGCCATTCTTTTTTAGCTTATCTAATTCTGCTCTCATTTTTTCCTTGACCATTAAAGGTACACCTCTTACTTTACTGACCACAGGTATGACATCTTTCTTCATCTTAATTTTATGCACATAACCTTTCATACACCCGAGTTTGTTTTGAAAAAGATTTGGAAATTCTTGCTCATATGATGGTCTCAGATTGTTAATCTTGTCACACTCATCATTTTCCACTGAATCAACACACACATCATTTTTCAATCTTACAGATGGATTTTCATTGGGATCAAGATACACTCTTAAATCTTTTTGGTGGAACCAGCTAATGAGGGAATCTCCTCTCAAAGAAACATAGACTTTGCCAGCTGTGAGCCTATTTTTGAATTGAATTGAACCAACAAAGTAACCTAATAACTTTATCGGTTTCCCACCATACCCTTTGGGTGAAATATCTGGTTTGAAAAGTTTCACAGAAGTTCTGAGGTGTTTTTCAAATAAAGTCCTAGGAATAAGTGTGATCCTAGCTCCAGAGTCAAACATCATGGGAATATGTACTCCCTCAACCAGTACAGTATCTATTGGACCACTGATACAATTTTTAACTTGTAAAACAAATTCTTCCGGAAAATCTTCATCTACCAAACTTACCTCCTGAACCTTTTTTTTTCTTATATCTGCACTCCTGCAGCAAGAAGTAACATGTCCTTTCTTACCACACTTCTTACAAGATGCCTTCCAACCAACACAGCCTTTGAAGTTAGCATAATGACCAAATTCACCACACCTATAACACCTTCCCTGAACATTTTCCTTCTCCTTATTGACTTTCGAATTTACCTTCACTATTTTCTGAGAAATCACCCTCTCTTGTGAGTTCTTCCCTTGACCGACAAAATGTTCATCACATTCTCTTTCAGTAAAATTTGTCCTCTTAATTTCTTCAACACAAGCAGAACTATGTTCATGCATTTTAGCAATCGCAATTACTTCACTTAGAGAAGGGTTGTCTTTATTCCAAAAGGATTCCTTCGCTTTCTCAATGCTACAACCCAACATGAATTGATCTCTTAACCTTTCTTCCTTATTACTCCCAAAATTACACGAAGATGCTAATTTCCTTAGAACTGTGATGTACTCCTCTATAGATTCACCTGGGTGTTGAACCCTCTTCCCAAAGTGATACCTTTCTAAAACTGTGGAAACTTTAGGTAAATAATGCAAATCAAGTTTCTTAATACAAATCTCAAAATTATTGAGTTCACTGGCATCTTCAACAGAAAGTTCAGGAAGATTCTCAAACACCTCCTGACCTTCAGCCCCTAAACAGTGTAACAAAAGTGACATTTTGCGCTCAGCACTCAACGAAGTGCCACAGACCCTTGCATAATGTGAAAATACACATTTCCATTTTCTCCACGGAATCTGTGGTTCACCAGGATAAGGTAAGAAAAACGGGGGACATGTTACGTTCTGCATGGTGAATGTTAATAATAAATAAAATACTAATGTCTCCTTTTAAATTATTAAATTTTGTAAAACCTTAAACTTCCTAAATATCATGCAACATACCGTTATATACTGAAACAGTAGATTATGTTTTACCCTTTGTGAGACATAGATCTACTCAAGGCAATACAGTATTTAAACTAACAAGTTTCTATTACATGAGAATATGTGATTGAATAACTTAAAACTCTGAAAATACAAAAGTTTTCCTTTGCTTTGAGTTCAAAAGCTTTCCTTTGCTTAGACAGATTCAACCATAAAAGGATCAAAGCAACTCCAGCTCCAAAACTATAGCTCCAGCTCCAGGAAGCATTTTTTCACGACCCCAGAGCTTCCTGTGCACCTCAGCGTCACCCTCTGGCACCAGGAACAATTTCCTCGAGACTTCAAAGAAGACACCGTCACATCCTGTGACTCCGTAGCTCCATTGTATTTACAGAGGAGCGTTACAGTTGAAAAATTAAATTGCCGCCTGCCGCTCCAAACTGTGATGAAATTAAACCTCCGCGGCTCCACAACTCGGCTCCGCGACTCAGCTGCACTGCAGGAGAACAAAACGGCCGCGAAACTAGATCACCACGGCTTCCCGACTGCTCCCCGAGTCGGCTCCGCGACCCGGCTGCACTGCAGAAGGGCAGAGCGGCTGCGAAACTAGATCGCCGCTAGTCACCGCGGCTCTGCTGTCCCACGCCGCAAGATGTACACTGCAGTTCTGCTCAAAGACGGACGAAGCAGCCAATCAACCGAAACAGCCCAGCTCCGGCGCTCCTTGCCTGTACACCAAAACGCCCACGCCAGACCCCGACCGAAGTGTCCTTTTAAATCAGGGCTTGCTGCCAGAGATTCTCCGAGCCGGTCAATGAAAGTTCAGAAACCAGGTGAGTCGCAGTTCCACAATCTAGCAATAGTGCTGGGGTGTTCACGCTCCACTTGAAGTAAATCCGGGTGAATTCTTCATCCTCGTCGCCAATGAAATGAAAGTGAGAGACACTTCTTTGTGGTATATTCTGCTTAAGTTTATTCAAGATAAGGAATCCATTAAACACCCCAGCCAACAGATGTCTTCTTTCTCCGAGTCTCTTCCAACTGCCAGATCGCCCTTAGTTACCGTCACCAGGTTACGGTGACATACATTCTGCCTAAAGATTCCATGTACACAGAATGCCACAGGCGCACCAATACTTAATATGTGCATGGACATGTTTCTTGACACATTTAGTACAATGCACACATTTCAGATATACAATTACGTTTTAGCTTTCCGTGCGGCAAAGGTATGACCTAACAATTGCTTCTGACAAAATATAGCTTGCATTTCCAGCACTTAATGACAGATTGTAGTGATTGATGTAATATTGTGTAGAAAAATGGTAAAGTCCCACTGAGATAGTCTTTATTTAGGTCATAGTTTAAGGTCCAAACGCCATACGTTCAGTGAGGACAAGTAAAGAAGAGGTACAAAGAACGTCGTAGTTGATCCAAATATACTTGTTTATTTTGTGTAGAGAAAACGTTTTATTTCCAAAGCAAAAGACATCAGAAATGAATCCAGTAAGGTAACATAAGGGTCAGCCAAACAATAAAGGGATAATTGAAGGGAAAATGTGAGTCAGTTAGTAGGCCAGGTAAAGTCTTAAAAAGATGTGATAAGCATAACCTTCGGAATTAGGAAAAATTAAGGGGTGAGTAATCAGACCATAAAACCGATAGGTAGTACCAGTGATTGAAAAGATGTATTCAAATGGAGAAACGTGAGAGTTGCCCGGAATGTGCGAAGAAAATTAGTTAAAGATAATAATTAAGCTAATGATATTTGAGCCGGTCAATGAAAGTTCAGAAACCAGGTGAGTCGCAGTTCCACAATCTAGCAATAGTGCTGGGGTGTTCACGCTCCACTTGAAGTAAATCCGGGTGAATTCTTCATCCTCGTCGCCAATGAAATGAAAGTGAGAGACACTTCTTTGTGGTATATTCTGCTTAAGTTTATTCAAGATAAGGAATCCATTAAACACCCCAGCCAACAGATGTCTTCTTTCTCCGAGTCTCTTCCAACTGCCAGATCGCCCTTAGTTACCGTCACCAGGTTACGGTGACATACATTCTGCCTAAAGATTCCATGTACACAGAATGCCACAGGCGCACCAATACTTAATATGTGCATAGACATGGACATGTTTCTTGACACATTTAGTACAATGCACACATTTCAGATATACAATTACGTTTTAGCTTTCCGTGCGGCAAAGGTATGACCTAACAATTGCTTCTGACAAAATATAGCTTGCATTTCCAGCACTTAATGACAGATTGTAGTGATTGATGTAATATTGTGTAGAAAAATGGTAAAGTCCCACTGAGATAGTCTTTATTTAGGTCATAGTTTAAGGTCCAAACGCCATACGTTCAGTGAGGACAAGTAAAGAAGAGGTACAAAGAACGTCGTAGTTGATCCAAATATACTTGTTTATTTTGTGTAGAGAAAACGTTTTATTTCCAAAGCAAAAGACATCAGAAATGAATCCAGTAAGGTAACATAAGGATCAGCCAAACAATAAAGGGATAATTGAAGGGAAAATGTGAGTCAGTTAGTAGGCCAGGTAAAGTCTTAAAAAGATGTAATAAGCATAACCTTCGGAATTAGGAAAAATTAAGGGGTGAGTAATCAGACCATAAAACCGATAGGTAGTACCAGTGATTGAAAAGATGTATTCAAATGGAGAAACGTGAGAGTTGCCCGGAATGTGCGAAGAAAATTAGTTAAAGATAATAATTAAGCTAACGATATTTGAACAAGAAGTGATTATAAAACAGACATACCCTGTAGACAGAGTTCAGCAATATGAGATATTCGTCGTATATGAATTGATATAATCATTATCTGCAAGGGATACATTATAACCAGCATTGTAAATGATTTGCCTTTAGAAAGAATACAGAAAAAAGCAGTAATGAAACGGGTAACATTATCATCAATTTAAATGTTAACGGGCATTTGCCCTTAATGTGTTAGAGATTGAAATCTGAGAGAAAGCAAATAACCTTCCAAAACAGCGAATCTGTAGTCAGAAAAGGCAATGTATAACTTTTATAATGAAAAACGAAAAAACGAGAAAACGAAAGAAAAAACGACAAACAGAGAAGAAAAAACTAAAATGGAGCTAAACTATAGCCCCGTGCTAGGGGAGAAAATTGCTGTGTAAATCAACAACAAACTAGTATGTGCTTGGGTAATGTAAGTGCATTTATCACAATTTATCTTCTCCTAGTTTCATCACACTAACTGGAAACCTTTCAGTTGGCTCTAATAACCCCCATCCCATCTACTACAGGGACAACCTCATCATAAAAAGAATTGGAATAGTGACCAACAAGGCCAACTATAGATGGTGGGTTAACAAATTCACCCAGCATTTATCACACATTTATTGGCAATCACTTGTCCAGATCAAAATAAAGATATTAAGCAGCACCATAACTGGCTCCTAGAAAGCTTTGAGAGACTCATTCCATTAAAGAAATCAGTACACTAAGATCATCAACTTGAGAAACATTGTCTCAATCACAAGGTAAGGAAAATTAAATCTCTGCATTCCAGCATTAAATGAAAAAATCCGATAAGCAAAGTGAAAAAACATGTCTCCAAATACTCAACATGATGTAGAAAGTGGCGATCAAAAAGGCAAAAAGGTGCCAGTGTTCCAGCTAGATCTCCAATACCAAATACCCAAATAATAAACTTTGTAGGATCCACAGGATTTTGTAACCCGGAATATGTCATCCTGAAGACTCCATAGTCTAATAAAATCAGTAACACAATTGAAGACCCTCTGGTTTCAAAAACAAACATCAATGATCATCCCAGAAACAAGGAACTCAATATAATGCCTATTCACAACAAAATGAAGAGTACCCACTGACACATTAAAATTTAGCCTCCTTCAAACAATAAATTGATTATGGGGTGTAAAAACAGCTCACAGTGAGTCCCCATATGAGCTCAAATCGTCATGGATGTTCTCCTCTTTGCAGCTGTCACCACACCTGAAAGTTCATTCCACAAAAAGTATCTAACGTCAGACAACAACCTCTCTGACCTCTAGAGCTCCTAAACACATTAACAAAATGAACACAGATTCAAGGGATTCTCCCACTTCCTAACCACCTCTTTATCCCCTATTCTAAGGAGACCTGGTTGAAAGAGTAGCTTTCATCCAGTTCCAGTAGGTAATGGAGAAAAACCACCCAAATTAAAATTATTAATTTTAGTTTTTCCCAAGGAGAACCACCAATTCTACCCTGATTTTCACCTGGACGTTTCTTTAAAAAAAAAATGTGCAGATATGGAGCTGTCATATTTCTACTATTAGACCTATATACAGCATTCAGTACAGTTCACCACCATTCTTTCTTACTGGCACTACAGGAACTGGTCATCAAAGAAACCATCATAGACTACATATTACTATGCATCTTCTTCTGTTTTTCATTGTCTGTTAAACTGACAGCAGATACACGGAATCTAAGAGTGATCTGAATGGTTTGGATTTGTAGAATTGTTATAATCAGCCCTACACAGACTAGATTGTATCCATTAGGGTCACATGTTATTAACGAGGAGAGTCTGATCTGGAGTCAGACGATTCATACTTCTTGTTGAAAAAGTTTGTAGTCCTGATCAGTAAACCCCAAAACCTTTGACTCTGAAAGACTAACTTTGACTCCCCATGAGCTGCTAACCACTGAATGCTGATTTACCATCTGAAATTAAATGCCTCCAAAAACAGAGAAAAGAAACACCAGGAAACGGAAACACTTCCAGCCATGAAACTCAACCCTCCTCCAGCTACATCAAGAAACATGAAAGTGACCCTGGACACCAGTCTCTCATTGCCTCCCCCCAGTCAACCAAGTCATAAGAAATTAATACTAAACAATGCATACCTTTTGACACATTTCCCTAATCTAGGGTTCCCAAAGAAGCCTCAGATCGACTCTTCACAAATTTTCATTTTCATGCACACTGACTCTATGTAAAGTTTCTGCTCTTACTAATCCAAGGACTGCAAAGCGATCTAAAATGCAAGGACAAAAAACTGTGCCTTGAGCTACATGGAATGCATCTCATTAGGCCTCCAAGCACTCAGTATGCTACCTGAGGCTAAGTATACCACATTCAAGGCACTAAGAATTGCTCACTAGGCCATACACTCTAAGGTCCATCCTTCATCAAAGTAAAACTCCCAAAATACTTATATAAAAGGATCCTTCACCTTACACTGGCACCTCAACTGTTTGTTCCATATTACAAGAAGAAACACATTGTGGGAACCCCATTTTCTGTACAGTCAGCAAATCTATAATGATAAAGACCTTTCTCTTTACTAATAATAATATTAATAATAATAATAATGTCACTAATAAAGCGCATAGCTACTTTAAACAGAGTGTCCCAGCGCTGCAGACCAAAATCTCATGTGCTATGTTTTTGCAGTAAATACCAATCGGTTTTGTCTGAATTGCCATGTTTTTAATTCTTACCTAAAAATCAGCTCTGAAAGAGCCTGTGGAACAGAAACAAAGCTTCCAAGCCAGAATTCCTAAACACTTCCCCGCCAACACTGTAATTTGGCTGTCAAAGGACAGCTGCTGATCAAACCAGATACCCAGGTTTTTAACCTTGAGCTTGGGGTTGGGTAAGGAGATGAGAGCATCCGGCCTCCCCGAGGCCCACTAGATATTAGGCTATTTGGTCAGGATTAAAACCTCAGTCTTCCTTGCTTTCAATTTTAAACAGTTAAGCTCCATCCATCCGGCAACCTCCTCCAGACACTATTTGAATGAAGTGGCCATACTTGCCGCTTCCTGAGAGAGGGTGCTAATCAGCTGAGTATCATTTGTATAGGTGATTACTGTAAACCCATGACATTCAATAATGTTAGCCAGGGGGAGCATATAAATGTTAAATAAGGGTAAACTCGGAGATGAGCCCTGAGGTACACCCAGCTGCAGCTTAGATATTCTGGAATAGTATTGAATTTGGGACCCCTGAAAGGTGTTCCCCTGTTAAAAAGAAGCAATCCACCATGTAGCCGTACGACTGAACCTGCTTCTCCACAGGCGCTCAATGAGCACCTTGTGTTGAAAGCCACACTAAGATCAAGCATCAGGAAAGTCACAGTGCCTCCTGCATCCAGGATCTGGCGTAACAATTCCAAGGCTAACAACAGGGTTGACTCCATAGTATAGGATGGACAGAAACACAACTGTGTCCTGTTGAGAAGACAATTGGTCTCAACAAACTGGGAAAGCTGACGATTTACATGTTTCTCTGTAACTTTAGCCCGCAATGGTGGCATTGAGACAGGTTGGTAGTTTTCCAAATTGGCAGAATCCCAAAGGGGCTTTTCGAGCAGGGGAACTACAATTGCATAATTCCACTTCATTGGCACCTGTCCTCCTGCCAGAGAAATATTCAGTAGCCCATGCACCAAAGGCAGCACAACTCAACACCCTCTTCTGAAATAGAGGGTGGTGCTGGATCAAGTGGCAAACCCGGCTTGACAGAGCTAAACAAGGCAGACATCTCTTCCCACTCAATAGGTGGGAAATGCTGCAACCTGAGTAGGAGACACGACAGCCTGGGCGAGCTGTAGGCTCTCTAGATCTACCAGCAGGTCTACGGCTGCTGTACACTCTGCGTCATTGAAGTGTGTATTAAAATCCCCTACAACCATGAAATTGGCATACTGAACAACCAAAGGGGGCAGCGCATCTGTCAGAGAGGTACAAAAATTGGTTGCTGGCTCAGGTAGGCAGTAAAGTAAAATCCCTGACACAGTAAACCTTTGTGTAAGAGCAGAGGGTATGGGGATGCACTTACATTATATTTTTTTAAACTTAACTGCTCCTCTGTGATGTGCCACTCCGCTCTAGCCGCCTCGTCTTCTCTCCCCAACCAATCACAATGCTTCTTTCATGCTGTTACAAAGCATGAAAGGAGTGCCGTGATTGGCCTGAGTGGGCAGAAATGCTGCTGGGGGAGAGTGGGGCACTGCGTTTGGTCTCCACCTGGCTGCAAAATACAGCTGGGTGGAGAGTTTGCATGTCAGTTTGGCGGACCTCAGACGTCTGGCCAAACTGATATTTGCACTTAGAAGCGCACATACCACTCCTCCTCCACTTGACGTGGAAGATGCTGGCCTGCCCCACCCTATGAAGGTGGAAAAATAAAGGGATAATAAAATGCTTTTATTATCCCTTTATTTTTCTGCTTTTTGTCAGTGGGGCGCTGCTCCTCCACCACTGTGGAGGGACCTTTCCTGCGTAAAATCAAGGGACAACAGTGCAGCTTCACACCTCTCAAACGAGCACTTCAAGAAGGAGCATTACAGAGAGTGTTTAAAAATAGTGGGAATTCCTCCCCCTCTCTGAGAGTGCCAGTCCTGTCTCACTATTGGGGAAGCCTTGAGGAATGGCTTTCAGGATGTCTGGCAAGGGACTCTCATTCAACCAAGTCTCCGTCAGGAAGACCACATCTGGAGAGTATTCCTCAAGGAATTCCTTGATATCCAATTTGTGTTTAACTAGAGACCTACAAATCAATTTGATGAATTTGGCAGAGAGCAGCTGTTGTGAACATAAACTTGCTTTCCCAATTGAAGTCAGAGTGGTCCCCGTGGAAAACCCACACATATCACAGCAAGTTTTAGGGCCAGATGTATCAAAAGTTTTTGCATTTGCAAACGGTGCGAGTCGCAAAATTTGTCCGTTTGCGAATGCAAAAACGTGGTCTGTGATGCATGAAAGGCATTCGCAGACCAAAAATAAGAAATCACAAAAAATGCGACTCGCAAAACCAAGTCGCAATTCGATGCATCAAAAAATCGCAAATTGCGATTTTTCGCAGAATGGCATTTGCACATGCAAAATACCACTAAGTGAAAGCAGGTGGTAACCAGGTGCAACCTATATAAAGAGGCCCAGAATGCCTGCACTCTACGTCATGGCGAGTAGGATGAGGATTTTGGCAGGTTTGAGGAGAGGGAGGAGGAGACAGGAGCGCATTTTCAGAGTACGCATTACATTTTTTGACCAGACAGAGGAGGAAATATTTGAGAGGTACAGGTTGAGCTCTGCCATGATACTCGACCTGATAGCTGAGCTACAACCCATACTGCAGCGCACAACACATAGGACTCATAGCATACCCACCCATGTGCAGGTATTATGCTCCCTCCACCTACTCGCCTCAGGGAGCTATCAAGGGGTCATAGCAGCAGCTGGAGGGGTCTCACAGACTACCCTCTCTAGATTTTTCAATGCATTTATCAACACCATGCTGAGCAGAATACACCAGTACATCTGATTCCCCCGCATCCCACAGGAAATACAGCAGACAAAAATAGATTTCTACCAGATAGGACAGTTCCCCCACGTCCTAGGTGCTATAGATGGGACACATGTTGCAATCTGTCCATCATCAGCCACAGAGTATGTGTACCGCAACCGTAAATACCAACATTCCATGAATATACAGGTGATATGCAATGCCTCATACATCATAACTGATCTTGTGGCCAGGTACCCAGGGAGCACCGATGATTCATACATCTTTCGCCACAGTGGCATTCACACAAGACTGCTAGCTGGGTAGTTTGGTGAAGGATATCTACTAGGTATTGTCCCTCTGTACACTGGTGCATTGATGGCAGTGTGACGTCAGATGGCTCAGTTACTCATTATACACTCTGTTCCTTCCAGGAGACAGTCCCTACGCAGTGCTCACCTACATGATGACGCCCTACCTAAATCCAAATACAACTGCTGAACGGAGATACAATGCAGCAGACAGGGCGACCCGCAATGTGGTGGAGCGCACCTTTGGCCTGCTGAAGAGTCGCTTCCGGTGCCTCCACAAAAGTGGAGGGGCACTACAGTACAGCCCAGAGACAACATGTAGAATAGTGGCTACTTGTGCAATCTTGCACAATATAGCTACCACCAGGGGCACACCTGTGAAAATATCTGATTCTGAACCAGATGAGGATGATGATCCCATACCACCGCTACTGCCAGCAGACAGGACCAGTGCAGCAGAGGGCAGGCAAAGGCGTGCTGACATCACACACAACCATTTCAGATGTAAGTATGAACAACACAAATCCACTGACAAATGTACCTGTAGTAAGTAAATGTATTACCTTAATGTCAGGTAATATGAGTTCCACGAGTACCAGCAAAAGTAATTGTGACAAAAAACAAAAGCAGTTAACAGTGAAGCACTATTCCTTCATAGTGTCCCATGCCAGAAATATATACAGTCCCCTGTGGCCACTACACTCACTTCTTTCGGCCACGCACGCCACTCGAGTGCGCAGTTGCCTCACTGGCACCTCGAGTGTCTGCCTCTGTGGCAGTGCTGTGCCTTGCACTGCGACGTCTGGTGTCCATTGTGGGCACAGCTAGGCTGCTGAGGCTTGATGTGTCCTTGGTGTCCCCCAGTCCAAGTTCACTAGGTGTGGCTGACCGGTTACCCATTATATTGTCAATCACATTCGTGATCTGTACCAGTCCTTGGGCCACATCCCTGCTGCTGTGTGCTGCCTCAACCTGTGCCGCCACAGCACAACGTGATATTAGGGCTGTCAAATTTGCCAGCCTAGTCACAGAGCGACAGAAACCTCCAAACATGCTCATGAAGTGTCGCTCCTGCCTGCAGTGGCTTACCCTGTCGTGGCACAGCTCCTGACACAGTTCCCTCACAGCAGTAGTCAGCTCCCTCGTATCCTGCGATGCTTGGACCTGTCCCTCATGCAGCTGTTCGATGTTGACATTGAGACACTCCAGCTGGCGATGCAGGCCCCCCATGTTTGCATTATGTTGCTGCATTTGCCTTTGTAATGCCGTAATTTTTTTATTTTGCAGGCCTTGCTGCTTTAACATAGCCTATTCCAGGCCACCAAATAACGATGTTCCCTCACCTGCCTCAAAAGCCTGTGTGTCTGCATATGTAGGCATTCTGCGGGGTGCTGTGCTCTGCTGTGAACGGGGCTCCTGCATATGAGTGCATTTTCCAGTTGGGGACGGTGTTTGTGAGTCTTCCTGCAGCTCATCAGAGTCCTGACTCTGTTCTGGCAGTGCCCTTGGCCTGCGTCGGAGTGGCGCAATGTTCTGTGACTCACTCATATTGGAGTCTGAAGCAGGATGGGTGTCTGTCTCCCCTGCAATGGCACTTACTGTAGCTGCAGGGCCTGGGCCACCTGCAACAACAATATGCAGCATGTCAGTTATGTATGTTACAATAAATGTCACACAATGGTAATAAAGGTACAGTTACTTCTCATCACTATGTTGTGGGTGTTGTGTTCTTCTGTGTGTCGCTCTTCCTATTACATTGTATGTGCTACTTTCAGCTCTGGGTTGTGGACTACCACTCCCATAAGGCATTGTTGTGCTGCTTCTAAGATGTGAAATGGACTACTTCTCACAATGTTTTAAATTACTTGCTAATTCCTAAGGGGCTTTTGTGCATACACATATGGGGTTACATTTCAATATTGCACTTACCTTTACTTGTACTTGGTGTGCCGGATGTGTCAATGTCAATGTCAGTGACCCCACTGACTGCTTCTGGGAGGAGTGTGGACTCCACTAAGTCTTCTATCGGGGTGGAGGGTGTCTCTGTGGGTGGTCCGCCGCCTGTGCTCCTGGCCTCCTGCAGTCGTCTTGCCACCCTCTCCTTGGCACAGGACTGCAGGTCGTACCACCTCTTCTTGATTTCTTCAACAAAGCGCTGCGCCACCCCAACAGCGCATATCTTTGTCTGGATATCTGCCCAGAGTCTGCGTTTTTTCATTCTCAGGCACCTGGAGTTAGCTTTTGCCGAACAACCGGTCATGGCTCCTGACCACCTCCTCTGTGAGCACCTCCAGCTCTTGCTCACTGAACTTCAGCTTGCGCTTCCTTTCTCCCTTCTCCATTCCCTGGGCAGAGGTGTCCATGTTGGTTCTGCTGTGCTGCCTTCTTCCGAGACTTGCTTAGTGTGGCTGGGCTGACTCTCTCTGAGTGCTGGTTTGGGTGTGGCACCTGCAAACTGCCTGGGATGACTCACTTCCTGCTTGTGATGTCATCAGGCTCCTCCAGGTGTGCGTTCTTGCAATTTGCGATTTTCAATTACCGAATCGCAATTTGCGAAAATGCAAATTGCGATTCGGTATTTGGGCCTCTCAAACCACAAATAGCGATTTTTAAGAAATCGCTAATTCCGAATTGCAATAGTGATACATGGCCTATTGCGACTCAGAAATAGCGATTTCTTAAAAATCGCTATTTGCGATTCGCAAGGCCATTTCATGATACATCTGGTCCTTAGTCCTTAACTCTAAAACATGGTGGCACCCATTAGGTACTGAGGGAGCCAAGTTCTGTAGTTTCTGGCGCCATCTGGGCACAGTCGGACTTGCCTTTGGCATACCATTGGAGCACCTGCTGCACACATCCACTGCGTGTCCAGTGCGACATGCGCCTTAAATAGGTACTCAGTAGGAGTCAGACGCCCTAAAGAGTTGAACCGCTACCCCACAAGGTAGCAGTGCTGTAATGATCAAATAGAAAGCAATAAAGAGCAAATCTGCCTGTCTGATGGTGGCACCCCCTGCGCACAATCAGCAAACTGCGGTGGACCAGAGGGTAGTGGTCAAGAAACACAAAGAAAAGCTTCCCAACCACCCAACACAGACACCAAAATCAGAGGCAGCAATTTGTAATTTTTATATTAAGAAGCAGATTGCTACAGGATTGAATATTACTTCATGCAAGAAGCGAGGGTCCTATTTGGTGAGATAATGTTACCACCCATTTTGCCCTGTAGGTGTGGCTAGCCTTCTGGGGTTTCACGCATCCTGACTACCTGATTTCCCCACCTGTCCAGGTGCAAATAAGCCTGGGGGCAGAGGAATGGCTTTGTCCTCCTCTGGAGGACAGCTTACTTGGATACCAGAGGCATTGTACTCTTTGAAGCTCAACGCCTTGATGTGCCACTTTACTAACCTTCCTGCCAGAACAGGAGGTGACACCTCCCGCGCAGGCAGGCCTTTGTTTCTGACTCCTGTGAGAGTTCACATTTTCTTGCAGGGAGCTCAGAATCATGTCTTGGCAATAGCAGCTCAGGTTCTTAGCCGGGGCACATGAAATGCTTGGGCAAACCAGTAAGCAACCTCTAAGGTAGGAACCTGGGTGCATGTCACACTAAATCTGACTTCGGATTTGGATCAGGTTTAATGAGACAAATTGTTTGATAGCAAACATGACATACTTAGGTGAGACCATTTTGGAGTTGGCAATCTCAGGCGTGCCCTCGTGTCAGCCCATGGTATCCTATGTTCCAGAAACCCCTTATAGAAGTCTTTAATTAAAAAGGCCACTATAGGAACATATACGCTTGCACTTATATGTCCAAACTTTAGTATAGTGCACCCTGGGGTCAGGAAGCCTACCTTTGGAGTGGCTGGCACATATTAAAAAGTACAAGTATGCTTTCGCGTTTATCACTAAAAGTTGCTTTTCTTTTGCAATTTGCAAGGGGACGTTAGTGGTAAAATCTGTGATTTTGTCTTTTCCGTCCACAAATTTAGAGTTGTAAATGTTCTTGAACCCTTGTACAGTTAGCTCATTTATGGCTACATAATTATTCCCATTAACCTGAATGCTACATTTCCAGAAATACGAATTTCGAAGAACTAGGACGTGTGTGCTGCAATATAAATCTTATTTATATCATAGGAGCCTGAGCTTTTTAATAACCTTCTCGTCCTTTACATTCCAGAGACAAGGTTAAGCTATGCCGCATCCCAGGAACAGCTTTTCATTGCTGGTCGTGATGTCAGAGTGATATTAAAAATTTCTTGTGAGAACACCAGAGCGTTCTTTTTACCCAACATCTGAAAAAAATGCTTAGAGAGTACAAGAACCTATTTCACCAGTAACACAGAATATATATTAATGTAGATAGATTTTGACATGCATCTCATGCGCTGTCCCTCAACCTATAGAACCTAAACAAGCAAGTGCTAAATCACTATAAACAAAGGGGCCTCCTTGCGGCACATTTGAATAATTTCTTTATGGTAATGTGGCCCAACGAGGCCAAAAGCGCAGCACCAAATTTACAATTTTGTGACCCTTTTCTATACATTATGCCTTCGCCAGGAATAAGGGATGCAAAGGGGGCGTCCCGCTTTCAGGGGGGCCAAAAAAATGGTGCATATAAATCGAAAAGATTTCTTTGCCTCATTTATTTTGGCATTTTTTACGCCTGCTGGAAGCAGGCATTAAAAGGAGGCATGCCATTGTTTCCAATGGGTCTCAATGGGCTTTGTAGGATTAGCGCCATGATTATTTACGCTAATCCTGCAAAAGCACTGAATTAGCGTAAAAAATGTTGACGCTAGCTTCCATGGTGTACCATTTCTTAGATACAGTGCACACATGGTGGCGTCAGGGGGGCGCTAAGGGGCACAAGAAAAGTAGCGCTGCACTGGGCACAGAGACACTTTTCTAAATCTGGGCCATATTGTCAGTTTACCAAAGTCTTACAGAGGTTGCGAAGTCCTACCTTTGCATATCATTGGTTGGCTTTATCATCAAACTCATATGTTTGCTTCTTATTTGATGACTTCCCTTGTCCATCTTGTGTTTGTCCCTTCCCTGGAGTGTAGTCGCTTTACTTGCATACTTCTGCTACTCATTTTTAGGGAACCACTTTTTCTTTTTACTTAAGCACTGCATTAGTGTATAAGTTTTCAAGCCAATGTTCTATTCTTTGTTAGCATAATTATCCCCTACTTCCTCGCTCCTCTCCTCTTCCCAATAATGCAAACAAACCAGAAGAAGCTCATTTTACTTCCATCCATGCCTTTTTATATACTTTGGCAGTGTTCATTCTCATGAATGCCATTAGACTTTGCCCATTCTGCAGGGTAATCCCCCAACTTTTTGCCTTCACCGTCCTGTTTTCTGCTGTTTCTGTTGTCTTTTAGGGTTCTGGGCACTTTACCACTGCAAACCAGTGCAAGGCGCTTGTTCTTTTTCCTTTAAACATGGCGCAATTTGCATATACCCAATTGGCACATTAAATGTACTGGTAAGTCCCTAAAAAATGATACCACATTTTCCCAGGGCCTGTAAATGAGATGTTTCTAGTTGGCCTGCAGCACTGTTTGGGCCACCTATTTAAGAAGCCTTTAAAACATGTCTTAGGCCTGCAATTGCAGCCTGTCTCTGAAGTTTTAAACTGACTTTTTGACCTGGCAAAATAATTTTTTTGCCAGGCTAAACCTCGCTTTTTCATACATATAATTAATTCCTAGGGTAGTCCCTAACCAGGCGATAAGGCAGAGGGCCATGTATTTAAAAAGTTGGACATGTATGTTTAACTTTTACATGTCCTGGTAGTGAAAAACTCTTGTTTGTTTTGCACTACTACAATGCCTCTCCCCCATGGGATAACATTGGATTACGTTATTACACTTGATAATTGATAACTTTCAATTTGGAGTAGATAGGAAAGTTGAGTTTCATCTCTAAAGAATTGTAATTGAAAACTCTCTTTATTTGTAAAATTATATTTTAAGTCAACATTTTGAAAATGGCACGTTTAGAAAGTTGGCCTTTTCTTGTCCTAACTATTTGGTGTGTGGAGTCTGTATCCGGGGTCACATGACTAGGTGTAGCTGGCAGTTTGTCTTTGTGTATTACTCCCAGACAGTGAGACAAAGTGGGAATGGGTGTTGTCAGGATGGGCCATCTCTGTCAGCATGAGGAGGAGGAACCTTCACCTACCATAGTTGGACATCACAAAGACACTGCCTCACCACACTCACAAAGGGTTTCAGACTAGTCTTTTGTGTCCCCAGACAAACTGGGGCTAGGACAGGGAGGGCTGAAATTCCATACACATATGTAGGGGGAGGACTCAAGGAGCTGCTCCAGTTTCAAAATGGGCACCAGGTATAAATATTGGAACCCAAGTCCCAGCTCTGCAGTACACGTCTGGACCTGTGGAAGACTCAGAACAAGGACTGTTGTGCTGCTCTGCTGCAAGAAGGACTGCCCTGCTGCCTGAGTGAGGAGGAACATTGACCTGCATCTTGAACCCAAGACCACCAGAGCTAGTTGGCTGGCCTCCTGATTAAAGCCTCAGGGACAGAAAAGGCTCCAACCATCTTGAACCCTGGACTCTGGCAGCTGTGAGTCCAAATGGTATTCCTCTAGTCCTGGCCCATCGGAAGTGGGGCTAAAAATGCTCTGCCAGAGCTGTTGTCTCTACCTGACACAGTACAAAGTAAATCTGATGCAGCTCTTCGCAGTGCGTCATCAGAACCAATTCCACATGATGCAACCATGACACAAGCCTACCTCGCAGCCATTGCAGCTCATTCGAACCACCACTGTTGATGCATCTGCAACACGGACCTCACATAGCTTCCTAGACCACCGCTGGGTGGCACAAGTCTGCACAGCCAGGAGGTACATTTCTACATAATTCAGTTGCTTAATGCACCTGTTATGGTTATTCCTAAGTTTCAAATCTCATGGGGTTGACTTGGCCTCCAACCTTTCAGAGGTCAATACCATGGGAACCAGGGACTCTGGTGACAGTATGCCATGTTGTGTTCAGTGGTAAGAGGCAACTAAGTTAACAGTGAGTGCTGCAGCTAAAAAAACATCTGTGTGTCTTATACTAACCTGCTGATTTCCAATAGTAGTGTAGCCTAGCTAGTCAGACATCCATCTAAATTTTATGACAAATTGAGTAATCAACAATAACTACTCTTTATCTTTTGTGCACAGTTGCCACATTTAACACTACCAACCTGACTGTTAATAAAAAGAGCACATGCTATGGTGCCATCATTGTGCAGTCAGACTTAAGCCAGCCCTTCCAACCAGGCTCTATCCCACCTCATCATCCAGCTGCACAGGATGTGTCATCACTAATTTCCAACCATAACCATCTTTAAAAGAAGAAGTCAAGCAAGAGGACTTATTTTCATATCATCCATCTGCACAGGAAGTGATATCACTGATTTCTCACCAAAACTGTATTTAATAGAAGAAGCCAAGGCAAGTAGACTTCATTTAACATCACATATCTGAACACTGACCACCACATCCCTGCACTTCTTCCTCCTCCTAAGATCTATTTAATGGTGGCAGCAGAACGGATGTACGCACTGGGAATGCTGCTGGCTCACACAAAGCATTCCAGAGGTAAGCATGTTTGCATCCATCTGTGTCTGGACCATGCCCAGTGCAATGAACCTGGTTTCCCCCACCAACTTCTAACCTGCTGTGCTTTGCCCCACTCTTAACCTTGGCTGCTGCCTACTGACTGCTGCCTCACCGCCCCAGTCACACGGAAGGATCATTCACATGCAACTCCTCCAAGTTTTCATGCATTCTACCACACCCTACATCCACCATACTTGCACCAACAGCACCCACTCTCGACTCAATCACAAAAACCAGCCTCCTGCATTCGTTCAAGCAGACCAATCATCACCCAGACATCATGCAACACTTGCCTGCATGCTCCTCAACACCCTTTCGCTCACCAAATATGCCACAGACCAAGCTCAGTACCAGCTCTTCCACATGAAAATATGACTTAACCCAACCTCTAAAAATTGACATCGCTACAGCCATTCTGCTGGCTACAAGATTGCCAGACAGGACCATCAGCAGAAGCCCAGAGGCAATGTTGCCACCATATGCAGACCCCATCAGCTGCAACACCTACATGGACACCCCACAAGTCACATGGAACACCACACATTCAAGATAAACATCACAGCCAACTTCTTATTGGGCCAACCCTCATATTGAGACCATCAGCACCTCACACCAATTTTGCTGGCAAAGTCACAGACTTCTTCACACCTGTTATCATCAATGCCAGCACCATCATCCTCTTTGGAGACCTTAACTTCCACCGACAAGACCAACCAAAACTCTACAGCCCTACTAGAAAGCCTTGGAAACTTCAGCCTCATCTGGTACATTATCGAATTCACCCTCACCACCAGACTCCTATTGGCCTGACTAACTTCTCAATTAGCAACATTACAGTTGTCAAGCTGTCACGGTTCTACTCAACCAATTGCAAACAGTTGGGCAGGATCATGTAGGAGTGAGATGGGAGAACCAGAAGCCAAATTCCTGTGTCCCCCAAGCTCTGTTATTACTGGAGAAATATACCACTATCCATATCACAACAGCACCCAGGGCAAATGGAAATTGGAAGAAAAAACAACATATGATAATTTAGAGTCCTCACAGGATGTCCTTTTGCGACCTGTGTAGGTAATGGAACCTTCTATACATCAGTAGGTATGAAAAACACAAAAAATAAACACTGTCACTATTTCTTAGGCTTTCTCACTACTAGAAGTTGGCGAAATATGCACTGAGTTCAAAACAACTATAAACACTTATCCAGAATTCCCTCTTTCCCTACTAAAGTAAACTAAGTACACTTAAGGATGGTGATTCCTAAGGAGGCAAAATGATAATCTTAAAAAAAAATATATATAATTAAAATACACACATATTTTTGAAGACCACGGTTTCTCCCTTGTGCCCATCCCTTCCAATAAAAAATACCTTATGAAACTCTTGCACTCTGGAGTTACTTTATTTCCAAAGGTTAAATATCAAGATAAATGAGAAACTGAATTACAAAATATCAATACCCAAATAGAGTCCAAAGGACAAAAAATAACAAAATTAGGAAGTTCAATTACTCCAAAAAAGTATTTGGAGTTGAATTTGGAATTAAAAAGAAGCATTTTTCGCATATATATATATAAGTTTTCTTCCTTTTTGTTTTTTCTTGTTCTATAATGCACAATAAATTTTACAGGATCCAAAAGGGAAGATCCTCAAACCCTCAATGGGCCATGATTTATGTAAAAGCATGCTTATTACCCCAATGTTGGAGGGAATGGATTGCTCTTGTTGAACCATCTCTCTTACTTGTTTTTTGCAGGAGATGATGGTTAAGAAAACACTGACCTGAAGGAAGAGATGCCTAGAAAATGCCCAGAGAAGAGGGGATGGTTTTTACAGAACATAGAGAACAGCAAGCAGGGAGAAGAAGCAAGTAATTCAGGTAAGGACCATGTTATTTTGTCCTAAGTTCTTGAATTGCAGGCAATGGCGGGCTCCTGGGTTTGATTTTTATAAGATTGCGCTCATGAGGCCATAGCACGTTCAGCTCGACTTCCAGTAGGTGGGGCCAGGTAGAAGACTGGAAACAACTAGACTGCATCCTCTGCATCATCCTGTCTTGTCCCAGGGCCCATGTTGACTGCGCCGCACACCTGAAATCGGGACACACTGCAGCAGTTGTGATACAAGACATCAGCATGACCTGGACAGATCAAAGTATCGTCAGTTTCTGCATACTCATCTTGAACTAGCTATCTGAGACCTACACCCACCAGACCCGCATGCTAAAGCTGGGAAAGCATCACAGAAGAGGACTGGGTTTTCTCCGTCTTCCTGAACCGGCCCAAACACACCAGAAACTTGCCCAAAGCCAAGAAGAACATCAATCATTGCTTGCACCAACACTCTGGCACTCCTCAAGTGCAACCCAATGGAAAGGGCCCAACCACAGATCAACTGGTACACAGAGGAACCGGGCTGATGAAATGCTGTTGCAAATATCTGGAGCACAAATGGAGAAGAAATCTGTTAGGCCTGGCATCCTTAGGGTGGTCTTCCCCTAGACTTTTTGCCTTTCACCTCCTGTTTTTAGCTGTATCTTTTTGTTGGCCTTAGGATTCTGAGCACTTTACCACTGCTAACCGTTGCCAAAGTACATGTGCTTCTCCCCAAAACATGGTAACATTATGTCCACAACTGGCATATTTAATTTACTTGTACATCCCTTGTAAAGTGGTATCCCCTATAACAAGGACCTATAATTTAAATGCTACTAGTGGGTCTGCAGCTCTGACTGGGCCACCCACTTAAATAGCTCTGTAAACATCTCTCAGACCTGTCATTGCAGTGCCTGTGTGTGCAGTTTCACTGCCACTTTGACTTGACCTCCAAAACCTCTTGCCAATCTTTAAACACCCATTCCCTTACATAAAAGTCACCCCAAAGTTAGGCCCTGCATAGCTCATAGGGCACTGTGCCATGTATGTAAAAGACAGGACATGTACTTTTAAGTTTTATATGTCCTGGTAATGAAAATCTCCCAAAGTTGTTTTTCATTACTGTGAGGCCTGCTCCTCTCATAGGCCATCTTTGGAAATTCCTTTAAGCTGCAATTCCTGATCAGAAATGAGTAGCTCCATCATGTTTCATATAGTTGGAGTGGTAATGAAAAATACTCTTTACAGGTCAAATCAGATTAATTATTACTATTTTAGCAATGCTACATTAAGAAGGTAGGCATTTCTCTGCTCTCAGTGCTCTGTGTGACTGACAGTCTGTCTTCAATACATGTTTGGTCTAGTCTGGGTGACAATTACTTTTGTGCATTCCCTACAGACACCCACAACACAGGACACTCAACTGCATCTGCATTCATCTTCATACTGAGTGTCTTCCTGAGTTGGAAGCGTGGAGGAGAGCTCACACTTAGACTTCAAAAGGGAAGTGCCTGTCACCACACAAAAGGCTGATTACCCCTACTGACTGCCTGGAACCAGGGCTGGATTGAAAGGGAAACCTGTGCACTTTAGAAAGATCCTTTGAAGTCATCCCACACATCAAGGGCACTTTTCGACTTAAGTACTGGGGCTCTGACTCCCTGAAATCAGTACACTTCTGGACCTGAAAGAAACTCCACTGGAATAAGGGATACTGTGCTGAAAGGATGCCACCTTGCTGTGTTTGCCTGTTCCCAGGAACTGCTGCCATGCTTTGCTGAGCTGCCTGCAGACCTCTGCCCTGCCAAAAGGAACTAAGGACTCACTCCAGACTGACTCCAAGGGCTTGCTGGCTTGCCCCCTGCTTGTCCCAAAGTCTCAGGGACATCAAAGACCACATGAGCTGCTCAATTCTAGTTTGCCGCACTGTTTGTCAAGCACAAGCAATTCACTTTGTAGTAGCATTCCTGACTGCCAACTGGAGCCTTAGTGCAGAAGTGGGCCATCCCTTTGGGGTCTCACTGAAGAATGTGGTGCTTCGTTTCAGTCTGCATCCCCCCCCCACCCAAAGAGACCCTTCCTTTCGGATTCCCCAGTTATGTTGACAGCTCTGACGTGCTGGGTGCACTTTTGCCAACTTCCACAGGTGTCACTGACATAGGTGCCCTGTCCGCTTGCTGAGACAACTGCAATGTGCTGAACACACCTGCACTTCGCCTGCCCTGTGAGCTGTGCTGGAGCACAACTCCTCTCTCAGCAGTGACGCCTTCAACTATGCAAATATTTTGTTGCCCAGCCACGCTAATTTACGATGTGTATCTGAGTTACCCTGACTAGGATTGTGGTCCCTACTTGGACAGAGTGCTTACCATTGCCAACTAGAGACCCAATTTCTATCAAACTCCAGACACCATGGATAAAAACATTTTGAAATCCACCCTGAGACTCCACCACTAGCAGCAATGAACATCAAGCACAAAGCTCTTACAGGCTGCATCATTACTGCCATAAACAGCAGCAAGGATATCCTTACCATCATCAAAACTTTCACAGCACCTTCTACAGCTTCCAGCAAAATTGTTCCCTCACAAGATCTTTGCCACAAGCTCTCAGAATTCCTTTGTAAAAAAATACCAACATATAAGTCGACTTTAGCCCTCAACCAGACCCCTTCTTCATCTCAACTGAACTTCCCATCAAGGACAAAGGACAAACTCTGAGTTTGTGGCCTGCAGTCACTACTGTTGAAACCACTGGTACCCTTAGGATTGTACACTCGAGGACACCATCTGACCCTTGACCCCCACCACTGTAGGGCTCCTACCAGTTAGCAAAGCACTAAAACCCATCTTCAATGCCTCCATCAACACGTTCCTGGACACCTGGAAACATGCTACCATCATGCCTTATCTTCAGCTCTGCCCTCATCAAAGCATACATGATCTCTCTGGCGAATGTCATCCATGCACATGACATCAACATTCTCTCTTATACTAACAACATATAACCAACATATAACCTATACTCTCCCTCTTGAACAAGACTCCCAGCACAAGAAACAAGTTTGCCACCTGCATAACTGAAGTCGCTAACAGGTGAAAGTCAATTGTCTCAAGCTCAAGACCAAAAAGAAAGTACTGATCTTTGGGAAGAATACCTCACCATAGGACTCCAATTGGTGGCCATACCCACAACCAGCACCCATGACAGGAACCTTGGAATTATCATCAACAGCAAACTCAACATGACTGCACAAGTCAATGCTGTCACTTCATCCTGCTTCCATATCCTGAAAATGTTGAGGAAGATCTTCAAACGATTCTTAAGCAACACTAGAAAAACCATCACTCACACCCTAGTTTCCTGCACTTGCTTTTATTTTTGACCGTGGTGGCCCAGGTGCCGGGGGTATATTATTTTAAGGAGGGGGGTAGTGAGGTCCCCTTGTAGGGCTTACTGAAGCCCTGGGGAATATGACTTCCATGGGGCTTTCCATATATAGTGTACGGGTCCCTCCAGGGACCACCACCTCCCCAGTGCAGTCTTGTAAATAAATATGAGGGGGGTCCGCCACCTCCCTGAGACTATAAACATATAGTGTGTGGGGGGGCCGCGTGTCCTCCGCGCCCAGGGGACCATCATCTCTATGGGGCAAGGAATAGATTATCAATGGGGGACCCCACCGACGTCCACCAGGCCCAGTAGACCACTACCTCCCTGGGGCAACAATTATTGAGAGAGTCGGGGCTGCACAGACCCCCCTAGGCACTGGGGACCTAATGTACTTAATTACATCGGGAAGGCACTCGAACTCCCTTGAGCCCTGGGGACATCCACCACTCTGGGACCAAATTGAATAAAGGTGGGGGCTGTGCAGACCCCTTGTGGAGTCATGTATGGCCCCGGGGCAAGCTCCTACTATTTCCCTAGGTTGCCCAACCTCAGGAGGAAGCTGTTTGCTTATGCCTTGCCAGAGCTGACAGCTCCTACCAAGCAAAAACAAACATAAATAACTCTGCTTTCAGTAAGTGGCAGATGTCAAACTGAAAGTGAAGTTTATGCCTGCAAGGAAAGAGATGAAAACATTGCTCCTGCATGCAGGAAGCTATTATTTAAAGCCACTTGCTGCTTGCAGGAGCAATGCCAACTCCTGCATGACATGGCGAGCCAGCAGGACTGCAGGGGCCTTCAGGATCCCCCTGTGGTCCTGTGCTGTTACCAAGCATTTTGCTTGTGTGCCGCTTTGAAGCAATTCTGTGGATAGACCATTACAATAACAATAGCAATGGTCTCTCTATAGAATGACTTCAAAGCGCCACACAAGCAATATGTTTGGTATAAATGTTATAGTTATATTTTGATGCACAGTAGAACAGAGTGACATCCAACCTACTGGTAAAGCTCTTGGGATGTCACTCAGTAGGTTGAAGGTTCAAATCTTAGTATCTCATGGCAGTGTGTCTGTTTATTTACTTGTGTTCAGAATATTAAACATTCCTGGTTATGTAACATTCATGTCACCATATTTGCGTGGAACGTCATAGAGATATTTGGACACTGAACACTAAGAAATCAACTTCACATTTAAAAAAACATAGAAATTCACTGACCTAGTTTCCATAGTAATAGCATTTTTTGTTTTGCTAATAACTTTGGTGCCGTTTGAGGAATCTTCAATAATTTTCAAAACTAGTTTTCCACTCACTTCAGCTGCTGTCTGCAAAGTTTAGAGCTGAGAAAAAAGGGGGGGGGGTCACAAAACACATTTTCTCATTATCCCATTGGGGATCTGGAGCATGACTACAGCCCAAATCACCAGACAGAATAACACCACATTTGGCAGAGAAACATTTAAAAAAAGAGAATGGGGCAGGGTAGGAATACCCTGAGCCACTAGGCTGGTGTCTGAGTACCCCACAGACTCTGCCAGGGCCAAAAAGTTTTTTTTTTTAAAAACTTTCCTGCAAAACGGTGAAGGATCAATGTATCCTTAAAAAAAAAACAAGGGTTGTCTCCTATGCTTGTTTCTATTTGAGCCCCCAGGTGGGTATATATTATTAAAAGGGGGTGGCTTTTAATGATCTGCCCCCAGGGGGACCGAAAGCCCACTAGATCCTAAGTAATTATTTTAACAGAGTGGTGGGGGCTGCTCACCATTGGAATGGTCATGCTACCACTCCAGCTAAAGGGGGCAACAGTCTTTCGGGTATTTACCCCAATCTCCCTCCAGGGAGGCAGAAATCATACTAGATGCCAGGGAGTTTTTTCAAATATAAGAGTGGGAACTGCCCGGCATGGCCTGGTAAATGGAGCAACAGTCTTTCTGGGTGGACGGTGTAGTTACCCCAGATCTGCCCACCAGAGGGGCTGAAAGCCTACTCCATGACAGCAATCTATATTTTTAATAAAATAATGGGGTGGGTTTTTCCATCCTAACATCTGCGCAAACCATCACCCCTAAACCTCAACAGTCTTTCTGCTCCCCTGCGGACTAAAGCATCCCATTCCAGTGGCAAGCAAGAGGACATTTGATTGTTTGGGTGCCGATTTTGCATATGGGCCAGGAGAGTTTGGCTAAAAATCAGGGCACCTCTATCAGAGGCACCTGTGGAACTTGGCCCTAAATCATCTCAATCGGAATGGTGAATGGCTGGACTTTTTGGGCTTGTGAAGGCTGCCACGTGGAAAAACCTACTAGACCCAGACAGTTCTGAAAACAATACATATGGGTGAGTCCAGAGCAGTGTATATGCATCCCCCATTATTTTCTTAGCCACCGTGCCCTGCAAACCTCAAACGTTCTCTAAAAATACACATTTCCTCACATTTCCTACAACACAGCATTCTTCAAGTCTCCCTATAAAAACAGTACCTCCCTTGTGTGGGAGGGCTAAGAGACCGTAGCACAAAGGCCCTAAAATGTCACATGGAGAGATCGGCAATAGGGTTAGCTGTGGGTTTTAGGCCATGCTCAGCTATCATACATAGAAACCTACTAAACACAGATATTTTAGAAAATTAGACAGCCAGCAAATTCTAAGAGGTCTGCCATGTGTAAATCCCATGAGGTTTTATTTCCCCCAATGCCCTGAAATCGGCAAACTTTGCTTGAAATCACACATTTTCCTTACATTTCTGTGATGTAAACTTCTGGAATTCCTACAACTCAGCATTCCTCCACTTGTGTCAATAGAAATGCTGTGCCACTTGTGTGGTTGGGCATAGTGCCAGGGACAGAAATGGCTTACACTAAGGTCTATAGGAATAACCATGCAACGGCTTCCATTGACCTTGGTTTGATCTGTTCCTGGGCACTAGGGCCAGCCACACAAATGGGGCAGCATTTTTATCAGCACACATGGGGTAATGCTGAGTGGTAGGAATTTTGTGGAATCCTGCAGTTTCCAGAAGTTACAATTGCAAAATTGTAAGGAAATGCATGATTTCAGCCAGAGTTTGAGGCTTGCAGGGCATTATGGGTAAAAAAATGTATGGAATCCACAGAAGTCACTCCATCCTTGACTCCCCTAGGTGTTTAGTTTTCAAAAATGTAGAAGCTTGCTAGTTTTCCTAGGTGCCGGCTGACCTACGCCCCAAAATACACAGTTACCTACTTTGCAAAAAATGGGTTAGTTTGAGTAGAAAAACGAGTCCGTTTTCTGTGAAAAACAGATTGCGAGGAAAATGTGTGTTTTAGTCAAAGATTGAGGTTTACAAGGGTTTCTGGGTAAAACAAACTGGTGAGAGCCATGCAAGACACCCCATTCTAGAGTCCACTTATTGTCAAAATCCACAGCTACCTACCTTGCAAAAAAGGGGTCAGTTTTGAGTGGGAAAATGTGATTTGTCCATGTTCTGTTGTGGGCCCTTTACTGTCACAGGCACTAGACCTACTCTCACAGTGAGGTACTATTTTTATTGTGAGGAGAATGCTGGGTGGAAGGAATTTCTTGACTCCCTGGAAATTCCAGAACTTTCCATCACAGAAATGTGAGGAAAATGTGTTTTTTTTAGTCAAAGTTTAAGGTGCGCTAAGGATCCTGGGTAAAACAATATAGTGAGAGACACACAAGTCACCCAATCCTGGACCCTTCCAGGTGTCCAGTTTTCAAAAATGTACAGGTTTGCTAGGTTTCCCTAGGTGCTGGCTGAGCTACGCCCCAAAATATACAGTTACCTACTTTGCAAAAAATGGGTTAGTTTGAGTAGAAAAGTGTGATGTATCATATGTTGCATTTGGGGACATTTCCTGTCACAGGCACTAGGCCTATCCACACAAGTGTGGTACTACTTTTATAAGAATACATGTGGGAGCATAGAATAGTGGGGTATTTGTTATTACCAACTGAATGTCATTGCATGTGTGCCTTCCAAATGTAAGTCAGTGTGTAAGAAAGAAGACATTTTGAAAACTAACCTCTAAATGATATGCTCTAATGGGAACTCTCAAATTCAGAGATGTAAAAATAACCACTGCTCTTGTGCCCATTTCAGAAATACATAGGTTATCTTGATACCTATTTTTCACTCTCCATGTTTCACCATATAAATTGGTCTATACCCAGCACACAATGAAAAACCATTGTACAGTGCAGATCAATTGTTTGCTGTGAGTTCTTGGAGAACTTTCAAAGCCTATATATCCTCACAATCAAAAGGCTCTAGTGAACGTAATGGTACTTTGCTTTTGTAAATCAGCCATAGTGACAAAAGGGTACAGATGTAAGCATTGCCACAAATGGCTGTTTTTTCTAACTTGTTTTCAATATTTCTTTATTTCAACACTTAGGGCCTGATTTATATCTGGGCGGAGGGGAATACTTCATCACAAATGTGATGGGTAGCCTGTCCGTCTTATTATGATCCTATTATCTCCTATGGGTATTGTAATACAGTGGACAGGATATCCGTCATGCTTGTGAGTATTCCCTCCACCCAGATCTAAATCAGGTCCTTATTTTCTATGGGAAAACGTTGAAAGATCTACACATATGATCCCATGCTGTATTTGGAATTTTTTCAACTTTTCAGAAACATATAGCTTTCCTGGATCACCCATAGGTTTCCACCACAAACTGGAAGTAGGGTGAAAGCACAAAAAATTGAAAAAATAGGCTGCCTTTCAACTCAGCTCTGCATGTTCCTGAAAGCCAGGAAGATGGTGATTTTAGCCCAGCAAACTGTTAATTGATGCCATTTTTTGAAAAAAACAGGCCCTTTCATCAACAGCACTTTCTTTTACTATTTTACCCAAAAAACTCAAAATGTAGCTCTATTTGGCTATTTTCTCTGGCCCTTCAGGGGAACCCACAAACCCTGGGTGCTTTTAAAATCCCCAGGATGTTGGAAAAAATGTCACAAATTTGGCGTGGAACCTTATGTGGACAAAAGGTTATGGACACCTGTTGTGACTTAACTTACATCCCCTCTATCATTCACGTCAAGGCACCAAAGTGTTATGCCCATCAACCGTGCGCTCAACCTCATGCTGACACTATGCACCATATGGCCACTGCTTCCTTGAGCTAGTCGACACTCACACTGCGCATATCATGGTTGCTACCTCTACTCTTAAAACCGGCACAGCATAATCCATAAATAAGGATGTGAGACCAAAGAGTGATTACAGAACAGCACCTATAGTGTAACGCTTTAATACACAACTACTTGCTACTTCCCTGACACAAGACCATGCTCACCTACAGGAGAAAGGGACAAAGGACTAGATTCAAATCAATCATTAGGGAAACAAAGAAATGCCTATGAAAGGATCACATTTGAAACCAGCTATTATGGAAACAAACAGCAATAAATAGACTCTTCTCCTTTAACCCCTTTGCTGCCAGGCCTTTTCCCCCTCAGGTGCCAAGCCTTTTTTTGGCTATTTGGGGCAGTTCGCGCTTAGGCCCTCATAACTTTTTGTTCACATAAGCTACCCACACCAAATTTGCGTCCTTTTTTTCCAACATCCTAGGGATTCTAGAGGTACCCAGACTTTGTGGGTTCTCCAGAAGGAGGCCAAGAAATTAGCCAAAATACAATGAAAATCTAGTTTTTTTCAAAAAAATGGGAAAAAGGGGCTGCAGAAGAAGGCTTGTGTTTTTTCCCTGAAAATGGCATCAACAAAGGGTTTGTGGTGCTAAAATCACCAGCGTCCTAGCTTTCAGGAACAGGCAGACTTGAATCAGAAAACCCAATTTTTCAACACAATTTTGGCATTTTACTGGGACATACCCCATTTTTACGATTTTTTGTGCTTTCAGCCTCCTTCCAGTCAGTGACCGAAATGGGCATGAAACCAATGCTGCATCCCAGAAACCGCAACCTTTCTGAAAAGTAGATAAAATTCTGAATTCAGCAAGGGGTAATTTGTGTAGATCCTACAAGGGTTTCCTACAGAAAATAACAACTGAAAAAACAAAATATTGAAATTGAGGTGAAAAAATCTGCAATTTTTCTCTATTTTTTACTCTGTAACTTTTTCCTGCAATGTCAGATGTTTGAAAGCAATATACCGTTACGTCTGCTGGGCTCTTCTGGTTGCGGAGATATATAGGGCTTGTAGGTTCAACAAGAACCCTAGGTACCCAGAGACAATAAATGAGCTGCACCCTGCAGTGTGTTTTCATTCTATACCGGGTATACAGCAATTCATTTGCTGAAATATAAAGAGTGAAAAATAGCTATCAAGAAAACCTTTGTATTTCCAAAAAGGGCACAAGATAAGGTGTTGAGGAGAAGTGGTTATTTGCACATCTCTGAATTCCGGGGTGACCATACTAGCATGTGAATTGCAGGGCATTTCTCAAATAGACGTTTTTTTTACACACTCTCTTATATTTGGAAAGGAAAAAATGTAGAGAAAGGCAAGGGACAATAACACTTGTTTTGCTATTCTATGTTCCCCCAAGTCTCACGATAAAAATGATACCTCACTTGTGTGGGTAGGCCTAGCGCCCGCGACAGGAAACGCCCCAAAACGCAACGTGGACACATCAAATTTTTTTTAAAGAAAACAGAGGTTTTTTTTGCAAAGTGCCTACCTGTAGATTTTGGCCTCTAGCTCAGACGGCACATAGGGATACCTACCAAACCTGTGCATTTTTGAAAACTAGAGACCTAGGGGAATCCAAGATGGGTGACTTGTGGGGCTCTGACCAGGTGCTGTTACCCAGAATCCTTTGCTAACCTCAAACTTTGGCTAAAAAAACACATTTTCCTCAAATTTTGGTGACAGAAAGTTCTGGAATCAGAGATGAGCCACAAATTTCCTTCCACCCAACATTCCCCCAAGTCTCCCGATAAAAATGATACCTCACTTGTGTGGGTAGGCCTAGCGCCCGCGACAGGAAATACCCCAAAACGCAACGTGGACACATCACATTTTTTGAAAGAAAACAGAGGTCTTTTTTGCAAACTGCCTACCTGTAGATTTTGGCCTCTAGCTCAGCCGGCACCTAGGGATACCTACCAAACCTGTGCATGTTTGAAATCTAGAGACCTAGGGGAATCCAAGATGGGTGACTTGTGGGGCTCTGACCAGGTTCTGTTACCCAGAATCCTTTGCAAACCTTAAAATTTGGCTAAAAAAAACACGTTTTTCTCACATTTTGGTGACAGAAAGTTCTGGAATCAGAGAGGAGCCATAAATTTCCTTCCACCTAGCGTTCCCCCAAGTCTCCTGATAAAAATGATACCTCACTTGTGTGGGTAGGCCTTGGGCCCGCGACAGGAAATTCCCCAAAACGCTACGTGGACACATTTTTTGAAAGAAAACAGAGGTGTTTTTTGCAAAGTGCCTACCTGTAGATTTTGGCCTCTAGCTCAGCCGGCACCTAGGGAAACCTACCAAAACCTGTGCATTTTTGAAAACTAGAGACCTAGGGGAATCCAAGATGGGGTGACTTGTGGGGCTCTGACCAGGTTCTGTTACCCAGAATCCTTTGCAAACCTCAGAATTTGGCTACAAAAACACATTTTCCTCACATTTTGGTGACAGAAAGTTCTGGAATCAGAGAGGAGCCACAAATTTCCTTCGACCCAGCGTTCCCCCAAGTCTCCCGATAAAAATGATACCTCACTTGTGTGGGTAGGCCACACCCCCCACCCAAAGGGAGCGACCCTTGCCTGCGGGGTCGCTCCCCCTGCGTGACATTGGCGCCCAAAAAAAAATTCCCCGGTGCCTAGTGGTTTCAAGGGGGCAGATTGACCTACAATCGGCTGGGCAGAAATGGTCTAAATACAATTTGCCCCCCAGGGGAGCGACCCTTGCCTAATGGGTCGCTCCCCATCTCTTTTAAAACAAACAAACCAAAAAAAAACACAAAAAAAAAATTTGCCCTGCCGCCTAAGATCGGCCTAATAATAATAGGCCGATCTGCCCCCGGGGGGGGCAGAAATCGCCTAAAATAAATTTGACCCCCAATCCCCCCCAGGAGCGACCCTTGCCTACGGGGTCGCTCCCCCTGCGTGACATTGGCGCCAAAAAAAAATCCCCGGTGCCTAGTGGTTTCTGCCCCCTTTGGGGCAGATTGACCTAAAATCGGCCAATCTGCCCCCAAGGTGGAAGAAATGGTCTAAATACAATTTGCCCCCCAGCGGAGCGACCCTTGCCAAATAGGTCGCTCCCCATCTCTAAAACAACAAACAAACAAAAAAAAACACCCCAAAAAAAATTGCCCTGGCGCCTAGAGGTTTCTGGCCTCCCTGGGGGCAGATCGGCCTAATAACAATAGGGAGGGCAGAAATGGCCTAAAATAAATTTGCCCCCCCACCCTCCAACCCCCCCGGGAGCGACCCTTGCCTTCGGGGTCGCTCCCCCTGCGTGACATTGGCACCAAAAAAAAAATCCACGGTGCCTAGTGGTTTCTGCCCCCTTGAGGGCAGATTGACCTAAAATCGGCCAATCTGCCCCCAAGGGGGCAGAAATGGTCTAAATACAATTTGCCCCCCAGCGGAGCGACCCTTGCCAAATAGGTCGCTCCCCATCTAAAAAAAAAATATATTTTTTTTTTTGCCCTGGCGCCAAGAGGTTTCTGCCCCCCCTGGGGACAGGTCGGCTTAATAACAATAGGCCAATCTGCCCCCAGGGGGGGCAGAAATGGCCTAAAATAAATTTGCCCCCCCTCACCCCCCCGGGAAGCGACCCTTGCCTACAAGGTCGCTCTCCTTGCGTGACGGCGCAAAAAAAAGATCCCTGGTGCCTAGTGGTTTCTGCCCCCGAGTGACCTAAAATCAGCCGATCTGCCCCCAAAGTTGGCAGAAATGGCCTAAATACAATTTGACCCTCCAGGGGAGCGACCCTTGCCTAAGGGGTCGCTCCCCATCTCTAAAAAAAAAAACAAACACAAAAAAAAAATTGCCCTGGCGCCGAGAGGTTTCTGCCCCCCCTGGGGGCAGATCGGCCTAATAACAAGAGGCCGATCTGCCCCCAGGGGGGGGCAGAAATGGGCTAAAATAAATTTGCCCCCCCCACTCAGCCCCGGGGAGCGACCCTTGCCTACAAGATCGCTCCCCTTGCGTGACGGCGCAAAAAAAAGATCCCTGGTGCCTAGTGGTTTCTGACCCCCTTGGGGGCAGAGTGACCTAAGATCGGCCGATCTGCCCCCAAAGCGGGCAGAAATGGCCTAAATACAATTTACCCCTCCAGGGGAGCGACCCTTGCCTAAGGGGTCACTCCCCATCTCTAAAAAACAAACAAACAAAAAAAAAAGAAGAAAAAAAATTGCCCTGGCGCCTAGAGGATTCTGCCCCCCCTGGGGGCAGATCGGCCTAATAACAATAGGCCGATCTGCCCCCAGAGGGGGCAGAAAATGCCTCCCAAAAAAATGCTCCCCTGGGAGCGACCCTTGCCCAAGGGGTCGCTTCCTTATGTCACTTTAAAAAAATAAAAAAAACATCCCTGGTGTCTAGTGGGGTTTCAAAAGCCGGATTGCAAGCAATCCGGCTTTATAAACCCTGGGAGGGACTTCAAAGGGAAGGAAATACATTTCCTTCCCTTTGAAGCCTCTCCGGGCCTCCCCCACGTGATTGAAAGAGAAATGCTGAGCATTTCTCTTTTGATGGCGCTGGGAGGCTCTGTGAATGTCAGAGCGCGCTCGCGCGCTGACGTCACAGGTGGGGTGAGGGGGGTCGGGGTTGAAGGGGAAGGGATTCCCCTTTCAGCCCTGGCCTGGGGGAGTGAGGGGGCAGCCTTCGGGGGGAGCGCTAGCGCTTGCCCCGAGGGCCGGTAGCAGGACGTAATGGTTACGTCCATGGCACCACACGGGCGCTGCCATGGACGTAACTATTACGTCCATGGCAGGGAAGGGGTTAAACATTGCAAGTAACCAAATTTATGATATGGAGTCAACTAATACTCCAGAAATTGTACCTCCACCATTCTTCCTAACACAAGCAGGAAATCCATCCATTGATTGGGAGGAGTGGGTAGACATGTTTGCAAATTATTTAGAGGTGTTTGATGGGCAGGAATTTAGACCATCTAGGAAAAGGCTATTCTCCTCATCACTTTAGGACAAGAAGATCAATGAATTTCTGAGTACTTAGTTGTGGTGCTTGATCAGGAAGGCCAGCAGTTTGAAGATGTCAACAAGGAGGTGAAGAAGAGGTTGAAAATAGATTTGCAAAGGACACCAATGTGGCAATGTCCACGTTTAAATTCTATACACAGCCTCAAACTATAGGCAAAAGTGTTGAATTTGTTTCTGGGCTGCAGACCTTGTCGATTTGGTGCCAGTTTGGAGCTATGACAGATGAACTGATACATGACTAATTGATTGTCTAATGCCACAGAAAAAAGATGCAAGAAAGACTATGGGCACTAAAAAAACCCTTGTTAAGAGATGTTATCGAGATTGTGCAAGTAGTGGAACAATCAAAATCCTGTATGAGGGAAATGGAGAAGAAGGATGAAGAGAGTGACAATGAAATTAGTTGTGTTGACAAAGATGACAATGAAGTGCTGGCAGGTACAAGGGGGTTATACAAGCCTAACAAAAGTACATATAACAATAAATCTACTAATAGACTATGCACCAGGTGTGGGACTACATTCCACAGTGTGGAATCCAAATCCTGTGTTGCCTTGGAGAAAGCACATGAGAAATGAGGAAGAAAAGGCATTCTGCACGCATATGTGAAGTTGGTCCCATGTCTACAGTGGGAATTGTAAATGAAAAACATCCTGAGGGTGAGGAAACCATAAATAGGGTTTTGTGTGTGGACTGTATTGCCAATAAAGGTGAATTCCCGACTAGATCAAAAGCAGACTTAAGAGTGAGGGGGAGAAGCATTCAGTTAATGGTGGATTCAGGTTCACTCTACACCATTATTCCTCCAGATATGTTTTTGCAGGAATGGCCACATGTGTGCTGCCTACCAAAAGATATTTACCCAGGTGGTTACCAAAGGGAGAAATCCAATATCATTTGCTACATATTTATGGAAATTTAGTTTTCTGTAAAGATAGGTGGAAGAAAAAGTGTACATAGCAGTGAGTGGTCCACCCATTTTGGGTTGGCATCACCAATATTATTTACAAATCAGGGTAGATCCAATGGCTGAAACATCAAATCATGGTGGTTGAGGATCTCAAGCGAGAAAATATTTCGGATGAGAGAAAGGAGCTTTTCACCTGCAAACTAGGCGAACTCAAGGGTTATGTACATAAGATTATGGTAAACATGACACAGTTATGGTACAGCACAAGTTGAGGAAGGAAGCTATCTCTGCATACGAAGAGGTTTGTAAGATGTTTTGGGATATGGTGGAGGACGGTGTAAGTGAGCAAAATGAAACATCTAGCTGGATTTATTTGGTGGTAATCACCAAGAAAACTGATGGGAGTTTGAGGTTCTGTGTCAAACTCCACACAATCAACCAGAATATTGTTGTAGATAATTATCCATTACCCAACATAAATTAGTTAATTTTGTTACTGAAGGGTGGTAACTACTTTACTTAATTAGATCTTAGGAGTGCTTATCAACAGATAAAATTGCACAATGACTCCAAAACAATCATTGCCTTCATTACAATGGAAGGCATTTTTAATTTCAAAGGATGCTTTTCAGACTCGCCTCTACTGCAGGTGTATTTCGATGGATGGTAGGGGAATTATTTAGAGGCATATATAATGTTATTTATTTACAGGATGATATCCTAGTATTCTGTGGAATTGTGGCATAACAGCATATTTAAGTATGTGTTAGACAGGCTTAGTATGGCAGGTTTAACTTTGAAGAAAGCGAAATGAAAACCTCTGGTCCAGGAAACTGAGTACCTGGGGTATACTTTATCCAAACAGTGTGTGAAATCAAAGAGATTTATTGGAAGCCATCAGAAAAGCCCCTTCTCCCCTGGACAGGGTTCAGCTATGATCATGACTAGGGTTGATTACCACTCTGAATGTATTCGCGGACAAACTGAAAGTCTGGGAAGGTTTTTGAGGAAAGCTTCCAGAAATTTGCTTTTTAAGCCACAAAGAAAGAAATGTGCGAAGCAGAAATGTTGATACCCTTTGATGTGGATTGTAAAAAAAATCATCTTGGTAGATGCAAGTGCAATTGGTTGAGGGTAATTTTTTTTCCCAAATCCATGGAGATAGCTAAAAAAACAATTGCATTCGCATCACGATGATTAACCCAAACTGAAAGAAGTTATTCTGTAATTGAGAGAGCGAGACCCTAGTGGCTGTGTGTATTTCATAACACATGGTCTGGGGTTCAAAAGGTAATGCTCCACACAAATTACAAACGTTTGGTGAGAATATTATTGCCTGGGGTGCAAGTAAAGGGTCAGCAAGATTGGCCCGATTGACTTCATGATTGCAGGAGTGTCAGTATTGTATTGAGTCCATTCCAGATTGGCCTAACATCCAAGCTGATTGCTTGACCTGCTTACCCATGAAGTGGCAAGATAGAGATAAGGAATATGTACAAATGTTTGAAAAAGAAGGTGCAGTTGCAAGTGTCAATGATGTGACAGAGTGTACTCAAGGAGCCATGCCACAAGAAGAAGGCTGCAATAAAATGGATGGTTATTCTGTCCATAAGGAAGTGATGATGCTGATTTCAAGGGGTAGAAGGAGAGAAAGTGCAGTAAGTGTTTGAGGCTGTTTTTGAGGATTCTGGAGGAGATGTCAGTACTTACAGGGAATGTAGTGATGAGGGGGAATGCATTTGTTCCTCCATAGAGTTTGAGATTCTAGTTATTTATATTGGTGTATGAAGGACACCTAGGTTAGACTCTAACTAAGAGAAGGTTGAGAGAAAGCTTGTGGTGGCCTGGCATGGATAGCTTTGGGTTCCCAGTCCGGCCCTGTGGACAGCAGGATATTGCCCAAAACATCCAAAGGATGGAAAAAGCATCAAGATTTCAAAGACCTCCAGAGTACTCAAAGGACTAAGGAAGATAGATTGTTCTTTGCACACCAGTTCTGTGTGTTACGTTTTGAGGTTTGCAATTCCTTATTGTGCGTTCTTGGTTTTTTTGCTCTTATTTTGTTGTTTGTTTTTATTTGTTGTTATAAGGGGAAAGGATGCCTTGTTTCTTTACCTGTAGAATTCTCAGTGTGCTATGCATGCTGAGAATTCTCATAAGGAGTGTGCTGCCAGCCCTGGGGTTCTAGACTTGGCAGTTACCCTGAGGTTGGTGTGATAGCTTCATGTTTAGCTGTGTTCCTCAATAAAACTACATCTCTTCATACCTACGAGTGGCAGATCATTACGTACCAAAAGGCCTATGCATAAACTACCCTAAATAGCCAAAAAAGGCTCAGCACTAGGGGAGAAAAGGCCAAGCAGCTAAGGGGTCTAACATAATTAAAAAATGAACCTAGACCAACAAACTCCGAACTAAAAATTAATTTAAAAATACACCCAAATAAATAAAAAATCTCTTTCTCTTAAGAGGCTGTACCAAACAAAATATTTACCAACAACAACATCAAACAAAACCAAAATTTACACATAAAATAAAGTAAAGACAATATTAAAATTTTTAATAAATTGTACAGCTACAATGTAAAAATGCTAAACTAAATAGAATGAATATATCAGACTTTAAAATAATTAATGCATGTTTCTATACTCTAAGAACTACAGATAAAGGCCCTCATTAGGACCTTGGCGGCAAATGCTGCCTACCGCCATGGCGGCGGCTGTCAACATACCGTCGCCATGGCAACCAACCGTCCATGCCATTATGACTGTAGCCGGAATTCCACCAGAAGGCTGGTGGAATTCCAGCGACGGTCATGGCAGCGGATGGCGGTAAGGTGGCGCTGCTGCCAGCAGCAGTGCCACACCAGCAAAACACCGCCTACTGTATCATGTTCCATGATACAGCCTGGCGGTGTTTTGCTGGTGGACGCTGCATCCCATCTCCTGCCGGAGGACCCCCTTCAAGCAGGTAAGTTGGGTTTTCTGACAGGAGAAGGGGGTGTTGTGTGTGTGTGTGGGGATGTGTGTGACTGTATGTGAATGTGTGCATGCGTTTGTAATGTGTGTGTGCATGAGTGTGTGTGTGTGTGTGTACGTGCATGTTGTGTCATGTGCTTGCGTGTGTGCCTGGATGTATGTTTGTGAGTGTTGCTGTGAGTGTGTATGAAAGTATGCATGCGGGGGTGAATGTGTGTATACATGTGTGCATAGGTGTGTATGTATGTGCGAGTATATGTATATGTGGGGGGTCGGGAGGGGGAGGATGGGGGAGGACTCTGGGGAGGGGGGTGAGGTAAACTCCTATCAGTGCCAGGGAAGGAATTCCCTGGCACTGATAGTGCCTACTGCCATGGTTTCCATTGTGGTACAGAAACCGTGGAAACCATGGCGGTGAGCGGGGTCAAAGTGCCATGGGCGGCCTAGTGACGGCCACCAGGCTGGATACTGAAGTCACTAGCCCAGCAGTCATTACCGCTGTGGCGGTCGGTGTGTTGACTTGGCAGTTTGGCTTTGGCCAAACCGCCAATGTCATAATAGTGGAGGTAGGTACCACCAGCCTGTTGGCAGAAATACCTCCACTATAGCACTGACAGCCCGGGTCATATGACCCCCAAAGTGTTGGAAATAGCAAAACACATCAAATCCAGAAAAGCTAAGTTGTTATTAAGTTATGAAGGATATATGTATGGTAAGGGATGCACCACCAATGAATAATAGTGCAGAAATAGAAGTAAGAGCTATTTTACAAGACCAGAAAGAGTCCAATACGAACTCACAAGAGACAATATGATACTTACAAAAAGTGTAGCAAGCATTCCTGAACAGTTAACAGGCGACTCCCTGACACCCCAAACCTGAAATATAAATTGCCAGAACACATAGAACAGTGAGGTAAACACCAGGAGCACCTAAAAAATATGAAGAAGTAGAAGTAGTTTGAAACTTACTACATACAAAAATAAGCTTCAGTATTATGTGACAACCACAATAAGGATAACATACTTATCATTTCTGCTACTAACAGCAATTCACTAACTTTAAAATAATGGAACACATGCATGATGAATGTGTTGTAATAAATGATTGGCACTGTGTCAATCTCTCCACTATTCTTCAGGAGCCGTTCAGCATTCCTTGTTGCCATACTGACCAATGTGAGTGAGGTCACGTAGTTCAGGGTACTTTGGATAATTGCTGGAGAGCAAGTGAGGGAGCTCTGGTACGCAGCTGGTTTATTCTAAACATTTACTCCTACTATGCAACATTTTACTTCAAGAATGAGGCATCATTGTCATGGTATTGAAAAGTTATGTTACATGCAGTTGTGGAGTTGTTTGTTTGGATGTTGCCTTCAGTTTTAGGAGTGTTGTTTCTGATGTCAAAAGTGGTAGTTGGAAAGCAAAGTTTAATCAATAACTACAAGCTCTGTGGAGTGATCAACACCAGAGGGAAACCACCAATATAAGGAGAAGAGTCACATGACCATTGTGTGAGTGCTGCTGGCCGCGAGGGGCACGCAACTGGTTTCAGGAGAGGCCGAAGTGCTCAGATTGTGATGTGAGAGAGCCATGCTACTCACCTTGTTGTAACACTTATGAAGATTGACTGATTAAGGCCACAGTGATTATTTTTTATCACTGTTTTCTCACTACCAGTGGTTAAAGTGCATTGTCTTGTGAATACATTGGAGACTCCACTCTTTCCTAAAACAAAAAAGAGAAATAGGTCTCACCTGTCTTACTTAAGTATCCATGCATTAGAATCGAAATAGGACTACCTTGTCTCTTGCAACTTTTTCACAGGAATACATATCAGTGTACTAGCTATTTTAATCGGTGCAACTCCATGAACAAGTAACAGGGTCAGATGAAAAATGTTATTTCTCATTCTCCGACATTGCAACCTAAACATGGAAAATCAGTTGTTACAATCAATGCCCCCAATGTTTCTGCCACAAGCAGGGCCATCTCAAATTGTATGGAAGGATTGGATCAAAAACACTGAAAATTATTAAAAACATATTGATGGCTTTAATTGTAGACATTTAAGGAAGAGAGCTCTGTTAATTCATGCTACAGGCAAGGAGGGGCAACACATTTTTGAGTATTTACATGTTGCCATGGGGCAGATAACACAGAAATAACAGAAACTTATTAGACGTCAAGAAAAGGTCAGATATTTATCCTGGCAAGCATGTTAACACTGTCATGCAGAGGCACAAATATATAAGGTGCCACCCAAAAGCCATAAATAGATGGACAAGTTTGTAAAATAGAGTTGTCTGTAAAATGTGACTTTGGGGATGTTGCAGGTCAAATTATTAGAGATCAATTAAGTGCACAATAACAAAATAAGAAAATGCAGGAGAGATTATGGGTTGCGTGAATCCCATGTTAAAGGAAGCAATAGACATTGTTAAAATAGTAGAAGAGTCAGACTCATGCATGAAAGACAAGCAAAAAATGGATGAGAGGAAAGATGAAGAAGGCAATGTAGTGCACAGAATGACAGTGTAACCAACTTTTCCAAAATCTTGGACCATGAAGGAAGCTCTGCAGAGAGAACGGAAGATAAACAAAGTGCAAGCTATAACAAAGCAACATTTAAATGGGTTATAGAGGTGTGGCAGCATGCTGCAGACTGTAACAATGTTTTGCAGGAGACAAGGATTGTTGAAGGTGTGGGAAAAGAGGCACTTCGAAAGAGCTTGCAGGGAGTCATGTTTAAGGTGCAGGTGGGATGTGTAGAAGAGGATGAGGAAGTCACAGATAGAGCCTTGTGCATTGGAAATAAAGGAAATGCACAAAAGAATAGGCTTAAGGCCGACTTTTTGTGAATAATGCATACATTGAGCTCATGATCTAGGGACTATGGCCCTCATTCCGAGCCTGGCGGGCGGCGGAGGCCGCCCGCCAGGCTTCCCCCCTCCGAAATACCGCTCCGCGGTCGTAAGACCGCAGAGGGTATTCCGAGTTTTCCCCTGGGCTGGCGGGCCGTCTTCACAAGACCGCCCGCCAGCCCAGGGGAAAACTCCCTTCCCACGATGACGCCGGCTCGTAATAGAGCCGGCGGAGTGGGAAGGTGCGACGGGTGCAGTTGCACCCGTCGCGTATTTCAGTGTCTGCTTTGCAGACACTGAAATACTTTTAGGGGCCCTCTTACGGGGGCCCCTGCCGTGCCCATGCCATAGGCATGGGCACGGCAGGGGCCCCCAGGGGCCCCGCGACTCCCCCTCCCGCCATCCGGTTCCCGACGGGAGAACCGCCAGGAACTGGATGGCGGGAGGGGGAGTCGGAATCCCCATGCCGGCGCAGCATGCTGCGCCGGCTTGGAGGATTCCTTTGGGGCAGCGGGAAACCAGCGGGAGACCGCCGGTTTCCCTTCTCTGACCGCGGCTGAGCCGCCGCGGTCAGAATGCCCCGCGGGGCACCGCCGGCCTGTCGGCGGTGCCACCGCGTCCCACGGCCCTGGCGGACTTGTTCCGCCAGGGTCGTAATGACCCCCTATGTATACCATTGTTCATAAAATATTATTTGAGGAGACATAGCCGAACATTTCTTTGCACCCTAGTGACATGCAGCCTAAAGAATGTGATTTTTGAGTTGTAGGATATGTAGAATCCACTTTTTTATTTCAGAGCCAGATAGCGAAAGGGAAAATATATGTTTCACAGAATAGGCCTGTTATTTTAAATTGTGTTCAGCAATATGACTTACACATTGTATTTGATCCTAGGTCAAATGAGTAATTACTGGCTGTCCTGCGTAGTGAGTCACCCAAAGGTATTATAGACAATTTTGGGATTGTTGAAGGGGAATGTGTATGAAATTAAACTTAAAGAAGATAGACACAATTTAAGGAAGAGAAGACATGCAAAGTTAGGTTATTATAGAGGCATTTGAGGCATCCTTGTGGTTGTCCCCAGTAGCTTTAATAAAAAAGCAGATGGCCATTTTAGATTTTGTGTTGATTCATTGTTACTAATGTATAGCTATGCATGGTTTCTCTCTAGCTAACATATCTGAAACTGTATTTCTACTCAATTATAGATAATATTTTACCAAATTAGACTTGAAGTCAGCAAATCACCAGATTTGACTGCATTACAAATCCAAACACATCAATGCTTTTATAACAACTGAAGTGATATTTCCATTTACCAGACTGCTCTTCTGCCTAGCATCTGCTTCAAGCATGTTCCAACACATGATGAGTAGTTCATTTAAAGACATGTCAAGTGTTCACTTTTTTCAGGATGACCTACCTAGGGAGAACATAATGATATTTTGGTAAAAGTGTCAGTTTTTGTTAAAGCAGGTGAAGGGCCTCATTACGACTTTGGCAGTTACGGTGGCGGCTGCCAAAAGATCGCTATGTTTGCAGTCATACAGACCGCTGTATTATGAGTTACACAAGCATGACTGCCAAAATCCAGCCAAAATTCTGACACCGGTAGGACTCTGGAGGGCAGGAAAGAGGTGACTCCACCAACAGCACCGTCAACCCATCAAAAATCCTCCGAACCAATTACGACTCACAAATCATGACAGCGATTCTTCTGTGGCAGAAAACCAATGGCGGTGTGAACCGCAGAGGTCAATGGTGTACTCAGTAATGCAACACACCACATTGGATAGTTTGAATTCCACACACCTGACACACGTCCACACACCTGATACACCTACAAAGAGCACTATTAAACATATCCTTTCACAGCCCACACCCTTGCATCAAAAAGCCATACACAGCTAGACAGAGGCCACACACCGAATTTAGGAACCATAGGACACTTCTCACCACTCCAAATACCATTCATCCCACACCTACACATCATACTGTAGAGGTTAGGGTATAGCGTTACTGAAGGAGAGGTAAGAATAATTCTGTTGGAGACCCAATAATGTTTTGTAGCAACGTTGTTTATTTTATATTTATCTAAGTCTCTAGTATCTCAAGAGTCCTGCACAGTCTGTGTTCTCTTTGCTTTGGCTTTATTTCTTTGGGTTCTTTTGTTCTTCTGTGTCTTTTCCTTTCCTATGTTCCCTCTGGCTCTAATTCCTTCATTTGTTTCTTTTTAGGTGGTCTTCTTCTTCGGCTGGAAGCTCGCCGATATCTGGAGGAAACAGAAAGGAGACGCCGATCGGAAAAATGATACAAATGAAGAAAGGTAAGTGGTTTACTCTGGGGTTTTTGGTAAGGGTTAGAAGGGAAAGTGCAGTGTGGTGGGTGATGGGACAGGGGAAAAAAAAGAAAAGAACTTAATAGGTGCCCAAAATCTCACCAGGGTGTTGGGGTGTCTCCTCATATACGTAAAGATTTATTTATTGGTTTTATATGCGAGGCTGTTATACTCCAGCACTCGCTTTGTGCGGTTTAGTGGAAATGAGGAACAAGGAACCAAAAAATGAAAGATAAACAGAACCAATTTGTTTTCTAAAGTCTGTGAGAATAATTCTAGGTGGCACACACACAAAAAAATTGTTATTAATTAGATCATTGGCGCTGAGTTAATTTTGCTATCCCTTCCCAGTGCTTGTCGCACACCCGCCGCATTCCCCTCTGCCCGAAAAATATGTTATGGGGCTCAAGAAGCGGGCACATACCTGCAATAGCCACGTCCCTCCAGGGACGTGGTGGGAAGTTGCTTCCAAACGCTGTTCCACTGCCGGCGTACCTGTGCCTTGGTTACAGGTCGGGCCGCCGGTTCATGGGGTTCCTCCTTCATTCTTTGGGTCCGGTCACTCTTCCTGACTCTCCTGTCCACCTCCGTCCTCTGTGCTTTCTTCCGCCCCAAGCGCACCGGTAGTCCTTCCTTTATTTTCTCTGTAACCCGGATATCTGGGTTTGTGAAGGACTTTTACAATTTCTTTCTCTCGTCGGTGCCCCCGGAGTATTGGTTGGCCGGCCCAGGGTAGATATTTATAACCAGGGTCCTCCCGACCCGGTTACACATACATTTCACACTCATTTTCGCCACACATCAGACACCACCCGTCACCCACTCACAACACAGCACCCACACCTCATCTTCCATATTTTTTATTTCCTTTTCATGTTGTCCACTACTACCATGTCCCCACAAAAAAATCCCCGCTTCACAGACGATGAGTTGAGGGTTATGGTGAACTAAATCATAAAAGTAGAGACACACCTATTTGGAGCCCAAGTCCAACAAACCTCAATTGCCAGGAAAATGAAGATGTGTAGTGGACAGGGTGAATTCTGTAGGCAGCTATCCATGCCCAAGGGAGGACATCAGGAAAAGGTGGAGCGACCTCCGGGGGAAGGTACGTTTCATGGCCGCCAGGCACCAGCTGGCAGTCCACAAGACCTGCGGAGGGCTCCCACCTCCTCCCCCAGCGTTCACATCATGGGAGGAGAAGGTCTTGAATATCCTGCATCCTGAGGGCCTGACAGGAATGCCTGGGTGAGTGAAGTTGGGTAAATCACAACACTGGAAATGTCACCATAAAATACTGTCTTGCATGCTCACTGATCACCTTTTGAAATCTTAACAGCCAACAAGCTCACCATTCCTGTGTCCAACTGTCCAAATACCCCTCTCTGCCATACAACATGTCAACTAAATTCACCTGGGTCATAGTGTCTGTGTATGGCATGTGTAGTACAGGGACTGACAGCACTACAACTCCCATCAGGAATTGTTCTACCATTAAGAAAACAAGAACAATGTACCAGAATGAAAATTGCCTTGCATGTCAACTACGCAATCAATTCCACCCACCTGAATGATACACAATTTTACAGTCTAGGGCACTGACATCAATGCTGTAGGCATCTGCCATTATAATACCACCCACACACAGCTATAGCTGTGTCCTCTGCGAAAATGGCCCTTTTACCTCCCATCACCCATTGACAGATACTCACCTGGGGGAAACAGACATATCTGCAATATGTAGTACTAAGTATGACCTGATATATATTGCCAGGTAGAATGGTCACTCCTAAGCTGATGGACAGTTCAGTGTCCAATTTTCATTCTGAAGCTGTCTGGTGACTCAATACTGAACTACTGCTGACTGGGAGGTAAAATGAACAATAGACAGCTACACAGCAGACATGATATGAGTCTATCAAAAGACTGCCAATCTAATCTGATATCCTGCAGCAAGGTGTATGACATAGGAATTCCTTGTATCCCATATAGCTGTACCCCAGATTTTAAAGCATGTATCACCGTCATATCTGGGGATCAAGTGAAGCCTTTCTGGACATGGCTTGACGCATATCTACTAGTTAAAGTTTGATACTACATGTTGCATTACAATCTGTAACAGTCTGTTCCACTTCTTCAACAGGTCACCTACCCATTGTGACCATGGAGAGGACACCTGAGACAGCCACCTTCCCCCTCTATGAGCACCTCAGTGAGGAGAACACCCCTGGATGTGAGGAAAATGAGGACGACTCTAGCCCATCTGGGACACCTGGTCAGTCTACACCTGTCAACCTCACCCTGCCCACAACAACTCCTCCCAGCCCTATTGCTTCTACATCCCAGGCAACCATTCACCACCAAACCAGTGTCCAAGGACAGTTAATACCATTAATGGTATCGACCTGAAATGAGGAAACACAGTGACAGCTATGTATGAGTTAAATAGTATCATTATCAAACCAATGAGAAGTTTGAGTTGATGGAGTTCACAGTATGACGTGTCAGAGACACAAGACCACACATATAACACCATTGGACACAGAGAACGTGGCACACAGGTCTATTGTGTGGAACAATACACTACCATCTCACTGTCCTGACAGTCTGGGCATGGACCTCAGACACCACCAATATGATGCCAGGCAGTACCTGGATATATCCATGTTCACTTCACATGTCAGACCTGCAAATCCCACCTGCCTGTGACATAATTCCGAATTGACCACTTGAGACGAGCTTGTGAAGAAATCTATAAAGTGAAAATGCAATACAAAAGGTATAGGCAAGTAATGGTAATGAAGACCCATTCAGACATGTCCTAACTACAATAGTTACACTGATTGTGCTGTGTGACAAACATTTACAAAGCAGATCATCACAATGCACACCTGAGCAATGTAGTGCTAAGAAACTAACGTGCTGTCTGATGGTCATATAAAGACCGTTCACAAATATATCTAAGCCCCCCAGATACCCACTGGGTAAAGTATTTTACAGAACAACACATACCTAAGTCAGCTGAAGTACTGATCTGCAAGGCTGTCTCCACCTTCATCCTCATATCACTGTAATCCTCACTTGGCAATTCTGTATTCTCACCCACTGGAACTGCTGGCTTCCCCTTATCTGGTAGATATAAGATCTGACGTCTCAGGGCGAGGTTGCAGAGCATGCAGCAGGCAACAATGATTTGACACATTTTGTCCTTCTATGGGCCTCATTGAAACAAACTTCGCCTGGCGTGGCTGGGTACCTCACTGGTGTTAACAACCAGGGACGGTTTGGGTAGACAAAATCCCCTGTAAGGAATCTTTACATGTGTGCAAACATAAATATTGAACATACTTACATTTGGCAGCAGACATAAGATACGGACACTTATCACATACATGACTTACCAACTAGCGAGACCCTTTCTGTGTACTGTTGTGCCATCATCTGTGGGATATTGCTATTCCGCATGATGAAGGCATCATGGACCGAACCTGGGTACTTTGCACATACTTGGGAATTGTAGATGTCTGCCAACCAGACTACTTGGACATTTATGGAGTGGAAGTTTTTCCTTTTCCAATACAACTGTTCATTGCCACTTGTGGGAACCAAGGCTACATGGGTACCACCAAGGCTACATGGGTACCACCACTGGCTCTCACCACATGTGGGATTTGTGCCAAAGGATAAAAGTCTGCCTTCACATGTGCCAAATCCTCACGTTGTGGAAATCGGTTGTAGCTGTCCAGGTGTTCCAACAGGGCAGGAGGTCATCCTTCAAGACCAAACTGAACATAGACTATGACATCCCTGCAGTTTGTGCCACGGTGTTTTGAAAGGAGCCTGTGGCCAGGAAGTGCAGCACTGGCATGACATGTACAATGGGTAGAATGCTATTGGTATGACAAATAGCAGGCATCAGATCTGGCTCCAACTGACAACAGAGTTTCATGATTGTCTGCCTATCCAGGCGGTAGATCTGGATGACATGTCAATCCTCCATGGTCTGCAGGTCTGCTAGTGGACTGTACTCTGGAGGTTGTCTGACCCTTCTCATGCCAGGATAACAAGATGAAGGGAAATGAGAAGGTATGTCTATCAGTCATTGTGTCCACTGTAAGTGTGAAAATACATATGCTACACGTTGCTTGGACGTGCCATATGAAATAGTAAAAATAATGGTATGCACAACATACCTAGGGAAATAATGGCTTATTTCTGCAATGTCATCCCCATTCCTCAATTGTGACTTGGAAATGGATAAGCATGTCATTGAAAGTCTCAGTGATAATGACATTCTTAACATGTTTCACATATAATAGACACAAATACCATCTATCGAATTAAGGTGCAGACTATGCCACTAATGATACATTACTCACATATCATGGATTTTACAACATGTATTTAAATTGGATCTCAAACATGGTCTCTCATAGCCTGCACTGAAAACTATGGCATAATTATGTTTTTGACCCTCTGACGCATCTTTAATTTAACTTTCCCGACCGTCTAGGGACCTTAAAGTCCAACTGCCTGACCTACTGGACTGGACATCAGGAAAGGACCTACTTCCGCCGGCGGAAGTTGTCAGGGCAGTAGGCGGATACTACCACAGTGGATATTGCTATTGGAACACATTGCTGCCTTTCGTGGTCTTGGGCCAAAGGCGATGACTGCCAGCGGTGGCGGTGTCTTACATGGCGGACGTGACCACCATTTCATACTTCATCTCTCACTTCAATCCTGATACTGCTGCCAGCAAGACCTCTACAATTTGAGTCACTGTGTACTGCCTCTGGGAGCAACAAACCACGTCCTACAGGTGATAGGGCCCCTATCTTCTCACCTGGCGAGCTGAATAAGTTTGTGGACGAGATCCAACCCCTGTATGGACAGCCCTATGGTGCACCAGAGGAGCAGGTATGTGCACTGAGTGCACAATTATTTCATTAGCTCAACTGTACTTAGTTTTACTAAGCAAAGGCTGATGGACAATGTGTCAGACTGTGTCTTCAAAGTCTGTAGGGTGCCAAAGGTGGGTTAGAATGGGATGAGTTCCTGGTCATGTACTTATGTTTGGTGACAGATTTTGAGTCCTGAAACATTATGAAGAGTGTTTGATGTATGTTCCCTGACCCACCTTGTGACTGTTGCACAAGGTTAGTGGAGTTGGTATACATGACTCCCCCTGAAAAAACATATTTGCAAATGTGTTTGCTGTCTGGTCATATGTGATTATATGACAGCTGATGCTGGAGATGCGTGTTGTTTGCCTGTTTCACCTCACAGCTGGCCTGACTGCATATGCTCATCTATCAGTGGAGGGGATGGTAAAGGCAGTCTGTGTTTGGCTTGTTGTACTAACTACTTAGATACCCTACCTATTTTAGCAGGTACATGTGGAAATGACATACTTTTGCATCTATGTCATCCGTTCATGTCAGTGCCCGTTAGAAATAAGTAATCTGGTGTGCCATCACCAAGAAAGTGTGGACACAGTGGATCCACAGCCAGCATAGCACCCACTGTCGGAAGAGGTGGGAGGACATGAGATGCTGGGCCCAGAAGACCGCAGAGGCCCAGCTCGGGATGTCCTTCCAACGAGGACGGGGTGCCCTTCAGACCATGACCCCTCTAATGGCCTGCAGTTTGGCGGTGGTCTACCCTGAGTCGAATGGGCATTTGAAGGCAGCATAGCAGCCACAAGGGGGTTAGTACAGACCTATCTTATGTTTGTCCCTTCATCAGGTGATTGAGTGAGGGAACCAAATATTGACTCGGACAATGTGGTAAAGTGTCATAGATCTGGTGTGTGCACATTGATGTACCTTATCCATCTATAGCACACATATGTGCACCTACAAATGTATTTAGAGGCATGTTACTCAACTATGTTGTCCCCTCAGTACAATTGCATATTTTGGTGCACATATGACTGTGACATATGTGTACCAATGCACAACATTTTCAACTCTGGTAATTATTAATACCCACCAAGAGGTCAATCTTCCCAATGTCATGGTGGTAAGGTGTGTAGGTCCTTGATCTCTGTCCTCTGCAATGTCTCAAGATTCCTGTCTATGTGCAACATAAAGTCAGACATATTCAAGTTGTCTCTAGTTATCTGATGCCATCTGATAAGCGACAGCAGCATGTGAGGCAGTGATGTCCATTTGACATGTCACATGACATTCAAGGTTAACATCGTCACACTTGTTACAAGGTAATCCCCCTTGGTAAGCAAGGGTTGTATTTTGACAATTGTGAAGTGTCATCAGAGTAGACAACATGCATGTTGTTTAACATTGAGGTGTTGCAACATTTCTATGGGGACGCATATATTGATATCAGGGGCTAGGAATGTTACTACCTTGCTAATGTTCTGTTAGTGAAAAGTGGCCACACAGCATTGTCGTCAGGCATATTGTTGTAGGCATGACACATAGGCAATGGTAGCCTATTCACAGTTACATTCTTGACAGATATGTATCAACATCATGTATCAATTGAAAGGTTCAGTAATGTTTCAACATTGGAAATAGTTCTGTCTACTTTGTTTTGCTATGAGGGCTGTGGCAAATGAGTCCTGGCTGTTTTGGAACCCAGTGTTGGCAATGACACCTATGTGGTGCAGGTATGGTAATTCATATACACATGTGAGTAGAATTGTAAGTGTATCTAGGCTTGTGGCTTGCATCATGGTAAGTGTACCTGTCATGTTAGCAACACATGTGCTTTGGCCCTGAGAATCCTCCACAGGCAGATGTAAGGCTTGCCAAGTCTGATGTGTGTGTAGTGATGTACCCACTCAGACCATGTTCAATTGATGGACTAATTTCATTAATATGTAGGTCTGATTGTCATCGTTCTGCACAGTTTGTTAGTCGGTATGTAAGGTACACTCTTTTTGACATGGTTGTGCGTGGGGCATACGTCTCAGTTTACTTGGCCCTTACTTGACTGACAAATGGTTGTTTTCAGAAGACCAATGACCTAAATGTCTTGGTCCACATTGTATTTTCAATCCTTGATACATCACTATTGATGCATGTGATATGTGTTCTGACTCCGTAACCTAAAATTGAAAAGTATGACAGTTGTTACAGGTATACATAAGGCCATTGTGTATGCTTGTAAGTATGTGACATGAAGAAGGTGTGGCTTGTCTGTTCTAGGCTTGCTTGCCTTTACTTTACAACATGTGTCATAGCCTGGTACATGACATTAGAGTGAAATATTTGTATGTGTAGAGGATATGCTTTTGATTAGTGATAAACAAGTTAAAATTCCTGAACTCTAGGTTGATTGGTGCTTGACTATGTTGTTATGGATAGGGAACCTGTATCATGTGGCAAAGTCACTTTGTCATGGTATGGTTAATGTGATTGGTCGACTTCATTCATGCTATTGTAGGTGTCAGTTAGGTAGCTTAGCTGGTGTTTAACAATGTTCATATTGAGGGACGTACATGATATTTTGTTGTGACGCAATGTTGGTACTTTACTGGCACTAACTGGGGGTGTTGGTGACAAGGATGTAATGAGTCTTATGTGTACTGTATGATGGAAGTGTTATCTAGTGAATGTGATGAGCATACCTGACCTTCTGTTTTTCAGCTTCAGCACCAGCAGGCGAAGGAGATGGGGCACAGCTGAGTGGGGAAGATTCTAGCCATGGAACCTCCAGTCATGAGAACACCGACAGCGAGGGGATTGCCACAGGGTAGAATGTATCTAGTACATCGTCTTCAGAATCCTCCTCCAGTGGCTATCCCCTCGTGGTGGCAGACTCATCTGGGACCCTGCCAGTATCTTCTCTGTCCATCACCCCCATTCTATCACCACCCTCCTGTAGCTGCGTATCCAGTTGACTGTGCCCACCCAAGATGGTGGGCATCTCCTTCACCACAGGAACCTCTGCCCCAGCCCCTGTTAGTCCTATTGCCCTCAGTGAGGAGGCTATTGACCTCCTGAGGTCAATCTTTGTGGGTCAGTCGACCATCTTGAATTCCATCCAGGGACTGGCAACTCAAATCCATCAGAGCAATACATTCCTGGAGGGCATTCACGGTGCACTCACTGGCTGTGGAGATCATTTCATGCTCTGGCTTCCACACTGACTGTAGCCGGTCACCCCTTGTCTACTGTCCCCTCTCCACCTTCCTCTTCCCAGTCCGAATCCCCCCTTCCCTGACCTAGGCAACGCACACAAACAGACAGGCATGCATCCACCTCAACATCCAAGGGTAGCGCAGACAAACATAAGCACCACAAGACACACCACTGGTACGCACACAAACAACAGCCACATGCAGACACAGCAAAAGTCATGACCTGCCCTTACACCCCCACCACCCCTAGCATCACAGACACAACACCTGACACACCTGCAGACTCCACACCAACATTCAGTGATCCAGCCACCACACCTATCCTACCCACAGAAAGCACCCCAGCAGACCTTCGGACATCCACCCCAGTCATCACAACCACAGATATGCCTACATGCAGCACATCTACCATACCTGCAGTCACCACCCCAACGGGCAGCCACCCACCCAACCTGGCATCCACCCCCCACAGCCCAAGACACATAAACGCCCTCACTCTCCCACCCAACAGACACCCACAAGCAAACCTCCCACAAACATGCACTGAAGAGATCCACAGCTAAACATCATACAACCACATCCTCACCCTCCACACTCAAACCCCCTTCTGATGACTGTCCCGTGTGTCTAATAAATGTTTCCTTTCTGAGTTTGGCCTTTTCCCAACTCCCCATCCCCTGGCACCCCTAAGAGACCTGTTTCCCTCCCCAAGGCCACCCGTTCCACCTCCAAGGCCTCCATTATCCCCCCTGCCAACACCCATGCCCCTCACCCCACCAAAAATAAGTTTACTTCTCCCAAATATATGACCCTCCCCCAAGCCAAAACCTAAACCCCACCTCCCACGCCTAAGCCCAACCTCCCCCCACCCCACAACCCTCAAAGGATCCCTGAGGTGCCTAACTGCCCCCCCCCCGATGCCGCTACCTGTAGAGGTTACATGCCAGTCAGGAGTCAAGTTGAGGCACCATTTTGTGCCTTTGATGCAAATGATTTTTGTATGTATGGACTGACCAATGGCCTTAGACTTTTATATTTCTAAAATTCAATATATATATTATGACCAACCAGTTGTTGGATTTCTGGTTACAAATTTGTCCTGCATTTCCTTTCCTAGGTTTGAACTGTTCCTGGCTGACATTGGTTGTGTGGTAGTATTTGTGTGTGTGTGGGGTGCTTAATGCTTCCAGTATTGTCTGAGCAGTCAGTGCGGTTGTGTGCAGTGCTTTTATACCCCAGGGATAGGGTGTGTTTTGTGTGATGGGTATGTGTATGTAGCTGACATGTTGGCATGGTGGTGTGTTGTGGTAGTGATGTGTGGCTTTGTGTGTTTGGAACTTTTGGGTCTGTGTGTATTGTGCTTGACATAATTTGTTTGGTGTACTCTGTGTGTGTGTGTGTGTGTGTGATGTGTATGTCAATTACTAGCTTGTATGGATGTGTTATTGTGTGTGTTTCACCACAGATGGTTGTATCTTGTGTTGTATATGTGTGGAGTCCCTGGCCAGTGTCAGTTGTGAGTGTTTGACATGTGTTCATATTTGTGCACTATGCTGCTGTTGTTAGGAGTTTGTATGTTGTATGTGAATTTGTGAGGCTGTGCCTGCGCTATGTTGTCATGCATAAGTATGTGTTAACCTGTGGTGTGTGTGTGCTGGCTGCAGTGTGCTTGCTGTGTGTGGGGGCGTATTTGTTGCTATATGTGAGTGTGTGTTTCACTGTACTATTACATGTGTGTGTATAGCCCTTGCACCACCCTCCCTATGGTATGTTATGTAAGAGTTCCACTTTATACATTTTACAACCGTAACAAGTGAGTCTGTATACTTACAGTTGTTTTTTTCCTTGTTGACAATGATTCTGTTGTCAACCATCATTCAGATGGCAGTGAGTGGTAGGAAGCAGGTGAGGGATGCAGTGGAGGAAATGGTTTGGGCATACAAAACAACTTTGAATGGAGTTACCACAGAGTTTTGTGAGAATGAGGGGAAGAGTCTCTTGAACAAAGTTATCACCTCAGTGGATGGAGGAAAGTGGCAATTTAAGTGAGAAGAGTGATGTGCCGAAAGGAAGAAGACTTTTAGAAGGAGATTTTGTGAGAATCAAGTTGGGAAGTAGTAATGATGGAGGGAATACAATTTCTAGTCTCATAGAAGTGAATTCTGTACACAGTTGGCATGCAGTATTGAAAAATGATTAAAAGTGGAATAAAAGGAGGGTGGCATAATATTGTAAGATAAAATGTTAGGGGGGGAAGGAAACAATCATTGTTAGTCAAGAGAAGAAAGGGAACGAAGTGATAACTTCAATAATAGTTGCAGTGGATTCATTTTGATGGATGATAAAATCACGGTTAAGAGCAGTAGCATCATGGAACAAGATATAAATGAAATGACAAGTGGTGATGCTGCAACGTGTTGAGAGGAATGTAGTTTACTTGTGTAGGGATGGGCATAGGAAACATAAATTACCGGTCAAGATTTATAGTATGGTGGAGGGCTTACTTCATCACAACGGTGATGGATGTCACATCTGCGGAAATATAAATACCACTATATCCTATGGGATTTATATTTCAGTGGACGGAGATCTGTCATTGTTGCGATGGAGTAAACCCTCCGCTGAACTCTAAATCAGGCCCTTTGTCATGAACTGAATTGACTTAACAGTTGTAACAAGAATGTTTGCTTTGTTTTCATTATGTTTTAGCTTTTGAACTTTTAACAAGGCAATTAACAAAGTTTATAAGGATTGCCATGCTACCTTTTTGATGTTTTACCTACATTTTTCATATAATAGTCATATATTGATTTTTTTGCAATCAAAGGACGTATGTTATAATGTATGTACAGCATAGCGTCAGTCTCTCCACTGTTCTTCATAATCCATCAGCATTCCTTCTTTCCACAGTAACCAATGTGTGTGAGGTCATGTAGTTCAGGGAAGTGTGGATGGTTGCTGGAGAGTAGGTGAGAGAGCTCGGGTTCACGGCTGGTTTATTCAATAATTACTGCTGAACATTTTACTTCAGGATGTTACTTTGTCATGCCATACAACATGTTATCGAATATACACAATATGGTAAATATCAAAATAAAAATGTACCTTTACAGGGTATACCTATTACCTAACAAAATACAGCTGACAATGATATATTTAACAACAAACTAACAAGCAGGATTGTTTTGTGCAGGAAGAGTTATCTCCTTGCACAAAAACAATCCCCTAAGGCAATTTCCTCTTTCAATATAAATAACAGGATGACTTTAATAAATTAAGATTGTCCATTTAATAATATGAATAAATAAAAAGAATACAATATACCATTTTGTAGCTGAGTTCCTGGATTAGTGAAACGACGATCAAAAAACTACAGTTCTGAATGCATGTCAATAAAAAGAAACCATGAAAAATGCAAAAATCAACCAAACAAAAATATAACATCCAAAATGAAGCAAATGATCTAGGGAATCTAGCCAAAATCTCAAAAATGAGAACATAGTGAATAAATGTTTTAAGATAGCTGAAAAAAGAAAGAAGAAGTAAAAACAAAACTTGATTGAAAAATGCAAAGTATTTTTCCCTTAAAAAATACATACATCCTGGTTAAAAATAATATGAAGAAAAAAACCTGCAAAAAAAACATATAAATCCACCCAAACAAAATTTACAACCCTCATATAAAAAAATACAAATATAAATATAATATTTTACAGTGAGGCCTGCAAAACTACCCTAAATTAACTAACATATACTACACTAAAACACAACACACTAAAATAATATTTACTAACAAAGACTGTTCTAGCTCTTAACACCCCAACCACTAGACTCTAGAGAACATGTGTAACATAGCCTTACTTGAACAGGAAAGTAGAACTTCAAACTCCATTAACAGCCCAAAATAATGAACAAACAAACTAGAAAACATATTGCAAAATGAAAATAAAGAAAAGACTTACATTCTGTATGAATCACTGTAATAAACACATGTATTTTATTTATTAATATTTATAAAATAACACATACTGTGTTAACATTTAACCACAATTTTCTATTTTGCAAGAATGTGCACAATATTATAAATTGAGATAGATAGATAGATAGATGAGTAGATAGATATAATAAAAATACTGCATTACTTGTGTATATTTTAAAATAAATTATATTGTTTAAAAAACATGATATAAAAAAAATTGTTTGTTATAAATTACTATACAAAACTCTTTTAGAAAATGTATAACTATAAAGAAAAATATATATACATTATACCACTGAGAATATAATTTGCAATGTTAATTATATTGAAGTAAGAAAATATATTTTTGGGGATAAAAACATTACAGAGAAGATGTATTTATGTTGAAATAATGCACAGTAAAAATAGTACATGTTAAAGGTGGTATCTTGAAAATGTATAAAATAAAAAATCTAAAACATTATTCTAGCAAAAAATATATTAATAAATCAGATTTACTGCTTCCACCCCAAACATAGCTACATTGTGGAAAGTGTTGACCTTTGTGGGGGAAAGAGATTATCTATTCACACTCCAAATGTAACCACATTGGGAATGTGTTGGACTTTGGTGGGTGAGATTTACTATTACCAATTCAAACTTAACCACTTTGGGGAAAATGTTGGGCTTTGGGGGTAGGGTTTACTATCCCTGCTCCAAACTTAACTACATTGGGCAAAGTATTGTACTGGTGAGTATGTGTGGGAGTGGGGGGTCAAATTTACTAGTACAACCCCAAACTTAACCATAATGGGGAAAGTGTTGGGCTTTTGGGAAAAGGGCAGTTTTACTCTTCCCATTCCAAAATTAACCATACTGGGGAACATGTTAGTGTTTGGAGTGATATTTAGTATTGCCACTCCAAACTTAACCACATTGGGGAAAGTGCTGGACTCTGGGGCATAAGGGAATGGTGAGATATAATATTCCCCATTCAAAAGTAACCACATTGGGCAAAGTGCTGAACTTTTGAGGGTAAGATTTACTATTCACACTTGAAACACAACTAAATTGGGGAAAAGGTGGACTGTAAAGGTGTCAAATTTCCTATTGCCAATCAAAACCCAGCCACATTTGGGAAAGTGTTGGATAGTGAAGATTTATAATTAACTACAACTCACAATTCTAATACATATTCTACAAAAATACTTATTTACAATTAATCCATGTTGCTTATTCAAAAACACATTAATTACATATGCTAAATTGGAAGCAATAACAAAACAAACACTCATTCATTTTTAAAAGTAAGATATTATAAATATAATTATCTTAAACATTAAGAAAATAAATAAATCATTTAAAAATTATAAACCAGAAACGTACATTATTAAAAAAATAAACATATTTACGAAACAATTACATGAAATGAAATTTGAAAAAGTAACAAAAAATATATTACAACAATACTATTATTTCTAATTAAAAAATATAGCTATATGAATGAAATATTTTGCTTTTAAATAAAATGTAATAATGGAAAACAAACATGTGACATTCATGCAAGCCCACTCTAATTAAGCTAACAAACTACTTAAGATTAAAAGAATACAATTGTTGTATAAGAGTAAGATTTTTAAAAGTTTAAAAAGTGTATACATTTATATTTAACCACTTAATAATCAGATGAAATGTAAATAATATTTTTAAATGTTATTGATGGAAAAGGAAACAATCATTGTTAGTCCAGAGACGAAAGGTTAAAAAGTCAAAGTTTATATAAAAAAGCACAGCAATGTTTTGAAATGTGCCAAATGTACCAAAAAATAATTTTTTCTTTCCACCCTATTCCATGTGAACCCAATATCCCACTCCTAAAATTATTTTAAAAAATACAAACTGTTTAGAAATATACAGAATATTAATTCAAAAGTAACATGTAACAAATACACTGAATTCAGTGATATAAATTACAACAACATAACATAAAACTACATTTTGATGAGGGTATTAAAATATAGAAAAAAAAGTATCATTCGTGATTTTATGTCCCACGATATGTCTCTTGATATTCTTGTCCCAATACTTTGACAAAACAGCAGATATGCAATTTAAAACAGAAAAATGCCCAACCTTTTCTTTTTAGTGGAATTTTCCAACACCAAATTGCCCAAAAGACTATGGGCCTTATTACGAGTTCGTCGGACAGTCTAGGCCATCTGCCGAACTTCCGACGTGGAGGTTGCAGCCATAGAAGCTACATTCTACCGGCCCCTTAACAGTTTACTTACCGCTAGGTCAGCCGGCAAAAACATGAGTTTCCGGTCACTGGCCTAGCGGGAAACACACTACAACATTGTTCCTGGCTCGTAATCGAGCCAGTGGCAATGCTGTAGGATGCAGGGTGCACTAGCACCCTCACAATGTTCACTGTTTGCAAAGCAGACAGTGAACATAGCGATGGGCTGGTCAGGGGGACCACAGCACTGCCCATGCCTGGGGCCCCCTACACCTGTTCTCCACCAGCCTTTTCATGGCGGTGCTACTGCCATGAAATTGCTAGCGGAGAACAAGGTCATAACCCCCACGTCAGCACTGCTTTCAGTGCTCCCTGGTGGATTTGGCCCGACGCAACTGTCAGACTACCGGGATCTATGATCATGTGATCCTGGAGGTGCTGGCAGTCCGACCGCGACAACCTGCCGTGGTCATAATATGGCACTTGGACCACCGCATTGGCGGTGGTCTGACTGCCACCGCGAGTCTGGCGGGCAAGTGACCGCCAGACTCGTGATGAGGCCGTTTCTGTGTCACCAAATAAATCTGCCCCTGACAGGATCTATTCTATTGATAGACGTATTCTGGATTAACAATGGAACAGAATGGAAAAATGCAAAGATTTTAGAAGTATCATCTATTTATTGAACCTCCCTAAAAACATAGCAAGATGGGCTCAATTTTGCATTAAGATGATCCTGTGTTTTAACAAGACTTCTTTAGTATCCTTGCCAATATTTCCTATGTTTGCTGTCATATTAGCACCTACATACACAACCTCCATGATATGCTGTGAATCAGCCACTCATTTACCAAAATGGAGGATGATCTGTGTTTTTCGATTATCTCGAGGTCTTAACCAAGATATTCTTTTCCCAGTGTTCCCATTTGTGTATAAACTGTTCACAACTTTTCAATTTCTTCTACATCGTTAACTTCCCAACAAAAGCTTGGAAAATGATATTGATTGTGCTTTAAAATCACCCCTCATTCTGAAGAAATCTAGTGTTAGTTACAGCTGCAACCTGAACTTTCAAAATCAGATAAGAGTTGGACTGTGCAAACTATTATTTGACTGAATTCTACATGTATAACCTTACTCAGTAGTTTTTTTTTCTTCTATCAAATCAGTGTTCAGCACAGACAAACTTGAGCTTCATTTAAATAAATAATCTTTAGTTCTGTTGCATACCAATTGGTAAAAATCACTTTTGGAACTGCTACAATATTGCATCATTTTATCCCATTTGTGTTCTTTGCTTAGGTATTCAGATTAAATAAAAATAAATGATTACAATTGTATTATGAAATTCTTTGGACCAGCACAGTTAAGTCAAAAGCTCAAACTTGATGTTGTGAAATTTTGCAGAATTTAAATGAAATGTTCTGAAATTACATGACGGTATGTATGTGGCACTAATGTGGAATGTCAGTATCTTACATAGGGTACTGGCATGCAACTGGCTTATGCAGAAAATGGATCTCATGAAGACATTTTTGTGCACACCAGTGTTATGCTAGTTCAAATTATGAGAAATAGTCTACCGCAGATTTTTGAGACATTTCACATTTCTGAAAATGTGTGAAGTTTGCCTGCAAAACAAAATGTTTGCCTCAGCCTGCTATATTGCATGTTTCACACAGTGCCTTTTTATCCTTTGAATGTTAAAAATAATTCTGAATGGGAGGTATATGAGACATTTTTTTCAATTCATATTTTGTTTTATTGTAGTTCTCCAAGATACAAGAAAAAAACCTTTTGTGTAGCTAAAAAAGGAAATACAAGATCACATTGCAATGGTTGAAAAAAGACACAGTAACACTTAAAGGTCTGCCTTGTGTATTGAATTATCTGAACACCAACCTATGTTCATCTCCTTACTGTGAAAAAGGCAACTATTGCAGCTGAAATAGTGACTAACGGAATGACACTCAACCACGCATCTCTAACAGGGAATAATTGACTGTCTGGTGCATATTCCTTTCGTGCACTTGGAACATGCATGAGGCCTACGAGAGTTTAGCATTGTGTGATGACATGTTGCAGCAATGCATCACTGTCACTCACATTTAATACTGATATTTGGGGAGTCATGACTCTCCATCTACTTACGAGAGTGTTCCCTGCCATGTCAAATGCATCTAAAAATGTCTCAGTGTGTTTTTGCTGGCCAGTAGTAGGTAGCCATGTACCCCTCTAAAGTACTGCTCAAGCCACACTCACAATGGATCACTGCTGGAATCTAAGACTAGAATAAGCATAATACTGTTAGGGAAATCCTATTTGCCTATGAAACAACTTGGGAATGTACTTAAGCCCCTTAAATTGTGGACTCCTAAGGTTACTCTTTTTTTATTGTATTTCAAAACACTTTATAAACGTGTTCCAGGCCATTGAAACTTTTGAACATTTAACACATATGGTCAATAATAAATGGCTTAAAGAAGCAAGACACTATTTGTGTGGCACAGAACACAATTCTCATGCAGTAATGAAGTGAATTAGCAAGGTACATACATACTCTGGAGACCAGGTATATGGGCCTCTTGCTGGCCCCGCAAGAGGAAAGGGGGTACAGGACTTATTCGGGAATGGCTACTGGTGTGCAATAAAAGTCAGGAAATAAGAGACTCTAAAGAACAGAGGGGTACATTTATTATTATTTCATGCAGCACAGTGAATAACTGAGGTCACTCACCTGGTGAAGGTTAACATTTTGACCCACTCCCAAGTCTACCAGTAATGGTAGATCTGGGAATGCATCAAAATCCAAGGGTGGAGGTGTGGGAACACCCACGCGCCACCCATGGTATACATTCCTGGGGCAGAGTAACGCAGCACAGTGATATGCGCCACATTGCATTACTGGAGATTTATCAAGCCACGCAGAGCCAGACAAAGTTGCCTTGATAAATCTAGCTCAGTAGTTGTGTCGCTTCGGTGCCCCTTTGTGTGGTGAAAGGGCACCGTCACTACTTCAAAATATTCCCCAGAGTTTGCAATATTGCCCTGGGCAAACATACAATGTCAGTTGGAACCACGCTTTTGACTGTGGTCCAAACTGGGAGTGGGTAAAGTATTTTTCACTTGAGTTCTCTATGGAGAAGTCCAGTGAAATGTGGGAATATTTGGAACAGCAGAGAAAATGTTACTCAACTTTTGCTATACGTTCTGACTATTTAGGCACACCTTTATCGTTTACTGTTTAAACGTTTTTAGAACAGTTGTTGCAACTAGGTTTGCCACGGGCTGGTTGTATACCAGCATGATCGGTATTTTAATGTACCGGCAGATGCAAAAAATTAAAAAAAAACTATAACCGGTATTTTGTATCTTTATCACTAAATACTTGAACAAGAACATGATGCAATAAAACAATTTAAAATGCGTTCTACAGCTGCCCTAATGACTGGTAAAAAAAGAAAACGAATACAGAAGGGCCATGTTAAAACATTATCTAGAGATTCCATGTAAAGTTGTACTTAAGAGGTATGTCCAGGCCTTTGCAGAATCTTAAACCATAAGCAGATGGCCGGTACTTTTCTCTGGGAAATCCTAGTTGCACCTGTCCGAAGCTAGGATTTAAAAAGACTGGCTTATCACGAAAACTATTCACTTTAAATTGCAGGCGTTGCTGTGCTCAGTGCCCTGAAACAAATTCACTGCTGCCCTCTAGTGGGCCTAGAGATCCTTTTTTGTTTCTCCGAAGGGCCACTGCTATTCATTTGATAGGTTGATTTTCACTACAAAACTGCCATTGATGCAAACAAGCCATTATTAGTTTTGATTATTTTCAAATTCTGTGTCAAACTTGAGTCGCACTTGGGCTATTTTAATCATTAAAGAGCCTTTGCTTTTGTAGTTTGTAAAGTATGAAGCCGTACTCTTACCCAGGCATGTGTAACATTATGTATTGAAGAGCACAAGAATAAAAGACAGGTGCGCTCATGTCTAACTTTTAGACGCCCATAGCACCCTGATAGACCTTGTTCTAGAACATATAAAATGAGCTAAGAAGCAGGACTCCTGAGAACTGTATGTTTATTTCTTGACTGGCATGGTGTGTTTTGGTACTGTTGTTCACATACCACACTTCTGAGGAAAACCTTGAAGCTTGTACCAAGATACCAAGGGTAAGCTCAAAATTCCTCTCAGAATCCAGGGTTTCTGTTAAAGTGTTCCACTGTTTTACCTGTTCGGGTACCCAACTACAGCTCAAATCAAGAGACCTCTTTCCACCAAAGTATAACAATTCACTTTGCTGGAAGATCCAGCTGCCAGGAAGTGTCAAGCGGCAAATACATGACATGGGCAGAAAACGGAGGCCAGTGAGTCGATGTTGATGAAAGTTCTACCTCCGTTCTCAAACCAAGCCGTGATGATGAGTACCAATGTGATGGGACATATTCAGGTGTTTGGTAAAAATATTATGTCATGTGTAAGGTGTTGTATCAGTTAGTAAGGATTTGAGATAGGGTGGCCCAGGTAAACAGCACCACATGACTACCATGATAAACTTGCAATTACCATGCTTAAAATGTGTGTGTCCCATTGCAATCCATCAGCCTTTACAATCAGTTTCAACATTGGTACTGTGATCAGTTAGTGATTGACAAATTTGTCGTCTACTGGCCTTCTCCTTGTTTGTACTCAAACCTGCTTTTTTGACACTTTTAGTGACAAGGTGGAGCACCGAAACAGCAAAATATATTTTACCCAGCGCCTTGTAAATGCTTTTCATGTTTGACAGTCTTCTTCTTTGTGGCAACAACGAGATACAAAATGGCCAAATTTTTATATACAATGATAAACTTCCAAAACATGCCAGTTAATAACTTCATTACAAAATACTTTTTCCTTATGGTGAAAAAAGGTTTGCGTTATTGTTAATATGGTTGCTGCATCTTTTGCATTTTGCCTGTTTAGTCTATCCGTGATGTAGAACTCACTCACACCTGCATAAGTGCATACTGGGTCTGTGGGGCACTAGAGTAGTACTAGAGTATGTGTGTATTTTTTTAATTTGGCGTTCCCCCTCCTAATTCGTAATTTGTGGGAGTGTGCTTTCCATTGCATTACTCTCCTTGGACCTCCTCTCGTTCACTCATTGCCATGTTCATGATAGGGTCATGTCTTCCTGTTTTTAGATAACAGTATTGAAAAACTCCTATGTTTTCAAATGAGTAGTAATTTCATGAGTGTGCAAGACTAGGTAATAATGGGAATGTGTCCCCATATGTGTAGGCGTGGGTATATGAAGGTTAATATTTGTTTTTTGTTTTTGGTGTAATTTGACAGCCAAGAATGTCTATAAGGTGTTTGCTCGGGTTAATTGTGGGAGTACATTAGGAAGAAAAGACCAGTTTTGTTTCAGTGAGGACAAGCAGGCTGGATTAGGGAATACGAGGTCAAATGAGGGGTGTCATTGTAATATGGTGAGGGGCCAGTGCTGGTGATGCAAGAGGGCAGTGAGGTATTTTTCAAAGACCGATCACCAAAGCAGGGGTGTCCTTCACATGCTGGGAGTTTTGTATCTGGCTGACATTTTTTGTCATTTTTCTGTCAAGAACATCAGGTTGTCATGATGGGCTCAGACAGAAGTTATGTTGATGAAATAGGTCAAGACCATGAATGTTATTTCTACTAGCATTGTGGGCATTGCAAGGGTATTCTCGATGTATTGCAACAGGCGGCTCTGCCTTTGGGAAATCAGTAGTGGCGTGCCCCACAAATGAGACCGCTGGGGAGTAGGGGCGAGCATCTTCCACTTTTAGACGCATGCCCAGTTTCTGGTCTATTCGAAATGTCCTTTAAGTCTGTTTTTCAGAAATGAAAGAATGAGAGAAATAAATATGCCAAGAGTTCGTCTCTAAAAAGATTTTAGTGCTTTAAGCAATAGATCCAGTTAATAGAAATATTGTTGCACAAAGAAAAAGAAAAGGTACCTTGGGCACGTGCACGAGATGTCTGAAGTCCAGGCTGTACCTTTTCTGTATTTATTGGTCTAGAATCTGTTTCGGAAGGTGGACGGTAAATGGGCAAACGCAAGGCACATGACGACACTACAGTAAGTGTGAAGACAACCATCTACAGGTTATGCCTCGTGTAATGCTGCTCTGCCCCCTTCAAACTATAGAAAGAGAAATATGACTGCATTCTAAATTGGACCTTTCTGGTCTTGATGGTTGGAAAAAGCGAGGGGCAGGGTGGTCGGTGGTAGTATCATTTCAGAATTTTGCTGTAAAACGCAGATCAAATATGAAAAAGTGAATGATGATCAGCCATGTTGAGCAGATTTTAATTTACACTAGAATACATATATTATCTATTGTTTTGTAAACATTATACATTATACTCCTATTTGGATATGCTCTCAAAAGTCTTCAGACTGTCAATAATATTCTTATTATACACGGTTGAGTGAGCTTTATGTGTCCAATAAACATGAAACTCTGAACCAATCTTTTATCTGACACCATTTTATCTAACACTAGCAAATCAAATCGTGTTTCTTCTGTGTTAGTGTAGTGAATCCATACTAGCTTTTATTGGAACTCAGGAGGTTAGCTTAGCCTTTTGGCTTGCAGGCCCGTGCCCCCCTCACTTATTGACTTTTAACTTACTTATCGTGCTCTGTCTTAGCTCATTTATTTTATTATTCCTTTTAAGATGGCTGCCATTGTTATGGTTATGAAAATGTTTTGATTTGTGTTATCAGTGGCACTCTGGGAAGGCATCACTATCAGCGTCTAAATCAAGTGATACACGTAGGTATCCACATCATGTTTCTTTCCCACTTACATGTGACAGGAACATAATGTACTTTTGGTGCAAATTGTTTACATAATTGTCACCACAAGTCTGTCCCTTATCTCTTGTTTGGAAACATACCTACATCAGGGGTCCGACAAAATCTGTACAAATACATCTCACACCTACAAGGTTATCAGAGGGAATCCTACAAAATGCCGTTGACACCATCTATGCTGCATGTCACCCTGCTGCAGAAATCAGCCTTTGTGTCACCACGGAGTCTGACCTAGAGACCTAATTCCAAGGTAACAAGGGTTGGGGGATGGTTCTCTTGGACATGGTACTGGCAAATTAGGTTTATCACACATAGTTCTTATTAGGTTAGGGATAAGGTCCTCTAAGCTAGGGTTTCACATCTCATGTTTATTCTAAGATGGTGGGGGTCTTTGTATTCCTGACTCTCATCTTCACAATCATGATTCTTTTATTGTTCTTTATCCTAATAATTGCAGCTCATGCATTTTACCGTAGATGCAGTGTTTTCAATAAACAAATTGAAAACTCTCCTGCATTTGCTTCATTGCATGTGTGTGACTGAGACTTATTGCTCACGTGAGAAAAGGGTAACGTCCATTCCACCATGGCTCCTTTGAGATGTTGCACGCTAAAGTCCATATGAAAGGCTGCCAGAAATCACCTTATACTGTTTGGGTTTTTGGTGAGGTACTGCTTGTGAGCTGGGAGGGTTTGACCGAGAGTTGCGACTTGTTGAAGGACTGGCTTAGTCGCCTACAAACAAAAGTGCTGGCATCCCTAAACCTGCAGTCTCGCCTAGGAGAGAGAGTCCAACTATGACATGGCACCACCAAGGATGGTGTTTTGGCACTAATTTACAGATATTCTGAGTATCTCTGCCTCATACACAGCAGGTACCCTGAGTACCATTAAACAGAGGTGTCCGTGTTCTTGGGGAGAATCCTCCTCAGCTGAATAGGGAGCACCAGACTAGGCTGTAGGTTGTTCAAGTGTGAACTCTTAAAAGGACTTCTCCCCATTTGGTGTTCCACCACTGCACCCATCATTCAACATGGCTAACACCATAGACATTTCAGAAAATGTCAGACACACATTAACACAACATCTAGTAGCTCATGGCTTAATAGATGAGGGGAGGGGTGTCACATTTATCTTGGACACTCATGAGGCTTCCCAATTGAAAGAGGACACTACAACATACACATTTCACAAATATCACATTGCAAACATACCGCAGCAGTACCGAGCATTTCAGTATCTAGAGATACCCCTTTCCTATCAAGAACATAAAAATTGGTTCAATGGCACCCTACCACATGTAATTCAACCCGTAAGATTAGGTCCTTTAAGAGATGATGGACCAATGTGGCCCATGTTTGCCACATACACACCACATTCTGGCGTACAGGCACTACAAATAGTTGATGGACTCGCACTTTATAATGAGCTAGGACAACTTTACAGACGATTAGTATAATTCGGTATGCAGATTTTAAACACTGTCCCAGCATGGGCTGCACAAGCTGGTCACAAATTGACTGCAACTGGGATTAACCCACAAATAATACATCCTATCCTGGGCAAAGCACCCACGGAATATGAGAAGATTCCGTTCTGGATGGCACAAAAAAACTAACCAGCTGGAAGCAGTGTTTCCCCATACGGGAGACCAAGATAAACATAGAATTCTCACAATGTGCTTGACATTCAGAATGGTTCCCTCAGTGGACAACTGCACCACATGGGGACAGTCTTTCCTGCAATTTACACTACCACATATGCTACCCCGACACTTGCCAATTTGCCAGAAGCATTAAAACAAATTCAAAATGAGCACAGGGCTTCTCGAGCCCTAGATTTGGCGATGAAACTGATGTGTAACTTCGACACAGTCTCCTCCATCATACTCAGTAACATTAAAGGAGAAGCAGTAGTTTTGGCTATACACCAGGAGCTCTGGGAGATTCCATAATTGGAACAGGAGTTTCAACTACCGAAAGTTATTTTTGACACCAGTTTTTAGTAGAGTTTGGGATAGTTTGGGAGTCAAGCCAAAAAAGCCTGAAATTCAGAGTATCACCCCTAAGGAAGGTACTAAACAAGCACAAGAGGGATCTAAAAAACACTGGGATAAACAAAAACAAAATAAAGACAGGAGAAGTCAGAGAGTAGACTCTTCACATCCGGAGAACTCCAAAAGGAGATATAATCTCAGAAATAGAGAAAATGTAAAGGCTCCTGGCAGATATACTGATTCACGTCCCTCTCGTTCCTCACAGAACACACCGGATAGACGTAGTGAGAGAGTGGGCCGGTCAGAGCAATGTCAGGGCTATGTGAAACAGAAGAAAGACTTACAGCGGTCTTTATAGACAAGAGAGAAGACAAATCACCACAACAAAAGCCACCATTTGTGTTAGCAATTTCTATTAAACATGCCAGCAAACTTGAGAACATAGCTGAAGAACAAGACGTGGGCAGTAACCCTGCTGGACAGTGCGGACAGTCACGATATGTCACCAGAGTCTGAAAGATAATCTGGATGCAACAGCAACTAACGACTTTCTTGCAGTCGAGACTGCGGACGGGTGCATTCTCCCACCCAACAGGATTTATGATTTAAATACCCAGATTGAGTGAGCCATAGATCACACCATTAGTGTAATATTCTAGGATGAACTTAATTGTGATTTTCTAGTGGCTAAAAGAGACTGGTCACCCAAATAAGTCCGTAAGCTCCCTCATGGGGAAGATGTTATTTTGCCTTCTTTCTCTGATCTTGTTCCAAAAGTAGTAAAAGAAGCCTATGCTGTTGACTGGGCTTTGGCACAGGCACCCGCGCTATACCGCAACCACATACAGTGGGATAGAGACTCCCCCTACTTTGTAATACCTATCAGGTCTACACCCCAGCCCCAATACCCTGATAATCACAAGGCTAAAGCTCCAGTGAGGGAGGTCCTCACTCAGCTCAAGTACCAGGGTGTAATAGAGCCCTGTGCCTCTGCAATGAATAACCTGTTATTCCCTGTTGCAAAATAAGATCATTCATATAGAATAGTCTTAGATTACAGACATTTAAACAACTATACACGTACATACGCAATACACAATGCACACAGCACCACCCTAATTAACAACATAGTGCGTAAAAAATACAAAAGGACCTTGGATATTTCCAAGGGTTTCTTCTGCCAAAACTTAGAGCATGAAAGCCGGGATCTGAGTAGATTCTCATTTGGCTCATAAAAACAGTTTTGTTGTTTGCCTCAGTGCTATAAGAACAGTGCAGGGTTGTTCTCAGCCTATGTAACATCAATATTGCATGATATTGATCCCGAGGCGTTGTCCTATGTGTATGACATCTATCTCACAGATGATGACCTCAACATTCATCTAGCCAGGGTCGATCCGATCGGTTTAGGATTTGCAGCCCTTGGCTACAAATTAAATTTAAGAAAAACAAAAATAGCCTTTCTCAGTGTATTGTTCCTGGGATACAAGCTATCAAACGAGGGCGAGAGCCTGGCCCTGAATTTTTTAGAAATATTTGCTCAATTACAACCACCAAATGCAATCAAGAAATTGCAGTCTTTACTTGCTTTCTTTAACTTTGGTGGAACTTACATTCCTGATTATGCACAACACATCCAACATCTCTATGATTTAATTCAACCAGATTTCTCAAGCAGACACTGGACAGTTGAACACACGTGCATCCTTAAAGGATTGCAGCAAGACGCTAGAAGCAAAACACTTACATACATGTGACAACAAAACAAATTTAGTCAAGGAGTAATTGCTGGTGCCATTGGGTTAACCTATGTCACCTTTTAATTACGGCAACACGGTGCCCATAGCATATAAATCACATTCAGATTCCAATGCAGAACAACGTTTTGCACCCACAGAAAAAAAATCGGACTACTGTACAGATGGCTGTCATTAAGGAGAGGCCACTTGCCCAAGGGAAACGCATTATTGTTGTTACGGCGGTGCAACCCTTAAAGGCTGTCACCAAAGCATTACATTCATGCTGGATTCAATGGGCAACCTCCCTGACTGCCACTGATGTTGATTACATCTTTGACCCAAAACTTCAAACACAAGAGTTCCTACATTACGAACAGGAGTACCCCGCATCTCTAAACATCTTGCTGCTTGACTGAGACCACACTGTAATTTACACTGATGGTTCAGCACAACCAGCTGCAGATATAAAGCATCAATACTCACCTGCTTGCACAGCCATGAGCGGAAGGATGAAGGATGGTGTAGTTCACCCTCAGGATACTTACACCCAGACTCTGGAGGACTGCACAGCTAGCTGAGCTTAAACCTCTTATCTTAACACTGGAATATGCAGATCCAGAACAGCTCACATTGATTGTGTGTGATTCATACTACTGTGTCCAGTCCTACAATTATTACCTCAATCATTGGCGGGTGAACAGGTTCAGAGACTCCAAGGGGAACACCATTAAGCACAGAACTCTGTGGGGGAGGGTGGCTGATCTTAAGGATAAGCTACCAGATGCTCATGTAGTATACACATTGGGCCACCAACGTGAACGGATACACAAAATTGGAAACACCTTGGCTGATGAAGCAGCAAAATCCACACTAGCTATGGCTGCTGTTGCTTCAGTGACTTGTTCCTACACAGGATCGGATAGTGACATTCAGGTGACCATTAAGGCTTTGGCTGAGGGCAAGCCTCTTCCAAAAGCATACCCTACTAAATATTCTGATCATATCAATGCACAGAATGTAGCCCTTGTGACAATTCCTGGGGCTGGAGATCGAGTGATCCCCAATAAAGACCAGAGATTAGATCTCATCAAAGCAGCGCATGGGGGTGTCGCATCTGGTCATGCTGTTGTTGCTGCCACAATAACAGTCTTGCAGAAACGCTTCTGGTGGCCAGGTCTAGACAAACAGACCAAGCAATATGTCCTTTTCTGTGACATTTGCCAGCAAATTAAGGGCTCAAACATCAAACGCCCACTGCAGACATCCCTCTTAGTGTCCAATAGACCACTACAATGTGTGTACCTGGACCACTGCGGTCCCTTACAACCTGTTGCTGCATACAGATACATCTTAGTTGCTGTTGATTCTTGCTCTAGATTTCTGTGAGTATGGTCTCAGCGGTTGGCTGATGCTTGAACTGTTATAAAAGACTTGCTGGTCTTCATCGGTGCATATGCAGTTGGCAGCATTCCACTCGGACGAGGGTGCTGCTTTTGTCTTTAGGGCATTCAGGCCATGAGGATGATGGGTGTTGAACTCCATTACTCTTCTCAGTATCATCCAGAGGGTAATAGTGTTGTGGAGAGGAGGAACCGTGACCCAAAGCAGTCCTTAACAGCTAGAATATTAGGTTCAGACCGCAGTTGGCTTCATCACCCATATGGGGTCCAGAGAGACTGAACAATCTGCCAAAACGGCCTTGGGAGGATGCACTCCTTATGAGGTCCTCTTTGGGATACCTATATATGTCCCAGATCTAGATGGCTCTAGTATGGTGGCAGCAGACACACCTTTTGACATAATTGAATGTCTCACTGTCTTACAGGAGCTGCAGGATTTTTGTGATGACAATTTATCTGCCAGTGTTGCCACCTTAGGAATAAGGGATTTGCCAACAACTTCTACTGTCTGGATTCCTAAAGTTGGGGATCTGGTTCATGAGCAGATTGCTGTGATAAAGGAATTTGGCCCATCCTACAGAGCACCGGTTCCAGTCCTGGGAATACAGTGCACCAGAACTGTCATCCTACCACCGCTGCCAGGTTCCAAAGGAAACAGATTTGTCTCCATAGACAACATCAAATTACATCATGTGGCCGATTCTGCACAGTAGACCCTGAGGTTCCGTGGGTAGTCCCCGGTTTCCTCTCACTACCCAATAGGATATACCTCTTCAAAGAGGAAACAACAACACTTCTGAATATACCAGCATGTACAACAATGCTACAGATGCCTCCTCGAGCCTGGGGAGGGCAGATAATTAACTTCTGCTGATTCCTGTTACCACTTCACCGACAATAACTTTCCAAGATGTGGCTGTTTTCTGCTCAAATGCAACGCAAACAGACAACACTGTCTACTATGAAACTCCACGCGAAGTGAACTCATCTACCAGTAATGCACAGGCTCCTGTGTTTGCAGAGATTGCGTCTGGTTACTTTATCGACCAAGATGATTTCTCTACAACTTCTTCTGCATCTGCATCAAAACTGTTTTAAAGACAAATATGCTGTACATATGGCTTAAAAATAACTATTTGATTTATCCATGGTATTATCTGTGGATATTTCTGACATTGCCTACCTTTCTGTTATGGATTGGTTTTGTGACTGAGTTCTTTCTCTTGATAAATGCTCATTATCTTTCTGATCGCTCTTCTGTTGAGCCAGTGGATGAAGTTTTAACACCCTATTTTTCCTCACATAAGGTATGAAGAGACTTGTCCCTAGTGAACATTTCAGCAGTACCAATTCCAGATAGGATTGTTTGGGATAAAGTTCCCTTTGATATTTACAGGCCTACTGAGGTGATCATATTCCATATGTATTCAAAATTTCAATGACTGATGTAATTACATTTGGTGTTGTTTCTGATGACTGGGATTTTAAAACAGTTGATTCAATGCTTGCTGAGCTACAGGATTACACTGTATTTGAAAGTGATGCTGTATATATGAACACAGCGAATCATGGGGAAATGTTCTGTTACAATCATTGGGGACTTTGCACCATGCAACTAGACACAGATCAGTATTTAATTACACACAGTGGGAAAATCGTTCTATTCCACCTGTGGGGAGCCCCAAAGCATATATAGACAAATTTTCATACTTTTCTCAGCATCACACTACAAATGCAGAGTCATATTACTTCAAATTACCACAATCCAAAGTGCGGAAAATGTTGCTAAGTGACACAAATTAATCTATTCAGATTCCTTTGTTACCTGACTGGCTGTAGAAGGTTATGAATACTGGAAGAGTACTATTGATGTGAGAAGCGTATGGAGAACACAAGATTGGCAAATTCAGCTTGGGAAAGCTTTGTTCAGAGCATGCCTTATTCCTGTCCAAATTATATTTTCAAATGACACGGTTCAACAGACATCCTGCCTAGGGTTAGCAAAAATAAAGGAATTTAATGGGCCCAGTATCCCCACGCCAGGCATATTCACCAATTGGAAATCATTCCTAAATGTCACTGATGAAGAATTGAATGCTTGGGTTCAGGATTGTACCTATAATTCCACACTTTTAAGTCCGAGGAGGGGGTTATTGTGGCCAATAGACACAAATGGGTGTCAGGCACGTTTTGTGAATTCCTCATGGGGGTACCAGATTAGCCGGCTGGATCCTCACTATGTCTCGGGTCAACACTCGGGTCTAGTTACTAATACAGTGTGGGTAAACTGTGCCAACAATGGTTACGCACTAACACCTTAGCAGCAGTTAGGGAACATCTTAGTCTCCTATCAGAGGAAATAGAATTGCAAGATTTCTTGCTAGGCCCAAGGAAGCCACGCTCTAAACTACTCCTGTATGCCATAAACAATGAAATATGGAGGCTTTCTCAAATGGAAGCAGCTGCACGTTTAAGGCACATAGATAAAGAAAATATGGACAAAGCTTTAGCTGTTGTTGATAATGGCACGAATATACACCCTTAATAGCATTGTGTCTTCTGTGATAGCTATCATTCAAAATGACATGTCCCTTTTACAACATGGGCAAAGCCAGCTGCGCTCCATTATACAGTTAGGTTGGACATAGCAGATTCTGAAACATGGCTGCATTCCATGGAAATACTTTAACAGTGGTGACTTGTTTGCTGCTTTTAATTTATCCAGGAAGCAATAGATAACGTCTTAAAAGGAAACGAGTTACACCATGTTCAACATAGAAAATTTGGAAAAGCTGCCTTTCACAGTAGCAGAGAGTACTTCAACAGTATGGCTCGTACTTGGCATTATAAATCTGCCAATTTCCACCATTCATTTCACAAAATCTTTCTAACATTTTACTGTGGGCAGATATGAGTGGCTAGGAGATAGCTATATTAAAGAAGAGTTTGAGTCACCTTTTGAGTTCAAATGTCTTAACGGCGAAACAGATATTTTTCTGAGCGGGAGCGAATGTAAGCCTGTTGTAGGAAGTTGGCTCTGTATGTGCTATTTCAAAGTAAGGAATAGCATGCACAGAGTCCAAGGGTTCCCCTTAGAGGTAAAATAGTGGTAAAAATAGATAATACTAATGCTCTATTTTGTGGTAGTGTGGTCGAGCAGTAGGCTTATCCAAGGAGTAGTGTTAAGCACTTGTTGTACATACACATAGACAATAAATGAGGTACACACACTCAGAGACAAATCCAGCCAATAGGTTTTGTATAGAAAAATATATTTTCTTAGTTTATTTTAAGAACCACAGGTTCAAATTTAACATGTAATATCTTGTTTGAAAGGTATTGCAGGTAAGTACATTAGGAACTTTGAATCATTTCAATTGCATGTATACTTTTCAAGTTATTCACAAATAGCTATTTTAAAAGTGGACACTGCAATTTTCACAGTTCCTGGGGGAGGTAAGTTTTTGTTAGTTTTACCAGGTAAGTACGACACTTACAGGGTTCAGTTCTTGGTCCAAGGTAGCCCACCGTTGGGGGTTCAGAGCAACCCCAAAGTTACCACACCAGCAGCTCAGGGCCGGTCAGGTGCAGAGTTCAAAGTGGTGCCCAAAACGCATAGGCTTCAATGGAGAGAAGGGGGTGCCCCGGTTCCAGTCTGCCAGCAGGTAAGTACCCGCGTCTTCGGAGGGCAGACCAGGGGGGTTTTGTAGGGCACCGGGGGGGACACAAGCCCACACAGAAATTTCACCCTCAGCGGCGCGGGGGCGGCCGGGTGCAGTGTTAGAACAAGCGTCGGGTTCGCAATGGAAGTCAATGAGAGATCAAGGGATCTCTTCAGCGCTGCAGGCAGGCAAGGGGGGGCTTCCTCGGGGAAACCTCCACTTGGGCAAGGGAGAGGGACTCCTGGGGGTCACTTCTGCAGTGAAAGTCCGGTCCTTCAGGTCCTGGCGGCTGCGGGTGCAGGGTCTTTTCCAGGCGTCGGGACTTAGGTTTCAGAGAGTCGCGGTCAGGGGAAGCCTCGGGATTCCCTCTGCAGGCGGCGCTGTGGGGGCTCAGGGGGGACAGGTTTTGGTACTCACAGTCGTAGAGTAGTCCGGGGGTCCTCCCTGAGGTGTTGGTTCTCCACCAGCCGAGTCGGGGTCGTCGGGTGCAGTGTTGCAAGTCTCACGCTTCTTGCGGGGAGATTGCAGGGTTCTTTAAAGCTGCTCCTTTGGATAAAGTTGCAGTCTTTTTGGAGCAGGTCCGCTGTCCTCGGGAGTTTCTTGTCGTCGTCGAAGCAGGGCAGTCCTCAGAGGATTCAGAGGTCGCTGGTCCGTTTGGAAGGCGTCGCTGGAGCAGAGTTCTTTGGAAGGCAGGAGACAGGCCGGTGAGTTTCTGGAGCCAAGGCAGTTGTTGTCTTCTGGTCTTCCTCTGCAGGGGTTTTCAGCTAGGCAGTCCTTCTTCTTGTTGTTGCAGGAATCTAATTTCTAGGTTCAGGGAGAGCCCTTAAATACTAAATTTAAGGGCGTGTTTAGGTCTGGGGGGTTAGTAGACAATGGCTACTAGCCCTGAGGGTGGGTACACCCTCTTTGTGCCTCCTCCCAAGGGGAGGGGGTCACATTCCTATCCCTATTGGGGGAATCCTCCTTCTTCAAGATGGAGGATTTCTAAAAGTCAGAGGCACCTCAGCTCAGGACACCTTCGGGGCTGTCCTGACTGGCCAGTGACTCCTCCTTGTTTTCCTCATGATCTCTCCTGGACTTGCCGCCAAAAGTGGGGGCTGGGTCCAGGAGGCGGGCATCCCCACTAGCTGGAGTGCCCTGGGGCATTGTAACACGAAGCTTGAGCCTTTGAAGCTCACTGCTAGGTGTTACAGTTCCTGCAGGGGGGAGGTGTGAAGCACCTCCACCCAGAGCAGGCTTTGTTTCTGTCCTCAGAGAGCACAAAGGCTCTCACCGCATGAGGTCAGACACTCGTCTCTCAGCAGCAGGCTGGCACAGACCAGTCAGTCCTGCACTGAACAATTGGGTAAAATACAGGGGGTATCTCTAAGATGCCCTCTGTGTGCATTTTTTAATAAATCCAACACTGGCATCAGTGTGGGTTTATTATTCTGAGAAGTTTGATACTAAACTTCCCAGTATTCAGTGTAGCCATTATGGAGCTGTGGAGTTCGTTTTTGACAGACTCCCAGCCCATATACTCTTATGGCTACCCTGCACTTACAATGTCTAAGGTTTTGCTTAGACACTGTAGGGGCATAGTGCTCATGCACATATGCCCTCACCTGTGGTATAGTGCACCCTGCCTTAGGGCTGTAAGGCCTACTAGAGGGGTGACTTACCTATGCCACAGGCAGTGGGAGGATGGCATGGCACCCTGAGGGGAGTGCCATGTCGACTTAGTCATTTTCTCCCCATCAGCACACACAAGCTGGCAAGCAGTGTGTCTGTGCTGAGTAAGGGGTCCCTAGGGTGGCATAAGACATGCTGCAGCCCTTAGAGACCTTCCCTGGCATCAGGGCCCTTGGTACCAGGGGTACCAGTTACAAGGGACTTACCTAGGTGCCAGGGTTGTGCCAATTGTGGAAACAATGGTACATTTTAGGTGAAAGAACACTGGTGCTGGGGCCTGGTTAGCAGGGTCCCAGCACACTTCTCAGTCAAGTCAGCATCAGTATCAGACAAAAAGTGGGGGGTAACTGCAACAGGGAGCCATTTCTTTACACAAGCCCCCCCCAGCCCACAGGCCAGGAGACTCAGCCAAAGCTGGGAGAGTCTTCCTAGTCTGTCAGGCGAGGAAGAGTAGAGGAAATAGGCTGGTTTGTTGCAGGGCCTACTCTGCCTTACATCCTCCTGTTCAGGTCATTCCCTCTGGGGAACTGACCCACTTCCACAGTGATAGGACCTAGTCTGAACTGCCTCTTGTCTGTGCCTTTAATGTCTCCACCCATTCTCTCTATTTTGGGGTTAGAGGTATCCACCTCTGCTAGTCTTATTTTAGCCAGGGTCACCCCTAGCTTACCCAAAGAGGTTACCCAGAGCTGGAGTAACCCCACCATGACCAACAGGGTCAGGGGGCCTAACTTGCTATTTGGCATGGGGTCAGACCACCATGCCAAGGATAGTGCAGCCATAAAGGCTAACACCCAGCAGAGGCCACTGACAGCTATCAGTGCCCAGAACCACACCTTTAGCTCTTCACCTACAAGGGAAGGGGCTAAGTTACAGGCTTCTTTGGGTTCAGGGTGCCTGTCTGCTGTATTAGAGTGGGGGGTTACCACATCTTGTAGTAAACACCCTTCTTCCACTCTTTCTTCTGTTAGCTGAGGAGCCACCCACTCAGGCTTAACAGTTGCCTGACTAGCCAGGACTTCTTGTGGGTCAGGTTGGACTTTATCAGAGCCACTTTTGGAGTTCTCCCCTACTGGAGCAGAATCTCCTTGGCTTGCTGGAACCTTGGCTAAAGGTTGTCCACCTTTCCTACTCTGTTTCCTTTTCTTTTTCTTCTGGGGCCTACTTGCATTTACTGCAGAGGCAGGCACTCCAGAATCCTTGGGAGAGGACTGGCACTGGACCAGTTCCTCTCTTGGGCTCTGACTAACCTCTGGGTAGTCATTTCCAAGGAGACAATCAAGGGGGAGGTCTGTACTGACTACCACCCTTCTCCAGCTAAAAGTCCCACCCACTTCTATGGGCAAAAAAGCCACAGGCCTATCAGTGACCCTGTCTGGGCTAACTCTTACTCTGGCCATCTCACCTGGGATGTACTGGTTTGAGAACACCAGCCTGTCATGCACAATAGTGTGACTGGCACAAGTGTCTCTCAGGGCAGTGGCTGGGATTCCATTCACCAGTAGGTGGTGGAAGTGTCTACTTCCCTCTGGAATCTCCAACTCACCTGTTGGGCCCTTTTTCCAGTTGAAGACTATGAAGACCTCCTCATCTGAGTCATCCCCAATGGCTACACTGGTCACCCCTGGGATTTTGCTAGGGGGTTTGTTTTTGGGACAAGAAGTGTCCTTGGTGTGGTGCCCTGTCTGTTTACAGTTATGGCACCATGCCTTAGTGGCATCCCAGCTCTTACCCTGGTACCCACCTTTGTTTTGGGTTGTGTCTCTGGGCCCACCCACCTGGTCTGGTTTTTGGGGGCCTACAGGGGACTCTTTTTCTTTGTTTCTAGTGTCACCCACTTTCTCCTGGGGAGGCTTTGTAACCCCTTTCTTTTGGTCACCCCCAGTGGAAGTTTTGGTTACCCTAGTCTTGACCCAGTGGTCTGCCTTCTTTCCCAATTCTTGGGGAGAAATTGGACCTAGGTCTACCAGATACTGATGCAACTTTTCATTGAAGCAGTTACTTAAAATGTGTTCTTTCATAAACAAATTATAAAGCCCAACATAGTCATGCACTTCATTTCCAGTTACCCAACCATCCAGTGTTTTCACTGAGTAGTCAACATAATCAACCCAGGTCTGGCTCGAGGATTTTTGAGCCCCCCTGAATCTAATTCTATACTCCTCAGTGGAGAATCCAAAGCCCTCAATCAGGGTACCCTTCATGAGGTCATAAGATTCTGCATCTTTTTTAGAGAGTGTGAGGAGTCTATCCCTACACTTTCCTGTGAACATTTCCCAAAGGAGAGCACCCCAGTGAGATTTGTTCACTTTTCTGGTTTCACAAGCCCTCTCAAAAGCTGTGAACCATTTGGTGATGTCATCACCATATTCATATTTAGTTACAATCCCTTTGGGGATTTTCAACATGTCAGGAGAATCTCTGACCCTATTTATGTTGCTGCCACCATTGATGGGGCCTAGGCCCATCTCTTGTCTTTCCCTTTCTATGGCTAGGATCTGTCTTTCCAAAGCCAATCTTTTGGCCATCCTGGCTAACTGGATGTCCTCTTCACTGGAGTTATCCTCAGTGATTTCAGAGTTGTTGGTCCCTCCTGTGAGGGAACCAGCATCTCTGACTATTATTTGTGGAGTCAGGGCTTGAGAAGCCCTGTTCTCCCTAGATAGGACTGGTGGGGGGGAATCACCCTCCAAGTCACTATCATCATCCTCTGTGTTGCCATCCTCAGAGGGGTTGGCTCTTTCAAACTCTGCCAACAGCTCCTGGAGCTGTACTTTGGAAGGTCTGGAGCCCATTGCTATTTTCTTTAGTTTACAGAGTGACCTTAGCTCTCTCATCTGTAGATGGAGGTCAGGTGTGGTGTCGAGTTCCACCACATTCACATCTGTATTAGACATTATGCTTCTAAAAGTTGGAATACTTTTTAAGAATCTAAAACTAGTTCTAGAATCTAATTCAAACTTTTACCAAACTTTTAAACTCTAAAAGGAAATGCTAACAGGGACTAACACAAGGCCCTAGCAGGACTTTTAAGAATTTAGAAAACTTCTCAAATTGCAAAAATCAATTTCTAATGACAATTTTGGAATTTGTCATGTGATCAGGTATTGGCTGAGTAGTCCAGCAAATGCAAAGTCTTGTACCCCACCGATGATCCACCAATGTAGGAAGTTGGCTCTGTATGTGCTATTTCAAAGTAAGGAATAGCATGCACAGAGTCCAAGGGTTCCCCTTAGAGGTAAAATAGTGGTAAAAATAGATAATACTAATGCTCTATTTTGTGGTAGTGTGGTCGAGCAGTAGGCTTATCCAAGGAGTAGTGTTAAGCACTTGTTATACATACACATAGACAATAAATGAGGTACACACACTCAGAGACAAATCCAGCCAATAGGTTTTGTATAGAAAAATATATTTTCTTAGTTTATTTTAAGAACCACAGGTTCAAATTTAACATGTAATATCTTGTTTGAAAGGTATTGCAGGTAAGTACATTAGGAACTTTGAATCATTTCAATTGCATGTATACTTTTCAAGTTATTCACAAATAGCTATTTTAAAAGTGGACACAGTGCAATTTTCACAGTTCCTGGGGGAGGTAAGTTTTTGTTAGTTTTACCAGGTAAGTACGACACTTACAGGGTTCAGTTCTTGGTCCAAGGTAGCCCACCGTTGGGGGTTCAGAGCAACCCCAAAGTTACCACACCAGCAGCTCAGGGCCGGTCAGGTGCAGAGTTCAAAGTGGTGCCCAAAACGCATAGGCTTCAATGGAGAGAAGGGGGTGCCCCGGTTCCAGTCTGCCAGCAGGTAAGTACCCGCGTCTTCAGAGGGCAGACCAGGGGGGTTTTGTAGGGCACCGGGGGGGACACAAGCCCACACAGAAATTTCACCCTCAGCGGCGCGGGGGCAGCCGGGTGCAGTGTTAGAACAAGCGTTGGGTTCGCAATGGAAGTCAATGAGAGATCAAGGGATCTCTTCAGCGCTGCAGGCAGGCAAGGGGGGGCTTCCTCGGGGAAACCTCCACTTGGGCAAGGGAGAGGGACTCCTGGGGGTCACTTCTGCAGTGAAAGTCCGGTCCTTCAGGTCCTGGGGGCTGCGGGTGCAGGGTCTTTTCCAGGCGTCAGGACTTAGGTTTCAGAGAGTCGCGGTCAGGGGAAGCCTCGGGATTCCCTTTGCAGGCGGCGCTGTGGGGGCTCAGGGGGGACAGGTTTTGGTACTCACAGTCGTAGAGTAGTCCGGGGGTCCTCCCTGAGGTGTTGGTTCTCCACCAGCCGAGTTGGGGTCGCCGGGTGCAGTGTTGCAAGTCTCACGCTTCTTGCGGGGAGATTGCAGGGTTCTTTAAAGCTGCTCCTTTGGATAAAGTTGCAGTCTTTTTGGAGCAGGTCCGCTGTCCTCGGGAGTTTCTTGTCGTCGTCGAAGCAGGGCAGTCCTCAGAGGATTCAGAGGTCGCTGGTCCCTTTGGAAGGCGTCGCTGGAGCAGAGTTCTTTGGAAGGCAGGAGACAGGCCGGTGAGTTTCTGGAGCCAAGGCAGTTGTTGTCTTCTGGTCTTCCTCTGCAGGGGTTTTCAGCTAGGCAGTCCTTCTTCTTGTTGTTGCAGGAATCAAATTTCTAGGTTCAGGGAGAGCCCTTAAATACTAAATTTAAGGGCGTGTTTAGGTCTGGGGGGTTAGTAGCCAATGGCTACTAGCCCTGAGGGTGGGTACACCCTCTTTGTGCCTCCTCCCAAGGGGAGGGGGTCACATTCCTATCCCTATTGGGGGAATCCTCCTTCTTCAAGATGGAGGATTTCTAAAAGTCAGAGGCACCTCAGCTCAGGACACCTTAGGGGCTGTCCTGACTGGCCAGTGACTCCTCCTTGTTTTTCTCATGATCTCTCCTGGACTTGCTGCCAAAAGTGGGGGCTGGGTCCAGGAGGCGGGCATCCCCACTAGCTGGAGTGCCCTGGGGCATTGTAACACGAAGCTTGAGCCTTTGAAGCTCACTGCTAGGTGTTACAGTTCCTGCAGGGGGGAGGTGTGAAGCACCTCCACCCAGAGCAGGCTTTGTTTCTGTCCTCAGAGAGCACAAAGGCTCTCACCGCATGAGGTCAGACACTCGTCTCTCAGCAGCAGGCTGGCACAGACCAGTCAGTCCTGCACTGAACAATTGGGTAAAATACAGGGGGTATCTCTAAGATGCCCTCTGTGTGCATTTTTTAATAAATCCAACACTGGCATCAGTGTGGGTTTATTATTCTGAGAAGTTTGATACTAAACTTCCCAGTATTCAGTGTAGCCATTATGGAGCTGTGGAGTTCGTTTTTGACAGACTCCCAGCCCATATACTCTTATGGCTACCCTGCACTTACAATGTCTAAGGTTTTGCTTAGACACTGTAGGGGCATAGTGCTCATGCACATATGCCCTCACCTGTGGTATAGTGCACCCTGCCTTAGGGCTGTAAGGCCTACTAGAGGGGTGACTTACCTATGCCACAGGCAGTGGGAGGATGGCATGGCACCCTGAGGGGAGTGCCATGTCGACTTAGTCATTTTCTCCCCATCAGCACACACAAGCTGGCAAGCAGTGTGTCTGTGCTGAGTAAGGGGTCCCTAGGGTGGCATAAGACATGCTGCAGCCCTTAGAGACCTTCCCTGGCATCAGGGCCCTTGGTACCAGGGGTACCAGTTACAAGGGACTTACCTAGGTGCCAGGGTTGTGCCAATTGTGGAAACAATGGTACATTTTAGGTGAAAGAACACTGGTGCTGGGGCCTGGTTAGCAGGGTCCCAGCACACTTCTCAGTCAAGTCAGCATCAGTATCAGACAAAAAGTGGGGGGTAACTGCAACAGGGAGCCATTTCTTTACACCTGTTGTTAGTCATTCAATGATCTGCATACAGGTGTCACTTCACTGCATTTGCAATGCAGGAGTCGCAAGCTTGACATGCTTTCTAAAGGGTACTCCCATCCCTTTGATTCGTCCAGCATTTCATATACTTTCAGGTGGAAGTTATGTGATCCTGAACGATCAGAGCTGTTGCAGAATGAGACCAGGAATTGCCTACGCAATTTCAATCTCTCAGATTGTAACTTGTTGTGGATGTGTTCTATTCCCCCCACACAAGAGGTAAAAGTAGCAGAAATGTGGCCTCACATTGCTACTACTAATGTAAATTATGACAAGCTGAGCAGACTAAAGGTGCTACTGTTCCAAAAACAAGTGGTGTTGACATCAGCCAAAGAGACGTATGCTGTCCAGATAGTGAGATCATCAGCCGAGATACAATCCCTATTAAATACCAACCTCCCTAAGCACTTTGGAGAGCTGGTCTTCAGGATTTTCAAGGCCTCAAGCACTGCAGGTATTGTACATTTCTTCAAGGCTGTTGGGTCTGGATTTGCTTCCATCTTCCAGACTGTCTTCGGAGTCATTCCATCAGCTATCCATTCACTCTTTTCAAGTGTGTTTGGTGGCTTTCCATTGACTTGGGCACTGATTGGCAGGATACTGCTGCTGCTGCTGTTCCTGATACGCAGTAGTTGTGCCTTCTAAGCTATGCAGAGTGATGGAGTGATGACCACCAGTCCAGCTGTGCCAGGATCACATGGTGCAGTTCTTTGGTGCTCAGTTGCTCGAAGAGTTGGCGCATGATTGGTCATTGTCATTCCGGCCAGTTGTGTGGTGCGTGCAACCTGTCTTTCATTGCACCTGGTGCCTCTTCGAGTGTCTACCATCAGTGTTTGTTGCTGTTCCGCCAGTGCCTCCTATGGACAAAGAACTGCTGATGTCCCCGATGAGGGTTCATTCACGGTTGTTGTAGGAAAGTACCATCTTGCATGGAATGTTACCCCCATTTTTCACTGTATATATGTTGTTTTAGTTGTATGTGTCACTGGGACCCTGCCAGCCAGGGCCCCAGTGCTCATAAGTGTGCCTGAATGTGTTACCTGTGTTATGACTAACAGTCTCACTGAGGCTCTGCTAACCAGAACCTCAGTGGTTATGCTCTCTCATTTATTTCAAATTGTCACTAACAGGCTAGTGACCAATTTTACCAATTTATATTGGCTTACTGGAACACCCTTATAATTCCCTAGTATATGGTACTGAGGTACCCAGGGTATTGGGGTTCCAGGAGATCCCTATGGGCTGCAGCATTTCTTTTGCCACCCATAGGGAGCTCTGACAATTCCTTCACAGGCCTGCCACTGCAGCCTGAGTGAAATAACGTCCACGTTATTTCACAGCCATTTTACACTGCACTTAAGTAACTTATAAGTCACCTATATGTCTAACCTTTACCTGGTAAAGGTTAGGTGCAAAGTTACTTAGTGTGAGGGCACCCTGGCACTAGCCAAGGTGCCCCCACATTGTTCAGGGCCAATTCCCCAGACTTTGTGAGTGCGGGGACACCATTACACGCGTGCACTACATATAGGTCACTACCTATATGTAGCTTCACAATGGTAACTCCGAATATGGCCATGTAACATGTCTATGATCATGGAATTGCCCCCTCTATGCCATCCTGGCATAGTTGGCACAATCCCATGATCCCAGTGGTCTGTAGCACAGACCCTGGTACTGCCAAACTGCCTTTCCCGGGGTTTCACTGCAGCTGCTGCTGCTGCCAACCCATCAGACAGGCTTCTGCCCTCCTGGGGTCCAGCCAGGCCTGGCCCAGGATGGCAGAACAAAGGACTTCCTCTGAGAGAGGGTGTTACACCCTCTCCCTTTGGAAAAAGGTGCGAAGGCAGGGGAGGAGTAGCCTCCCCCAGCCTCTGGAAATGCTTTCATGGGCACACATGGTGCCCATTTCTGCATAAGCCAGTCTACACCGGTTCAGGGACCCCTCAGCCCTGCTCTGGCGCGAAACTGGACAAAGGAAAGGGGAGTGACCACTCCCCTGACCTGCACCTCCCCTGGGAGGTGCCCAGAGCTCCTCCAGTGTGCTCCAGACCACTGCCATCTTGGAAACAGAGGTGCTGCTGGCACACTGGACTGCTCTGAGTGGCCAGTGCCAGCAGGTGACGTCAGAGACTCCTTCTGATAGGCTCCTTCAGGTGTTGCTAGCCTATCCTCTCTCCTAAGTAGCCAAACTCTCTTTTCTGGCTATTTAGGGTCTCTGTCTTGGGGGATTCTTTAGATAACGAATGCAAGAGCTCATCCGAGTTCCTCTGCATCTCTCTCTTCACCTTCTGCCAAGGAATCGACTGCTGACCGCGCAGGAAGCCTGCAAAACTGCAACACAGTAGCAAAGACGACTACTGCAACTCTGTAACGCTGATCCAGCCGCCTTCTCGACTGCTTTCCTGGTGGTGCATGCTGTGGGGGTAGTCTGCCTCCTCTCTGCACTAGAAGCTCAGAAGAAATCTCCCGTGGGTCGACGGAATCATCCCCCTGCAACCGCAGGCACCAAAGAACTGCATCACTGGTACCCTGGGTCTCCTCTCAGCACGACGAGCGAGGTCCCTTGAATCCAGCAACTCTGTCCAAGTGACTCTCACAGTCCAGTGACTCTTCAGTCCAAGTTTGGTGGAGGTAAGTCCTTGCCTCCCCACGCCAGACTGCATTGCTGGTACCCACGACTTTTGCAGCTACTCTGGCCTCCGTGCACTTCCGGCGGAAATCCTTTGTGCACAGTCCAGCCTGGGTCCACGGCACTCTAACCTGCATTGCACGACCTCCTAAGTTGTCCTCCTGCGATGTGGGACTCCTTTGTGCAACTTCAGGTTAGCACTGTTTCACTCCAATTTGTAGTGCCTGTTCTGGCACTTCTGTGGGTGCTGCCTGCTTTTGAGAGGGCTCCTTGTCTTGCACGACGCCCCCTCTGTCCCCAGACGCAATTGGCGACATTCTGGTCCCTCCTGGGCCACAGCCGCATCCAAAAACCCTGACCGCATGATTTGCAGCTAGCAAGGCTTGTAGGCAGTTTTTCTTCAGGAAAACACTTCTGCACAACTCTTCACGGCGTGGGGGATCCATCTTCCAAAGGGGAAGTCTCTAGCCCTTGTCGTTCCTGCAGAATCCTCAGCTTCTACATCCCAGTAGCAGCTTCTTTGCATTCACAGCTGGCATTTCCTGGGCTTCTGCCCATCTCCGACTTGCTTGTGACTTTTCGACTTGGTCCTCTTGTTCTACAGGTACCCTCGACTGGAAATCCATCATTGTTGCATTGCTGGTTTGTGTCTTTCCTGCAGAATTCCCCTATCACGACTTCTATGTCCTTTGGGGAACTTTAGTGCACTTTGCACTCACTTTTCAGGGTCTTGGGGTGGGCTATTTTTCTAACCCTAACTGTTTTCTTACAGTCCCAGCGACCCTCTACAAGGTCACATAGGTTTGGGGTCCATTCGTGGTTCGCATTCCACTTTTGGAGTATATGGTTTGTGTTGCCCCTATCCCTATGTGTCCCCATTGCATCCTATTGTAACTATACATTGTTTGCACTGTTTTCTAATACTATTACTGCATATTTTGGTATTGTGTACATATATCTTGTGTATATTTGCTATCCTCATACTGAGGGTACTCACTGAGATACTTTTGGCATATTGTCATAAAAATAAAGTACCTTTATTTTTAGTATATCTGTGTATTGTGTTTTCTTATGATATTGTGCATATGACACTAGTGGTACTGTAGGAGCGTCACTCGTCTCCTAGTTCAGCCTAAGCTGCTCTGCTAAGCTACCATTATCTATCAGCCCATGCTGCTAGACACCCTATACACTAATAAGGGATAACTGGGCCTGGTGCAAGGTGTAAGTACCCCTAGGTACTCACTACAAGCCAGTCCAGCCTCCTACAGTTGTGCCCCATGAAACTGAGGCTGATTCGTGAGGCTACTTATGGGCCACCTCTTGTGAACTATTTGGCTCCTTTAGGCACTTTGGATGGCACTGCCGTCGCGGGTGATCCTGCGTTTAAGGCTTCTGCACAATTCTGCTCCGTGGATCTGTCTGCCAATCCTGTTGTTGATCTGACATGTGACAAAGTGGAGTCACTCTTGGATGCACTCCCATTGGATGACTTTGGATACATTCTTCAAAATCACAACTATTGTTAAAGGATTTGACCATTGGTCTTATTCAAATGTTTAAAGATTTAATGCAAAATGCCTTATTAATTCAATTTGCATTTGGCATGCAGTGCTTGTCATGGTCGACATTTTTGTCTCTTTGTATGTTTTTAGCCTAGTTTTTAAATAGTTTTTAGCCCAGAGCATTTTAACATGGACTCATCCACCTGCTATGGTGTGTTTGCATCCTTGTTCCCGGCAAAGGCGGGGGTGTAGTGAATCCATATTAGCTTTTATTGGGACTCAAGATGTTAGCTTAGCCTTTTGGCTTGGAGGCCTGTGCTCCCTTTACCCAGTGACTTTTAACCTACTTACCTTGCTCTGTCTTAGCCCATTTATTTTAGTATTTCTTTTAAGATGGTTGCCATTGTTATGGTTATTAAAATGTTTTGATATCTGTTATCGGTGCCACTCTGTGTAACTATAAGCATTAAAATCAAGTGATATACATATGTATCCACATCATGTCCCTTTCCCACTTACGTGTGACAGAAACATAATATACTTGTGGTGCGAATTATTTACATATTTGCAGCCACAAGCCTGCCCCCTTATCTATTGTTTGGGAACCTACCTGCGTCAGGGGTCTAACAAGATCTGTATAAATACATCTCACGCAGACAAGGTTATCAGAGGGATTCCTACCAGATGCCATCAACACCATCTATGCTGCACTTCACCTTTGTGAAGAAACCAGCCTTCGTATCACCACGGAGTCTGACCTAGAGACCTAATTCAAGATAACAACAGTTTGGGGGGGGGGGCGCTTCTTATGGACATGGCACTGGCAGATTAGATTTATCACACTTCGCTCTCATTAAGTTAGGGATTAGGTTCTCTTTGCAAGGGTCGCACATCTCATTTTTATTGTAAGATGGTGGGGGTCTTTGTATTCACGACTTTCATCTTCACCATCATTATTCTTTTATTGTTAGCTCTCCTAATAATTGCAGCTCTAGCATTTTACCATAGATTGCAGTCTTTTAACTAAACTTATTGTAAAGTCTCCTGCATCTCCTTCATTGCCTGTGTGTGACCGAGACTTATTGCTCACGTGAGAAAGGGGTAACTTCTGTTCCACCACGACTGCCCTGAGAAGACTCACTCTAGAGCAGAGGTCTTCAAACTTTTTGATGCTGGGACCCCCCCTCAAACGTTTTTTAGGCATAAGGACCCGCTCCTTACAAAAACTTCTAGAACTTGGTACTCCTCATCATCGACAATCATAAACATCCCCAATTCCCACTGCAAATCATTTTTACGGTGACAAAATAATATGAAACAGTGTTTAGCAAACCAAAGGTTAGTGAGTGTGGGGGCGTGGTCAAGGGTGTGGCTAAAAACAAAGGTCCTCATTTATGAGGAATTGGCGTGGGGCAGCGCCGCAAGTCTTCTGGGTACACTGCCCTATGCCAATATAAAAGGGCAGGAATGCACAGTATTTATGAAATACAGTGCATTCATGCCCTTTCCCCCTGCGCTGGCGCACAAATTGCTGCGTAGCGCCAATGTAGGCAGGATTGTTTTTGTGCATGAAGAGGCAGCTTCCTGAACAAAAGCAATCCTGAGAGGTATTTTCCTTTTTCCATGTGTGCAGCAGAGTGCAACACACATGGAAAGAGAGAAAAAATTAGGAGAAATGAAAACATTTCTACTCATTACGCCTACGTTCGGTTTTGGCACTGCTTTAGTTTGTGATTTTTTAAATCTGGGCAGCGTCAAAATCCTAGGGAGTTGCATGGGAACACCCACTGCAACACCCATGGAACGCCTCTTTGACACAGTGTAAGGCAACGCAGTGGCTTGTGCTGCTTTGACATACTCCATATCTATGAGGCCATGCAAAGCCCTGTAGGGTGGCTGTGCATCGCCTCGTAGGTATGAATGAGAGGCTTGTGCTGCCGGAGAATCAATAAAAGTGATGCTCTGGTGGTGCAAGCCCCTCAGATATGCCCCAAAATATTCTGTATGTTTTTTTAAGTCTTTCACTGTCAGGTAGCTACATATAAAATAACAGGCAGCTGAAAGGAAAAATAAATACAAAGTGGTTACTCATTGGGAAATGCACTGTAGTGCATTATGAAACCTCTATTAGTTAATGCACTGCAGAGGTCTGTGTGTAACCAGACAGTCACAGAATTCAATCTTGGTTGGTGCAGTGGAGAATAGTGACTTGTGTATTTTCAGTGCCACAAGGTCACGGCTGTGACAGAAAGCACTGTGAAGATGTAAGTCATTATTTTATATTTGTATTACACAAAGTATAAGATAGGGCACTAAAAATGCACAAAAAGGTTAAAGATAAAATTTCCACAATGTAGATTTAAGTAATACCAGACCATATGTAATTATTTGGTTTTATAGCTGTCCCTTCAACACCTCCTCCGGGGTAGTAAGCACTACAGGGCAGATTTATGATAAGTGGTGCTGCACTTAGTGCAACTCCACTTTTCTTGTGCCCCTCCTAACGCCACAGCATAGCAACATATTTAAAATACGGAGCATCATGGTGGTAGTTAGGATGACTAGCATCATCATTATTTTTTGCTAGTCCGGCCCTTTGCAGGATTAGAGTAAAAAATGATGACGCTAATCCTGCAAAGCACCCAGAGGCCCAGTGTAATCAATGGAAGCCTCTTTTTAACGCCTGCACTTAGCTGGCGTTCAATGCTGTTAAAAATGGCGCAAAGGAATCTCATAGATTCTTTTGCATCATTTTTACGGCCCCTCCTAGTGTCGGAATGCCCCCCTTGCATACATTATGCCAGGCGCAGGCATAATTAGGCACAAGGGGTTACAAAGTGGCACAATACAAGCATTGCGCCACTTTGTAAATATGACGCAGCTTTTTTCCCCTTCCAATGCCACATTAGCGTAAAAAAAATGACGCTAATGTGGTATTGGAATGGCGCAAGGCCAGCATAAATCTGGCTCTTTGTATATACAATCGCAATTAAAAGCACACACTTCTTTGCACCACCACTCAAAGAGAACAAATATTTGTCATCACAAAGCTTTGAGTGATTGGATCAATTAAAGCCAGAACCAGCTCCAAAGCATTGTTTAAATTTGTTTATTTTACCATTTACATTTGCAGATCAACTCCTAACTCACATTTGTATTTCATTCAGGAAGCAAGCACAATGGCTTCTTTAGCTGTCTGTGCAGCTTCCTTTCACAGCACAGGAGACTCAATCAATAAAAGTTAACGATCGTCTGGGCCAATGCGCAACCCCCTTTCCAGGGCTCCACGGCCCCCCTGGGGGTCGCGACCCACAGATTGAAGACCTCTGCTCTAGAGTCTATGCGTAAGGCTGCCAGAAACCACCTTTTACTTTTTGTTTTTTGTGAGGTACTGCTTGTGAGCCAGGAAGTTTGGGCCGACATTTGCCACTTGTTGTAGGACTGGCTTAGTCACCTACAAACAAATCTGCTGTCAGCACTCTCGCCAAGGATAGAGAGTCCAATTACGACATCAAGGCGTAAGGCAAGGGATAAATTCTGGATTAGCAGAGTGATGCATTCGGGGGTACATGTGTATCAGTAGGTGAAGCAGCACATAAGCAGTTGTTTTTGTTTGCAGCCAAAGCAACATTATTGGTTCCTAGGTTACAAAATCCGTGCGCAACGCTTTCATTTGAAGTGGGTGTTTTTCTCATCTTTTCCAACTATGCATCCTACTGACAGCGAGCAGAGACAGCCCCTGCCTGTGTCTCAACCATTCACGTTTTTTTATTGTTATTGTTCTGTGTAGGCGGTTGTTATCTGCGCTGAGGAGTGCGGGCCCAGATGCTATTTTGGAGGCACTCTTAATAAGCAGTATTATCATCCATCACATAAGCAAGTACCTGCTTACTTTATGTGCTCTTATGAACGATGAACTCCTTCGCTTCCTTTGACAATAACCGAATCCATTAAACGCTAAAAGATGTGCTTAGGAAAAATGACAACTTAATTTCTATTAGTCAACCATTCCTATTCTTGAGTGGTACTCCGACCATAAAATATGACAAGACTGCAGAACTAATGGCTTTGAATTTTAAAGAATTCGATTCCTGTCCCTACCAGCATTGTTCAAACTAATTCTCCATTGAATACAAAACGATTTGAAACTCAGTGCATTTCGGTGGCACGTGTTTTGCTTTGTTCCTTTTAAGCATACTCTCTTTTTCTGAAGATGAACAGTCCGTGGGCAAACGCAATGCATAAGCAGATATTTAACTAAGTGTGAACACAAGCACCTGCAGACTGGACCTCATGTAATGCTGCACTGCACACTGCAGACTACAAAAAGAGAAATAAGACTGTAATCTAAATTGGGAGCTGTCTGCTCTTTATTGTTGGTGAAAGCTAGGGGCAGGGTGACTGAATGTATTATCACTTTAGACCTTTGCTGTAAAACTCATAATTATGTATGGAAAGGTGATTAGCAATTAGCCATATTGAACAGGTCTTGATTTACACTAGCATACATTTGTCAGCTAGTGTTTTGTAAATGTTATACTGTGTGCACTTCTACCTCCTATTGTAGACTTTAATGTATAGTGTTATATTCTAATATATAACTCCCTGCACACAGTGCATTCAAATGGCTGTACATGTGATGTGACTTTTAAACCTATATAGGGCAGGTCAGTGGGGAATGGGAATCTATCCTGCACACTGTGGAAGAAAAGCAATTGTTCTAATCTTGTTTTCAACGAAAAATACATGTTCAATTCTCTAAAAAGAGGACATGGCCTCTGGTATTCACTATTATGTTGTAATTAAAGTAAGCAGCCTCCTACAGCTTTTGAGCAGCGGCAACTCCTCTGCAATGGAGGAGGATCGTCGCACCACTGGCTAAGAGCCAGCAGCAGAAAAATAAAACAATTCTTGAATATCGTTTTATTTTTCTGCTGCTGGCTCAGCCAGCATGTGATGGGAGGGGTGGGGCTCGGGAAGTGGGAGGGTGGATGCAGAGACAGTGCAGTAAGTGCGCTTTTGTGTTTGGACAGCCTAAGATGGGCGGGGTACACAGCCGGGCTGGAGAAACTCCACAGACCCCAGGGTTGTGTCTGAGTGGCAGTCCGGGCCACTCAGGCCAATCCTGAAGCTGCTTTTATGCTAGCTTGAGCAGAAAACCAGCACCAGGATTGCTGGGGAGCCTGTTATTGTGTCCCAGTGAATGCTGGGACACCAGAACAGGAAAGGAGGACAAGCGAGGTGGCAGGAGAGGACGGCGGCGGCGACGAACGGTAAGTCATTCTTTTAAAATGTATTTCCCCCTCTCCCCTTCCCTGTCTTCCCCCTGCCCCTCCCCTTGATACTTGCGACACCCGCCGCTGCGTTTGAGTGCATGTATATGCAGCCTTCCTAGGATGAGATTCTATGTAAATGAATACAAAGCATATACTAAACAACATTTACTCATGACACTCTGGTCCCCACGAACTGTGACTTTAATATGAGTGCACCAACAGGCAGTTTGGAGTATCACATTTATGTGCTAGTTCAGTGTGAGGCAGGAAATATATGTCACAGTTCTTGACAGTCCTTCACCATTGCCTTCCTAACACATATACGTTTTCCCTGTTCTTTATTTCTCTTGACCCCACAGAAGTTTATTCCTATTACAGCTGTGAAAACCAATGAGACTGAATATACTCTACCAATGAATTTGTAAAAGTAGGTCTTTAAGTTTCATTGTGTGCCCCCTTCATCTACTCAGTCAGCAGAGACAGCTAGCAATGTTACAAATTCTATTAAATCACTTACAATTTTATCATTCTATCATAACAAAATTCATAGTCATTTCTTCTCCGTTCCTTTCGGGTCATTGTTGGCTGACCCTCAACTTTCTAACCCTTTGCTGGTAATTAGACCCAAAGAGTGCTAGCATAACAACCCTTACCCTGCTTCTCTCCTAACCTCCGTCTAATCTCCTTTGTAACATCCACACCTGTGAGTAACCCAGCATACAGGAGCAAAATATATTCATTTCATTTCCCTCCTCAGATTACCTTTATTCCACTTAACACAATTAGAGATGAATTCATTAAAGATTACTGTGTATTGCTAAACATATTTTAGTACTACTACTCATCAAGAACGTTAGATGTCCATTCCTGATGGCAAAATCGTACTATTTCTTCCAGTATCTTCCACCATTACTTTTTCCTCTAAGGAATTCCCACATTGTGTTCTGTCCACACGAGGGACCTGCTTTCATCTGGGTGATGATGAATGTATTATCATTTTATGTTTTTTTTTCTTACCCTTAGCCTTTGCCAATGAAATTGCACAATTTAAATAGTTTTTCAAAATCTCATGATTTCTTGCTTAGCTACAACCATAATACCAAAAATAGGTTTCTCTCCTGCTATTAATAAATTTGATTGCACTCGTAACTAGCTTATCTGTGTTGGTTGTCTGACAGAATATCGATCTTTAAAATGTCATGTGAATAAAATATTGTGTCAAAAATATCGAGAACTTAAGTGCAAATAATTAAGTATAGATATATTATTCTTAACTCCATGTCTCCATACTTGAAGATAAAGGTAGATATAAGTGAAGTATAGTCACTTGGTCAGCGTTGCCTCTCTGCACCTGACCACCGGCAGTGCCTGTACAATGATGCGCACCATCGTCTATGATTAAACACTATCCTCTTGCTTTAAGAAAGATAGGCACTCCAAGATCGAGTGAGATTATACCATTTATTTAATCCACTACAGGAAAACAGGAACGCGTTTCAGCATGCTACTACCTTTGTCAACCTGTCCACCACCATGTTTGTTTGCCATTTATATAGAGACATGATCACATTACTGCACAACTTAATCAACCATGCATAATTCTTTCAAATTTCTAGCATATTGTCATAAAGCTGACATACATTATAGTAAAGTAAGTTAGGTATAGTAAAACTTTGGTTTCCCATAGAAATTTATGTCACAATATTTTTGTCTTTGACATTCTTGACACAATATTTTGTCCATATAGTATTTTTTGTTGGATATTTTTTCCAAGTACCATCTAATTCATGAGTGGCATTATGGAAAATGATCATTGTTCTTTTGTGAACTAGGATCCTAATTCAGGTTCACATTTATCTGTTCCAGATTATGATACCACAGTCACGCCCAGCCAGAAGATATGATGCTGCAATATAAAGAAAATGACAATTTACTTCACATAAATATACCTATTACCAGAGCTCAGAAATGTTTAGCTGACATTATAGAAGTGGAATAAGAAGTAGTTTACATATTTATGTCAAACCTAGAATAGGAGTTTGTGATCATTGCACTGGATGGGAGAAGCATAGCTCAAATAATAGAATGTCTTTATTAACTGCAATTGTGTGAAATACATGGCGTGTCTGGAACAAAGGTAATTTTAAGAAAGCGTTGTCAAAGGAGGCAACCATGGTGACAAGAAGATTTGGACTCACAGAGAATGGGCCGCAAAAGTAATATGTAAATCCTGGTAAATAAAGTTGGAGACCATTGCGAATCATGAACAGAAATCTTCTGTTTCTATCAAGATAGTCGATTCACTCTGGTTTGCAGAACTTCCCATCTTGTTACCTTTGAACGCTTTTATTTGTTTCAAAGATTGGCTTTACACATTTAGAATTTGAATTTTTTGTCACAATAAAAGGAAATTTTGGGTAGTCTTGATATACGTTTAGAAATGTTAACTCACTTTTTTCAATGGTGCACTGAAGTGTAGTTTATACATTTCAAGAATTCCTTACAGTGCAGATGTGAGTGCCAGTGCTATAAAGTGGTGTAAAGTGGACCCATGTCAACCAATTCTAACAGGCATTCACCTTCAAGGACATACATATTCCTGTTTCCAATTAATTGTAAATGTCTCAGCATGCAAACTGTTATTGGCTAGAAACAGAGGACTCTGGATGTGAGGCCAATGGGTTGCTATAGGTTTCATGCTAGTTACCCTAGTAGAGTTTGCATCAGATTTCTTAATAGACCAGTACATGTGGAGGAAACTAAGGGGCATATTTATACTCCGTCTGCGCCAAATGTGCGTCAAACATTTTGACGCACATTCAGCGCAAATGTTGCCCCGTATTTAAACTTTGACGCCCGAGCCCGCGGACTACAAAATTACACCGTGTGCGTAATTTTTGGGATGCGGCAACCCGCCTTGCGTTAATGATATGCAAGGTAGGCGTTCCCGTCCAAAAAATGGCTTAAATGGCCGTGCGTCGTATTTATGCTTTCGGGCAAAAATGACGCACGGCTGGGAGGCGGACCAGGAAAATGGCGCACAGCCCGGTTTGCGTCAAAATTTAACGCCTGGTTCAGGGCAGGCGTTAAAATGGGGCAAACACACCTGTATTTAATCAGAATACACAGAACAAACAGCAGAGCAGCAGAGCAGCAACAGGGAGCCATGGAGGTGATAATAATCCAGCGTGCACGCAGAGCCCAGCAGCAACAACAGCAGCTACAACAACACCAGCAGGGACCCCAAAGGCAGCGCAGAAGGCAGGACAGGATATTCCGCCCCAGAACCACCCTTCAGGGCCTCAGGGAACACGACATCATCCAGAGATACCGGTTGAACTGGCAGGCCATTCAGCAGCTGCAGGCCATTCAGCAGCTGCTGCGCAACATTGAACCGCAGTTGGCCCCCACTTTGCTGACACCCCGCACCATCCCAACAGAAACCAAGCTGCTTGCCGTACTTCATATGCTGGCAAGTGGCTCTTTTCAAACAACTGGTGCCCTGGTTGCCGGAATATCACAACCATCATTCTACGCCTTTTTGCCCAAAGTACTGGATGCCATCATTGGACTGACACCCCGCCATATCTGCTTCCCTAACACACTGCAGAAGCAGCAGGAAACAAAACAGGGGTTCTACCTCATCAGTGGCTTCCCACACGTCCTTGGTGCAATCGACTGCACACATGTACGCCTTGTGCCACCTGCTGCAACTGAACACCTCTACCGCAACAGGAAGCACATACATTCCATCAACGTGCAGGCCATAGTCGATCACCAGGGATTGATCACCAACATCGTGGCTAAATATCCTGGGAGTGTACATGACTCATTCATCTTCCGTCACTGCACCATCAATGAACACTTTCAATGAACAAGTACTGCTGCAGAGCGTGCCTACAACGACGCACATAGGAGGACACGCAGCATTGTCGAGAGGACCTCTGGCATCCTCAAGGCAAGGTTCCGGTGCCTCAACATCACTGGTGGTAGCCTCCTATATTCCCCGGAGATGGTCTGTCGGATCATCCTAACATGTGCAATATTGCACAACATTTGCATCAAAAGGAACATTCCCCTCCTGGAACTAGAGTCACACATGCCTGAAGAGGAGGAAGAGGAGGATGCTGGCCTGCAACATGAGGGGGAACTACAAAACACGGCAGCTGGTATACGCAGGCGGCAACAGATCGTCAACAATTTCGTTTGATTATAATCACCTTCACCACTTTAGTTAACTAATTTAAATAAGCACCTATTATAATCACCATATCATGGTCTGGCTATTAATTTTTGCACACCTTCATCTCTACTTATCAGAATAAGAGTGTTGCCTCATGGAGCATTGCTGATATACTGAGTAGGACACTGAACATCCCAGAGCCAATGTGATGCCTAACATACAATGGTCACATACACACACACTGTTAATGACATATATCATGTACATTTCTCCTTTGAAGGCCAATAGCAGAGGACCACAACTATTTCACACATACATGATGAAATCAAGGTCCAACGCAGAATATGGCACACAACTAAGACACCATCACTCAATAAGGGGAAAACAAGCCTCATACATGAGGCAGTCAATGTGCTTTTGCATCAGTAACAGGAATGCCTGACCAGACCCTTGACAGCAGTAAGTCCAACTCCATCCAATATTTGCAAGGACTATCTGTGACCAGAGTACCATAGAAGCAGAACATAGACAGCGCAAGTGCCATACATATGAGCAGCATTGCACACATGACATTCCATGTACATGTCAGCCCATTTCCTAACTCCTGACACACCCATGCACCTGGTCACAACCCACCTGTCGGAAGAGGTCCCTGGAATACTAAGACGTGTACCCTGATATTCCCTCCTCTACACACACAGACCAACATTAGCAATCCAGTGTGCTACACCCTTTCCTATGGTATGCCATTGTCATAGAACATCTGACTGCATGGACGTCACTTTAATTTATACACTGTCTTCTAGTTTCAAAGCCCTGTTAGCACCTGTAGATTGCTTCCCGTGTGAAAATGTCTGTTGGCCATTAGAATGCAAGTCTCACCTACAGGACTGGTGAGAAACAGATGCAGCCCACACCTGTGATCACCTCCATGCACACCACCCATTTCAATAAGCACTGCCCCTGCTGATGCCTGGAACAGCATAGGAGTTGCCATTTAGTCAATTACACCGTTAAGCATTGATACTAATTAAGCTGTGTAACACAGCCATTGGGTTCATTTGTCACCTTCAAAAACACAGGACATACACAGTTTGACATGTCAGCTCTCTAGTTTGTCCTCCAAACAGTCTGAGTCAGACCACTGATTATGTAACTTGTCAAATTGCTGGATCCTGAATCACCTTGCATTCTGTCAGCCTGACTGGCATCTGTCTGTGCGTCACACTAAAGTATCCCTGTGTCTACATATGTACCACACTTGCGTTAGCAAACCTCTCATTTATCAGGGGGTATTGGGCATGGGCTTCTTCAATGCATACACAAATACATTGTATAGCATCATCTGCCTTTTAACTGTACCATTTGAGTTACATCCTCTTGGAAAAGCAAAATTCATGGCCCATCCCTTGTCTGGGTCGCATTTATGCATGAATGACAAAGTGTGACAGTGTCCCAGGGCCATAGGCAGGGATTGGGTACGGGGCATTCAGCACAACCAGCAACCTCTGATAATGTCCATGAAAAATACACAAATGTCAGGACCATGACAGTTCACACACAGAATCACAGTGCTCACAACATAGTGATGGGCCGTGTGTGGTGAATAGCTGCGAGAATAATCAGCACAGAGGCTATGATGTTCCCAGATGCAGTGGGAATTGCAGAGGCTAACCTGTGTACAAATGTTGTAATGACACCTGCCGGAACATGACACCTGAGACATTATCTCACTCAGCACACCAAGGTTGCCCTATTGACTGTCTCATTACACGTCTTTAGTGACAGGGTGGGACCATCCCCATGTAGGTTCACATGTCCACATCCACTTTACTCACATTGATCAACCAAGGATACCCAGTAGATACAGGAATAGCTGCCACTGACTCATGATGAGTCCTGGACCGAACTGTGACAAATTATACCCCAAACAATATACAGGATCATCATTGGACCACACACATGAACAAGACACCTATGTGTGATTGATCACTGGAAATATGGGGACACGTGCTGTCTTGTATGCTGGTCAACCACAGCCACTTGATAGTTGGGGCTCACTTCTATGGCCTCAACTGTGGTGTCATCATACATTTGAGATTCACCCTTGTCTGTCTGTGCAAACAACATGGTACCCACTTCCTCAATGCATGTGTATGACTCACTGTGGGATTCACCAACTAGTGCCTAGGAAGCTGTTACCAATACTCTAGGACATAGGATGTAAAAAATGTGGACCATTGACATGAACAAGCGTCTGCCATCCATCTGGTGCATGCTATGTCACATGTGGTGTCTACGTGACCCTAAATCTTGGAAGTCCACTTTACGGGTGTTGTTACATGTATGACTAACACATGCCCTCTCTCATTTCCACAATGACTTGCATCTAAGGATTGGACACATGGACGTCACATTCATACAAGCATATGTACAAATATGCTTCATGTGATACACACACACTTGGTCAACAAATACATTATTTGCCAAAGCACACACTTTGAGCCAAAGGCATTTAGGTATTGTACATATGTGTGTCACATTGCTCTCCTCTCCTTATACCAAACATGCACAATTTCGGCAACACATATAAGTAGGCCACACTTATGAGCAACTATTGCGTCAGCCAACCGTAAAACTACTGTGAAGGGAGTAGCGGATCATGGTCCACTGCAGTATGATGTCACACATGTGAACATACACCATCAACACCATAGTGTCTTCAATCAGCCTATCACTGATGTGTCCCAAATGTAACATAACAAAAAAAAAGAAAAATTGCCCAAAACCAGTTAATGCACTGAAATTTTGACGTTCCTAGCGTTATGCGTCATTTTTTGTCTACCAAAACTGTATTTGCGTCATTTTTTTGACGCACAGGAGTGAAAATTAGGCTGCATCCAGATATTTGTACAGGCCATGTACTATTATGTGGATGCGGGCAAATTTTTACTCCAGTAAGTGTTGATATGTCTGTTATGTGTTGTGTTTGCTGGTTATCGACTCGTGTGAGTTGAACGCATAGCAAGGTGTGATGCGTTGGGCAAGCTTTTCTCTTGTTCCATGACTGGGAATTCAGTTTCTCACATGTTTTGAGTTGGCCAATGCGTATCCAATGGTATTATGTAGGGATTGTAGGCCATTCCTGCAGGCCCCACTGTGAGTACAGGGGTTAGTCATGTGGATGACACTTGTATCACCAAGAGTCGCTCTGGAAGTCAGCTCCGATTTAATCAGTCTGTCAGACCCACATTCTCCAAGATTGGTACAGCAAATTGTTTTCCAATAGACATCTGCTTCCATTTTTACCTACGTAATTATGAAACAGTAGGTAGAACCTCCTAGCAGCATTTACTTCCACATGTAGTGCTACAAGTATGTGGAACTTGAGTGCAATGGCCTAGGTGTGCATGCAATTCATGATCATAGGTGTTCTTGCAACTATGTGTCTGATGTAAGTCAGGCCTCCCTGGAGGTATATGTTTTGTACCAAGTTCTGCATTTCCTGGCATGTGTGGCCCTATGATTGGTCTAGGGTTTGCTGACACCTAATTGTTGATAGACCTTACCTGTGGTGTTTGTGTAGAGCCAAACATGTGTGGAGTTTTATGTACACTCCTCGGTGTACATGTTGTTGGAAATTGATAGTTGTTTATCCACCCCCCCACCCTCAAACACGGGCATGAGTTTGTGAATGGGGTACCTAGTACTGATGCTACCAGTATGTTACACATACATGTGAATAAGTGATGATTTGGTTGCAACCTAGTGTACGCAATCAGGTTTGGCACTTGGTATTATACAGGCAAGTCCAGTTACAACTTGCAGACCATATGGCTTTAGTTTTGCTTTCCGTACACTGACATTTTTAGCCCAGGTCTTAGCGGAGGATATGCAGCATGATTATTAGCTGATAACTGGCAGAACTCAGATTGCAAGTCAAAGCCAGTTGTTACCCATCTTGTAGGTTATGGATGTGCTATGTGTGATGTGACCTTTGTAGGCTGGCCTGCCATGTACTTCCTCAGGGCCATTCAATGATCCGTATTGTGATATGAGCTGTTACAAGTACAGTAGATGTATTGTCTGATTGACTTCTTGTGCCATTTCACACAATGCAGTTACTAATGTAGAACATCTGCATTTGTCTTCACAGCTGCTAACATGACTCCAGACCAGGTCTGTGAATTCCAGCACCGGGTCATGAGATACCAGCACATCCTGCTGGTGAAGTCGGGGTTCAGGAGGATGGCACGGCGATATCGCCATGAACGGGCCTCCTGGGCATGGAGAGCCTTCCCACAGGGTGGCCCTACGTTGCCCACCACAGCCACCACCAGCACAACCACCAATCCAAGCCAGGTGGCCCCACCCACAGCTGGGACTGTTGGTCCTACATCTACTGGACTTCCAGGCCCCAGCATTGCCACCGGTGCAGGACAGCTCACTAGGCCTGGCACCACACACGCACAGCCCCCCTCCACCGGTACCCAGACTGCCACAGCTCCATCTGTTGACTCTGCAGCCTTCCACAACATGGAGCATAAGATGGACAGAGTGCTGCGCAAGTTGAGCCACCTGAGCCGGGATGTGTGTCACATCAACCGGCATGTTAAGTCTATTAAGAGGACCCTCCGGAGGGCCAACCTCTAGAAATGTTTTGATGGACATGATTCCCTCCCTCCTCTTTCCAAGTTCTTATAGTTAGTGGGCTTAGGGGGCTTAGTGTTAGGTTAGCATAGGCTGTTAGTTTAGTTAGTGTTAGTGGGTGGGAGGTGGGGGGTCCAGAATCTTTATATTTTTACTTATTAAGTGTGTGGGTGGGTCAGTGGATGGCTATGTTGGGGTTCTTGTGTGTTTAAAAAAAATATATATACAAAAAAATATATATTTGTTTAGGGTAGTATAGTATGTGTTTAGGTTAGTATGTGTTGTCCTCCATGTGTCCCGTCTCATAAGGGCGGTGGGGGGTGGATTTTTAGAATGTTTCGTTACATGTGATAAGTAAGTGTAGCTTAGGTTAGTTAGGGACAGTTGTGGGTAATGAGTAGTCAGGGTAGATTAGGGTAGGTAAGATTTTTCCCTCAGTTTCCTCTTCTGTGATTAGCATTTATTAAAGTTTTGGTTAACCCTTAATAGTATGTGTTGAATGGTACTTGATCGTGGGTTTGGATTCAGTGTACATAAATTTTGTACTATAACATCTGTGTCCTATGCTACAAACAAATCCCAACTGAGCTGTACGATTGGCAGCTAGCCCAGAGCTACCTTGCAAAGTGTCGACCCTTCGTTGCAACCACCAATCACAGTTAATATGGATGACAATGTGTTTCTGTTGATAAGTGTGTTTTGAAAGTCACAAACAGTGCTTCCAGACTTGGTATTGGGGAAACAGTTTTAGGTCTGACTGCAGTGTGATGATCATGGACACCCTTATAAGATGAGTTCTCATTGGCAATCTTGTATTCTTGTCTTCATGGCTCTCATACATCATTTGTGACACAGTTCAGCATGATTACCTATTTGTATGTAAACTCAGACACCTTCATTTATGCAGTTTTTGTAGTGTTTGCTTAGATTAGTGTGCCATGTTATTTGTGTTATTTTTGCATGTTGACAACATTTTGCGGCCACTATTTGATGACTTAGTTATCCCCTGAGGAAGCATTCTTCTGTCCAACACAGCTTGATGGTGTATGGTTTCTCACTTCATCAGATTTGTCCCTCAGGATGGGCAGAGTATGATGCAATCATGGGCACTGTGCAGATTTCTCTGACTTCATATTATCAGGACAGTTGTATTGACAAGCTGCGTAATTTGACAGTAGGCACATTTCAGTTATCTACTGCACAGTTGATATGTCACATTACCCAGAGACAGATTTGTTGTGTAAGTGCTATTTATTGAAAAGTGCTGTAGTGCTATCTGTACATTGTCCATGATTGTGGGTCCATTATAGTTACATCTTACATTGTGATCCAACACAAGGGTTTACCAAAATGCTTTTGACATGCTGGTGTTGCTGTTTCAGACAGTGCAGAGGGACAGAATTTGCCAATGAGTTGGAGAGAGACAATCACTGGGCTGGGTGACAAGATATACAGTGGTTTGCAGAACAGAGCGTGAGTACAGTTGTTGCAAGACTGACAAGTTACAAAGCACAGGACCTTGGTAAATGTTGGCCGTATGGCAGGGACTTGTGCTTCCGGGTCATTTTCCTTGTAAATGTGATCTGTATCATGTCTTCTTCTTCTGATGTGTGTGCTGCCTCCTCTGTCCTTGTTGTTGTTGGTTGTGAAGGGGCAACACACACCTCAGTGTTAGAAGACGTGGAGTCAGACATCCCGGTCGCTGCTCCCTGTGAAGGTCTTAAGGGCAGTACTGCAGCAAGGAGTATCTGCTGGTTCTTGAGGATAGCAGCCACATCACGATGGTAGGCAGCCAGGTCGGACCTGAGGGGTTCAATGTTGCATTCGTACACGCGTTGACAGGATTGCTGTTGTAGGTGTTGGGTCAACTGTATTACAGCTGTGCTGATTTCCTTCTGGGTTTTCTGCAGTTCCTGCAAGTTAGATGTTAGGGCTTGCATAGCTGCTGCCTGATCTGCAGATGACATCATGCACAAACGCATCCCCTTAAGGCTGGCTGCCATATTTTGCATCCCCACCCGCACCTCCTTGGCCAGCTCCCGCTGTACTCCAACTACAGTTCTCTCAAAGCTGGTGCCAGTGTCGTCTGAGTCCTCAGCTGTATTGGAGCTGACAGGTCTTACAATTGGGGTTGTGGGTGGGTCCTCTGCGATGGCTGCTTGCTCTGTGCTCCTCCTTGTGACAGAAGGTGGGGTCTGGAGGGTTTCGAGGACCTTTTGGATAGTCTCCTGGGGAATGTTTATCGGCTCGTCATCCATGTCATCAGGGAAATCTGGGACAGGCATATCCGCAGGAGATCCATCTTCCTCTGCAATGAAACAGGGTACAATTAGGGTGTCTGTGTTGTGGCAATTTTGATGTGACGTTCCTGCCCTTTGATGAATTCACTTTGTGATCTTGTTTTGTGTTAATTGCTCCAGTCCTTCAGATAGGCATTCTTCCAGGTCTATGGCCCACCTGTATGTCACATGTATGGTATTGAGCTATTAGACTTGTCAGCATCATCGCCTCTAGGTGTTGGTTTATGCCAAATAGAGAATTGCCATCTTCTTTTCCTATTCAATCCTCCGTCTACATCCATTCTCATGGTGAGACCTTTCACTGGCTGTGGGTGTTCTGATGGCCCTGGCAGCACACATAACAATCTGGACCTGCCCCAATCTCTTATCTTTCACATCCACTTAAATGTATTCGACATGTGGCATATCCTATGCATGGCAATGTTATGATCTGATATGGATGTTGACATTGGTAATGTGTACTGCTGATGTTGGGGAATGTGTGTTACATTGGATTGCCCTGATAATCGTATCAGTGTCCTATTTCCTCCTCTGACTGTGCAGGTGTATTTCAGTGACCAGTTACATGTCACCCCCACGCAATGCTGTTGTCTGAGCAGTATGACATTTGGGATGTTGCATTGTTACCCAGGCACAGGATGGACCCTGACATATGCAGCATGGGTGTGTCCTTAGTGCTGTGTAGCTCCTATTGTTGTTTACATTGGCTGATGTTTGCGACAACTATGGGCATTGACATTTGAGAGTACTGGGGCCTTTGTCTAGTTTCAGGGGATTGTTGAAGTGTTCATCCTCACCCCCTAATTTAGGTGTGTATGATCCATGGGGAGGTTACTGCCATTGGCTACTTGAGCTGCACACAGAGCGGAGGTGGTAGTGGCAACTGTTGTCGCAGTTACATTCCAGTTGTCGGTATGGCTAGAGGTTGTTAATAGGGCCCTAGTTAATGTAGGGGTATGGTGGCTGACGTGTGCCGGGATGTCAGTTTGACGTTGTGGCCTTCCGTCCTGGCATGGCTTTCCCTTTGCTCCATCGTTGGCATGACAGCATGCCCCCATGGGACTGTTGTTGGTTTTGTAATGGTGTGCCCCAGGTCTTCTCAGAACGGGCCATGCCCCCCTGCCATGCCCCTTTACCCATGCCACTCCATGTATCAGATGACTTCCATGCATTTTGTGGTCGGTATCTCCCCCCGTTGGAGATGACATTAGTGCATTATAATTCCCCATGCGACTTACCCTGCATGTGCATTGTCTCCTGGTAGTCTGCGCTGTCCTGTCCTTGAATCCCTGTGACGATCTCCTCAGGGATGATGGCTGCGACCATCTCCTCCATGTGGTCCAGGGCCTCCTGGTGTGCTGGACTCCCACCTTCAGTTTGCAGTGCTGCCTTCCTGTTCCTGGCCATCTTTTCCTTGGTCCTGCGCTTGCAGTCATGCCAGCGTTTCTTGCACTCGATGACTGTTCTGCGTACTTCTGCCACACTGTTAATCTTGTCGACAATTTGTTGCCATTTGGCCTCTCTCCTACTGATTGGCAACTTTGAGGTGACAAACAGTTGGTGCTGGTGTTCCGTCACCTCTTTAACCAGAATTTCCTGCTCCTCTGCACTAAAGCGACACTTTCTTTTCTTCTTAAAAGTGTCCTGGTTCTTGTGTGGATCATCCTGGCTAGTTCCTGGTCTGCTGTCATCTTCCTGGGGTCTGTAGTGGCATCTGGGATCCATTTTGGCTCTCCTCTGGTGAAATGGCAGTGTTCGCAGGTTTTTTTGACGCTATTGTGTCAAAAAACTGCGCATATCCGGTTTGCGGTGTCGTAAATCGACCCACAGTCATTTCCGCTGCGTTAACATCGTTTTGCTTTACGACTTGACGCTGCGGTGTGCGTCAAAAATTATGACTCCCACCTCTGGTTTGCGCCGCCGTGCGTCAAAGTATAAATATGACGCCCGCACGGCGCACCAAAATGGCGTTAGCCGGCGGTAATATTTTTGACGCAAAACTGCGCCGGTGCAGTTTTGCGTCAAAAAGTATAAATATGGGCCTAAGCTCTTTGAAACAGTGAAGAAAAAGTTCAGAAACTAACGATAAATTATGTGAAACTTTTAAATGAATGACAGTACCAAAGTCTGTCAGATTCTATTAGTCACACAATAATAAAACTATTTCTTATGACGACCATGTATTGCAGGTCTACAACATATAATAAGTTGTCTTTTTTATTTAGTGTGACCTCTCAAAAATAAGGCCCAGAAATAAAATAGTTTGCATATTTTTAAAATGTAATTTACTTTTGAAAAAAAATTGGAATCTCCTACCAGTGATCTCAGATCCTAATGTACAAAAGCTGAAAGTTTGCATGATTGGATTCCGTGTATGAGGATGGGAATGTTCAAATATATTCGATTTGTTTGCATTTATTATTGTGACCAGTGGTTGGAGAATGGGTATTCTCCCTGTAGTGTTGTGTGGGTAAATAATGCAAATGTAGTGAGCACTAAAAACCATAACAGTATGATCATTTGCAACCATTTATAATCAACATTGAGGAACCAGAACTCTGTAAGAAAGTAGAAATGTCTCAATTGGTAGGAGAAAGCATTCTGCACTCTAACCCATCTAGCCTAAGGGCCTGATTTAAAGTTCGGCTGACAATTTACTTCATCACAAACATGATGGATGTCCCGACCACCATAATACAAGTGAATTATCTCCAATGACATTTGTAACGCAGCAGACAGAATACCTGTCACATTTCTGATGGAGACCAGTCCTCCAAACTCTAAATTAGGCCCTAAGATTCAGATATTTCCAATGAAAGCATCATCGTAGATGTTTAGCTTTAATTTAAATATGTTTGCCATCTATTTGAAACGTATACCTCGTTCATTTTAAGTTAGGGCTTAACACAGCACCCACTACACCAGTTCCACTTAGGGTTACCATCAACAGATTTGTCATTATTGAGCCTTCTTAATTTTGATCTGTGGCTTGCAGGTCACAATACAGAAGAAAAAAAGCTAATACATAATACAACAAGAAAGAATACATTATGGCACCGATGTGCGGAGGGGGCCAAAGGGAAGCAATGGAACCACGCATGTTTAAACAAAGAGGAAAGATAAAAAGTGTGAAGAAAAAAATTAAGAGAGAGGCTATCCCTTGTGGAATGGTAAGTGGTATAAATGTTTAGCTGAAGTTGTTTTGGCACAAATCAGTACACAAATATGTGGTGCATGTAAAGAGTACTACTCATCTTCAAACGACATACAATTCATACTCATGGCTCTTTCTGGTGAACTATGCGTAAATCGATTAAAAGGAACGAGTCATGATACATTATTGTAGTCAGATGGCCAAGCCATCTTTGGAGGCTGAGGAATGAACTGCATTGGATGGATAGTTGCTGGCTTTATTGACTACCATGAGGAACAACTTACAGATGTAGATAAATTTGGTATATAGGTTATCAGAGTCGCCTAGTACTCAAAGCCTTTGGGGATGTGCCTCTCCCCTTTTGTGATCTCTGTATTCAAAGTTACTTAAATACATTTTAAGGAAAAAAGCATTTGTTGACAGCATTTGCTTGACCCTTGCTCTGCATGAAAGTCACACACTTTCATAAGCCTCACTGTGCTTGTGTGTGTGTGAGCATGTAGCTAGTGTGGCACAACAGAGCTGAGAGGGTTTCCCCATGCACAGCCTTTGTGTTTTCATAACTCAGTGACATGCCTGACTTATCTCCTCTTCCACCATGAGTGCCAACAGAAAACAGCCTTGGGTGTTTTACTGTCCATCCTGGGCTTTTAAAGACCATGCGTCACTTCGCTGCCATTAATCCACTCTTTCTTATCTCCTGAAAGGATGAGGTGAAATCAGCAAGATTTACTCTCCACTCTATGATGAAATGGGAAAGGGAAGGTTAAGAATCATGTCACTAGACATCACAGACCTTACATTTATTAATTTATTAAGAGTATGGAACAATGCTTGAAATCCCCCATACTCTGTCCCAGAAACAGAGACTGATGAAATTAAGTGGATAAATTACTTTATCCAGTGCCTGTCTCAAAGACAAGGGCGATTGACCTGTGCTAGTCCTCTTGTGAGGCCCAAACCTCCCTTTTTATTGCATATATCAGTGCTAGGATAGGCCATAAACAGCCAATAGGGCATGGTGCAGTCTTTTTAAAAAGTTCGACATGTACTGTTAAGTTTTACATGTTTGCGTACTGAAAAACTTCTTCCTTTGTTTTTCAATACTGTGAGGCCTACCTCTCCCATAAGACATCATTGGGTTCCCATATTATTATATTTAATAAGTGGTAACTTTCAATTGGGAGTAGATAGGAAAGTCAAGTTTGATATCTGGGAAACTTTCATTTAAAACCCTCTTTAATGGTAAATTCGAATTTTAAGTCACAATTCTGAAAATGCCACTTTTAGTAAGTTGGCATTTTCTTGTTCTAAACACTTGGGGGGTCATTATGACCCTGGCGGTCTTTGACCGCCAGGGCCAAAACGACGGGAGCACCGCCAACAGGCTGGTGGTGCCTCCCGGTGTATTTGGACCACGGCGGTAGCGCCGTGGTCGCACCGCCGGGGCCGGCGGTATACCGCCATTTCAGCCCCGGCGGTGATAATCCGCCAGGGCAGCGCTGCAAGCAGCCCTGCCCTGGGGATTATGACTCCCCTACCACCAGCCTGTTTCTGGTGGTTTGCACCGCCAGGAAGAGGCTGGCGGTAAGGGGACTCAGGGGGCCCCTGCACTGCCCATGCACTTGGCATGGGCAGTGCAGGGGCCCACAGGCAGAGCCCCGTCGCGCATTTCACTGCCTGAATTTCGGGCAGTGAAATGCGCGACGGGTGCTACTGCACCCGCTGCACATCAGCATTGCCGCCGGCTCAATTACGAGCTGGCGGCAATGTTGATGTGACTTTTCCGCTGGCCCAACGGAAAAGTCAAAATAGGGAGCCAGCCATACCGCCAGCAATGGCGATATTCTGGCGCCCCCAACCTTGGCGGTCTGCCATGGAGACCGCTGAGGTTGTAATGACCCCCTTGGTGCCTGCAGCCTGTATCCTGGATCAAAATGCCCTACATATGGCTGGTAGTTGGTCGTTGTGTGTTGCTCCCAGTCTGTGAGACAAAGGGGGAATAGGTGTTGGCAGCATGGGCAATCTCTTACTTGATGAGAGTAGGAGCTGTCACCTACCACACTTGCACATCATAATGCCTCATCCAGAGCACACTCACAAAGGGTTTGGCAAGAGTCTATTGTGACCCCAGACAAGCTGGGGCCAGGGCAGGAAGGCAAGAAATTCTAAGCAGCTCTGGGGATGGAAGTCTCTAGAACCTTCTCCTACTTCATAGTGGTCACATAGACCATCATAGCCAAATCTTCAGTGCACTTCTGGACCTGTGGAAGACGCAGAAGGACTGCTGTGTTACTCTGCAAGGAGGACTTCCACACTGATGCCCTGCTGCCTGAGTGAAAATGACTGGACCTGCATTTTGAACCCAGGACACCAGAGTGACTCCAAGAGCTAGTTGACTAGCCTCCTGGTCAGAGCCTCAGGGACACAAAAGGCTCCAATCACCTTGAACCCAGCACCTGGACTCTGTCTGCTGTGAGTTGTGCCCCACGTGGTACCATTCCACTCCTGGACTCTTGGAAATGGGCCTGAAGTAGGGGTGTGTGGGGATCTCCACTCACCGAGCTAACAGAGTTATTGGAATGTCACGATCGAGTTTGTCCAAAAATTCCGCTAACCAGCCAGAGGAGTGCAGCTCACCCAGTGTGCGCTGCAGCCCAGTTATGAGGTGCACAGTGCAAGAGCAGAATGTCTGCACATGTGCTGTGCAGCCCATTACTGGACCGCACCAGAGCAGAGGCCAGAGGGAGGCAGCCGTTGCGGACTCATTGCCGTAGGAAGACGAGGAGATGAGGGCCGCCTGGAAGACCCAGGTAAGTCTTTGTCTGTTTCTTTTGTTGCTGTTTCTGCACTCTGGTGCACAAACAAGGACTGAAACTGCACCTTTTGCTGCCGTTTCATGCCTCTTGTGCATCAGCGGGTCCCATGTGCAGGGCCAGGGCCATAGGCTGCGAAACAAAGCTTTTGTTTCAGACCTCTGGTGCACCGGCCTGTCCCGTATTCACCACACATAGGACAGGCCGGTGCACAAGAGGCCTGAAATGCAGCTTTCACTGCCTACGGCCCTACTGAATGCACCCAATCTCGGAAGCGCTCAGCAGGGTCAGGTCTGGCACATTCAGGACTCCACGGGACACAAACTCTGCCTCTGTGGAATTCCACAGAGTTTTTATTCAACTCCACGTATTTCCGCGGAGTCAGACTCTGTGAACTCTGTACAGGTCTAGCCTGAAGGTGCTCTGTCAGCCCAGCTTTTGTCCTGTGAGTAGAACATAGTGCAGAGCATCTCCTCTGAGCCCTTCGGAACCTCTGCAGTATGACACATCTCCAGTGCAAGCCCAAGAATCGCAGCCCACAGCTTCCTCGGAACTGCTGCTGTATGCTGCATCCTTGTTGCATATCTTTGCATCGCAAGCCCCTTAATGACAATGCAGGACTTCGCATCAAAGCCCTCAGCTTCTTCTGAACTTCTGGTGCTCGACGCAGGGCTTTGCAACATAAACCCCTCATTGTTGACATCCTTGATGACAACACAGGACTCTGCATTGCAGCCCCCCAGCTCTTCAGAACTCCTTCTGCTGCTGCATGACGCATCCTCGACATTGGTACTTTGTTCAGCGAGCTTTACTTGGTCCCTGTATCCAGCCACTGCTCCATCATGGTTGGCTTGAACTTGTGATTTTGTCCCAGTCTGGCGTGACCAGATAACTACATTTGGCTTTTTGTGCTTCTAAGCACTGTTTTGGCTTAAATGTTTAAAATTGCATATCACTTGTGCTACCAATTGGATTTTAGTCATTTTGGTTTCAAATGATTTATCATATTTCACTCTATTTTTCAAAATTGTTGAGGGTTTTTTTTTGTATTGTGTTTTCATTTTAGTACTATTTAAAATGCTGCATAAATACTTTACACCTTACTTCTAAGTTAAACCTTATTGCTTTGTGCTAAGCTACCAAAGGGTGAAGCACAGGTTAATTTGAGGTTTACTTGAGTTAAACCTTGCCAGATATTATGGTTGCTGGTTGAGCAGTGTTTCACCCCCCCTCATCCTGTAAGCTAATTTCCACATTGTGGCAATTGCAGCAATTCCATCATTATGTAAAAAAAGCCGCAGTCAAAAAACTGCGTAATTCCAGTGACCCTGAATGTGACAATGTATGCAGCATGTTTTAATTTGTGTAGCGAATTATGGAGTGTTCTCTATAACATTTATTTTCCTAATAGGCTGAGGAGAATAAAGCTCTTTGGCTACAGCAACTACTTGGCCTCCTCATAGAGAGGTGTTATTTGCTAAGGGTTGTGTAAGCACTTACTTGTGCTCCACATTTTGTGCTGCACCTATAGGCAATTGTTTCTACCGCATTGTGCAAGGTCTAAAACCTTAGTAAAAAACCTTTGAGTGTTAACACATTACCTCCAAGTGTGCATGGGAACGTAACTTAGATTTTATTGCTCATCGAATCTCAAAATATACATCCTAATAATGGACTCTTCTGGCACCTTTGCCACAATGTAAGGAAACTGGGTGTGATAGATAAAATAGCTCTAACACCTTTGCAGTGGATGACTTCCACACCAATATTTCCCATCTCACCCCAGTGTACAAGATTTATCCAGCCTTTCATGCAGGAATTATTACCACACCTAGCCTCAACATTTATTTGACCTTTGATCTGCATCATACCTCCCCTTCCAAAGATAGCAATGATTCATGTTCAGAGTGATGGATTACATGCAATGATTTGCAAAACCTAGTGCCCTTAAACCAAACGATGGTGGTATTTGTATGAATTTGTGTGAGAAACAGTGCAATTTTCAGGGGCACTACTTTACTTAGTCTGAAAAAATAAAGAAACACATTAGTGTAAGGGTACCCACCTCCTTCTAGGTCATTACCAACACTGTTTCCTGTCCTGGACTTTGTATGATAGACTAATGCATTTGGGTGTTGTTTTGCATGCATTGCACTAATAACACACCTGAAGTAAGTGATTTGAAGGTGTTAGCGTGTCAGACCTTAATAAGTAAACTTATGAACCCTTTGACTAGCATTTAAGATGTTCCCACCATAGATTCGGTTACCACACACCATGACCTTTCAGTCATGAATAACAACACCTTTTAGTAAAAGCTAGAATATTTTTTTCCCTATATTAACAATGCTAAGGTCACATAAGATAATCTCAAAATCAAATGATAAACATGCAGAAACATCACTGGCTGTCCAAATCTGTGAAAGAAACATAATCTAATCAAAGCTTTAACAATTACACATTCTAAGGTTACGGTGCAATTTAATAACAAGAACAATTGTGCAATAATATCACATACATTTATTCAGCAAAGGAAAGACATTGAATGTTACTCCATATAGCGAACTTTCATTAATGAGGATCCTTATCTAACACCAGATTAGCATTAGCATGTTTGGCTTCATGCAAAACAAATTAGTCAACACAAATTTAGAAACCATCTAACTATGGCTCTATCAAAATAGTGCAGTTGATACCTAGAAAGAAAAAGCAAATAGGTATAACAAAACACATGCGCAAACAATATCACATACATTTATTCAGCATCTAACTATGGCTCTATCAAAACAATGTGGTTGGTACCGAGAAAGAAAAAGAAAATAGGTATAGCCTCTCCTCAATTGGATCGGCAAGCCAAGGTAGTCTTTGTCATCAGGACAACAGTTTGGTCAGCAAGGCATTAGGATTCAACATCAAGGTTCAGGATAACGCAAAGCTTTCAAGCATTAAAGTAAAGAACATCTCTTGTCAAGACGCTTAGTAGAGTAATGGTCTTTCGACAAGAAGGAAAATGGGCAAATGTGCTGTCTTCCATCAGCGCAGTCCGACTAAGTTAGATTTTCTAAAATCGCATGTTCGCACTTTGTCGAATAACACTAAAATATCAAATCTATCATTTCTACTAGTACTCGGTTCACATGTCCCTGATTGGCTCCTTTTGTCCTGTTCTCATCATCCGGCTCGTCGGGTAACAATATTGTTGCAGCTTGTACTCCAGTCAGTGTCTCTATTGTTCTCCTCATGAGAAAGTCAGTCTTACACACATTACACTTACAATGTTACACTTTTCTCTATATTACTTCATTTTCTACCCAAATCCATTACTCAGAATACATGAATATTCATTAATGTTTCTATTAGAACACCTGTTCTAGAGAAGGTGAAAAGTTCACAACTTGAGACAGAATCCATAATGATCTACAGTGAGGTGATCACTCTGTGTCAGTGAGGGGTTAGTGCAGGCAGTGAGATTTTAGTATTAATTTAGTCTCCACTGAGTCGGCTAGAAGGCGTATGCATTTATTACTCCAAATATTTCAGCTGCTTTAACAGACTGACTGGAATCAGAATGCCATGTTAAGGTGTTATTTACCATTGTGTGAACTTGCCTATATGAGATGAAAGGGATTGCGAGACTGTGATTATTATTATGGTTATTCCCATTTCAAATAAAAACCAAACAAGTAAACGAACCACCAAAAGATGTCTGATTCTTTAACCCTTGCTAGTAGGTTTGTAGATACGCTTCTTCATTGACACGCATCCCACTTAAAACCCGCCTAAGAGTATGGCAATAGCTATTCTTTTTAATTAGTCCTTGAAGTAGGCTCTTACTAGTCCCGTCCCTTCTAAAGACAACGTGAGGCGTGTGTCCCATCTTGCATTTTTGGCTCTCCTGAGAGCTCTTCTTGATGTGTGGATAGCTAAAACAACTACATTACAGAACAATCTTGAACTGACTCTGCACGCATGGTATTGCCATTCTCTCAATATTTAATATCTTTGTGTGTATTTCTTGGAAATGTTTATCAGTTTCCTTCTCTCTCTAAGTCAAAATTATTATAATATTTCATATTATTACAATTGTTATTAAAGGCCAACCGACCGAGCATTTGGGTCAGACCCCTCTAGCTATCTGCTTGAGTTTGTTCTGTGCTTTACCATTGCTTGGATGGGCTGTCATTTTAGTACGTAGTATTTTGGGACTTGTTACGTGTTAGATTGTATATCATTTAGTGCTTGGTTATCAGGCTGAATTCATTTTCTTGGACTACACATATGCCATGAAGTGCACTTTTTAATGGGGAGCTATGTAACCAGAAGCATAGCTTTGTCAGTAAGATTGGTTGGGAGAGCTTCAGATTTCCCAACAATCACGCTGGTATAGCAAGGTAAAATACATTACTTGAGAAGCAGGACATGGGGAGTGGGTCTTAAGAGGCAGGTGAACAGTGCAGATTGTTAGTGGTACTTATTACAAAATATTTTGTATAATAACCAACAATTTTTAAAAACATCAAAAAGAAAGGAGAGTGTATATGTATGTGTTTTAATCAGTGTGGGCATGTAAAAATTGTAGGTGAAATCTGACAGCCACTCTCACCATACCCTACTGGAAGCACTTGTGCCCAACTATTTACTACAGAACACATTTATTAGGGGCAGTGTGACAGCCCATACAGGCCGCACCCCTGAAGGTAGGCCCCAGTATATAACTCTAATCATGTATCTCCCCTGCTCTTTAATTTGTTTTGCTTTGCTGTCATGATGACCTCTTGATGGGTTTACAGATATTATCAAGGGCCTGTAAGGATGTGGCACAAATGCTTCTACTAACTGGATAGCTTTGTTTCTGTTGCATTGTTTGCTCTTGTCCAACAGGAGGAGCTTAACAGGTTTAAAGCACTAAGGCAACAAATGTTAACAAAAGCTTATCTTTCCACCATTGGTGCCCTGTATACACTTTATTCAATAAAGGCAAACTTATAATATCTGGAATATTGGACAATTATCTGGGTAAACATAAACACTTGAACTAAACCTATCTTTGACAATGATTTTTAAAAAGCAGTGCATTCTTTGTGTTTCTTTAAGTAGACTGTGCACAAATAGGCATTTTGAAAAACACAGCAGCAACTGGCAATTTGTCTCAGTTTCACTTCCATTACCAGTACTGCACATTTCCTACTAAAAACATCACTAAAGACAGACATTTAGTTGATTGTTATAACAAGAAAAGCTCATACATAATTTTTCTGAGAAGTACACCAAAAACTACTGTTTTGGTAAATTATTGTCTATTGATTTGCATTCCTTGAAACCTTCATGTTGTACATACGTAATCTATTTCAAACTTAGACACAACTGAAGTCTTTTGAACATGACAAGGCTTGTCTATTTTAACCTGTATCTTTTTCTATCCCTCTAGCTGGTCGCACTTCTCCCTTCCCACGTCTCTCTCATCCACATCTTTGTTAGCCTGCATCCATCCTGCACCTACACCTGTCTCACCTCTTCCCCCCCCCTTGATGTAAATCATTCTTCCGGTAGTTTCTACCATCCCATGCCATTCTCTGCCCAAATTCCTTCCTTCCTGCACCTCACTCCGCCTTCGTCCCCCCAAACCAGTATTTCACCCTGTCTGTACCTATGCCTGTCTACTTCTCTCTCCACCAAGGCTGCACCTTTCCCAATGGTATTCTACCAAAATATCAGTTATCAGCATACTGTCTGTCAAAACAGGGCCACTTACCTGAAAAGCCGGATGTCTGCAGGGGCGATGGTTAGCCCCCGACCTCCTGGAACACCTCTCAGCACTTCCTGGTGGACATAGAAACCCCGGCAGGTGTCCCAGAAGGAAAGGGGGAGTAGAAGAGAAAGAGACAAAACACTGCCATGTCCTGCTGGTCCAGCCAGGCACCCTGTATCTTCGAGGGGGCAGGTCGTTGTTGACAGAGTGATAGTAGAGTGCACTCAACTTCATTGTAACTGAATCTCTCTTTCTGATATGGGCACAGGAGCGGTAGAAGAACACTGGGATGCTCCAGCACTTTTCTTGAATAATAATAAATGTTGGCACAATTACTAACATTGCATTACCAAAAACCCAAACTGAGTACCATAACAATACGTACTGCGACACTAGGGCTGGCTTCATAGAGATTCACCATTGCACACTACAATTAGAACTGTGGTTGCACTTATCATGCCCAAGAAAGACAAACAAGGGCATTCATTATATCACATATAACTTTCCTGCATGCATTGGGTTAAACTGAAAGGAACAAAAACAATCCAAGAAATACAAATGTCCACTCTGGGTTCAACCAGTGGCACAGTTTGGTTTGGTTTCACTCTGTGTGAAAAACCCATCAAAAAGAAAATTCCTCAAACCTGAAACACAGACATGAATGACACAATTTAAATCCAAGAGTTATGCTATTAGAGAAAGAAAAGTCATGTAAATGCTCTTTTAAAATTGCACTGTCACTTTTTGTAGTACTTGAGCTCAAGCAGATTTCCTGAAGCACATTTAGGCAAGTAACTACAATAATGATGTAGAATGTTCAGAAATGCATTTGTCTCTTCAAGATAAGCACTCTGCCAAAATATGAGGTCTGAAATACATCAGCTGTTCAAGGAAAGTGCGGCGCTCAAAGAACAAACCCCCTGGAGAATACTAGTCACCTAGTTGCAGTCTTTTCGTGTGTGCTGGAGGAATGCCTGGTGTCAGCTGGTACAGGAACGAAGAAAATAATTGTCTCAAAAGTCCTGTATACGAGGATGACAGCAGGGGCTAGACTGCCAAGTCAGATGCTGAGATCAGGAAGCAAAACAAAGCCAAGCAGGGAGGCATGCTTCACTCTGCTATTTATAGCCAATCAGGAAAGCAGTTGAAATGAGTCACCATGCCCATTTAGAAGCACGTGTCTACACCTGCTCACATTAGCAAGCAAGCATTGGTAAAACAAACATTGATAAAGCCAATTGTGTAACAGCACATTATGTTTACTTAGAAACATGAAGGTTTAACCAAGAACAGAGATATGATTTAACCCTAATCCCTGGGGATGCTGACAGATAACGCAGGAGGCACCTTGGGGATTCCTGACACTGTCAAGGTAAGTAGATGTGAATTTAAGAACAGCCACTAAAACTATACTTCCCTATCCATGCTTAATCTAATATGTTGGTAGTCAATATCATTGACTTGTCATATGTGTAGATCAGTTTCAATGACCTCATTATTGTGACATACACCCTTCCAAACCTGCACCTTTCCCTGTCTCTGCTTTTCAATATCTGTAAATTTGCCTGCTCCTCTCTCACTCTGTAGCTCTGCTTGCCCAAACATCTCTCAGCCCACACCCAGCATGCAGCCCTCCTAGCCCACAACTTTCTCTTGCTAGCATCTTTACCCAGCTGTATCTCTCCCAGACTGTATGTCTCCCAACAACACTTTTCCCTGACTGCACCTCTCCTTACTAACCTTTTCCTCTGCACACTTCTCCCTGCCTACACGTTTCTGTTCCCTTGTCTCTCTCTGTCTGCATCTTTCCTTACTAGTAATACTTCGTCCTGGTCTTAGCTCTGTCTATGCATATATCTCATTGTCTATACTTTTCCCTTGCAAATCTATATGAATGCATTATTTAGGCATCAACACTGGTGAAGCAAGTCACATCTATTGGTTTTTAGAATGCAAGTTTAAATCCTGAGTTCTAGGCTTCTTCTTGTTAATGTTTGGTGTAAGGTTTGAATTTCAATTCACTACCAACAAACCCAACAACACAACATTTGAAAAAAGTAGAAGTATATACATTTATCCTATTGTTTTGTAGCATTTGTATAGTTCTTCATATCCCTCAGCAATGACCTTAGAGCTCTTTCTGTGGTCAATTAGATGCTACTCCATGCACGGTTGATAGATTGTGAGTATATATGTGACATATTTTAGCTCCATGTAAAAGGTTTAGACAGATGCTCCAACTGTGTAATATTTATGAAAGTGGTTCTTAGCCTGTGAACTCAGGACCCCTAAGGAGCCGAGACACCTAGTCAGGGTTCCCACAACCTATTAGAAAATGAAATAATATTAACAGATTGTACTAATAAACAAAGAAGCAAAATGTAAAACTTAAAAAATTAAAATGCAAAAAAGTTCTGTAAATGCTAATGATTGATTCGTGGGAGTAGTGCAAGTGCATTAAACAGAATATAGTATGAACAAAGGGTGATCTTGACTGAATTTGGAAAAGCTTCAACCTTTTTATTAAAATTTAAATGTTTATTTTTTTATGTGTGTTTGTGAATTATATCAAATATTTCATCATTTGTATATTTTTTTGATGAATGTGTGTTTACGTATTTTTGTATGTTGTTTTGTGGTTCAAATCATTGAAATTGCTTAGGCTGGGGTCCCCAGTTTTCACTAATGAGTCAGTGGGGGTCTCCAGACTTCCATAATGATTCAGTGTAGGTCCCCAGCTTCCATTAATGCCTATGTGCTTCTTCCAACTACTAATATATTGACATTTTGCATCCTTTATTCCATATTTTTCGTACATGATTTTTTTTAAATGTTAAAACTCACTACATTCAGGGCTCAAAGCACAGTTAAGTACATTAAAGAGGTGTAGTGCTTTCCTCTTATCTAGTTTCTAAAGCACTAACATAACACAACAGAAATGCACTTCTGAGGTCAAAGAAGACTTTTATTGTTGTTAATTCTTCCCCAACCACAATATTTATGAATGACGAATTAGTAGCTTTCAAGTCCGCGTTAATCAAACAAAATATATCAGTTTGCAATATACATAGCAGGTTATATTTATAAGATATTGAATGCAAAGCAAAACAAATACTTCACCGTGTGGGAACTATCTACAGCTTCATCTTTCTAAGGTCTGCAAGCTGATGACCCCTGTCAGCCGCGAGAAAGAGATTCATCTACCCACACGGGATTGCTGGCAGCTGGCGCCAAGCTCCAGCACGAGGTCCGGCAGATTCGAATCTGAATCTCTGCAGCCTGTGTCATTCGTTACAAAGGTGTGCCCCCTCCTCTCAGACCTGGGAAACTGAGCAAGCCTTTTGGAGACTGGCCAGGTCTCCAAGACTACTCCTGTTCCCAAGCTCAAGCGAAGAGAAAAACACCCATGTACTCTCTCTTATCAGGTCTAGTCTACTGTGAGAACAAAACATCTTGGTTCATCTTGTGCAAAAACACAGCTTGGAAAAATACAGCTTGGATTCTCAACTGCAATGTCTAACTCCACGTTAAAGGCAATGGGCAGCTAACCTAAATATCAAATGCAATGTCTAGTGTCATGTCAAAGCCCATAGGCAGCTGAGCTGAATATAAAATGCAATGTATAATATCATGTCAAAGCCAATAGGCAGCTGAGCTGAATATAAAATGTAATGTATAATATCATGTCAAAGCCAATAGGCAGCGGAGCTGAATACAAAATGTAATATATGATATCATGTCAAAGCCAATAGGCAGCGGAGCTGAATACAAAATGTAATATATGATATCATGTCAAAGCCAATAGGCAGCGGAGCTGAATACAAAATGTAATATATGATATCATGTCAAAGCCAATAGGCAGAATATCTAATAACATGTCAAAGTCAATAGGAATGCAATGTCAAAGCCAATAGGCGGCTAGACTGGATACAGCATGTCAAAGCCAATAGGCAGAATACAGAATGTAATGGCTAATGCAATGTCAAAGCCCATAGGTGGCTCAACTGAATACAGAAAGTAATGGCTAATGCCATGTCAAAGCCAATAGGCAGAATACAGAATGTAATGACTAATGCAATGTCAAAGCCCATAGGCGGCTAAACTGAATACAGAAAGTAATGGCTAATGCCATGTCAAAGCCCATAGGCGGCTAAACTGAACAAAACATACCATGTGCTACTGGTGAACATTGAGCAACTAATATGCGCAGTGGTGAAACACAAAGTCATTGGTCAAAACAAACTCCATCAAATGGCAGTACAAGAGGGAGTGCTTGTTTGAACTATGGGAAGTTTGTAGCAATCTGGTTGTGAAGAATCAGTGAATCAACAGGCACAGATGGACAGTGTTAGGAGGGTTCTGCTATGGAAGAGGTTCCCAAGCTCTGAACAAGGGAATGAGTCCAGAGAGCCTTGGAGAAGAAGGCAGGCTGGTCTTAGCCGTCTAACTGGGCAGGACTTTAAAACAGATGTTCATCTGTGATCGCAAGCCATGTGATTCATAAAACAGGACAGTTGACAATCACAAAAGGGTGTTGTATAATCACACCTTCTATTATTCTGAGGCTGATAAAGTGAGAGCCACAAAGTAACAATAGTTTTGGGAAAACACAAACAAACATTGCTACTAAGGTCGGAAACTAAATAAAATAAGAATAGGGCAGGACATATTAGTACTAGTAATCACAATCATCAGTCCAAATGTCGATCTCATCCTTTTATGACCCATTAAAGTAATATAAAATGGTAACTTTCAATGTCAATTGTACACTGCTGTTTTTCAGTTACAGTATTTTCATGTCACCATTCTAACCTTTTGCCGATACAACAGAAATACCACACCATCATTTTTTATTTGCATTTACATTTGAAAAATGAGCCTTCAGACAAAGGTAGTGTATGCACTGGCAAGTAGGTACATAAGTGGTACAATATTTGGGGGCTGTATACTGAGTGGTCAATGAAGGGATGGGTTGGAAAGTGAGAGTGAAGAAAATGAAGCAGACTTATTTAGCTCTAGTTCCATTAATACATTACAATGTGTTTACATATATGGATAATCACATCAAAGTGTCAGCAACCCAAAGATAGGGTGGATGGGTTAGCCGTTAGGAGACAGCTGGAGGATTAGTTAACCATTAGGTGAAAGCTGGAGGATTAGCAAATAGAGCTATCAAGCTCTAAGAGTTAGACCTTCAATGTCCTTTAGAATTCAGTAAAGGAATCAGTAGTTCTTATATGATGTGTATGCCATTCCAGACTAGTGGTCCCAGCACCTGTTCAAAAAGCGGTAAGTATCTAAAATGTGATATGGTACAAGTTGGATAGCTTAACAGAGAGATTAATGGGGTGAACATTCATTACCAGCACACTGGCTGTACCATCTCTTCCATTTTCCTTTGTTCCTACTGGTTCACCTTGAGTTTTCATTCTTGGCAGAACTTGTGAGGCAATAAGCTGTATGGAACCTTCAATAAAGCATATCTGGTACTACTCAGCTACAGATGTGGTATCCTGAGAATGGGCAGAATTTCCATTAGCTCCTCTCATGTGTAGTCTCAAGTGGATAGTTCCCTTTAAGCACCCATGCTTAAGACATGGCTGCTGGCAGTAGAGTATCGTTTTTGGGCCATGAAGCTGCACCCAAGGAAATTATAACTGATCTCCAATTGCTGACTGATCTATAAACAGGACTCCAACTCCTTATTGAACATGGGACATAAGTGCTGCAAGAGTGGACAAGCCCCTACCCCACTTCATTTTCCTTTCTTCTTTTGTTTAGGTCTCTTGAAGAGCAACCACACATCTTCTCATAAGAGAAGCCCCAGCAGAATTCACCTGAAACTTAGGCTTGTAGACAGATGTTCTGGGTTCCCCGGCTCCTCTCTGAAGACACAAACCTAACTCAGTCTCATTCCCGAACCTTTGAAATTGTGAAATGCACTGGACTGTGTTTGCGTATTGGGATTTTGTGCATTGTTGCATATTTTAGCTGGGCCTGGTCCCGAGCAGGCGCCCTGTTGCTAAACTGTACCTACAAAATGGAGCCGGTGTGCTGCTTGCTTCTGTCTAATTGGGACTGTGACGGGGCCCTGCTGGAGCTCTGTTCTTTGTGCCCTGCTGCTGTCCTTGCTCAACATAGAAGTCTCCAGCAATCACAGGAACACTTTTTTTTAGCCTGCATTCCTCTGCCACCGCTCATTCCTTGAGACTCGCCAGCCAGTGACTCACCGACGATGGTGCAGAGCTGGCCCAATGTATTGAGATACATCTTCTTACCAGTACCAAACCCAGCAATGCAAAGCGATACCTCATCTTCCTCTCTTTAGCAGGGCACAGCAACAATCCCAACAGAGAGTGCTTCATTCCTTTCTCCATGTGAGTGCCCGTCACCCTGCACACTCTATCTATCACCCCAGTCCAGTACACCCCCTGTCTAGGGCAGTCCCATGCCATGTGCATGAAGTGTGCCGGTGCTCCTCCACATCTGAGGCACTCTTCTGACCTAGTCAGGAAAATCCTGTGAAGTCGCTGTGGGGTAAGATATGCACAGTACAAATAAAAGAACTGTGTAAGCTTGTGTTACTAGCTGTATCACTGACCTATACCTGTGCACGGTTCAATTCCCCATCTGTGAGTTGATTCCCACAACACCTCGTTCCAGCCCAGATGAATCCTCTCCAAGTCTAACTGTCTGTCCCCCTCCAGTGTTGCATACAAATGTGAAATCAGGTCCTTATCAGAACCAATATCGAGGATCAATGTGAGCAGATTAAGATACCACCTGTTCAGCTAGGAAACCTGCCCAGATCCTCTGGACTGTGCTGGACATTTTTGTGCACTGCTGAAACTGACCTGATCATAGCTGAAACATTTCGGCTGCCTAAGTCATCGTAAGGAACACCCCGTTCATGTCACCCATATATTGGCAACCACCTGCAGTCCACTGGGACATGTCCATCAGTGTCCTTGCATTGTATAAAGGTTGCAACCACCGAAAATGAGCAATTTTGCATGAGCAGGCCTTTTTAGTACACTCTTGACTGCCAACTTCCAGAACTTGGTTACCTGTCCTACAACATTCAGGGTGACCACCGCAATGTGGGCCACACTCATCAGAAGCCTAGGCAGATCTCTCTCCTCCACCAGCCCCGCTAAGAGGTGATTGCAATTGTCTGGCTATGTAGTAGAGTTTTAGGTCCAGGAAGCCTAGGCCACCTTTGTCAGTGTTCAGCTTCAGGATCTCTAATCTAACCTTCTCCTACACCCCTTCCTGACGAGAGAGACCAAAAGGCTGTCCAGGCCCAAAAGAGTGGATTTTGGGATATCACTGGAATGAATTTTGAAGGATATAAAAGTATAAGGGGAGAAGGACCATCTTGCTGAGGGCCACCCTGCCGTAACCAAGAGCAGCAGTGTATTCCAAAACCTACGGAAGCGTGCAGACCAGTTAACACCTTGCCCATTTTGAGCTCATATTAGAGCTTCTCAGTGGGAGGAATCTGCATACCAAAATATCAGAAGCTTTCTGCCTTCCAGGACAGTCCCATTTCCGGGAGGTCTATTGACAGTTGTCCCTCCAAGCTCCCAAACAGGAAAAGGATCTTGTTCTGCTTACTGACACAGAGACCTGACGCATGCTTGAATTCCTCCATTATTCCCATCAACAGCTGTACTGATTGATCTGGGTGGCTGAGGTAAACATGAGTGTCCTCCACGTACATTGAAACTATGTTGACCGAGTCCCCAATCCTAACCCCCATTTCACTAGTGCCCATTCTCACTGTATCCACTCTGCATGGGCTCCATTTCTAGCGTGAAGAGTGGCGGGAACAGCGGGCAGCCATGACTTGTGCCTCGCTCACTCGAATGGGTCCCAACACAGTAGACCTGGACTGCACTTGGGCAGAGAGCCCCCTTGTAGAGTAGGTGAACCCATGCGAGAAACTCCTTTCTGACACCCATGCACCGGAGCAACTCTTATCTATACTCTCAGCCAAAGGTGTTAAACGCTTTCTCAATATTGAGCGCCACTAAGGCAGCCTCCATATCTGTCCTTTGCACCATATGCATGACGTGAGAAAAGTATTGAAGATTTGTACTGGTCTCGGCCCCAGCATGAATCCACATTGGTCTTCCAATATTAAACCGGCAACCATGTTCTGCAGCCACGTCGCCAGTATCTTGGAGAGTACCTTTGTATCAACACCCAGCATTGATAACGGGTGCTAGGATCCTGGGACCTCCGGGTATTTGTTAGGCCTGGGGATTAGAGCTACAAAGGCATTGCGCATGGCAAGTGGCAGCTCCTCCAGCCCGAGCCTTGTGTAGCACTTCCAATAGGTGCAGGCCTAGCAACGCTGAGTAGGTCTTATACAATTTGACTGGGAGACCACCCAGGTCCAGGCACTTTAAACCTTAGATATCGGGAAGAGCCACTGTTACTTCCTCCACACTAAGCTCTCCCTTCAACAGCTTCCTCTGGAAATCAGTTTGCACTGGACGAACTATTTGACTCAGAAACGCACCTATAGGGGCCTCATTTATGAGGTGCTTGTGCCACCGAAGCGTCACTTTTAGCGACATTTCGGTGGCGCTGTGCTCTGCTCCATATCTACAAAGCGTTGTTAAGCCACTTTAGGCAGCTTCATGCGGGCTTGTAAATATGAGCCACCCCAAAGCAGTTTTCTGGGGCACAGGGGCACGTAATGGGAGTTGCTGTGGGCATCTAGGGGGCGCCTAGGGGCACTAGGCAGTTGATTTAGCACCGGTGCAGGGGAAAATACAGGGATGCGCCATATTCTTGCAAATATGGCACATCCCTGTGTTTTGGAAATGACAGAGCTCAGTGCAGCAATATTGCTAGCAGCACCGCGCTGCCCTATTTCCTACTAAATGAGGCCCATAGTTTGTGGCAACCCCACGACTGGGCCTTCATACACTGTTGCCATATGTTCCCTAAGGAACGTATTTATCCCCACCTGACCAGACACTCTAGACCCATCAGGTGCATTCAGGGACAGTAGCAGTAGTGGGGGTCTGTCCCTCCAAAGCAGCCAGGCCAGCATGGGACCCAACTTATCACCTTCTCTGTGGAGCCTCTGCTGATACTCCGTCCGGGTGTAGCAGTCCAATCTGTCCCAGAGTTCCGTCACCTTATTGTGCGTTTCAAGGAGTTATCCATTATCTTCCTGTAGGCTCAGACCCCAATGCTGGAGACAGCGTAGTGCCCATTCCCCCTCCTTGAGGTCTCTCTGCAGTCTTTGCTGGATACTTCTGATTCTCAACAGGCAGTCATCCCGCACCACCACCTTTAGGGCTCCCCATACTGTACCGCAGCACACCGTGGAGCCCCAGTTTGATTCCTGATACCCCAACAGGCCCTCTAGAAGATCCTCATGAAAGGCTGGATCCTGCAACACCTCGAGGTGGAGTCTTTACAGCGGGACGACTGATCTTCCCCTGCACCTCCCATATTACAATGGCAAAAGAGTGTGATCCAGCAGAACCTGGGACAGATAGCCAACCTTCCGAACATACTGCCCACACTCTTAGGTCACCAGGGATCTGTCTAACCAGCTAAATACCCCATGTATCAGGGTGTTACAAGAGAATATCCTGTCTATGGGGTGTAGTTCACGCCAGATATCCCTGCAACCCACTCTGTCCATCATCTCTGCCATCATATGTGGCTTATGCCAGTCCAAGGGGGGTGTTGGTCGAGCTCGCCTTCTAATATGCCTTCTAGTATGCAAATAAAGTGGCCAGCCCAAAAAATCGGCACAGCCACATGAGGTGTCAGCTCCCTCTTCACTACTGTAAAAAAAGTCATCCGTACACATTAAGCAAACAGACCTTCTCTCCATCCAGAGTTCCATTGACAATGATAACGCGCCCCTTGACATCCACCTTGAAACTACGGACACAAAACAGTACCTGCAGTGCTATTCAATTGAGACACCTCTGGCATAATTCGAATAAGCACCACCCCCCTCTTCATCACTCCAGATCGGGCACCCCCAACCCTAATGGACCTGCTATGTTTCCTTGTAAAGTCATGGTGCAATACCCAAACAACCTCATACTGCAAAAAACTCAAACCCATGAACCCATAACCCCTCCCCACCGCCCCCGGTAAATACAATGAACCCCAAATCATGTCTCCCCAATTATGGAACCATCCCCCCGAACCTAAAGATCCCTCAAATCCAAATTCACTCTAGCTCTATTGCAGGGGCAATACAGATCTGGAAGCTGCCAGTTGCGCTCAAGCCGGGAAACCCCTCTATTCCTGACAGTCTACACTCACTCAACACACGCCCACAGTTGTCTCAGTCTCCCACAAGTAACAAATAAGACCAACACACTGAACTCGAGCACAAACAAAAATGATGGGGGGGGTTAAGCATTCCTGCCCCTGTCTACCTCTGGCAGGCCACAACACTCTTAAACTATATTAATGACAGCAGCATTCAGAACAATAAGTCAGTATGAGTCCACGCAGAAGGCTCAACACAACACAATACGTTATCCCCGCTGGCCACAGTTCTCGGCAGGAATCCAAATGTCCAGGGAGTTCATGGTCGGAGGGTGAGAAAGCACTCCTCCACCAAAGGTGTAGCTTTGATCAGCCCCATCCATGTCAGGGGGGCACTAAGTTCTCCACCATCAACAAGGACTCAAGGCACCTCCAGTGTGTCCTCAACCATACCTGATCCTCTCTTGCTTCAGTGTGCCGATGTCACCAACTCCACTGTTGTCTTGCCACCTCTCTTTTTGATCTGTGAATATCTACATCCAATGTCCCATCTCAGCGGACCACGACCTTCTCCGGTGATCTCAGCATCTTCCTACTTTTGTAATGCTGTTGTCTCAATGACCCTCTGGGACATTGAAACTGCTATCACTCTTGCGACCCTCTCAGCACCAGTGCTGGTATCCAGCCCTCTCCTCAGTCCTCCAGCCAGTCTGACACCACCTCAGGCGATGTGAAGAAGTGGGAGCACCCATCACGTAGAACCTTGAGTTTTGCAGGAAAGAGGAGCATATAGGTAAGTCCCATCGACTTCAGTTTTTGCTGGACACCTCCAAAGGACTGGGTAAGTTCGGCACTCACTGAGTGTAGTCAGGGAAGATACAGATTATTCAGTTCTCAAAGGCAGGTTCCCCTCTCTGCAGACCACTTGCAGGATGATGTCTATTTCTCCGTGATAAAATAACTTTATAATTGTAGTCCTTGGAGGACCCCAGCTGGCAGTAGCAGTGACAACACCCTATGAGCACACTCCACCTCAAAGAACAGGGAGAGGGCAACTCCCAGCAGCACACTATGGATTAATTGTTCCAAAAATAGTTCCAGGGTACCCTGCTCAGCCCCCTTTAGGAATCCCACAAAACGTAAATTCCTGCAACAGGAATGACCCTCTGCATCATCTGCTCACATCTCCAATTTGTGCGTCTGCTTAGTTAATATGGTGACTCCAGATCAAAGGCTGGTCACCTCCTCCTAGAGCTTTTAAACTTGCTGTTCTGTCTCCAAGGATTGCTCCACCACCTTCCTGAGGTCGACCCCTTGCAAGTTAACCTCCATGGAGACAGTGTCTATTTTTCCCTGAACCTCAGCACCTGGGGCCTCAATTGCCATCAGTATCTGCACCCCTGTAGGGCCCTGTGGCTTGTTTAGGCCACTCCCATGATCTGATGGCAGGTCACTCCCCGGCCCCATGTGAATTGATGCATTTTTGTTTGGTGGGCCCTTTGGGAAATTCTGTACTTGCCCATCTCGCAACGGGCTCCTGTTGCCCGACTGTTGTTCACCACTCTCCCTGAAGCTGCAACACCCTTATGCAGTCCGGTCACCAGAAGCTGCATGGCCCATCGCCTCCGGAACAAACTTTCAGCGAACAACTGCCACAAGTTCCCACAGCAGGAGTAGTACACGGATGGCGACTCCCTTCACTTCTCCATGTACTCTTCATCACTCATCAAATACAAGCCTCATGTGTTCTGTGACCATGTTGCATGCGCCAATGGGTTACACTTTCTGCCACTGTGCATTGACCACCTTTCTATCCGCCCTCCACCCTCCATGCACAGGGGTACTCCAGCCACCACTTAAGCCAACACTCAGGAGGAACAAACTGACACCCACTGCACTTTGTCCCCTGCAAACCTGGCCCTTGTCCAACTGGCACAACAATGTCTGGGCAGCCCTGGATTTCTCAGGTATCCACTCGTAGTTGGTAGCCCAGATTCTCAGCGCCCATGTGCCCGCACACAGCGGAGCAGCCTCTCCATGGAGCACAGAGGAGGGGGTATCCTCTGGTACCCTGCCCCCACAGGCTCTGGAACATTAGTGACCTCACCCCAGCCATGTTGGTGTAATGTGTTTACATCCCTCCTCAAGAGGACCCAGGCAGCCAGCCAGGCCTCTACTCACAGGCTCTGTTGTCTCCTTTGGATATTCAGCTTTCCCTGCCAGAATCTTCACACAGTCTCAACCACGGCAAGGCGGGGCCACATATCATCTCTGCACAGATTCCTCTCAGCAGGCCCCCACTGTATCCATAGGTGAATCTCAGTGTCCAGCTCTGCCCAAAGCACTCCTCCACTGCCGCCCAGGCCCCCCCGGGCAGTCTTGCCAACACTGTCCAAATAGGCCCATCTCTGCAGGGATGAAGAGTCCCATTTTGCCTCCAAGGAAATCTTTCTGTCTCTACTAATACCAATGCCCTGTCTAGTCCTCGTGTCTCGGCCAGCCCTGGGTATCGCCATCTTTACTGCTCTCCTACAGAGAAGGTCTAGGTTACTGCATGCGCCCGAGTGGGCACTCCAGCTCCCCAGGGACGGGGGACGGCTGGCGAGGGCTGCAGGTCAAGTAACAGCCCGCAGACTGTCACTCAGGTGCCACCGTCACCATCAGCCATTTATTAGCCAGGAAATCCAGGAAGAGTCCTCCAATATGAAGGTGGTTTGATACCACATGCTCTGTTGCTCATCACAATCTTAAAAAGGCCCTAAAGTCTAATCCCAGAGATAAGGAACTTGTTAAATTTGCCAGAAGCTCCAAAAAAGAAGCTCTTACCCTTCGAAAGGAACCAAAAGAGCAGTGGGATAACTTGGAAGCAGCTGTCAGGATGAATGATCAAATGCGATTTTGGGAAGTGGTGAATCATCCCTTCTTTACTGACCATCATACCACTAAGTTACAATGTTTAAATTCCACTGATTCCTGGGTATACCACTGTTAGAAATGGGGTTTCTAGTCGGCTAGGGTATGCACTGTAGGAAGCTCAGTTCTGGTTGTAGTACCCCCCCCCCCAGACACACTTTTTGCCTGGCGTCAGTGTGTTTAGACTGTAGTGCACTGGGAGTCTGCTAATCAGTACCCCTGTGTCTGTGCTCTCTCCTCTACATTTGGTTGCTGGTAAACCTTTGTGCCCAACAATTGGATTACTGGTGCACCCAGGTAAGTCCCTAGTATATGGTACCCAGGGCATTGGTACACCAGGGGCCTCCCATAGGCTGCAGCAATTATTGTGCCACCCTTGGGAGCCTATGCAAACTGTTTTCTCAGGGCTGCCATTGGTGCCAGCATGAAATAGTGCAGGCACCTTTCACTTCAGATATAAGGCTTGACTTTTTTCATGGTCACTGCACTTAAACACTGTAAGTCACCCCTCTGATAGTCTCTTCAGCCCAAGAGCATGGTGCACGTCCCTAAGTGTGCTGGTACCCCTGAATGAGCAAGGTAGCCCTACAAACCCCAGACTCCATTCCCTGGGCTTTGGAGGTGTGGGGAAGCCATCTTAAGGTATGTAGTGGACACTGGTCAACACAAGTGGCGCAACTACATAATGGTTTCTCTGAACCTAGGCATGCTTGATATCAAACATGTTGGAATCATGTAACTACACCAATTCCAGTCCTAGGTGCACGATACCATGCACCCTGGGAGTTTCTTACAGGATCCCCCAGTTCTGTCTGTGCAGCCTTATGGGGTGTAGCTGCCAGCCCAGGCTGCTGCCCACCCCAGACACTGTTCTTCCCTCCTGCTTGTGAGCTTAACTCAAGCAGGGAAAGTCAGAACAAAGGATTTCCTGCCAGGGACAGGTGTGACCACCTCTCCCTTTGAAATAGGTGACTCTCGGCTGGGATGGGGTGGCCTCTGAGTGACACCAGACTGCTTTGAAGGGCACATTTGGTGTCCTCTTGCATAATCTGGTTTGTACTAGACCAGGAACCCCTGGTTCCTGCTCTGGCGTGAAACTGCACAAAGGACAGGGGAGTGACCACCCCCATGTCCAGCTCCTCCCCTAGGGAGATGCACAGAGCTCTGCCAGGTGGTTGGTTGATTCTGCCATTTTGGAAAAAAGGTGGGTAGAGGCCCCTGGGAGCAGCTGACTGGTGAGGCCAAGTATATGTCATCCCTGACCCCCTCTAATAGGTGGGTCACTACAGAAAGTGACCAACCCCATTTTAGGGTTACTTAAGGGCTCCCTCCAGGGTGAGTCCTCAGATTCATTGAGCAAGACTCTTCAATGAGCTCTCTGTAAAACATCTTCTGCTCTTGGCCTCTGGACCCACTGCTGGTCTGCTTTTGGAACTGAAATAAGACTGTATCCAGTTGGGAAGGTTCCCACTGCAAAATTGCTTCTCCAGTTCCGGTAAGATTTCTGCAATATCCATGGCTGTAAATCCTCCAGGGTCACAAGGACTCTGCTTGCCTCCAAGAAGCAAGAAGGAATCTTCCTTGGAGTGAAGGAGTCACTCCTCTGCTTCTGCAGGCACCTCAAGACAACAATGACTGGCAGGTGGATCCTGCTGTCCTATGGGATGCAGATCCAGCAATATGGGACTTCTATTTTGTTGTGCTGCAGAGGCCTCACTGTGTTTCCCTGTGCCTGCTGCAAGTGGTTAATTTGTGGGGGCTCCTCTGACTCTGGCTGGATTTCCTTCCTGGTGAAGGCCTGCCCTGACTCCCCTCAAAGGGTCGAGTCACTAGGACCTCGCTGGTCCTCCAAAATCTGCAAACTTCCTTGCAAATGCTATTTGCATTTGCCAGGCTTATTGGTGGTCCTGCTGGCCACTCACCATCCCGCAATCCAATGACAGACGTGGAACAGCTTGTGGGTGACTCTAAGGATCCCCTTCAGCCTCCAAGAGAGTGGGCATTGCCTACCTGCATCGCCTGGACATCTAGGAGGGGTCTGGACACTGTCCCCTTCTTTTCCATGTTCTTCACATCTGTAATCCACCTTTTGGTTTCAGCGAGTTGGTCCACAGGTTGCAACAGCAGCTGCACAACCGAGGCTTCCATTGACTTCAACAAGGTTTTCCAATGCCAATTAACACCTATGTACTTGGGCTACCTGGTGTAGGTACGCCAGTCTTCTGGGTATCCATGGGTGGGGGCACTTTCCAACCTTCCTTGTGCCAACTGGTTTCCTCTAGGTCCAATGGAAAGAGTCCTGAATCCATAACAATCCAGCTGCAACGGTCCTGTGCTAGCCTATGGGACACCAGGCTCGATAACAGCTCTGCACCCGGCCATTTCTAGTACTTAACTCAGGTGGTTTCCTACTCCCCCAGCCCCTTGGTTCCTAGCACACTTACCTTGGTTGGGCACAACCATTCTGTACCTCTTACTATATTTTTTGCCCCTCATAGGGTCCCATGTATTTTTATTCTTTTCCTGCTTGCTACTAAGTGTATATTTTTGTGTGTTGATATCTCCATGTGGAGATATACCAATGTCAGTATAGCTGTAGTGTTGTATTGAAGAAACTTGTATTTTACACCTGGTGTGGTTCTTTCTTGTGAGTGATTACTGACTGACTATTGGGGTATTGCATGCGTATTGCATGTGCTTTACACTTCTCCTAGATAAGCTTTAGCTGCTCACCACTACTACCCTTAGAGAGCTTTTACTATCTGGACATCTAAACACTCTCACTAACAGTTGCCTGGACTCAGTATAGGGTGCCACACCATAGGTGTACATTACAAACTGAGCCAGCCACCTACGTGTACCTAAGCAAGGCAGAACCCACCACTCTAGCCAGGCAAGTAAGTTACACACCAAAAGCAACCTGTGCTCACACCCTGGGAGCTTGGTGCAGAGCTGGCAGGCTGATCATCAGAGGCAATGTTTAAAGTGTTTGCATAACAAAGACCCTTCAAGAAGAGAACAAGGATTTCACCACATACATGACAGCAGCAGTTTTATTGAGCCTTGCAGTAAAGTGTAAAAAAGTGGCCACTGCCATTAGAAATAGCCCACTGGGTAAAGCCCGAGTCCCAGACTGTGTCCTAGTGGACCTCTTTAAGGGAAATATAGACCTATGGACACCTTTGATTATAAATGTTCTATGAGCATCAATCACATGCCCTATAGTGCCATCTTGAAAGGAGGCAACTTTTGGTCTTATCTTTAGGAAAGAGGAGAGAACTGAATTAAGCTGTTACAGACCCATTTAATTGTTAAATTCAACCTCGAAGATACTGGGGAGGGATCTCCTAACCCGCTTACATAACTAGGCAGAATCTAGTTACATCCTCTCCCAGTTAGCTATGGCTTCTGGCCCTAGATAGGCACAGTCGAGCAATATCTCAATTTATCACCCACAATTGGGAAATATGTCAATGCCAGAAGAGTAAGGAAGGTTTCTCCATTAGGGTTCAGGGGCTGCACCCAACTGAAATTCCTACACATTCCTGCACAAATATTAAATAGATTGATTTATTTCGAGATATGATTGTATCTCGAAACAACTGATGTATTTAAATCTAGACTGTTTGTCCCAGGTAGCCTGTTCCACCTCACTATGAAGCAGGAGATGGAAGTCAGGCAGTAAATCAACTCTCTGCAATGTGACGTACAACACAGGGCTTACCGTTCTAAAGCTCTTCATTGCCTTTGTGGCCTATGATGGTATCCATTATAAGTCAATTACATTTTCAACGTCACGCTTTCGGGTCTCTGAATCTCTATACCAGCATGAGGGCAGCCATCCATCATCCACAGGCATAAATCCCACCATTTCCCATTAGACACATGTAGGAGTGGATGCAAGCACCTGTGATTTGGTGCCTTGTCCTCAGTAATAGTAAGCGTTATAATGCTAATCTTGTGTTATGTATATTGTGCTGAGACTCCTGGCCACACTAGCCTCCCCACTGTGACACACCAGGACCTGGCTGCACGTCACTGGCCCCTTTAGAATTAGAAGTATTGCATGTGTTCCCCGTTAAAATTGATCCAAACAACGAGGAGCGTTTTGTTCCCTTGCAAAGTTGATCCTAATATCTGAGTCAAGAGCAAAGGGATAAATATGTGCTTATAGTAAATACTTTTATCTGCTGTATGGTAATAAAACTGATCCTATCTCCATGCTCTTAATGTTAATGCCAAAAATGTGGACTGCTTTATAAACAATGAATGTTAAAAAAGTTAAGGCAACGCATGTTAGTGATTTAGTCCCCCTTTTATTTCACATGTTTTACTTTATCTTGCATTTCCCAAGAGTGTTCGCTATTTTATCATGATGTGTTTCAGTATTTTTTTCTGTGCATCTTATTACTCTTGCATGGTGCATACTGTGAGCCGTCAGGTGTTTATAAGGGGCTTTGATTGAGAGCTCTAAAGCCAAAGCAAAGTACCTGTCAGTTGGTTGGCCTCTCTGTACACTGCAGAGAACTATTGTGATGCATTCCAGATGCAATTAAAATTCTGTGGAAATGTATGTGAAGGGGTACACAGATGTTAAAATATTTACAATGCAAAAGCAAAAGGGAATAGATTGCTTAAATGTGAGTTAGTGCAGTGTATATTTGGAAGTGGTGAAGTGAGAGAGATGCGAGGAAGTGCATTCAGGGAAGAGTGAAACGAGGACGCTGAAGAGGAAAAAGGCAGTTAAAGATGTGCAGATGGACGAGATTTGCATATAAAAAAGGCATACATATCTAACATAAAGTGCACATAGCTGAAGGCCAAAACTCCTTCCACAGGCCTCAATACTATCTAATTCACACACTCACAATTTCAGAATTGAAACATTTCTAATGTTAATTATTTATAACAAATCATTGTTGTTACTAATTTAACTTGAACAACTAACAACCTATGACAAAGCCAAACACACTAACACGTTTTAGGTGTATGGCAGTTGTGTCATATATCTAGATACAATTACATCTCAGAGAGAAACCAAAATACCAGTTAAGTAGCACACTATGAGAATCACATGCATTTATCTTACATGTTCCTTTTTAGAGAGCTCCCGCTTTTTTCATCCTACTTAAAAACCTGTCTGCATATATTCCTATATGACTGATTGTAGTCAGGAGTTATGGGTGCTTCCTGAAGCCTGGCTAGAACATTTTCTTCCAAAGTTGATGCCGCATTCAGTGCAAAACACTGGGCAAGCACATTTTAAAGGGCTGAAGTTGTTGTACTGTACAATTTGCACATTACAGTTACTGTTGAACATATTAATGCAGTATGATACGGGGCAGTTTTTAATTTGTTTAATATTTAAAGTCTATACATTCCCACTGCTTTATAAGCCTTGCTTTATCACTAAATTAATTTGCTTTAAAATGCACCTTTTGCCAATCTTTTTTTAAATTTTTTCTCGGGAGGAGGACCCACCCTGGACCCGGCATTTGTCAAATTAAGCTTGCTTACGTCACTTTCTATATAAAAGTCATACCCATCTTTTACGCCCCACCACTTTCAAATGTCACCAACCACCACTGCTGGAGAGGTGCCTTACATTTGGCATTTATGGACCTCTCTTGTGCTTTTGGCAATGTTAGTCATCTAAATTATGGAGCATGATGGAATCCATGGGAGTTGAGCCGGCCCACGATCACTCGGCTCAGGCGTTTGTACACCTCAATTAAAATACGTTATGGTCACAACTGGGAGTGTACCGCTCCAATTAACTCCAATAGAGGTACACGACAGGGCTGTATTTTGATGCCTTTGTTATTCCTACTTTATATTAATGGTTGGATCAATATCTAGTTAATAGGTGGAAAGATATGCCACAGATCAGTCATTGACCGGTTCCTTGTCTTTTATACATGGTGATGCAGTACTCCTTGCACAGAGAGCTATGGGATTACAACTACTCCCTAAGTCTTTTACCCAATTTATGTTTGATTTAGACCTAAGGGTTAATTATTCTAAATCATTTACAATGGTGATTGAACATAAATATACAAATTCCAAGACTCATGTGATTGGAGGGGTCAAAGTCATTAGAGTCCCTTCTTTTAGTTACCTCTGGATACCCTTTGCTAGTGATTTAACTTGGGCATCCTTACTTACTATTAGATTGAAACTATTACAGGGAGCGAGTGAAGCAGTGAAGCAGTTTTCCGCTTTTCAACCAGGCTTGGTTCCAAGCCAAGAAAAGAGTTGTCCCTAATATGAAAAAAGTAAATGTATCCCTGTGTGTCTCTATGGCACCAGTGTGTGGGGTTATGTAAATATTGAGCAACTCCAGATCATCAAAAGCAGATTTGTGAGCTGCATTTTATCAATGCTGAACTCAGTATCCACTTGAGGAGGCCATGCAGGCCATGCAGAATTGGGTTTAAATTATTTAGTTCATGCCGCCCAGCTTGCCCCTTTACTGTTATGGCTTATGATTTGGAGCATCCCAGAAGCAGCTTTCACTAGACGGGCTGTGAGTGACTGCTTAGCATTGGATAAAGTGTGTGAGATACTATGGCTGAAATATATTAGGGAGACCTTTGAACAATTAGGTGCCATCAGTTTTTACACTAATCCTTTCTCGATCTCTGCCATATCCAAAGAAAATGTGAAAACCTTTTTCATTGGTCACTTATTTAAAGTTTGTGGAAAGAAGGCCCAAAAACTTCAAACTGTAATGGCCCACTCTAAACTGGTTACAACTATGGGGTTGGCGCGTCATATTGTTTTAATTCGTATTCCTCAGTACAGGTTTTATTTAAGTAGTTTTAAACTGAGCACTACACATTTTCTATGCACCTTCCCCACCCACAGTATTTGGTACAGGTCCCTCCCTAAATGCCCCTGCGGCAATTTGTCCCCACAAACCACTGTTAATTTTATATTATATTGTACTATTTATAAATCCCTATGTATACAATTTTTATTCACTACTTTACAGGTTGTGAGCACTAGACATCAATTACTGGCTTTAGCTTTTTTACAACAACTTGGCTCTTCTTAAATATGCAGAGTTGAATTATATTAGGAGTCCACTGATTGTTAGGCGTAGGTACTAGAGCTAAACTCTATCTTAACTGATGTTATCTTTGTACTACCTTACAAATTTTATGATCAACTCATTCTGTGGAAATGTTTTTAGAGTAGCTTTGTTTTATTATCTCTTTTAACTGCAAAAGGTTTTAATCGGAGATGAATTGTGCGTGCTTTGTATGGTCTGAAATAGACCAAAATAAAGAACTGAAATTGAATTGAACTAAAGATTTACAAACTATCCCGTTGTCACTGGGAACGATTCTAATGATCCAGTTAAGTAACAGTGACCAGCATAATAAGGCTTCATGAACAGTTACATATGGTGGACATTCTCATACTACTGGTATTCCTGCTGTCAAGCTTCATAAAAATACAACCTTGCAAACATTAGAACTGTTCATGAACTTTCTATATTGTTTAGTTAGTGACCTTTGCTTAGTACTGTATTGTTTTGTACATCTTCTATGATTGTGTCCAGTGACGCCAGTAGAAATCACCATTCTCATAAAAGGTCACTGGCTTGTCATACCGTTACCCTAAATTGAGAATCATTTGGTATGTAGTACTGCATTCGGTATACTTTCCATTTTATTTAAATATTCACATTGTTAATCAATATTATATTCCCGAAAAATCAAGTTTAAAGTAGAGTTAAGGTTACTAAAAATATCAATATGAGCTCTTTTATAAAACCTAGAAAGACAGGAAACTATTGTTATGTGAGGGTGAGGCAGTAACTTAACTTGGCAACCTTAACTTCCCTTTAACTTTACTTTTCTGGGAATTTCTTTGGTTTTGTTAAGGTAGCTGGGTGTATGACGATGAGTGTGGTGGCCATGTGGTACAGGATGTGCTGGAATAGGATTGTAGGTTTGTGGGCTTATGATGGTGTATGCTGATGTAGAGTGTTATTTATGTTGACGTAGGATGGTAGGTTTGTAGGCATTCGAAAGTGGCGGTGTGAAGGTGGCTGTGTGACCACATAACGGCTGGAGTGTAAGTGCAAGATGGTGGCTGTTGGGTGTAAGGATAGTGGTGTTACTATCATGGTGGAAATGGAGGTTTGTGAACATGGGAACGTAGGGGGAAGGTTTGTTTTGTTTTTTAATGATTTTCAACCATCGTAAACTATACTAAAAATAAGACAGCGAGGCCATAATCAGATTTCCAAGAAAAGTGAATTTTAGTTACCTAAAAAAGGTATGAAGATCCAAATTTGATGAAAATGTTTGCATGATCCTCTCTTAAGCCCATTTCCTATTTTTCCCAAGGGGATGAGGGTTTTAAGTAGCCCTGATTTACCAAAGGGTGTTTCATCATCATCAAGGCAAGCTTTATTCGGTTAACATAACCATCAAAGCATCATAATGCAATTTAAACTCAGAATTTAAAACATATACCAAAATACAAAAGGCATAAAAACTAATAAAATATAACCTTCCACTTCATAGCTATAACATACTTATATACCTATTATTACTTTAAAAGGAAGAATTGTTTAAGAAAACGAGTTCGTATATGCCAAGCGGCCACAAGGAACTTGCCAACCGCAAGGATTAAAAGATTAGAAGTATCACTTTTTAAAATCCTTAGAGCAGTGCAACAATGATTCAAACCCAAATTTCGACAAATTGTACGAATCCATTTTGACCGGGGAATGGAATAAGCAGGACAAAAAAAATAATATTTTCTACAGATTCTCACCACATCACAACAAGCTGGGCATAAGTCAGGGAATGAAGGTGGTCCCCAACTGCTTGTTAGGGACAATAACGGTAAACTCCCAAAACGGAAACGAGCATACAGGCCCTTCCCAAGTAAATCAGGTATGAGATCTAAATATGGTTCATACTGAGGATACCACTTAAAGTCAGAAAATAAATTGGTCAGCCGACCATAGGATTTACAACAGGTAGAGTTATTTCATACATAGGATCAATAAGCTGTTTTTAAAATAGTTTTATGATTTTTTCCAGATTTTGTGAATTCTCCCAGTAACTTCCCAATCCCAGAATACAAAACCAATTTGACACATGTCTGAACCATGGAATGGAAACTACGTTTAGTCTTTGTAGTAAATCAAGAAGGGAATCCCTATATATGGCAAGTTCAGGGACAGTCCAAATCGTTATCCAAAAAAGTAATGGTCTTAAAGCTATCAGATCGGCTATGTGGTTAAACCCAAGGTCAAAAAACATTGGGATCAGGGGTGTGCTACGAGGGCACGCAATTAGAGCCCTGGCAAAAAACTTTTCACCCACAGATAATCTTTTACTATTAGAGTACCCCCATATCTCAGCACCATAGGCGGCCGCACCCTGTGCCATTGCCAGATAGATTTTAATAGCTGGGGATACAGCTTTAGATACAGAGCTTTTATAAAAACGCAGGATGGCGGCCGCTCTGTGCTGGAGGAGCCCCACACTTTTGCTGATCTGGTCCTCCCAGCATAGTTTATTTGATATCCTCACACCCAAATAATATATTGATCTAACTTCATTTAAGGGAATCCCATCCAAAGTAATAGTGCATTTCCTACTTGGTCCAGGGCTAAACACCATTAATTTGGTTTAACTAACATTCAACTCCAAACCATAATCCATACAAAATGATTTGGATCTACCAACAAGGATTTGGAGGCCCATAGGTGTCTTAGAAATAAGAAGAGAATCGTCAGCAAAAAGTAGGATTGGGATTTTCTGCGCATTCGGGAAGGGAGCATTGTTCTGACAAGAGGACAGTATTTGTACCACCCCGAGAATAAATAAAGTAAATAAGATAGGGACCAGAATGAAACCCTGATGAACTCCCCTCTGAATGGGAATATTTTCAGTCAACTCTCCTTGGTTACGCCATCTCACCTGAGCATATGTATTTTCATGTAACCGTTGTAAAAGATTAATTATATTAATCGGAGTAACCATCCTATGTATTACTTCCCATAGTTTTTCCCTTGGGACCATATCGAAAAAAAGATCGAAGGTCCACAAAAAACAACATATAAATATTGCTTGGCAAGGACTACATATTTCCAGTATAAAAGCATCAACCTGATCTATTGTACTGGTTTTTGGGCAAAAACCCGCCTTTAACGAGGAAAGGACCTGATAATCTTGTACCCAACTTGATAACCTCTCCAAAAGCTGTTTAGCAAAAAGTTTCTGTAAATTATCAATAAGACTAATAGGTCTGTAATAGGCTGGGAAATTTGCATTACCCTTTTTATAAATAGGAATTATTTCAGCCCCTTTCCATGTACTTGGGATTGGACCACCTGCAGCAATTTTATTCAAAATCAGATTTATATACCAGGACCAAATAATTGGTTCTGATTTATATAAATCTCCTGATATCTTATCTGGGCCAGGTGCTTTACCTGATTTTAGGGAATTAATTGCAGCTGTAGTTTCCTCTAGGGAAAAAAATTATGTGGTCCTAAAAAGTGCAAGTGTCCAATCTTAATACGTCTGGGGAATCGCTCGTCCTGGCCATGGAGAAACTAACTCACAAGTTGAAAAATTAAGTTTTGGAAAATTACAAGGAGTGAAATAAAGGTCAGTAAAATGGTCCACCCAAGTCTCAGGTTGTATATGATTCCTAATATTGCTCTTGCCCCCTCTTTGTCTTTTGGACAGTAGTTTCCAAAACATCATGTTGTTGTTAGATTTAGTTGCTTTGAGCAATTTCTGCCAAATTGAGTCTTCCCAATTCTTTTTTGCTTGTATTGCGACCTCCTTGTATATACGTCTAGCTAGTTGGATCTCCACTAGGGAGCCAGTCGTAATGGCAGTTTTTAATACAGGCTTTGTGCAGTCCTCGTTAAACCATTCATTATGGTTCAAATTAGCATCAGGAGGCTTAAAGCAGGTATTTTTGTAAAAGAAATTCTGCAGTTTATTCAACATATCTTCATGAATATTAAAAATGGGAATGTTATCGATTTCGTACTCCTCATAAGCTACCATTTCATCAACAAACAATTGGTAAATCCTGCATATCAAATAGGGGTTAGACAACACCCTTGGCCAACAAACCCGTGTGTGGTTATTGTTCAACAATGGAGTTGGAACCGCAGTACGTTGATCATTCAGTGACCTCCTAAATGCATCCATATATAGGGTAAGGAGCAAAGGGTTATGATCACTCTCACACCGGAGTTCCACCTTCATATCCTTTAGTGAGGACCACAACCTAACGTCCACTAGGAAATAATCAATTACACTAGTGGACATACCTCGTTTAACTGTGATCGCAGTATTTAGCTCAGAGGGCATACGACCATTGCAGGTCCTAAGTCCATATTTTAGACATAGGGAAGCCAACTGGGAGGCAACACGAGAACGAATACATTGGCGGTTATTCAATAACTGTGGAATGCCCCAGAATTCATCTTCTTCATCCGTTAGTCCACTATTCAAAAATGAGGGTTCAAAGGTGCAATTCAAATCACCTGCTATTACTAAAATAGTCGAGGGATGCAAAGTATCCAAAAATTCAGACAATTGGACTAGGGTCTGGGACTCAGATCCCCGATGGACAGACCGGGCATCAACATTAATTAAGATAATCTTAAAATCTTGATGAAATGTGAATTGTACTCCCATTGAATCAGCTGAATCTATTATTAATACCAAATGATCGCATTGCAGTTTCCTAAAAACACCAAAAGACTTCCTTTAGCACAACCTAAACCCTTCTCCGGTGGTTGAGCCTGGGTGCAATATGATAAAAACCCATCTATATAAATTTGCTCTCCAGCCCAGGTCTCCTGATAGAGACAGACATCCTGACTATTAATATAAGTAACCCACTCTGGATCTCTCAGCTTCCTATCAAGTCCAGCTAAATTCCATGATATTATGGATAACTCAGAGTTGGCTTCCTCAGCTCCAGAAATAGGGCAATCGGCCTCCTTCAAATGCATATCCCAGTTAGGTACACCGAGTTGAGCCTCCTGGTCAACATTTAGTCATTCAGTGACTAGCGATGTATAAGGGGTTTTAATTGCCATTGGTGGTACACATTTTTGGGTATGGGTTGGCCTTTTACAAGACGTGGATGGACGAACATAGGGCGGATTTGATGCAAGACTAATGCCAAAACCTCTCATATCACTGAGATAACGTGTACGTAATTCGAAATCCATAAGTTTGTCCACCAATGACCTATCTTCAAAACAAATGGAAATAAAGTCAAAATTTAACCCTAAGTATACTATGTCTGCCCACCTTAAGAATATCAGCGCAAATGATTGAAAGACAATTACGCCGGGCACGTAGCCAGTGAATGACCATGTTAATCAAGGACTCATGGCTCTCAAATGAGCCAAACAACAGCTTGGCACATCAACCATTTAAATGGTACAATATTTGCTTCTCAGTCCTAAACCCAGATCCACAGGGACAGACCTACTAGCATCATACTGGGATATAGCATCAATAGAAAGTTTAAAGAGTTTGATGGGGAGTGCAGGGGAACTAACCGCCTCACCTAATACTTGGGGGCGTTCCCCTGGAGCCCATCATCGGGAACATCAGGCTGAACATTAGCATGGTTTTGGGTTCCCAGGGAATTCCTGGTACTGCAAGCTATATAATGCTTCCACCTTGCACATGCAGGCACTAGCTTATAGCCCTCTGCACAGAATGAAGGTGGATTATCTGAAGGGGAGAACATAGCTGTCCCCAAGGGGGGGGTACCATCTTCTACCCTTGGTTAAAACATAACAGAGCTCCCACCCCCCTTTGCCTCCCCATTTAGCTTCTGACATCTACATCCACACTTCTGCATCAATTTCTCCTTCATAGTCCCCATTAGTGATAACACCAGAGTCGTAAATTCGTCCACCTTCTGAAGAACAAGGGCCAAGTCAATTTCCTTATCTGACAGTTGCAGTCCATCAGAGTCACGAGGGAGATCAGTCGGGGTAGTATCTTCAATGACAGCTCCAGGCAGTATATGTGTAGTACAAACAGGAAGGCCCCCTTCCTCTGCCAGTAGCCCAAACCGATTTGTGCACAATATATTGTGGACCACCCTGACCACTGGGCTTAATGGGGGAGGGAAAACCTCATCACCCTTAGAGGGGACATCCCTCTGACATAACGGAGCACCCAGGATGCTACAGGATGCTGCAGACAATGGAAACGAAGACTTTTTCACTGGGAGCAAGAGGTTCCACATTTATGGCAATCTCCACAGCTGAATGAATTGATTGCATCCTCTTCTTCCTCTTAAATATTTCCGGAATTTTTCCCCTCCCAGATATACCACTCTTAATGGACGGGGTGAGAATTGCTCTTCAGAATGGCTTTTACCTCTTCAAACAATAAGTCAATATCATTTAAGGGATTGGTTCCTTTGATGGTTGAGGAAGTCACTTGATTGCTAGGCCGTTTATAAAGTTTTTTTGTGCCACTCAATGGTGTAGGAGCATCTACTGCTTTCCATTTACCCATCATATAAAAGCTAATATAAAGAGAACCCCGTGAAGCAAAAAATAAAAAAAACCCAGGGCACTCACTTTATGCAATGAATAGGATATGTCCTGCCTGGCCTTTGTCGGGCGATGACGGGCGAAGACGGGCACGAACTGCGCCGTCCTGGGCAGCGTGTGCAGAGCGTCTGTATTATGGGCAAAAACAGAAGCATAGGAGCCTGGGGGATGAAGTCCCACCCCGGGCAGAAGTTCGGAAGTTGCCTCTCACCTTTGTGCGCGTCCCACGCAGCGTGTGCAGAGCGTCTGTATTATGGGCAAAAACAGAAGCGTAGGAGCCTGGGGGATGAAGTCCCACCCCGGGCAGAAGTTAGGAAGTTGCATCTCACCTTCGCTGCGGAGCGTCTGTATTATGGGCAAAAACAGAAGCGTAGGAGCCTGGGGGATGAAATCCCACCCAGGGCAGAAGCGCGGAAGTTTCCTCTCACCTTCGTGCGCGTCCCACGCAGTGTGTGCAGAGCGTCTGTATTATGGGCAAAAACAGAAGTGTAGGAGCCTGGGGGATGAAGTCCCACCCAGGCCAGAAGTTCAGAAGTTTCCTCTCACCTTTGTGCACTCTCTTGTTGATCCCTTTGGCCTTCAACTTCAAAAATCACGTTGTGAGATTAAACCGATGGGCAAAAGATTCTGGGAAGTACTTTGTTCATGACAGCCAATTTCATCCTTGGTTTAGATGAGACTTTAGTGGTAGAGAGAGGTTTTGATGTATGGTAGAAAGGAAATACGCTGCCCTGCTAACTCACTGCCTTTAAAGTATTCCAGATTTCTGCTGCGGGAGCTCGGTCCTGCACCCTCTGCTGCTTCTCCGGAGCAGGAGAGAAGGAAGGAGGCAGCGCCCTCTCGCTGCCCAGCGTCCGCTCACCACAGCCCCCAAAGGGTGTTTATTTTAATCCCTTCCGAATTTTGCAACCGAATTGAGAGATTACAAAAAGAAGGCACACTTTTTAGGGTCGAGCTTGCGTTGCATGCGCTTGCGCATGCGTTTAGCAGGGAGACTCTTTTGTATTTATAAAAGGGCTCGGAGCCCTGTCAACTTCACTTCAGTGTTTTTTATTGGTTGGTGGGCTTCCCTTATAAAATCTGCTTGCTTTCATTAGTCGAAGGCACGCATATGTCATGCCTTTTCCGGTGGCTAGCCCTCCTCCAGCGCAGCGACCAAGTACAGAAAACATGCAAGGCTCGCTGTTTTCCATCGGGCTCGTGGACTTTTTTTTCTCTAATTTACGAGCCCGATGTCGCTTGGCAGAAGTCAAGCGCTTTACATACTTGATTTCACATTTTCGGGTTATGTACATAAATGCACTTTTGCCCGATAGGTGAAAAGTCGGGTTAGGTGTTTACAACGCGATCAGCTCTAACATGAGCAAACGCGAGACCCGATGCACTGTAAATGCTTGTTAACTTTTGTAATCTCCGCCTTACCTAGGGAAAAGAGAATATATTGTTTATATTGTTTAACCCTCTTGCCTGAATAGATTTTATTATCCCACCTTGCCTAAGTGAAAGGGTGAACACCCTGCAATGCACAAGAGTAGAGGGTGAAATCCCGGAGCACAGCCCTGGATGAAAATGTCACCTCTCCCCTTGCCCAGTTTGTGAAATGTTATAATAGCCATGCCAGGTCTCATTCTGCCTTTTGGCAGATGCGAGCTGAAGTGGTGTGAGCTCTTCCTCTCCTCAGCATTTAACAGGTAAGAGAGGACCGAGCAGGTCGTTGCTGACCTAGAACCCTGTTCACTATTAATGGGCCGTGGAGGACTGGACTGGCTCACAGCTGTCAAAGTGCATTCTTCTCAATTTGCCAAGCGAGAGGGAAGATGGAGGTGAGAATGTGGAGCTCTAGGAGACAGGACAGATAGTTGGAGAATCTTTACACAACACTGTCTTTGATGCTCTGGTGGGCAATTCTCATTTGCACAGCATGGTGGGCAGCTGTGCAAAGGCTGCTGAAAGGGCAAATAAGGTTACGATGGAAGAAAGATGGTTGCGACGAGCAGAGATGATAAATCGGTGATGGGCAACAGGGCTGTTTCAGTGAAATAACATAGATAAAGGTCAAATTGCAAAGGACTGATAAGTTTATGGAAAGGGGGTCATCAAGAGAATCTGTTGACTTCAAGCCAGAAATGGCTTTAAAAAGGTGACATTGTGAAACGGCATGAAAGTTGTTCGTAGAAGAGGGATCTTCTGTAGGTTTCTGGCATGAAGAGGGTCACGAAAGTTGACAGGTTAAATTATGGGGAGTAGTGGAGATTGGGATGAGAGGTGAAGTGGCTATATGGACTGAAGAGGTGAAATAAAGGAAGATGCATTATCAAGAAAGTGGGGTCTGTTAGGAGCGCGGCAATACTTTTTCTAACGATGAGTACTGAAGAGAAATATGTAGCCGAGGAAGCAAACATAAGGATGTATGATCGATGTTTTTGAGATGTCTGACAATGAATGTGCTCTGCTCAGATTTAATTTGTCCCCATTATGCTTATAAAAGAGCAAAAATATGCCTTAAAATGAATTTGTATTTTAACTTTACAGACGATATTTGAAAGTGACTAAGTACCTTCATAAGCATACCAGACAAAGCATGGCTGCAGCTGGATGGTCAATGCTTCAGGCAAAGAAAACTTAATTTCCGGACTGCAACTCACAAACTCGGAAACCGACAGCGAATATAAACAAGGAGAATATAATAATGCCTCTAAAAATACATACTAAAATAATAATAGTGGATATGCTTGAAGCGAGTTTACTTGGGGGAACCTGGGAGATGTGAAATATTACTTTTAGTGTCTAATTATTTGCATAAGTGAAGCAGGCAGAGCATTTCTCACGGGGCATAGTGAACCCCCCGTTTTGGCAGCTACAGCGTGGTGGGCCTCTTTTTGGGCATTTTCTTCCTCCAACTCGCTGGACAAAAGCTCATCATTAACACTTTGAAAAGATAAAGCGTCAACAAAAGAGCAAGGAGGGAAGAAGAAGAACAAAATATGGATGAATAGAAAAGGGAAAGAATGAGGGAATATCACATAGGAAAAAGGGTGGGATGGATGGATGGATAGGTCGAAGGATGACAGAGTAAAGGGACGGACAGGTGGAAGGACAGGTGAAATGATGGTAAAGGAATGGACAGGAGTGGATGAAAGGATGAGCGAATTGATGGCAGAGTGAATGGATGAGTGAAAGCATGGCAGAGTGGATGAATGGATGAATAGCAAGTGAAAGGAGGGATGATGGATGGATGGTAGAGTGGATGGATGGCAGGACAGATGGGTGGATGGATGGCACAGTGAATGATGGATGCATGAATGGATGGATGACAGAGTGGATGGATGGATCAGTGGATGGCAGAGCAGATGGATTGATAGAATTAGGAAAGATTGAATGATGCATGAAAAAATGAATGAATGAGAGAAAGTAAAGTTGAGATAGTGGATATCACTGGTGCATAGAAGGGGGAGCAGATGAATGTATAGATGCCTGAGTGGAAGAGATGGGAGTTCTAGTGGCTCACTTGCTTTGCTTTTTCTGTGCCATCAGAGCTTTTATGTCAGGGGATGGTACTTGAAGTTTCTGGCTACTCCTATGTCTGTGTTGAAGTTTGAGACACAATAATCAACTGTTTTTGATCTGACTTTTGTCAGGAGTTAAAACATGGATGGCCAGCATAAGATGAGTTAAGACTCCTAAGTTGCATTGCCCTGTTAGACACATGAAGCAGGCAGCAGAATGACCTTTGTACATAATCAAGGCACAAAGGGGCATATTTATGAGCCGGTTTGCATCACATGTGGACCACGCACCTTGGTACAGGCACAACGCAAACCTTAAATGCGATTTATGAAGCCAAACAAAGACACTTTACATTGCCCTGAGTGTCTACATAAATCTGGAGTAAGGCAATGCAGCGCAAATCGCTGTGTTGCCTTACTCTGCCCTGGAGAGGTGTGCCATGGGCTTTGCGCAGGGATTCCCAAGCAACTCTCATGGATTTTGATGCATTCCCAGATTTATCAGAAATGCTAAACCTGGAAATGCACTGAAATGCTATGCCTCCCCAGGGGAGGTGTAACGAGGAGAGATCTCTTTATTTCTCCTTGTCTTTTCCTCTTTCTATGTGTTCTGCAGCACACATATATAGAGGACTATGCCTCAGGGGATTGTTTTGGTGCACTGAGGTGCCCCTTCCTACACAAAAACAACTCTGCATGCAATGCAGGTACTCTGGCACCATGGTACAGGGGTGCCTGCATTGGCACTAGGCTGCCAAAAGGGTGCCAGCACAGGGGAGAAGGCAGGAATGCGTCGTATTGACTTAAATACACCACATTCCTGCCCTTTCCCTGTCAGGTAGTGCAGCTCATCAAGGTGACTTGCTTCACTGCACTGCATTCCAAACTCATAAATATGCCCACAAAGTATCTGATAAATCCTTCAGCACCCTCTAATGAAACGCGGCCCCCTTTTATGTGCACTGTGCAACAAAATGGAGAAAATACATCACAGTTTCAATTTCTTCATTCAAAATATGTAAACTAGTTTTTTCAAAGATGAAAAAATCTTAACTCAAAATAGATCTTATATCCTTTTTTTCTAGTTCATCTTTTTCAGTTTATATGAATCTTTTTTTTTTACCATATACTTTGCCCACAGTTCATAAAGCAGCAAAGTCGTAAAAGCGTGCACACGTAAAGGCGTAAAAAATCGTGCAAATGAATATCTCTCAACTATAAAGTGATTTCTTTTTTATTTAGCATCACACATAAAACAAATAATTAAGAAACTCCCCAAAATATTGAACGTCACCATACATTTTGGCCCAGAAAGGCAATATTCCTGTGACGATTTACAAGGCAGGGCCTCCTGTGAATCCTTAATCACAATTTGTATCCTAGAAACAGGACGCAAGCACAGCTGTGAACGTCTCTGTGCTCATTGATTGTAACACATTTTTTGCTTCATCGATAAAAAGAAATGTAACAAAACTTATCAAGACAATTCCAAAACGCTTAGCTTCACACAATCAAAATTTAGACCCACATGTGTGCATAGTTTACCACTGATTTGGTATTCCCATACAAGTTCTTGATACCCAAGGGCAGTTTACATGTGCTATTTTTATTTATCGGAAACTTACTTTAATTTATTAACTTGTGACGTTGAGGTTATGCACAGGCCTCTGCAGATGGCCTTTTAAACCCCTAAGCCATTCAGACTATGATTATCCAGTCAAAAATCACAGGACGTTTATCGGCTTATTCATCAGCTTTGTACTATCACTGCCTGCCTGAATAAACAGAGACTCTTTGAATCAGTGTGGAAGAAATAAGTCTGAGCGCACAGCTGGACTTTGGTGGTTACCACATTAACCACAAAACACAAAGAGTCAGGAATAGCAAGCTTTTTTACTAGTAGCAAACTCTCCTCTGCCATACATCAGAGGGATTGAAAAGGGTTTTTTAACGTATTAAACACATTTTAGCAATTCTGAAAAAATATTTCAAGTCACAACTTGGTACTCGGAAGGGCCATATTTGAGTGTCTCTTCCAAATACTGAATTGGAATTTTATGTATCAATGGTTTGTGATTATAATTCCTTTCACCATCCATTGATATGTTACTGACTCTCCAGTGGAGTGATAACTGATTTGCAAAGTGGAAGGGGTCCCCATAAGGATTCGGGGAAGCAGCTTCAGCAGACTAACATGTGCTGCCAACTCTCACTGACGTCTTTCAAGATTGAAAAACTTTTTAAAAATAATAAAGCAGCTTCTTTGAAGAAATCAGACTGTTTTTTTTTTTTAAAACAACGTTTTCTATTTTGACATGCAACCACAGGGAAGATGTTCTGCTGTCCCTTGCAGGCCACAATCTCAGTGACTGTTGCCAATCCTAGGGGGTTAAATGTTGCCACCTGCCTAATTTTGATTAGGGCTTCTGCATTCAAAGTGTTTGGTTTTTAGATGTTTTCGACTGTATTTAGCTATATTTATTGTTTGTGTATTGCATCTGTATTTATCCATATTGATTTAGGGCTTTCTGAAAAAATGAAGCTAGATTCGACATAGTTCTCTATACTTTGAACCGATAAATGTATGTTGATATGTTTTTCTAACTCCCATAGCTTTCAGCCTCCTCATCTCTTGGCTTTGTAGTCTTGGCTGACATCACTGAGAATCAATCAAAAGATATATTTTTTCTGTTTGTATCAATACTTAAACATACACTCAGAGAAATGGATATTTTTGCCTGTATTTATCAATATAAACAAGTAAAAATGGAAAACTGGGACCCTTAATTATTATTTACCTGACAGGTCTTTCTGCAACCTTATTTTGCGAACCAACCTATTAGTACGTAGTTCAATTCGCCAAATGTTGGGTTGCTATTTGCAACAATTTTTTGCAACAAGTATTTTTGTACATTTGGCTCCTAGTTATATAACCTGACTTAGCTTGGAAGAGAGAGAGCACAATTTAGCAGATTGACTGGCAGGAAGAAAAAATTGCAGAAGAGCAACAATATGCCCAGAGAGCAAAATAATTAATTATCCAAGAACACAGATGAGAAACAGTCTGGTAGGCAGGGCCTGAAATGTTAAGTTTTCAAAATTAACCCAAAGGTAAATACATTGAGGGACAGTTGAACATTATTGAGGTGAGAATTGTATGTTTGTAGGGAATTTGAGGAATGTATGCCTACATTTGAAATTCCTTATTTTTTTTGTTGTACTGTCAGTGGTATTTGGAGCACACTTGGAATCCCCTGCCACACAAATCCAGTGAAAAATTCTATAAAGAGGTGAACATTCTAGCACATTTTACACTGTTCACACCTAACCAATAAGTATTTATGTTGGATAGTCAGATAAGTGTTAGGAGGTGTCTTTGTGAATTTGCAAGAACAGTGCTTCTGATCTCTGCACGTTTTTGCTTGATTGTATGTAGATGTCAGAAAACCTTTTCAGAGGGCCACTGGGCAAATAGGGGTTATTTGAGCCTACGTTTGGTGGTTTTGGTCTTTTACTCCTCCTGTCTGGGTGTTCAACCTAATATGGGCACTGAGTAACTGGGCCATGAACTACCCATTCAGCACTTGCCCCTCAGTGGTAGTGTGGGCTGGGCAGGCCAAGGCTTTTCAGTGGGAAAAAGGTGTAGGGTGTGCACAGGGTCATAACTCAAAATGCCCACAGTGTCCCCAAAATTATCGTTGTCCAGCCTAATACTTTCTTTTCGAAAGGAAAATAGCATATGTGCAGCACACAAACTCAGCCCACCAAATAAGGCGAACAGAATGTCTCTCAAGGATAACGCCCTAGTACTGGATCACATTATCCCCCTACCCCAAAGGTCCTCTCCCCCCCTCCTTCATTCCACAACATGTCTCTGGAAGATCCTTGGAGGTGCCCCCCCAGGTGCTGCCCACACTAGAGATGTGTATCAAAATATGCCTTTTGCTTCAAAGTTTTCAGCTCTTAGCAAGTTAATCTGCCAAGCTCATTCAAGACTTCCAAAGGGCCTGCTGCCCTGCTCCAGTCTTTCCTGACTGCTGACTTGAGAAGAGTTCAGCAGGGTGCAAATTCCCATGCTCTGGCGATGAGCAGCTTACCCAACATTCTCTTGCAGTCTGCAGGCAATGTGTTGAGGCACTCGCAGGCAGCAATGGCTTCTGTGTGCAATGGCTCCTTCTTCTTTGCGGCAACAGTAAGTTGCTGGAGAAGCAGCAATGCTTCAGGATGGCTTCTGATCTTGCTTCCAAATCCCTCTTCTAGTTACAGAGAGTCCTCTGAACCAGGCAATGGCCACAATGGTCCAAGTGGCCCCTCATGGCACATCGGGGTAATAGGCATGGGTGAAAGCCTCCAGACGGCTGGATGCACTGAGCTATGTCCCCAACACTCACATTGCCCCCACTATGCCAGGAATTAAAATATGTGACTTTAAATGGAAACGCCTACTTTTTCCAAATAACATGATGTTTCCCACTTGTATAGCTTGTGGAAATATGTGTGTCATTTCTGGTATCACCACAACTGGTTAAAATCAATAAAGATGACACAATCATGTACTGCTAGAAAAAAAGAATATGGAGGGTGGCCAATCTAGTGTACTCTGCAAGAACAAAATTTACGTTGTTTTTCTGGACAGGAACCCAACCCATGTATTTACTAAAAACACTAAACAATTCAAAGTTAGCATTAATTTAATACGCTAGCAATAGAAGAAACTTAGGGCCTCAATAGGAGTTTGGAGTCCATGGACCACCATGGCGGCATTGGCAGGCCGACTGCTGTCGGGTTGGCGGTCGGCCTGCCGCAATATGAGTCAAGACGGACAATGGAGCAAAGACTGCCTCGGTACCACAAATAGAAAAGTCATAGCCTGGTGTTATTGACATGCATGTGACTCAACCATTTTTGATGAAACTTGTGATTATAATCTCTTGATTTGTTTTTCGCGTCAATGCAGGTTAAGGCCCTGAGAAAAAGGAACTATGGAGAGCTATTGTCCAGAAGGTGTGGACCTTGGCGGAGCGCCATCTGTCGGAAGGGCTGGGAGGACCTGAGACACTGGGCTCGGAAGATAGCAGATGTCCAGCTGGAGACTGCCGCGGTCCCAAGGCAGCACAAATAGGCTGGCAGAGACTGTATTGCCACCGGCCACTTTATTAGGGTGTACGCTAGTCCAAATACCACATCTCAGGAGGGAGAAATAGAGAGTATAAAGAGAGACATTCACCTGTAGGCAGCATTACACGTCCAGTGTCACCCTGGAGCCCATCATACACTTCATGCCACTGCTGATGATCATCAAATGAGCACAAAATCCACACCACGGTGGACACAACCAGCCATAAGAACACACACCTACCTGTGTCATTAAACTCAATGATAAATCACACTGTTAGCCACATCATATGGGGGTCACACTACGGGCACCAAGTACACTTGTCAATGTGTCCCAGGTCGGAGTCAGACACAAAAAAAAACGCACTCAAAGTCACAATACATCTCCTTTCGGCACATCACTCACACTGTATCGCAACACTACACAAAAACACACCTCTGCTCATCTCAGGCACAGAGACAGTAAAGTTTGCACAACACTGCCTCACACAACACCAACAACACATCAACATCACATCTACAAATATAACTCATACAATCACATTGCACACATGCCATGGACTTACGTCACATTCAACACACATATGTATGGAAGTGGCATGGAACACAAACGTCACTACCATTAAACAGCCCTGCAATGGAAACACATGTCACCCACTTTGCAACATAATAGAAGGACAATGGGATGCATATTAGTCATAGAGACAAATATACAAAGCTCACTTTCAAACAGTACCTGCACAGTAGGGATGGAGGCATCAGGAGCACTTGGGGAAGGAGGCTGCACTGAGACACATATCACTTTGCACATGCCCCTTAAACAACATTTGCACAGAAATGGGCCCTACATGTATCTCAGGAACAAACAATACTTGGCCCAAATGACATGTCTATCTGCACAATGTGGAAGTGCATGTCAACAATGTGGAAGTGCATGAAGTAGCTGCAAAGTACACATGCAAAGTCAAATGCAAAGGAAGCTTGCACAATTGAACACACTCCATGTCTGCACAAACAAATCTCAAGCTGACACACATTAGATGAATCCATAATCCATGTCGGGGGGCAAGTCTAACACCATACATGCTCACATTGGACTACCCAAGATGAAATACTTACCATACCAAACAGTACACAATGCTATAACACCACCATTGAATTTACACCCATATATCTATAAAGTCAACATATACTCTTGTCTTTGGGGGACACCTGCCCACAAAGTCAGATACTGCAAGCAACAGCAAATGAATCAGCAAGCAGGCTGAAACACACACAACTCTAGGTAGACAACACAAGTCACTCAGGAACAACATAAAGGTAGAAAAGGAATTGCAGGACAAATGTGTACCCAACAAAACAACTGTTTGGGTATTTTAATAGTGAGACTTGAGTAGTCCAAGGCCATTGGCCAGTCCATTTAGAAATGTACAGGCAATGCACTATGCTGTCACTTGACTCATAACTCCAGGGAACTTCCACAAGAAGGGGCATCAAGTGGGCGGGCAGAGACCTCAGGGATCATCTCTGGGGGAGGGGGCTGGATTTGGGATGGCTGGGTTGGGTTCAGGAGAAGTGGATTGCTTCTTAGGAGGGGTGAGCTTCTTCTTGGGGGGAGGGATGTGGGTGCTTGCAGGGGGCATGTGCGACAGGGGAGGACTTGGAGGTGGATGGGTTGGGAGGTGGGTCGGGCCTCTTGGGTTTGTGATGGGGGTGGAGGGAACAGGGGAAAGGTCAATGTCAAACAAAAAACTTTCTTAGGAACAAACAGGGACAGTCAACAGAAGAAGGTGGTGATTTGGAGGTCAAGGAAGTGGTTGTCTGCTGTGTTGGTGTGGATGTCCTGGGTGTGTGCGTTTGGGAGGTATGCTTGTGTTTGGGCGGTGTCTGTAGCATGGGTGAGTGTGGGCGTATGCGTGTCTTGGGGGGCTGGGAGGTGGAGGTGCTGGTTGAGGGAGTGGTGGATGTGTGTGAGTCTGTTGGGGTGATGTCTGAGGGTAAGTTGGATGTTGTAGATGTCTGTATGTCTGTTTGGGTGATGTCTGCAGGTATTGTGGTTGTGGTGGATGTCTGTGTGTCTGGTGGGGTCGTGTAGAAGGGTATGCTGGGTGTGGTGGGTGTTTTAATGACCGTTGCCTGTAGGTATGCTTGATGTTGTATGTGGGCTGGTAGGGGTAGTGGGGGTGTCTGGGGAAGTGGTGACTGGTTTTGGGAATGTGGGTGTCTGTTGTTTGCTTGTGTGCCAGTGTATTTTGTGGTGCTTGTGTCTTTGTGTGCTGCTCTTGTGTGTTGAGGTGGGTGCAGGCGGATCAGTCTGTGTGCTTGGGGTAGGTAGGGAAATGGGGGATTTGGATTGGGAAGAGGGAGGTGGAGAGGGGAGAGAAGGTGCGGGTTGACTGGCTGCAGTCAGTGTGGAGGCCAGAGTCTGAAAAGATCTCTGTAGGCCACACATTGTACCATGAATGCCTTTGAGGAATGCATTCTTCTGCTGCAATTGGGTTCCCAATCTCTGGATGGTATTCACAATGGCTGCCTGACCCACGGAGATACTCCTCAGGAGGTCAATAGCCCCCTCACTGAGGGCAGCAGGGGTAACAGGGGCTGGGGCGGAGGTGCCTGCACCATAGGAGACACCCACCCTCTTGGGTGAGTGGGCACAGCCAACTGGGTGGGGAGCAACATGGAGGGTGGCAGGCAATGATGGTACAGGGGTTACGCCCCAATGGGTCCACCATCACTAGGGAGTGCCCACTGGAGGAAGAATCCGATGATGAAGATGATGTGGTTCCGGTCTTCCTCGTGGCACTCCCCTCACCCTCCAGGCCATTGGGTCCCTCTGTATCAGTGGTGTTTTGACCCGAGGTCCCATGTCCAGAAGCTTCCCCTTCGGCTGTGCCCTGTCTCCTTCACTTCCCTGGGCTAATGCTGCAAAAAAAAAGAGAACTAGGGTCATCACATGTCCATGATCACACTTGAACAACAGTTCTGATTAGTAAACATTACCATGATGTCAAGTAGGTCCCAGTAGCAAACTCTTCCTAAGTGGACCTTACATGTACCATACCATATGCATGCTTGCCATCTGAACTTTTAAAAGTTGCCCACAGGAAAATCAGGATCTCAGACAACTACAATTGCATCGCTGAAGTTGTGCAATCACAATCACCATTGACCTAGTAGGAGACCACATCTCTCTCAATGCTTTGACCTTTGATGCATACCTCAGTTACATGTTGTCACACAATAGTTGACCAATGCCAACTGCATTCCAACAGATCCCACACAAGGCCATGCACACATCTATTTGTCACACACATATTGACCCAACAATAAGAAATGATGCTCAAAAATCCTGCCATGTTGCTGATAAAAGTACAATAGCCTGGAGAAGGTGACATGGAAATATTCATGCCACAACGGAAGCAGTTCCACAATGCACACTTCACAAAGTGATATTTGTCCAAATGGAGTCATGAACGTAGTGCCAATGTTGCTCAGATAGGCCACACATTTGGCATGGAAATTGACACTGTAGACATCATGTGCAATATGTCAGGTAGAGATGTCTCTAAACTCCACAACACAATGAATCAGCAATCCCCAGGGAAATCAGCACAAATGTAATGTACCCCTTACAGTGATATACTCTGAGTGCATCAATGGACGTCATTAGTCCCTTGGATATAGGAGAGGCCCAGAGATTTGCAGGTACTTGTTGAAGGCCGTAACATGTTACCTAATTGGGAGCTACATCATTGTCTCCATCATGATCATGTAGACCCAGATTTCTGTGGTTGAATGGTTGTACCCAAACACATGTGATTTCAACATAACTGCAAGTCACTCCATGATGTATGCCAACAGTCAGGTTACAAGACTTACCCATTTCATGTGTGCTAACAAATTTGCTACATGATTCTACATCAATGGCATAGAAATGCACATTGTGGCTAAAAACTCTAGGCCTACCTGTCATCTCCCTCATTGCTACTGCAGTTGTACATGCCAAATGACATGCTATGATGCATGAGGGCCTGTGTTAGCCAATAGACAATGGTGACATACTCCTGTATGTGGCACAACATGAAATGTACCCCCATTGTACATGTCTCAATCCACACACAGGCTGCAATGCACATATATGTAAGGGAATACAGACACCATTCCATCAACACAGGTAGACCATGCATCAAACAGCAGCTTACAAATGTTTTGCTAATGAGAAAGGGACACATGCTGACATGTAGGCACAAGGAATGTTGGTAACACTGATGGCACATAAATCATGTCACTGGACATTTCTCACTTACCAAGGGAAAGTGTAGATTTGTAGACGTACCCAAAGAACGTCTGCTCTGTCACATGTATGATGGCCATCTTCACATTATAGACTGTAGTGAGGCACCAGAACCTGTCATATGCTAAAGACAAGCAGCATCTGAGTGGCAGATGCCAATATGCTCATTTAACCAAACACATGGCTGCGGACAGTGATTCATCACTTCCTTACCTTTAACCTGTAACACTGAGGAGTAGTGATCTGTTGCATAGAATTTATACCCACTATAAAAAAAACAGTACTTGATTGATCACTATACACAGCCTTATGTTATCCCTGGAGAGCAAGTTGTTTGTGAATTGTACACCATAGTGTCCTAGGTACCTAGGCCAATAGACAATGCACATCAGTATACAACACATGACATGTCTACACAAACAGTCACTCATCTACTGTGTTACACATGGCTCATCCCTAATCCTCAGGGGGAGCTGTCAGAACCTAGAACATTCACTTGGCAATGTGGCAGGCAGGAATATGCCTTGTACTCACTCCCTTGTGGCTGTTGTGCTGTCATCAAAGGCCCATCAAGGTCTGGGTAGGTCACCCCCAGAATGTGGGCTATTAGGGGGGTCATGGTCTGACGAGCACCCCGCCCACGTTGGGAGGACATCTCCAGCTGGACCTCTGCTATCTTCCGAGCCCAGTGTCTCAGGTCCTCCCAGCCCTTCCGACAGATGGCGCTCCGCCAAGGTCTACACCTTCTGGGCAATAGCTCTCCATAGTTCCTTTTTCTCAGGGACTTAACCTGCATTGACGCGAAAAACAAATCAAGAGATTATAATCACAAGTTTCATCAAAAATGGTTGAGTCACATGCATGTCAATAACACCAGGCTATAACTTTTCTATTTGTTAATACTCCCCAAGTGTGAAACTCACAAGCCAATAAGCACCAGGACCTGACTACAGATATATGTATTTGCATCTGCAGACTAACCCACTACCCTGCTCATTGCCTACAATGACTAAGCAATCTTACTGACATCAGGTAGCCCATGCTCTAGCAACCCATACTGTGATGTGAGGCACAATTAAACACTTCACACCTATGTGGCTTCTGAAGGGTAAACACTTTTTCATGAATGGACTAACACATTCATTCCCTGTGAAAATGACTCACTGCATACAGTCCCTAGAGGCAACTGCCAGAGTACAAATTTCAACATTACACATGAGTAACAGTCAAGTGGCTGCCATTGTGGGTACAGAAAGTGTCTTTCTTGTCCATTTGTGGACATGTCACCTAACAAATATAGACTCATGTCACTTCAGGGGGCGGGGTTCTGTGCTATGTACCTGTACCACAGAACACTCCTTTGTACATATGTGTCTATCCTACAGAGATGGCGTCCAACAAACAAAGGTATGCATTGTACAGTTTCTGCTATGTGACAAAGCTACGGAGTCCTATATCATGCCCCCCCAGGAATCAATACACTGTCTGCACTGTGGGGCTGTCTTGTCCAAATGTGACATGTGTATGACTTGTGTGAAGGTGACAACAGTTCTGTGAGACTAAGGAACCTGTCATGAGCCTAAGGCACATTGACAATGATACTAAATGCACATATGGAATAGATGAATGATTTACCTCTGTACCCATTCCTAATCTAGTCAAAGGCATGATGCATTCAGGGTAGGTTTTGCCACCAGAGCATCATACTGGCCACATTACAGGATCTGCTGGGGTACAGGGAGTGAGCACAGTGCCACAGGTGCATAGCCACAGTGACTCTCTTACAGCCTAGACTAGGTCCCATACTGGGAGATACACATGACAGGCCCTGGTCTCTGCAGGCTGAGCCGACAGAACCTATGTGACACTCCAGTTCCATCACTTTCATGCATGACAGTATATTTTGTAGCCAACAGCAATTTGGCATGTGGTGTGTGGCAACCTGAAGGGCACAGTGACTTATGGAATGCCTCCACACAACAGTTTTGCAAGGGCTGATGTGGTTTGAAAGATCAGTGGCCCTATATACATTGTTCACATGACTCTCAAATGACTCATACAACATGCATACACAGCTCATGTTGTCATGCACATACATGCTCGCTGACATTTACAACAATTGTGAGGAAAGAGAGCTCATTGAATGGCAGTAATGTCTCCTTACCTAGTTTTGTGCATCCAACACAAGGATTATCTAGGGCCCCAAAAACCTTGCACAACACAATGTGACTGAACTTAACGTATGGCACTGGCCACCAATACCTGCATATTGTCCATGCCATTGGTGCCACATAGACTGCAACTATAGGCACACAAGGTCTACCTGGCACACATAGGCACCTTCTAGCCTGTGAGAGGGAAAGTTTGATGAAGTACAAAGAAATTTGTGCACATGAGGTACTTACCTGCTCCTCTGGTGAGCCATAGAGCTGTCCATGCAGGGGTAGGAACTCAGTCACCAGCCTCTCCAGCTTCTCTGGTGAGAAGGCAGGGGCCCTATGACCTACTGAATGTGGCATGATTGCTCAGAGAGGCAGCACACAACAGCTCTGGTTTTGGAGGTGTAGCTGGCAGCAGTGTCAGGGGTCGAGTGAATCTGCAGAACATGGCGAGAACATCTGCTGCATACACGGTCGGCACTTCCGGCGGACACAGCCATCGGCCCATGTCCGCCACTGGCAACAATGTTAGCCTATGGCTGTGTCTGCTGCGTTTGCAACCGCCATGTTGACATCCGCCGGCAGTCGCTGGAGGTTCCTAATGTCCAGTGGAGTAGGTCAGGCAGCTGCCATTTTGGTGGTCTGAAATGCTATATTGGGCTATAGAAACTGTGTGTGTCAACCCCGCAAAAAAATATTTTTGACCTCACAAACATCCTTATCCTGTCTTGTCATGTAAGTCCTTCTACTCAACCACCATTGTAGTATGTTGCAGGGCACAGGTGGCATTAGACAGGGGCACAGTCCACCACTGCCAACTGTCATGTTGGATGTCAGGATATACAGTCACATTTCGAGGGACAATTCTGTTTCCTATCATGGAGTTTGGTCAATATCCATGTTGTGGATACATACGTGGAAAACCATGCAGGGCACATGTAACCCTCATGTTATTTGCAGCTGTGATGTGTACTGGGTGCAATGTCTATCCAGTCAGAAATGCTTTGTCACATGGTATCATTGACATGCATCATGTAAGTTGCTGTGGACACACTGACTAATATTAGAAATCATGTCTTCTCATACCCAGGGAGAGGGAGGATGCGAAAACCTCGTGTCTAACATCCACTACCAGACCTTCAGACCATGGAACAAAGGTACATAATAACTTATTACCGCCTGGATAGGCAAGCAATAGTGACTTATGTTTCAGTTGGAACCAGATCTGATGCCAGCTATTAGTTATCCAACCAGCACACCACCCATTGTACAAGTCACGTCAGTATTGCACTTCCTAGCCACAGGGTCCTGCCAACATACAATGGCCCTATCTGCTAGAATGCCCCAACCTATGTTCAGTCTGGTGTTGAAAGATATCCTCTCAGCACTGTTAAAACAGCCTGACAGCTATTCTGGTTTCCCCGACATGAGGATTTAGCCCATGTGGAGGCTGACTTTTATGGTTTTGCACACATCCCACAAGTGGCGTGGGCCATTGATACCACACATGTGGGCTTGGGCCCACCACAGTCCAAAGAACAAGTCTATTGGAACAGAAAGAACTTCCATTCCATCAATGTGCAAGTTGTCTGATTGGCTGATCTCTACATTTCACATGTGTGTGCCTGTTATCCGGGATCAGCTCTTGATTCCTTCAAAATGAAGAACAGCACTACACCCCAGCTGATGTCACAACTGCATCCGGAGAGGGCCTGGCTAGACGGAAAGTCACATCTGTCCTGTTTGTGTGTGTGCAATGTGAGGTGCTGCAATCATGAAGTGAGTGACTCATTGTTGCACATATGTTCCATTCCTTAACAGGAGAGACTGCATATCCAAACCGTCCTTGGTTGTTGATGTCACTAAGGAATCCAACTATGTCAGGGGAAGTCCGATTCAATGAGGCCCATGAAAGAACACAGCGGGTAGTAAAGCAGGCTTTTTTGCTCCTGAAGGCCAGATTTAGGTGTCTGAACAGGACTGGTGGAGCCCTCCTCTACTCACCTGGAAAAGTGTCAGATCACTGCGGCACACTGCAGACTTCACAATATCGCCCTGTGAAGGAATATCTCATCAACAGCTACATTTCATGAGTGTAGGTATGTCATATGATGTCATGACTGTGACTGAACAATGAACTGTAGTTGTGAGAATGTGTGGAGATGAGTGTTTTAGCAACTTCTAGGGAGCTGATACTCTGCAATATTCAGCCATAGGCTGCTTGAAAAGTCCCTCTTTGACATATCCCAATCTTGATGGTGTTGCTTTGTTTGTGTCAGTTTCCTTGCAATGTACTTACATTTCCAGTTGTTTGCTATGTGATTAGTGTAATAGGCCTATACTCCTTGTTTTGTCTTTGTACAGGTACCTTCACAATTACATCCTCGTGTGAGCATTTCAGAGTTGTGACATTGGCAGGTATCGGATGCTGTTCTGGCATGCAAAGTGGACATGGATTGTTCCAGGTAATGTAGGTCACAAATGTAGGTGCATGAGACCTATGCCAAGGCAGCTTGCAAAGTGTTTGGGTGGAAGGTCAGAAGTGCACATTGGACTTGTTTTGTGTGCTGTGTTGGGCAGATTGCATCATGGTTGTCATCATGTGAGCATGAAATATGTAGTCATCGATTGTGAGCAAGTCATTCATCCTTCATATTGGCTAAACACTATTCTCGTATGACCTGTATGTAGCTGTAGATGTATTTCATCATTGCAGGTCACAGTGCCTGTGCCACAGCACTGACATATGTCTGTGTCATACCACCAGATGCATGGTCATTGGATTATGATGGGCTTGTGATCAGGGAATATTGTACTGCCATCTGTATGTATGCTGGATTATTTGATGTTGGATTACTTTGGTGTGGTATGTGATAAGGCTGAAGCTGCGAACATCATTTACTTTAATGTTTGCCTATTCCACAGGACAATGTCTGACAAATCCCTCCCTTCTGTGGCCTAGGGGGCTGTACCCTGGATATGTACTTTGACTCAGTATGAGTCACAATTCTTGTTTCAAAAAGGTGAGACATATGGACAGCCTATGTGCTATACACTGGAATAAAATGTTTGGTGTGACCAGACACTTGTACTGATGTATAATGGTTGTAATCCTGAGCAGTACACTGTGTACCTCTAACATATCCCTTCTTGTAAGTTATCTCTTCATCATATGGTTCAAATGGTCTTACATCTCTACATGGAAAAATGTTGAAATTAAGTAAGAAGACAATGAGTTTGTGATGAATTAATTTATTACAGTGCTAATACAGTAAATACTGAAAAGAAAAAATAATAATGAAGGTGTCAGTCATGGTGAATTAAATCCTTGGAATAGATGCCACACCTTTGGGAGTCCAAAGCTGAGAGTACTTCGCCTATTGGAACTCATCAGTCAACAGAGTGAATGTGCGGCACACAAAGGAGCTTCTTTAGGAAGAGGTCACTTGCTGTCAGTGGTGGGTGTCTTGCCATCCGCACCTCCTGGATTCTTCGCCAGATGTCCCTCCATGCGTGTTGGAGGGTGGATCTGCTGCCACAGAGGGAGGGCTGTATGGGGTGGGTTCTTGCAGTGGCAGGACCTCCCTTCCAGTGGCTGGCACCAATGTAGATGTGCTTGGTGTTGATGAGCCAAAGGAAGGGGAAGATTGGTTTGGAAAACCCCTGCTCAGGATTGTATGAATGTCCCTCATCACCTCTGTTAGGGAGGCCATGTTGGTATTGTAGGCATCAATCTGTTCTTGCATTTCCCTATGCATGTCCCTCTGTAGCTGCTTGATTTCCTGGAGTTCGGTTACTACCTGGCCCATCATGCCTTGGGACTCCTGATAGACCCCCAAGATGTGGCCGATGGTGTCCTGGCCAGGAGCAGCCCCAGTGGCCTCACCCCACTAGCCCACAGCATCCCTCCCACGCAACCTACCCAATGGGCCTGTGCCCTTGTCACAGGGTGCCCTCTCCCACTGGTTCCTGGACCCTCATTGTACAAAGTGTTGCACTGAAACTCAGGATCCAGGACTGGGAGGCACAAGATGGTAGACACTGTGCTCTGTAGTCAGGTTGGGAGATGAATGGTTGCCTGTGATGTTGAGGCAACCCGGTTGGGAGGTGTTGATGTTGTAACAGTTAGTCTTACTGTTGGTGTCTGACCAGGTTGCCCAGATCGGCCAAAACCGTCCCCTACGTCCAGATGTCCAGGAGTGTCTTCTACACTGAGGGATTCATCCAGGAGGTAGTAGCAGTCTCTTCTGTGGCCTCAGTGATCCCAGTGGGAGCTCGACCTGTTCATGTGAAAGACACAATGTTACTGGTTGTAGTGTGACATCTACCTCCAACAATTTTGTTGTTACATTAAGCCAGGGATCTTCAAACTGGGGGACGGGCCCCCCTGGGGGGGCCCCAAGTAATCCCTGGGGGGTGCCAAGCTCTGACCAAAGGAAGCATTATGCTGATAACAGTGCTTTGTTTTAACCTGAGAAAATGGGCAGAAGCAAATTGCTCTGTAATGGGCCATTACTAACATCATTTGTCATTTATATCCAAGCTGGGTGTATGTGTCAAAAGGGAAGGGACTCTAAATCCTCATCAAAACCCCCACCCTCACTTCTAATAATCATACTGTGGATACTTTTACACCTTAGTAAGACCTGTCTGACCAGAATAGTATGTTTGCCATCACGTTTTTCATTGTAATTTTAAAACAGTAGCAGAACTTAACTGCAATGTTTAAATAAATGTAGACATATTTAAACATTGCCAATTTATTACATTTTTTGTGAAAAATTTGGAGAGGTGCCCTAAGATTATTTTTTTTCCCCACGGGGGGGACATTAAAAAGTTTGAAGACCACTGCATTAAGAATGGACCTTGTACAAAGTTAAGTTGAAGTTAATCCTATTGTGGCAAGTAGCCATGATGTTCGGTGTATTGCCATGACATGTATGAAGCATACCAATTTATTTTGACTCAAGCAGCTGCTGAAATGTGTAGATCATTAGTACTTGGGAGGATGGCCATTTTGAGGCTTAAGTCATTGTGATGCAGGCAGACCCAGGAGTTTTTTGTATATGTGACTGGAGTCATCATGTGGTCAGTGCATTGTGAATGTGTCTGCTGACACTACAATTTTGGTGATGCATCTTTAGGCCCTCGGGATCATTGTTTTGCACACTGGGAAAGGTGTCCTACCTGTCCGCAATAGTTTCATCTTAGGTTAGCTGGTAAAGGTGGAGCTAGGTGGCCAGACACATCTCAGAGTTGAGCATGATCTGTATCTTGGTCACTCCCAGATGAGAAAACATCAATTGAGAGTTAGCAGGCAAGGGAATTTGGACAAGTGACCACTGGTCTGGTGTTTGTAATTACTGAAACAGTGCCTCCTGGGAGTTACAGCTGGGTCACTCTCTATACTACGTACACTCGCCAAATGTTATCCTCCCAGGTGAGTAAAATTCAATTGAAAGTTCATAAATAGGTGGGTTTGGGCAAGTGAACATTGTTTTTTGTGGTTGGAGTTAGAGACACAGGGCCTATTGGGGTTTGCATTCTGGTCACTCCCTCTGCTTCCCACACCATCCTCCCTGATGAGTAAACTTCATTTGAGAGGTAAGACACATGGGTATGTGGGCTTGAGAACACTGGGCTTGTGTTTGGAGCTAGAGAGACAGAGCCTCCTGGCATTAGCAGTCATGTCACTACCTCTACTTTATACAGTTGATAAATGTCATTCCCACAGGTGAGTACACTTCATTTGTTAGTTTCCAAAGAGTATTTGGAGAACTGAACACTGCACTGGTGTTTGGGGTTAGAGAAACAGTGCCTCCTGGGAGTTGCAGTCATGTAATTCCCTGTACTACACACACTATAAAAATATTATCCTCCCAGGTGAGTACACTTCAATTAGGACTTAAGTCACAGGGTCTGTGGACAAGAGAAAACTAGGCTGGTGTTTGGGGTTACAGAAACAGGGCTTCCTGGCTTTAGCAGTCAAGTAAGTCCATGTACTACACACATTTGTCAATTGTTATCACCCCAGGTGAGTACACTTCATTTGAGAGTTAACAAACAGGAGTCTTTAGAGGAGAGGACACTGGGCTAGTGAGTGAAGTAACAGTGACGGACTCTCCTGGCCTTAGCAGTAGTATCATACTCTCTACTACACACACTATCTGAAAGGTATCCGCCCAGCTGAGTAAACTTACATTGAGGGTTGCCAAACAGGGATCTTCTGACAAATGAACACTGTTCTGGTGTTGTGAGTTGGTGGAACAGTGCCCCCTGCGAGTTGCAGTCAGGTTATTCCATCTAGGTCACACACTTTTCCAATGTTCTCCCCCCAGGTGAGTATACTTTGTGAGTTGACAAACAGAGGTAGATGGGCAAGTGACCACCGTGATGGTGTTTGGAGTTACAGAAACAGGGCATGCTGGGAGTTGGAGTCCCTGTACCACACACACTATACAAACATTATACGCCAAGGTGAGTATACTTCATGTGTGAGTTACCAGACAGATGTCTTTGGAGGAGAGGATACTGGACTGGTGTCTGGACTGACAGTAAGATAGCCTGAATGAATAATGAGTAGCAGTCATGTCTCTCCCTGTACTACACACACACTGTACAATTATTATTCTCCCAGGTGAGTACACTTCAATTGAGAGTTGAGGAACAGGGATATTTGAAGAAGAGGACACTGTGCTGGTGTTTGGAGCTGCCAGTACAGGGCTTGCTGGGAGTTGAGTCATGTAGCTCCCTGTAATACACACACTATACAAATGTTAACCTCCCAGGTGAGTCGACTCTAATTGTAATTTTACAAACAATGATATTTGAACAAGCAAACACTAGGCTGATGGTTGGTTTTAAAGACACAGGTCCTTCCTGGTCTTAGTAGTCATGTCACTCCCTCTACTTCCCACATTTGACAAATGGTATCCTCCCAGGTGAGTAAACTTAAATTGTGAGTCGCCAGACAGTGGTCTTTGGACAAGTTAATCGCACAAGTCACATGTTCTGGTGTTTTGAGTTTCTGACACCATGCCACCTGTGAGTTGCAGACAGGTCATTCTCACTACTACACACTCTTGACCACAATTCTCACTCCAGGTGAGTTCACTAACAGCATGTGACCACCATGATAGTGTTTGTAGTTACAGGAAATGTGCCTACTGGAATTGCAGTTAGGTCACTCTCTTTACTTTCCACACTTGACAAATGATGTCCTCCCAGGTAAGTGAAGTTCATTTGTGATTTGCCACCAGGGGCCTCTGGACAAGTGCTTACTGGTCTGGTGTTTGAAGTTGTAGAACAGTGCCTGCTGGGAGTTGGAGTCATGTCAGTCCCGGTACTACACACACTACACAAAAGTCATCTCCCCAAGTGTGTTCAATTGTGAGTTGCCCAATAGAGGTCTTTGGACTGGTGGACACTGGGCTGGTGAGTGGTCTGACAGTAAAGGTGGCAAAAGGTGAGCTGTGGGCATGCATGACATGGCATTTTTGTGACAGTTCTTGTGTTGTAACTTACCTGACGCCACTCCCCCAAGTATTCCTGTCAAACCCTCAGGATGCAGGATGGCCAAGACCTTCTCCCAGGGAAAGACATGTAATGGGGCACTGGGAGGCCCACGGACAGCCTTCTTGGCCTGCAGCTAGTTCCAGGAGACCAGGGAACAGACCCTGACCCTGAGGTCACACCACTTCTTCCTTGTGTTCTCCTTTGTGTGCAGGGTGGTGCCTACAGCATTCACTCTCTCGACTATCCTGTCCCACATTTCCACTTCACTAAAGAGTGAAGTATGCTGGACTTGTGCTCCAAACAATTGTGGCTCTACTCTTACAATTTCATCCATCATGACTTAACTTATCCTCAGAAAAATGTGGATTTTTGGACCAGGACATGGTGTAATCAAACATAAATGGTGACAGAGACTTCCTTAACAGGGGAAGTGCAATAGGGTGTGAATGGACAAAAGTGTTTGCAGGTTGTTCAACTGGATGGTAAAAAAGGGGTGGCTAATCTATGTATTCTACAAAATAAGGTGCATGGGCTTTGTTGTTTTGCTGTGTAAATGCAAAGGATTGTGGTGTGTGAGGGTGTGTGTTTTATAGTGTCCTTTGCTGGTGTGTCCAGTGCAACAATGTGTGTCAGCTGTGATGTTTTCAAATTCATCCAATGCGCAGTTGTGTATTAGTTTGGTGAACGCGGATCGCAGTAGTTCGGACTGCCATTGGCTGACCACCACAGGGGATCGCCATGGTGACTGTGTGCTAGTGATAAGGTCAGTGGTTGGTCGTGGTGCAGATGGTGCTGGAGGTCGGACCACCTATTTCCAGGCTTCCGTGCCGCTGCCGGTCTGCCTTTTTTGGTCCTGCCTGTATAACTCATAATAGGGTGGTCTGAAAGACCGCCAACATGGCAGTCTGTTTAGGCCCGCCAACATAGCGGTCTGCCGGTCTGACACCCATACTTGTACGTACGTGTAAAGACTCTTACCTGAAAAGGATACTGCTTGTTAGTGGGGATGCAGTCAGAGGTGATTCATCCACCCAATTAAGCCTGGTGATGCTGCATTCCCCATCCAAGGCGAGTTTGTTTTTTTCTTCTGATGGTCTCCACACTCATTCTTAAGTCGGCCAAGTCTTATTCAGGTCTTTCTACGATTAAGGCAGTTCATCTCCTAGGTGATCCAGTCCTACTCCTGTATTCACGTAAGCTCTTTACCTCCCCACATGAGCAGTTCTTCTTGCAAGGATCCATACATGGGTTCAAACTGAAAGAAGAGTAGCAGCCCATCACGCTCCAGTTCTTTGCAAGATATGTGATCTCTGTTTTTGCACACAGTAACTTGAATGTCTAACAAAGTTAAACTGACTAGCTCCAGGTGAGAAGTATTATTCTATTGTGGTAGTCAGTGAGGGCAGTCAGAGCATACATCTTATGAGTGAGAAGCGGAGTATAATACAGCATCCACTTACTTCCTCCTAAGTTAGCAGCAAGAATGTCACTGCCACAAATCTTATTATAAAAAACCCAACTATTTTGATCAATCTTACTACTGGTTAAGGATGTAACAGAACTGAACACAGATGGTATAGCATCTTCACTAGTTTTGAATGTAATAGGCAGTAGCAATTACCTATAACTTTTAGATGAGATACAATGTAGGCTTTACTTATATTCTGTGCTAATTGAAAAAGGACGTGGAAACTCTCATGGATGGAATTTGTGATTTGTATATAACCAAACCATTGGTTAGGATCTATTTCTGGATAATTACTGACCAGCTCATCCTAAGATATTACAGATCCTGCTTGAACAGAATTGGCCAACAGATGACATCCATGTCCTTGCCCAGTTCGAGATGGCAGATTTATCTAGTGGTATACCTAAATGACAAGTATTTTGTACGCATAAAGATAGATGAATCCAAGGTATTTTGTACCCCTGCCAAATGTTATCAAAACTAAAAGCTAGGATATGGGGTTTCTTGTACCTGGGACACTTCAGCAGCCTAGGTATTTTTTAAAAAGTCGTAGCCTCAACACAAACTTCTCTAAGCATGATGCTAAGGTAATCACAGTGGAAAGATTTCTGGCTGCAGTAATTCTGGTTCTCCAATCAAGTAGAGCAGCGGAAAACACACGTTGATTTTTGGAAGTGCCAGCACTCCTTCTTCAACATCTAGTTGTTATACCTTTAGGGTTGTGCAAGGTTTTCTGCCCTGCCATAAAAAATGTTTCAGCATTTGATCAAATTAATCAGAAAAGGACTGTGGAACCTTATTCATAACTCTTGAAAAGATAAAGATTAGCAAGGGGAGAATAGCCATTTTAATTAAAGTGACCCAAACGACAATGATATGAGCTAAAGATTGCCACTGGTTTAGGAGCACTTTACTCATGGTAGAAGTGTAATTCAATTGAATATAATCAGCAGGATTGGAAGTACAGTCTACCCTCAAATATCTAATTGGATTACCTAACGAATAAGGAGCCCACATTTGAACATGGAGGGAGAGCTGTTAAATAATAAGACTTCTGATGTGGAATGATAGCCACTGATGCATGTGAATGCTTCGATTTTGGCAAATGCATTATGAATATTACCTTCTTCTGCTGCCAGATAAACTTTTATATCATAAGAGAATGACTTTAGTTTGCCTCACTGTCAATTAGAAGCAAAATAGTAGGACCTTGCCTCAAAGCACAGCCCAAAGGCTCGATAAATGGGGTAAAAAAGCACAGGGTGTATTGGACAGCCCGGCTTTTAGATTAATTACGATTGTGGCTTCTGCTTTATTTTAAAGATTACACAGCAGGTCGACAAATCGAATCGAATTCGAAATCCAAACGTAAGCAAAATTACAAATAACATGTCCTATTGTACCAATTCAAATGCTTTTTATGCATCTAGCATGATAATACCATGCTCTTATTGACAGAAAAATAATCGATAGCGTAAATCAGATAACTAGTATTGGTTGACATCAAACTTGTGGGCAGAAAGATGTTCTGATCTGGATGAACCAAGGTTTGCGCTAATGGGGCCAATCTACTTGTCATGATTTTCATGAAAATCTTGTAGTTACAATTCAAAAGACTGATGGGATGATACGAACTTGGATTTTCCAGTAGTTTTCCCTTTTTCAAGAAGCTGATAATAACTGCCTCTGTGAATGTACTAGAGGTGCCTGGCCCTCTAGAATTTCATCATATAAAATGACCAATACATTGCTTAATTGATGCATGAATAGTTTATACACTTCTGCGGGCAAGCCATCACTCCCTCACACTTTAGTGTTCAGGGAAGCTTTAATTGCAGATTCCACTTAAGCCACTGATATGGGAAGAACAAGTGCTTTGCGTTGTGCAATGGACAAACAGGCAGTTGAATCAATGGCAAAAAATCATTAACACTTTTGGCTGAGGGGTCTTTGATTACTGAATAAAGCTGTGAATAAAGTTTAAGGAAGATGTCGCCAATTTAGCCTGACAGGGTGACAAGCTCTTGATGATGGTATTGTTATTGTTTTCCTTACTATCCAGGCTAAATAGTGACCAACGTGTTTGCTTTCTTTATAGCTTTTTTGAAATCAAGTGTTTTGGTTCACTATTTCTGTAGCTGTCAAATAATCTTTTAAGTTTTGCTGAGCTTGACTAAGTTCAGCTCTGGCCACTTGCGTATTTGATATATTAAAGGCTGCGGTTGCATAGTCTAAATCACTCTGCAATTGGGTGGCCTTAGCTTTATTTTGTTTAACAAGCTGCACCTTGGAAACATTGGCTGTCCCATGAATAAAGGCTTTCAAGTTGCCCTATACAGCAAAAGAAAAAGCCATACCAATATTCATTTCCAGGAACTCACTTGGGGCCAGACGTAGCAAAGCTTTTTACCCATTCTGTGTCTATGGGAAAAAGTGTTCGTACATATGGCCCTTAGTGCATTGAGCAAATAGGTAGCCTATGTTTTATTTGTTAGCAAAGACTTGTCAAAGAACCACCTATGGCTGACAAAGCTGGAATCTTCTACTAACAACTCAATGGTGGGCACAGAATGATCGGAAAAAGTAATGGCTAAATTCTCCATCTTGCCCTTGGATAAGGAGAGTGAAGTCAAAAAGAAATCAATATGAGAAGCTGAGTAAAAGCATTTGTAAAAACAGGTATGAGATGTCCCCCGTGGATATGCGACCCTCTACGGATCGATTACGGCAAAGTCACATTTCACCTTGTCAAAAAGCAAATAGATTTGGCCTTATTTTGTTATTTATTGATGTGAGAGCAATCCAGTTCGGATAACGTTAAAGTCCCCCCAATATAATTAAGCCCCTTAATACTGTAGCCATCTTGTATATTTCTTCTAGAGCAGTACCAATATCTACTGTGAAGCCATAATAGCTTATCAAATTAACAAATTGCTGCAGGATACCTGAAGAGCTTCTCACCGAAGCACCTTTGAAATAAGTACTGCCACCCCTCTAACTGCAGCATTTGCCCAAGTGAAATATGCAAAGGAGATAAAGCCTGGACTTGGGTGCCGAGGAGTTGAAACGCGTCTCCTGAAGAAGGATGACATTTGCGCTGCATGCTCTTAGCCAGACCAGTATAGTCCTAAACTTGATCTTATTATTGATTGGTGTTACGGGGGGCACCTTTATAACCTTAGTTACCATATTCTCTTTTTACCCTTTTTCCTTTTAGTTGTTTTTTCGCTTCCCCCTTGTACCTCTACCTGATCATAAACCTTGTGAGCCTACATGCAGCAACATTGACCACTGTAACAAATCTGTTAAAGAGTGGAGTGGTTAGTGCAGACTTCTAATCAACATTTTTAGAAACATTTCAATATGCTCGTTCTACTTTTTTATTCTTTCTGCTTGAGTGAACCCCCTCTCTGTTAACCTACCCTAGGCTCCTCCCATCCTAGGGGCCAATGGATCCCACCACTCCCTACCGCCAAAAATGTCTCCCATCTCATACTGCCTTTTCCCCCCGGAATGGGTGCCTTGGTGGAGCACCCAACACTGCTTCTGTGGGCAAAGATGAAAGTTTTTGAAAGACTTTAGTCTTCAGTGCTTTGGTGAATATTTGTTCCTTGATATGAAAGTGTCCAAAGTTTACAAGAATTGTTATGGGATACCTCGACTTGGAGGGCAGGTGGTCAGGAACTCTATGGGCATGCATGATTGTAAAATCACCAACTGTGACTGAAGTTTCAGGAATTAGGTATGTCCTGACCAAATCCTCAGCTTACCAACACTCTGATCCTTCTGGCATCCAGGTATGCCCATGAATAGCAGGTATGACTGGCGAGCTCCAGGTTCAATTTTTTCGGCTTTGCCTTTAAATTGTTAATCTCATCCTTGATTTGTGCAGCCAGACTATCCAATTGGTTGAATTTGTCTTCAAGGTCATAATTACTCTGCTCTGCTTGCTCCACACGGCCACTATATTGGATCAGATTCACACTTATAACATGCAGTTGCTCAATGATTTTCCAATTAGCCTTTGTTTGAGCAGCTCTCATTTCAGGAATTTCTGCTAAGACTTGCTAAAGTAGCAAGGTTATCGACAATGAGGCAGGGCAGAGGCAAATGGTGCCAAATGCTGTTGTTTTGGAGGTGCTTGTAAGCTTGATTGACCTGATTTTGCCTACCAGTCAAAAAGCTTCTGAAGATAAAGATCCCTGATGAGAAGATGGGTTTCTCCTAAAAACAGAGTTGCTGGTTCTGGTTTTGGAATAGTTCTGCCTGATGATGCTTTTGACCCTTAAATAGATTTTGCGTAAAGTTGACTTGGCGCTGTTGCGTCACAAAGGAATTAGTGCTTCTTTGGTGTTGATCATTTGCTGTCATTTTCCAGCCACCCTCATGTTATCAATTACTCCATTCAATCATTACGCAGGGCATCACAATATGTGCCCTTAAAACAGTTCAGGGTAGCATGAGGGAAGCCCTGAGAAGCCACAAGCCAAACCTGCCACTAGATGGGCTACTTCAGCAGCCCACAGGGAACCACTGACCTAGGAAATGGTGCCTAATGCACCACTCAAGTAGGCTCTACCCTGACCTGCCATGTTTACCAGGTTTATGCATGGTATGCTGCTTCTGTCCAGAGTTTTTCTTTGAATTTTGTGACTTGTAGTCTGTTTTTTTCCATTATAAAAGGAGACTAGAAGTCTCAGAATTCAAAAGAAAAAAACTAGAGTGCAGCACATCACGCATGAACCTGGAAAACTTGGTAGCTATCTCTATCTCCTGCTAGTTGAGCCAGTTTTGCTTGATTAAAGACCTATTCAGAGTGGTAGTATTGTAGTATTACGCCATTAGGAGAGATAACAATGGTTGATAGATGCATTTGAGTGCTTATCCTTTTACACCATAATCAGTAATCCACAACAATTAATATCTTGCACCAGCGCACTCTTACTATTTGGTATTCATACCTTCAACCTCAGCGTTTTGACTCCTCTCGATGCAGCTTGCACTGCTGTCGCCTCAGTGCAGAAAAAATCCAAATGGGAGGGCTGCAAGCGACCTTGGGGTCTATACCACCTCGCTGCTGGAGCCTCTTGACTTCCAGTCACCGCAGCCACCGTCACTGCAGGTTCTAAACAAATGCTGAATCAGCTGCCTGCTTCTCCTCCGTGATCCATGCTGTACGGCTCACACCCACACCACCGGCCAGAAGCACTCAGCCGCGGAGCATGACAGGTGCTCTTTCTCCCTACAAATTAAGCACTGAGCTGAAACCACCATTGCCATTCACCACCACGCCTGATGTGAGGTGGCACTATCTATCCTCAATCTGAATGGTAGTACACTTTGTGAGACCCCGTCATTGACTCAAAATGCAAATGTTAAGTTCTTTGAAGGATAAATATAAAAATGAACATGGCAAGGAAGTGCAACTATTCCATACCATAAGAAGGATGTTCAACCTTTAAAGTTCCCTTAACAAATGTACATAACCTTGCCAGGCTAAACCAATTGTAACAGATGAATGGATGATAAAAGAGTATCCAAGGTTTGGTGGAATTGAACTGAGCCAGGAGGGCCCATCACTATTAATAAATATATGCACAATGGCAAGGTATCAATAGTGCACTAGGTGCAGTGGCAACAGCTATGTTTTCCCACAAAACCATGGGGAGAGGGCAAATACATTACCTGCATTAGGAAGCCATGGCATCATTGCAATGTCACTGTATATGCAACTGCCAAGATGTTTCCAAAGAACAAGTACAGATATAATGGTAAATAAGATAACCTTGCTTATGTCATAAAAATGTCTGTTTTATATATATATATATATATATATATATATATATATATATATATATATAGTTGAGAAAAGTGCATATTCACCAGAAACCAACACTCAATGCTTATTCCCAGGGTAGGTGGATCTAGCAGAAAAACAGTTCATACTCACAGAAATATTGTTAAGGAACACCAAGCGAAAGGTTATCTTACTCCTCATTTAGCTTAAAACAACTTAATCAGACAAGCACAGTGTACCTGGCATTCGTATCTGTAAGTAGCATGAGGGAGGGAGCTCCAACTTTCTCGAGTACAAGGAATGGAAGTCGGGACTATGAAAACATGAGAAAAGGACAGCTCTCTGATCTTGGAAAAATGCAATTACCTGAATCTCTCCAGGGCTGGAGTGAAGAGTGAAGCAGCCAACTTCCGCATTAACCTAGATGCTGGCAGTAGGGACCAGTGAACCCATAGCACTGGTTTCTAAACCTGCTGGAAGGAGACATCCTCTCTTCTCTTGCGCACAGCACATATACAAAACAAGTCATATAGGTAACGACCAGCATTCACGCCTCAGCAGTCCTCTCATAAGCCACAATGGGGTTCAAAAGGTCACTTAGCCAATCCACATGCTATCATACCTAATGCTACTAGATGACGTCACACTCATTCTCAACGTACATTACCACTACTAGACTATCTGCATGACTGTGCAAAGCATGAATGTGGCGAGCAAGTGTCAACGCACAACCTCTTGTTTAACTGCTGCAGTCCAGGTGGCAGCATACCCACATCCCTGCCTACAGGAGAACATGGAAAAACAACTCATTAGCAGATGGCATTTGCAGCAATGCAACCGTCCTCACTCCTTTCTGTATAGTAGCCATCATCACGCTTTGGTTGCACTGTGTAAATGTAATATCTTATATTTACGTTAACAGTTGCTGTAGTGATATATTAATATATTTAAGTGTATTAATTGTTGATGGTCTCTTGTTTGTTTCCACTACCGTGTAAGCGGGTGGGCCCAGCACTCACTGTGGATTGTTGGGGCTGATTGACGGTTGGGTGGAAGGAACAGTTAAGATTCATTCGATGTATGACGGAGGTTGTGAATAAAACCTGCTTTACACCGTTCCGTGTTATGTCATTGCTCCACGGAAATTGATGACGAGGATGAGGATATTTGGCGGTAATGAAGATTGATAACTGATCGGTAAAGTGCATACTTGTTACCGTACCAGGAGACTCACAGGTCTCACAGGTGCATTGTCCAAATGGGTCTGGGAAGTGGAGCTGGGGCAGTTTAAGGATGGACAGGGTGACAAAGTGGGACAGTGGGATTACTATCAGGGTGGTATACTTTCTTGGCGGGGGTCTTGGCATCTTACTCTGTCCTCTTCCTGGATCTCTGGGACCGCTTGTGGGGTGGTTCTCCTTCTGCAGGGGGTGGGGTGCTGGTGGCCTGTTGGTCCTGTGGCAGTGCCTCCTGTCCACTAGCGCCGGCGGAGGTGGTGTGCAGTTCTTGGTCCATGCTAGTGTCAGGGGCCCCTTGGAGTGCCACGGTGTCCCTCATGGTGTTCTGTATGTCCTTCAGCACCCCTACAAAGGCTTTCTGCCTTTGAAGTAGGCATACTTCAAAGGAAAGTATTTTTTGTTCACAAGATTCTGCCTTGAACAGGCCAGGCCCCAGACACACACCAGGGAGTTGGAGACTGCATTGTGAGAGGGCAGGCACAGCCCATTCAGGTGTAAGTGATCACTCATCCCTTCACTCTAGCACAGATGGCTCACCAGGATATGCAGGCTACACCCTAGATCCCTTTGTCTCTCTTTCTAGAGAGGATTCAGAAACAGCCCAACTGTCAAACTGACCCAGACAGGGAATTCACAAACAGGCAGAGTAACAGAATGGTTTAAGCAACAGAATGCCCACTTTGTAAAAGTGGCATTTTCAAACTAACAATCTAAAAACCAACTTCACTAAAGAAGTATTTTTAAATTGTGAGTTCAGAGACCCCAAACTCCACATTTCTATCTGCTCTCAAAGGGAATCTGCACTTTAAGGATATTTAAAAACAGCCACCTTGTTAACCTGTGAGAGAGACAGGCCTTGCAACAGTGAAAACTGAATTTGGCAGTATTTCACTGTTAGGACATTGGTACAGGGTGATCGGCCCTGCCAGAGCACAAGATGACCTGGGGCCAATCAGATCGAGCCCCTGGGGCACAATAGAGAGAATGCCATACAGACGTCAGCACGTCTCCGCGACAAACCCAGCAGAATGAATACCGGAAGGCAAAGACTACGAGCATGCCGACCTAAAAATTTGGGAAGGACACGGAGAAGATGCGGGAGGAGCCACAACACCCGGAATGGAGAGGAGACATGGGCAATAAGAAAAGGGACACTAACCAAAGTTACGGTGTGGCAGAACAACGATGTAAAGAGGACATCGAGGGAGAGCAAAGCACGGGCGAGAACGACAAAGCCCCACTTCTGGACTCAGTAGCCTGCCACGTTCCCGGAGGACAACCGTGCTATTTCAGAGAGGGAGAAAGAAGAGCGGAATAACCAAAATAAAGGGGGAGAAAGGGGTTTTACCTTAAAAAGGGAAGGGACAACTGTGAGACATGTTTGATTTTTTTTTAAAGTAGCAAGTAGCATGATTTTTGAAGCACCTTCCAAACTTAAGTGACTTTTCACAGAGTGGTCACATTTTTGCACTAAGACCCTCATTCCCCGCTCCATTATAGAGAGCATTAAAAAAATACTTACCCCAGAATATTAGACTTACCTTTTTTTTCCGCTCTGTCTTCTGTTTTGTCCTCACGCTCTGGGTTGGCGGTGCCCCGACTACGGGACCCACCTAAAAGAGACAAGAGGAGAAATAATGGAACAACAGACCAGAGAAGGAGAAAAAGAAGGAAGACAGAGAGACTAAAATAAGAACATAAAAAGCACTACTGAAAGAACACTAGTAGGGAGTGAAGAAATAAATAAAGGAAACAAAACAAACGTGCAAAACAGAATAAATGTTTATTGGGAATAAACACAAGCAACTTTTTATTTATTTTAGGAGACTCTAAAATCTAAGGAAGAGGCCTCTTTGGGGGTATTAGGGAACCTCCCTGAGTAACCCACAACAAAGTGGTGTCAAAAGTTGGATTTTTCCCCTATATGTAAATGGGACCATGGCAGGAAAAACCCACATTAGAAGATATGATCAGTCAACTCGCTGAGGGTCAAAGACATTTACAGTTAGTATGGGAAGAGCAGTTGAGAGAGGCTCAAAGTGATAGGGAGACGTTACAAACTGCCCTCAAAAGTCAGGCCACTATAATAGCAAATAACCAATTGGTCCATGAGACCGCAATACAAAAATTGACTGATACTATAGTTACTACACAAATACATCCGAATGTGCCTAGTTCCATGTTACAGAAGTCCCAGGAAGGCGAAGACCCGGATGCCTTCTTCACTAACTTCGAGAGGGTGGCCGCATCGGCTAATTGGCCACAGGAGAGATGGGGACAGTATGTGGCACCCCTATTAACTGGTACCTTACAAGCCGCATACCAAGCAGGTAATCTGGCCAGAACAACTCCATATGGAGACATCAAGAAGGCCGAGTATTATCAGATAAAGTTTTGAAAAACTAAGTGGATACCTATGGAAAATCCCAGGTGTTAGACCTGACAGCCTTAGGGTGGTCACCCCCAACTTTTTGCCTGCCTCCCTCCACTTTTTAAATACTGTTTTTGCTGGATTTTAGACTCTGCGCACTTTATCACTGCTAACCAGTGCTAAAGTGCATATGCTCTCTCCCTTTAAACATGGTAACCTTGGATCATACCTGATTGGACTATTTAATTTACTTATGAGTCCCTAGTAATGTGCACTATATGTGCCTGGGGCCTGTAGATTAAATGCTACTAGTGGGCCTGCAGCACTGGTTGTGCCACCCAGCCCCTTTACCTTGTCTCAGGCCTGCCATTGCAAGGCCTGTGTGTGCAGTTTCACTGTCACCTCGACTTGGCATTTAAAAGTACTTGCCAAGCCTAAACCTCCCCTTTCTCCACATATAAGTCACCCCTAATGTGTGCCCTAGGTAACCCCTAGAGCAGGGTGCAGGGTGCTGTGTGGGTGAAAGGCAGGACATGTACTGGTGTAGTTTACATGTCCTGGTAGTGTAAAACTCCTAAATTCGTTTTGCACTACTGTGAGGCCTGCTCCCTTCATAGGCTAACATTGGAGCTGCCCTCATACAGTATTGAAGTGGTAGCTGCTGATCTGAAAGGAGTAGGAAGGTCATATTTAGTATGGCCAGAATGGTAATACCAAATCCTGCTGACTGGTGAAGTTGGATTTAATATTACCATTCTAGAAATGGCACTTTTAGAAAGTGAGCATTTCTTTGCACTTAAATCTTTCTGTGCCTTACAATCCACGTCTGGCTGGGCTTAGTTGACAGCTCCTTGTGCATTCACTCAGACACACCCCAAACACAGGGTACTCAGCCTCACTTGCATACATCTGCATTTTGAATGGCTCTTCCTGGGCTGGGAGGGTGGAGGGCCTGCTCTCACACAAAGGACTGCCACACCCCCTACTGGGACCCTGGCAGACAGGATTGAACTGAAAGGGGACCTGGTGCACTCCTTAGCCACTCTTTGAAGTCTCCCCCACTTCAAAGGCACATTTGGGTATAAAACAGGGCCTCTGCCCTACCTCATCAGATACTTGATGGAGAAGAAACCTGAACCAGAACCTGCATCCTGCCAAGAAGAACTGCCTGGCTGCCTAAAGGACTCACCTGACTGCTTTCTCCAAAGGACTGCTGCCTTGCTGCTGCCCTGCTGCCTTGCTGAACTCTTGTCTAGCTGTAAAAGTGCTCTCCAAGGGCTTGGATAGAGCTTGCCTCCTGTTCCCTGAAGTCTCAGAACCAAAAAGACTTCTCTTTTTCATCTGGACTCTTCGTGCGTCGAAAATTTTGATGCACAACTTGCTCCACGGCGAGAAAAACGGCGCACACTGACGCTGATCGTCGATACGCCTTCGGGGCGACCGGAACTTCGATGCACGGCCTCGCAAGGACAACGCCGCCCGACTTCCAGAGGGGAAATCAACGCGACGCCTGCTGTGAGAGCGAAACTTCAATGCACAGCCCCGCGGAACGGCGCACAGCCGGAAAACAAGCAGGAGAATCCACGCACAGACCCCGGGACATCTGGTAATCCCACGACCCACAGAAAGAGACTGTCCGCGTGCCGGAAAACGATGCACGACTTCCCCGCGTGAAAAATAACGACGCAAGTCCTTGTGTGCTTGGGAGAAATCGACGCACACTCCATTTTTCCACGTATCTCTTCTTCTGCGGCCCTTTGCGGAGATTTTCCACTCCAAACCAGGTACTTTGTGCTTGAAAGAGACTTTGTTTGCTTTTTAAAGACTTAAGACACTTTATATCACTTTTTAGTGATATCTCTACAATTTCACATTGCATCTTTATTCATTTTGACCTGCAATTATCCAGATAAATATTATATATTTTTTGAAACACTGTGTGGTGTATTTTTGTGGTGTTACATGGTGTTATTGTATGATTTATTGCACAAATACTTTATACATTGCCTTCTAAGTTAAGCCTGACTGCTCGTGCCAAGCTACCAGAGGGTGGGCACAGGATAATTTTGGATTGTGTGTGACTTACCCTGACTAGAGTGAGGGTTCTTGCTTGGACAGAGGGTAACCTGACTGCCAACCAAAAACTCAATTTCTAACATTGGTGATCAGCGGTGAGGATAGGACTTGTATTTGTGCAGTGACATACAGTAGCTAAGTATTTCACTACCTACCCACAGTTGAAGGTCAACTTGATTTTTATCTCTTGTTTTGCAAATTAGTTTTCCTGACAATTTAAAAAAACGAAATGCTCACTCAACATGTATCTGACTGGGTCTCAAGTAGGAGACTTTGACCTAGCCCTGTTGGATACATATACTGTCAAACAGCTAAGAGGGTTCTGCAGGGTGATGAGAGTACCCACCCAAGGGGCCTCCAAAAAGGAGGACTTTCAAGTGGCGCTGAGGGCCTGGGCAGAAGCCCATTTAGAGGAGGATGATGAGGAAGAGGAGCCAGAAAAGGACCCCTCAGAGGATTTGTTGCTATCAGTGGATGATGTTACCACTGCAATTGTGCCCCCTTCCAGACCAGGGAGCAGTGTCTCTGTGCAAAGCCTGACCGCAGAGGAAAGGAGAGAAGAAAGGGAGTTCCAATTGCAAATGGCAAAACTGAAAATTGAGGCCCAACAGGAAGACAAGAGGGCAGAGAGAGAAGCCAAACAAGCTGGGGCTGAGAGAGAAGCCAAACAAGCTGAAGCTGAAAGAGCAGCCAAACAGGTGGAAGCTGAAAGAGCTTTGGATGAAAAAAAACTATTGTTGGCTCATGAACTGAGTCTCAAGGAGCTGGAGATCAAGGCGAGACAGTCTGAATCCAGCAATAATGGTGGCAGCATACAGACAGGACCTGCTGGAGAAAAGAAGGTTCGTATAACCAAAAATGTGGTGCCCAGTTTTGTGGTGGGAGATCACATAGATAAATGGTTAGCTGCTTATGAAGTTGCACTAAGGGCTCATGAGGTTCCTGAAGGGCAATGGGGGGTAGCTATGTGGGGTTATGTGCCACCACTGGGGAGGGACACACTTCTCACATTGGATCAACCTGATCAGAACACATACCCACTTCAGAAAGCCACTTTACTTGCCAAGTTTGGGCTGACCCCTGAGGGATACCGTCAGAGGTTCAGGGACAGCACCAAACAAACCACACAAACATGGGTAGATTTCTTTGACTTTTCCAGTAAGGCACTGAATGGATGGGTGCGGGGCAACAAAGTAGATAATTATAAAGGGTTATATGACTTGATTCTGAGAGAGCATATGCTCAATACTACTTATACAGAGTTGCGCCAGCACTTGGTAGATAGTAAGCTGACTGATCCCAGGAAGCTTGCTGAGGAGGCGGACCTCTGGGTTAGCACCAGAGTGTCCAAAAAGGTACCTGGGGGACACACCCACAAAGGTGGTCAGGGTTCCCAACAGAAGAAAGAGGGGGGAGATAAACTTACAGATAAGGAACTCTCCAAAGGCCCCCAAGAGAATTCCCAGGGAGGGGGTGGCAACCATTCCTTTTCCAGACTTGGGAAAAAGCCAGGGACTTATGATAAATCAGGGAGATCCAACCCCAAATGCTTAGAGTGCTACCAATATGGTCACTATAAAGGCGACCCCCAGTGCTCCAAGAGGGCACCGTCCACTACTGGACAGACACCTGGGTTGACTAGTGTAGCGCTCGGGGGGAGATGGACCCAGATAGCTTTGGGGAGCAGGTAGAGATTTCCCTAGTGTCCCTGGGAGAAGGAGAAATGGTGCCCAAAGCCCACATGCCCCAAAATACTTCCAAGTACAGGCAGTGGGTTACCATTGATGGGAAAAAGGTGGAGGCTCTGCGTGACACAGGAGCCAGTATGACTACTATCAAGAGTCAGCTGGTGTCAACAGAGCAGATAGTCCCTAATACATTCCACCAGGTCATAGTCGCTGACAATCGTGAGAGTCACCTACCGGTGGATCTGGTTCCCTTTGAGTGGGGGGGGGGTTCTGGTACTCTGAAAGTAGCTGTGAGTCCTGCCATGCCTGCAGATTGTCTGTTAGGCAATGATCTTGAGCATACTGCTTGGAAAGAATTAGAGCTCAGATCTCACCTGGAGATGTTAGGGTTACCTGAGTGGGTCTGCATGACCACACGGTCCATGGCTGACCGAGAGGGAAGTCAAGGGCGTCTGGAGCCTGAACAATGGCCCAGAGAACTGCCAAGAGGAGGGGCAAGGGACGCGGGAAACCGGTCCCAGAAGTTCCTGCAGTAGTTGACGGGGCTCCTGAGGAGGAGGCTCCCGAACCTACTGGGGAAGACATTGCCACCCTAGGTGATCTACCTGAGCTTGCTGGCTGGCAAGCTGAGGGTGGACCCACCAGGGAGGAATTCTGCAAGGCGCAGAAAGAATGTCCCACTCTAGAGGGTCTGAGGAATCAAGCCTCAACCCAGGCAGCAGGTGAAGCCTCTGGCGATCACCACCTATATTGGGAGAATGATCTCCTCTACAGTGAGCCTAAGGTTCCGGCCATTGGGGCAGCGCGTGCGCTGGTGGTCCCCCAGTGTTACCGAACCTTCCTACTAGGTCTGGCTCACGACATTTCCCTGGCAGGACATTTGGGGCAAGACAAGACCTTTGCCAGGCTTGTCACCCACTTTTATTGGCCCAGAATAAGGACAAACTCAGATACGTTCTGTAGATCTTGTCCTACCTGCCAGGCCAGTGGTAAAACAGGAAAAAGGGTTAAGACCCCCCTGATTCCACTTCCTGTCGTTGGCACCCCCTTTGAAAGGGTGGGCATCGATGTTGTTGGTCCATTGGACCCCAAAACTGCCCTAGGCAACAGGTTCATCCTGGTTTTGGTGGACCATGCCACCCGTTACCCAGAGGCAATCCCTCTGAGGACCGTAACTGCACCGGTAGTGACCAGAACTCTGATGGGGATATTTACCCGTGTGGGATTCGCAAAGGAGATAGTGTCTGACAGAGGCACTAACTTCATGTCTGCATACATGAAGGCTATGTGGGATGCGTGTGGTGTAACCTACAAGTTCACCACACCCTATCACCCCCAATCTAATGGTCTTGTGGAGAGATTCAACAAGACCTTGAAAGGCATGATTGGTGGCCTCCCTGAGGCCCTGAGGCGTAAGTGGGACATCCTCTTACCATGCCTTCTCTTTGCTTACAGAGAGGTACCCCAGAAGGGGATAGGGTTCAGTCCCTTTGAGCTTCTCTATGGGTACCCTGTCAGGGGACCCTTAAGCATTGTCAAGGAGGGGTTGGAGAAAGCTCCAAAGGCACCCCCTCAGGATGTGGTCAGCTACATATTGGCCCTCCGCAACCAGATGACCCGCTTCTGGAAAGAGGCCAAAAGTAACCTTGAGGCCAGTCAAGAGGTAATGAAACGCTGGTATGACCAGAAGGCCACCCTGGTAGAGTTTCAACCTGGAGACAAAGTGTGGGTAATGGAGCCAGTAGAGCCTAGAGCTCTCCAGGACCGCTGGACTGGCCCATTTGAAGTAAAGGAGCGGAAAGGGGAGGCCACTTACCTAGTGGACCTCCAAACCCCTAGGAACCCCCTAAGGGTGCTCCATGTCAACCGACTGAAGCCTCATTTTGAGTGAGAGGTCTGAAATCAACATGCTTCTGGTCACAGATGAAGGAATGGAAGAGGAGAGTGAACCTCTCCCGACCTCCTCTCTCCCCAAGAAGGTGATGGGTCAGTGAAAGGTGTCATTCTCTCTGACTCCCTGACTCTAAACCAAAGAGGAGACTGCTATGAGCTGTTGGAGCAGTTCTCCCCCCTGTTCTCCCTTACTTCTGGACTGACCCACCTCTGTGTTCATGACACTGACACAGGTGACAGTCTCCCTGTGAAGAACAAAATTTACAGGTTATCGGATAAGGTGAAGGCCAGCATCAAGGAGGAGGTCTCCAAGATGTTAGCTTTAAGGGTTATCGAGAAATCCAGTAGTCCCTGGGCCAGCCCGGTGGTGTTGGTCCCTAAGGCTACTGCCCCAGGTGCGAAGCCAAAACTCCGGTTCTGTGTGGACTACCGGGGTCTCAACTCAGTCACACGGACTGATGCTCACCCCATCCCCTGAGCTGATGAGCTCGTTGAAAGACTGGGCGCTGCCAAGTTCCTGAGTACGTTTGATCTTACTTCAGGGTACTGGCAGATCGCCCTGACTGAGGGGGCTAAAGAGAGATCCGCATTTTTCACACCTGATGGCCATTACCAGTTCCGGGTGATGCCATTTGGGTTGAAAAATACACCCGCTACCTTCCAACGGTTGGTTAACGGGGTCCTAGCTGGCAAGGATGCCTTCTGTGCAGCCTACCTGGACAACATAGCTGTCTACAGTTCCAGCTGGGAGGAACACCTGCTTCACCTCAAGGAGGTGCTTCAGGCCCTGCAACAGGCAGGCCTGACCATCAAGGCTAGTAAGTGCCAGATTGGGCAGGGTTCCGTGGTGCACTTGGGACACCTAGTGGGTGGTGGCAAGGTGCAGCCACTCCAGGCCAAGATTGAAACTATCAAGGCCTGACAAACACCTAGAACACAGACTGAGGTGAGAGCCTTTTTAGGCCTCACAGGATACTACCGCAGATTTGTCAAGGGCTATGGCACCATTGTGTCACCCTTGACAGAACTCACATCCAAGAAACAACCTAGGTTGGTGAATTGGACAGAGGCTTGTCAGAAAGCCTTTGACTCTCTAAAGGAAGCCATGTGCACGGCCCCCGTGCTCAAGGCCCCTGACTACTCCCAGGAATTTATTGTGCAGACAGACACTTCAGAGCATGGGATATGGGCGGTCCTAGCACAGCTAAATGAGGAGGGCCTAGACCAACCAGTAGTCTTTATTAGCAGAAGGCTATTACCACGGGAGCAGAGGTGGAGTGCTATTGAGAAAGAAGCTTTTGCTGTGGTCTGGGCACTGAAGAAGCTGAGGCCATACCTGTTTGGGACTCACTTCCGGGTTCAAACAGACCAAAGGCTCCTCAGATGGCTCATGCAGATGAGGGGTGAAAATCCTAAACTCTTGAGGTGGTCCATTTCCCTACAGGGGATGGACTTTACGGTGGAGCATCGCCCAGGGGTTGACCACGCCAATGCTGATGGTCTCTCCAGATACTTCCGCCTTAGTGATGAGAGCTCCCAGGAGGTCAGGTGGCTCTCCCCACTTTCAGCTGGGGGGGACACATGTTAGACCTGACAGCCTTAGGGTGGTCACCCCTAACTTTTTGCCTGCCTCCCTCCACTTTTTGGACACTGTTTTTGCTGGATTTTAGACTCTGCGCACTTTATCACTGCTAACCAGTGCTAAAGTGCATATGCTCTCTCCCTTTAAACATGGTAACCTTGGATCATACCTGATTGAACTATTTAATTTACTTATAAGTCCCTAGTAATGTGCACTATATGTGCCTGGGGCCTGTAGATTAAATGCTACTAGTGGGCCTGCAGCACTGGTTGTGCCGCCCACTCAAGTAGCCCCTTTACCTTGTCTCAGGCCTGCCATTGCAAGGCCTGTGTGTGCAGTTTCACTGTCACCACGACTTGGCATTTAAAAGTACTTGCCAAGCCTAAACCTCCCCTTTCTCCACATATAAGTCACCCCTAATGTGTGCCCTAGGTAACCCCTAGAGCAGGGTGCTGTGTGGGTGAAAGGCAGGACATGTACCGGTGTAGTTTACATCCTGGTAGTGTAAAACTCCTAAATTCGTTTTGCACTTCTGTGAGGCCTGCTCCCTTCATAGGCTAACATTGGAGCTGCCCTCATACAGTATTGAAGTGGTAGCTGCTGATCTGAAAGGAGTAGGAAGGTCATATTTAGTATGGCCAGAATGGTAATACCAAATCCTGCTGACTGGTGAAGTTGGATTCAATATTACCATTCTAGAAATGCCACTTTTAGAAAGTGAGCATTTCTTTGCACTTAAATCTTTCTGTGCCTTACAATCCACGTCTGGCTGGGCTTAGTTGACAGCTCCTTGTGCATTCACTCAGACACACCCCAAACACAGGGTACTCAGCCTCACTTGCATACATCTGCATTTTGAATGGCTCTTCCTGGGCTGGGAGGGTGGAGGGCCTGCCCTCACACAAAGGACTGCCACACCCCCTACTGGGACCCTGGCAGACAGGATTGAACTGAAAGGGGACCTGGTGCACTTCTTAGCCACTCTTTGAAGTCTCCCCCACTTCAAAGGCACATTTGGGTATAAAACAGGGCCTCTGCCCTACCTCATCAGACACTTGCTGGAGAAGAAACCTGAACCAGAACCTGCATCCTGCCAAAAAGAACTGCCTGGCTGCCTAAAGGACTCACCTGACTGCTTTCTCCAAAGGACTGCTGCCTTGCTGCTGCCCTGCTGCCTTGCTGAACTCTTGTCTGGCTGTAAAAGTGCTCTCCAAGGGCTTGGATAGAGCTTGCCTCCTGTTACCTGAAGTCTCAGGACCAAAAAGTCTTCTCTTTTTCATCTGGACTCTTCGTGCGTCGAATATTTCGACGCACAGCTTGCTCCACGGCGACCGTAACTTTGACGCACGGCCTCGCAAGGACAACGCCGCCCGACTTCTAGAGGGGAAATCGACGCGACGCCTGCCGTGAGAGCGAAACTTCGATGCACAGCCCTGCGGAACGACGCGCAGCCGGAAAACAAGCAGGAGAATCCACGCACAGACCCCGGGACATCTGGTAATCCCGCGACCCACAGAAAGAGACTGTCCGCGCGTCGGAAAACGATGCACTACTTCCCCACGTGAAAAATAACGACGCAAGTCCGTGTGTGCTGGGGAGAAATCGACGCACACACCATTTTTCCACGTATCTCTTCTTCTGTGGCCCTTTGCGGAGATTTTCCACTCCAAACCAGCTACTTTGTGCTTGAAAGAGACTTTGGGGGTCATTCCAACCCTGGCGGTCGGTGATAAAGCGGCGGCCAACCCGCCAACAGGCAGGCGGTCCAAAATATGGAATTCTGACCCTGGCGGGAACCGCCAACACAGCCCGCCACTTTAACACTCCGACCGCCATGGCGGGACAGACAAACAGCGCGGCGGTCACCGCCAACAGACAGGCGGCAGACAATGTACCGCCCACCCTATCACAACTCACCAATCCGCCACCTTTTCCGGGGCGGGAGCCCAGCCGATAAAAACACGGCGGAAACAGACTACGAACAGGAAAACGCTCACCTCTACACACTCCACGAGGAAGGAGGACAGCATGGAACCCGAATTAAACATCCTACCAGCTATTGTCTACCTGCTCATCTACCAGGAGTACGAACGCCGGCGCAGACGACAACGGTGAGTACTGCACCTACGACACAGGGGAGGGGGGAGGAGGAAAGCTTACGGGAACACACATGCGCCATACACCAACCCCCCCACCCCAAATACCTACACCCCAATGCAGAGCAACAAGTCAGAGTGACACCCCCCAAACCCACCGGAATAATGCAACGACACAATTAAAATGATCTATAAAATATATGTATAAATAGCTCCATTGAAGGTATGGGAAATATGCAATATGAAAGATACAAAATAAGGAATGAACATAGTCAAAAATATATACATAGGCAATAAGTCCTGCCCATTCTGTCAAAGTTCCATAGTCCGTGGGCCAATGTGCACAAACACATGGGCAAAGCCCACACAGAAGACCAGATACCATTGGAGAGAACACTGCAATCAGACTGCTGATCAAACTACAGGCACCTCAGGGGGAAGGGAAGAGGGGGGCACCTCAGCCACATGAGTCCACGACGCCAGATCCACGAGGGGCCTCCATGCCCACTGTCCCATCCTGGGGAGTGCAAAGCCACAGTCTCACAAGTCTCTACAGTGGGTGTCTTGCCCACTGCTCCATCCTGGGAAGTGCCAAGCCACAGTCCATCAGATGGATTACCGACTCCACTGTTAATGGAGGAGGCATGGTGCCCAGAGTGCTTCGTGAAGCCCTGCTCGACACAGAACCGGCACTGTCAATGGGCCAGCGGTGCTTGAGACGGCGTTGCCCAGCGGAGCTTGAGACGGCGGTGGCCAGCGGAGCGGTGCTTGACAGGAAGGGCCCAGCAGAGTGCTGCTTGACAGGAAGGGCCCAGCGGAGCGGTGCTTGAGAGGAAGGGCCCAGCGGAGCGGTGCTTGAGATGAAGGGCCCAGCGGAGCGGAGCTTGACAGGAAGGCCCCAGCGGAGTGGTGCTTGACAGGAAGGGCCCAGCGGAGCGGTGCTTGAGACGGCGGTGGCCAGCGGAGCGGTGCTTGAGATGAAGGGCCCAGCGGAGCGGGGCTTGAGATGAAGGGCCCAGCGGAGCGGTACTTGACAGGAAGGGCCCAGCGGAACGGTGCTTGACAGGAAGGCCCCAGCGGAGCGGTGCTTGAGATGAAGGGCCCAGCGGAGCAGTGCTTGAGATGAAGGGCCCAGCGGAGCGGTGCTTGAGATGAAGGGCCCAGCGGAGCGGTGCTTGACAGGAAGGGCCCAGTGGAGCGGTGCTTGACAGGAAGGCCCCAGCGGAGCGGTGCTTGAGATGAAGGGCCCAGCGGAGCGGTGCTTGAGATGAAGGGCCTAGCGGAGCGGTGCTTGAGAGGAAGAGCCCAGCGGAGCGGTGCTTGAGATGAAGGGCCCAGCGGAGCGGTGCTTGACAGGAAGGGCCCAGCGGAGCGGTGCTTGACAGGAAGGCCCCAGCGGAGTGGTGCTTGAGATGAAGGGCCCAGCGGAGCGGTGCTTGACAGGAAGGCCCCAGCGGAGCGGTGCTTGAGATGAAGGGCCCAGCGGAGCGGTTCTTGTCACGGCGGGCCCCTGTTCAGCGGTTCTTGTCACGGCGGGGCCCTGTTCAGCGGTTCTTGTCACGGCGGGCCCCTGTTCAGCAGTGGTTCTCACGGCGGGGCCCTGTTCAGAGGTTCTTCTCATGGCGGGGCCCTGTTCAGTGGTGCTTCTCCCGGCGGGGCCCTGTTCAGCGGTTCTTCTCACGGTGGCCCCCTGTTCAGCGGTTCTTCTCACGGCGGGGCCCTGTTCAGCGGTTCTTCTCACGGCGGGGCCCTGTTCAGCGGTGCTTCTCCCGGCGGGGCCCTGTTCAGCAGTTCTTCTCATGGTGGCCCCCTGTTCAGCGGTTCTTCTCACGGCGGGGCCCTGTTCAGCGGTTCTTCTCACGGCGGGGCCCTGTTTAGCAGTTCTTCTCACGTCGGGGCCCTGTTCAGCGGTGCTTCTCACGGCGGGGCCCTGTTCAGCGGTTCTTCTCACGGCGGGGCCCTGTTCAGCGGTTCTTCTCACGGCGGGGCCCTGTTCAGCGGTGCTTCTCCCGGCGGGGCCCTGTTCAGCGGTTCTTCTCACGGCGGGGCCCTGTTCAGCGGTGCTTCTCCCGGCGGGGCCCTGTTCAGCAGTGCTTGTCCTGTGTTTCTAGGGAGCCAGACATGGCCAAGACTTCCCGCTCAGTCGCCATCCGACTTTGCGGTCGCGGGGCCCTCCTGTGATGGAGTCCTGGGCCCATGGGTGTCGTCCGTCAGAACTGGAATGGGGCTGGTGGGGCCCTCCTGGGCAGCTCGCCTGCTGCCTGACTTCTCCGCCCTGCTGCCCTTGCCCTCCTTCGCTGAAGCTCTGTGGCCCTTGCCTCCCTTTGATGATGTGGCAGATGACGGGGCAAGGCTACTGTCCTTGGTGGCAGCCGTCTCAGGCTTGTCGCGCCGGCCCTTAGTTTTTTTTGTCCTCTTCCCAGGGGGTGGGCTGGCTGTCCCCTTGCTGCTGGCCGATGTTCCTGCCCTAGGAGCTGGTGGACTCCAATAGCCCTGCACTATGGTCACAGTAGATGCAGGGCTGGTGGTGGCTGAGGTGCTTTTTTTACTCTTACCAGATGGAGGGGGTGGGTCAGTGGTTGGAACGAGGTCAAGGTTGGAAAGGAAAAGCACTTTGGAAGGACAGGGACGGGTAGGTGTAGTGGCTATGGGAGTGAAGGAAGAGAATGTGGTTGTAGGAGAGTCAAGTGTGCTGTCTTTGGGTGCAGGTGCTTGTGACGGAGGCTGTCGTGAGGTGGATGGCTGTTGGGTGGGTGGCTGCCTGCGTTTGTGTGGTTTGGAAGAGGGGGTGACAGACACACTGGGAGAGGACACAGGGGACGTGTAAATGGCAGTGGGGGTGGTGACTGCACGTGTGCGGACTGTAATGGAGGGTGTGCTGGTGATGGAAGCACTGGCTGATGGTGGTGTGCATGCAGGTGTGAGTGGAGACGTCACAGGGAGGGAGGAGGGAGATGAGGAGGTGGGGGACACAGAGGTGGTAGTGACTGTTGGCATGTCTGCATCTGGATGTTGCTTGGGTGAATGCTTGTGGGATCTGTGGTGCTTATGTCTGGATGAGCTGCCCTTGGGTGTAGAGGTGTGTGCAGGCTGGTCTGATGGTGTGGATGGGATAGGCAGAGGAACAGGAGACTGGGACTGGGTGGAGGGAGTCAGAAGAGGGAGGCTGGAGACAGGGACAATGGCTGCCGTCAGTGCTGAGACCAGAGTGTTGAACGATCGCTGATGGGCAGCCTGACCCGAATGAATGCCCTCCAGGTATGCATTGCTCCGATGCACCTCCCTTTCTACACCCTGGATGGCATTCAAAAGGGTAGACTGCCAAACAATGAGCGTCCTGAGGAGGTCAATGGCCTCCTCACTGAGGGCAGCAGGGGTAACTGGGGCAGGGCCTGAGGTGCCTGGGGCGAAGGAGATACCCGCCTTCCTGGGCGAGTGGGTACGGAGCGAAGGCTGAGCGGCTGCTGGGAGGGCGGGGCTGGTGCGCTGGGTGGCGGCTGTACCTGTTGTGGCGGTGGGCACGGATGTTGCCGCCACCACAAGGGAGCTCCCTTCCGAGGACGTGTCGGTGTCGCTGACGTCTCCACGGTTCCCCGTTGTGGAGCTCCACTCGCCCTCCGTCTCACTGGTGTACTCGGAGTCTGTTGCATGGCCCTCCGGGGCCATGTGAGATGCAGCTCCCTCGTGCGCCGATGCCACTTCTCCTCCGCCTGATGATGCTAATGCACACATGAACAGGAAGACAAAGAAAATGGGGGGGGGAGAAATTAAGACAGGTTGAGTGCATGCATTGTCAACACCGTTGTCGGAGAGGACAGACACAGAAGCCCCCTGCACTAGACCGCGCAATCGGGGTACACTACTCAGTTATTGTGACTAGGCCTACAGGTCTATGGACGACAAATGCACACATGGGTGAGGCCGGACCATGGATAGCTGTACTTGGCACCCTACAGAGGAGGGGGGTGGGGGCACAGGGCCGTGTCTAATGGAGGGGCCTAGCCTACAGAATGCGCCCTGGCCTAGAGATAGCCACAGCCCTCCTCCCCCACCCAGACACCTTCACTGCGCGCAAAGATAGCAGAATGTGCTGATACTCACCCCCTTGTGTCTGCTGTGATGTCCTCACGCGCCCATCCAAATCGGGGTAGGCCACCGCCAGGATCCGGGACATCAGGGGGGTCAATTGGCGGCTGGCACCCCTCCTACGTTGAGAGGCCATCCCCAGCAGAGACTCGGCGGTCTTTCTGGTCCCGCGGCGGATGTCCTCCCACCTCTTTCGGCAGTGGGTGCCCTGTCTGTTGTGGACCCCCAGGGCCCGGACGTCCTTGGCGATGGCACGCCAAATGTCGATCTTCTGATGGGCGCTGACCTATGTGACATGGACAGGGTGGTAAAGGAAATCTCATCAGTTTTCTGCCTGGTCAATGTGAGTGGCCCCCCCCTCCCCAACCTTGCCATGTGGCACATGCTCTCATCTTTCGTGCGTTGCACTCCTCATTCGCTCCCCTCCCCACCATCTTACATACACCCCACTCAACACAGGCATAGCCCATTCAACGTGCACCCTGTGTACTAACCTGTTGGTCTGGAGGACCATAGAGTAGCGCATACTGGGGGAGGACCCCATCAACAAGTTTCTCCAATTCTTCGGAAGTGAAGGCAGGGGCCCTTTCCCCAGTCGCAGCAGTCATTGTATCTCCCAGACCGAGGTCACAGCAGCACTTGCAGTATCGGTCCTCTCCTGTGGATGATCAGGTCTCGAGTGATTAATAAGATAGAAAATGGTGGTCACGCCCGCGGCGGTGCGTACCGCCGCGGTGCGTACCGTGACCGCAGGCGCCCATCCTCATTGGCTACTGAAACCCATAGGGTGCAATGTTAACCAATGCGGCTTAGCACCGCGGTCTTCGACCGCCTACCGCCACGGTGTGCCACGCCAGCGCATTGACCTCACATCCCACTGTCACACTTCACAGGTCAGGCAGCTGCCATTTCAAGGGCCCACATGGCATAATTTCTACTGCGTCACACAGGCCTAGGCCTTGCATTGCCACTCATACAAGTCTTTCAATGCATAGCGATTCGTGTACTGTGCAAGCTGTGTGAACGAAACTGTGGGTTGCTTGACTCTGTGCTCCATGTTGTCCTTCCTAGGCACCGTCCGCTGGGACTTGCGAGGAGAAGGATGAATCCTCCCGTGTACCGACCGCTGGTGGACCTGTCGACAATGGAAGAACGACATATCATACTTACATACAGGCTTGACAGAGCAACTATACATGAACTATGTGCCCAGCTGGAGCCAGACCTGATGTCCCCCATCCGCCAACCCACAGGGATTCCCCCTCTGGTGCAGGTTCTGTCAGTACTCCATTTTTTGGCAAGTGGGTCTTTTCAGACAACAGTGGCCATATCATCTGGAATGTCTCAGCCTATGTTTTCTAAGGTTTTGTCCAGAGTGTTGTCTGCCCTGATGAAATACATGCAGAGCTACATTATTTTCCCTGAGGTGGGCGATTTGGCTACAGTGAAGGGTGATTTCTATGCCCTTGGACATATCCCCAACATCATTGGTGCCATTGATGGGACTCATGTGGCTTTGGTTCCCCCCAAAGAAAGTGAGCAGGTGTACAGAAACAGAAAAAGTTATCATTCGATGAATGTCCAGGTGGTCTGTTTGGCTGACCAGTACATCTCCCATGTAAATGCCAAGTTCCCTGGGTCAGTGCATGACGCGTATGTCATGCGAAATAGCAGCATCCCTTATGTGATGGAACAGCTACAGAGACACCGTGTGTGGCTAATTGGTGACTCTGGTTACCCCAACCTGTCGTGGCTACTGACCCCAGTGAGGAATCCCAGGACAAGGGCAGAGGAACGGTAAAATGAGGCCCATGGGCGAACTAGGAGGATCATAGAAAGGACCTTCGGGGTCCTGAAGGCCAGGTTTAGGTGCCTGCATATGACAGGGGGATCCCTAATGTACTCACCAAAGAAGGTGTGCCATATCATCGTATCCTGCTGTATGCTTCACAATCTTGCTTTGCGACGCCAGGTGCCTTTTCTGCAGGAGGATGGTCCAGATGGTGGTGTTGTAGCAGCTGTGGAGCCTGTGGAGAGTGAAGAGGAGGAAGACGACGGGGACAACACGGACAACAGGGATACAGTCATACAACAATATTTTCAGTAGCACACAGGTAAGAATCACCCCCCCATTTTACATTTACTTAAGGCCTCATGCGTCTCCACTGTCTGTGTTTCCCCCCAGTTCCTGTTAACTGATTTGTGACTTTCCCTTCCCTTTTCAGAGCTGTATGACCCACTGCGTGACTTCTGCTTTGTTTGCCCGTGGACTAAAGCTTATTGAAATTGGTATGTTGTCATCACAAAGTAACTGGACATTATTGCACCGTTATGTGTAATACATTTGTTAAGAATACAAGCAGACTCTTGTTATTTTAAGTGGAATAAGTGATTTATTTTAAGTGCTACATATAGGTCCATGATTGTAAAACGGTGATGGGTGGGGGTGGAGTAATGTCCATGGCAGAGTCCAGTTCTCAGTCGCACAGGTGCATTGTCCATATGCCTGTGGAAGGATGGAGCAGGGGCAGTTAAAGGTTGGACAGGGTGACAATGTGGGACAGTGGGATGACATCAGGGGGTATCTTAGGCTGGCGGGGGTCTTGCAATCCTACTCTGTCTTCTTGTGAGATCTCAGGTTCCGCTTGCGGGGTGGTTCTTCTTCTGCAGGAGGTGGGGTTCTGGTGGCCTGTTGTTGTGTGCGGGCCTCCTGTCCACTAGCGCCGGCGGAGGTGGTAGGCTGTTCCTGGCCTGGGCTAGTGACAGGGGCCCTTTGGGGTGCCACATGGTCCCGCAATGTGGTGACTATCTGGGTAAGGGCCACGACGATGGTCCCCATTGCGGAACCGATGTTCCTCAGTTCCTCTCTGAACCCCATGTACCGTTCCTCCTGCAGTGCCTGGATCTCCTGGAACCGGGCCAGTACCGTCGCCATCGTCTCCTGGGAGTGGTGGTAAGCTCCCATGATGGAGGAGAGGGCCTCTTGGAGAGTCAGCTCCCTGGGCCTGTCCCCCCCCTGTCGCACAGCAGCCCTCCCAGTTCCCCTGTGTTCCTGGGCCTCTGTCCCCTGGACGGTGTGCCCACTACCACTGCCCCCAGGTCCCTGTTGTTGTTGGGGTGGTGGGTCAACCTGGGTGCCCTGTAGTGGTGGACACACCGCTGATTGACGTGTCCTGGAAACAGAGGCATGGGCACGCTGGGTGGGAGCTGTGCTGGTGTTCCCAGAGGGGGTTGGGTCTGGTGTAGCCTGTGGCTGTCTATGGGGAACCGACTGTCCAGAGGTCCCCGATGGGCCGGACTGGTCATCTGGGTCCAGGGAGACAGAGCTGCTGTCATCGCTGGGGGCCTCTTCTGGGGGTGGGATGGACATCTCTGGACCCTCCGTGGCGGTGTGGTGGCGTTCGGGTCCTGCAGGGGTATAAAGGTATGGTTATTGCTTCTGTGTGTGGCATTTCGTGTGATGGGTGGGTGTCCGTGTACCCAAGTGCAGGCATTCCCTTGTGGGGGCTTTTGTGAGGGTGGCTTGAGGGGGTGATGTGTGTGTGCAGTGGGCATGCTTTGGTGATGGGTGTCCATGCTTTGTGGTCGCATGCAGGGCTTGGTGTTGGGATGGGTGGGTTGTGATGGTGAGCCATTTGCAAGGAGTTGGTGTGATGGGGGTGGGGTTGAGGGTGGGGGTATGATTTGGCATGCAGGTGGGGTGGGGGTGGGAAGCAGTAGTGAAGATTTGACTTACCAGAGTCCATTCCTCCGCCTACTCCTGCGAGGCCCTCAGGATGCAGGATGTGCAAGACTTCCTCCTCCCATGCTGTAAATTCTGGGGGAGTACGTGGGGGTCCGCCGCCAGTCTTCTGCACCGCAATGTTGTGCCTTGATACCATGGAACGCACCTTCCCCTGTAGGTCGTTCCAGCGCTTCCTTATGTTATCCCGATTGCGTGGATGCTGTCCCACCGCGTTGACCCTGTCCACTATCCTTTGCCATAGCTCCATCTTCCTGGCAATGGTGGTGTGCTGCACCTGTGCCCCGAAGAGCTGGGGCTCTACACGGACTATTTCCTCCACCATGACCCTGAGTTCTGCGTCAGTGAACCTGGGGTGTCTTTGGGGTGCCATGGGGCACCCCATGGGTGTGGATGAGGTGTGGGTGATGGTGTTGTGCGCCTCTGTGTTGTGGGATTGTTTATTCTGTGCTCTCTCTCTAGCCTTCGTCAATAATTTTGGGTCGTAGGGGTTTGTGGGTGATGTGGGTGTGTGTTTTATATTGTGTTGGGTATGTGGGAGTGGTGTTAGTATGTGTATCAGGTGTGTGTGTTTCAAACTGACCAATGTGGCTGAGTTTTCTATGTGTGTGTGTATTTTGACCGCAGCGGTGTGTACCGCCAATGGAATACCGCGTTTGAAAGACCGCCGCGTGGATTTGTGGGTCGGAATGGTATGGGCGTATTTCTGTTGGCGTGACGGTGGAGGTTTGGTCATCGCCATATTTTCGCTGACCTTTGGTGTGGCGGACTTTTGTGGATGTCGGGTTTTTGGCGGTTTGCAAGTTGCGGGTCAGAATGACCGTGGCGGTTTACCGCGGCCGCTGCGGTGTTATGGCGGTCTTCTGACCGGCGGTAAGCGCCTTTTACCGCCGAGGTCAGAATGACCCCCTTTGTTTGCTTTTTAAAGACTTAAGACAGTTTATATCACTTTTTAGTGATATCTCTACAATTTCACATTGCATCTTTATTCGTTTTGACCTGCAATTATCCAGATAAATATTATATGTTTTTTTAAACACTGTGTGGTGTATTTTTGTGGTGTTATATGGTGTTATTGTATGATTTATTGCACAAATACTTTACACATTACCTTCTAAGTTAAGCCTGACTGCTCGTGCCAAGCTACCAGAGGGTGGGAACAGGATAATTTTGGATTGTGTGTGACTTACCCTGACTAGAGTGAGGGTTCTTGCTTGGACAGAGCGTAACCTGACTGCCAACAAAAAGCCCCATTTCTAACACCAGGGCTCTCTACTATAGGATACAAGACCTATGCCTAAAATGGTTGAACCCCATTGGTACCAATAGGGAAGAAGTGATACAAATAATTTTGTTCGAGCAATTCTTAGAGGCTTTACCCATCCAAGCCCGGAACTTAAACAACACCCAAATGTTACAACAACCGCTGCCGTAGACCTGGCCTGTGCCTATCATTGATCTCCCAAATTCAGAGAGACCCCACTGAAAGGACAGACTATAGTTACTAAAAACGTCAGTCCTCTAACAAAACCTCGGTTGTCGAAAGAACCCGAGAGTAGTCCCAGTATACGCTTTAAAGAAAAGGAACCTAATCAAACCCCAAAGTGCTATCACTGTGCGGAATGGGGTCACACAACTGTCCTCATAAGTTACACACACCTGAACCCTTGGAAATAGGAATAACTAGAGGCAGGGTTTTATGTACAGGCTGAAATGCATCACACTACATGAAAGAGATACTGGTGAATAGTAACCCCATTAAGGTACTGATTGTCTGCGGATGTAGTCAATCGGTAATGAAAGCTGAACTGCTACCGGAGGAACAATGGAAAAAAGGGGAATCAGTGTTCATTTGCTGTATACATGGTGATCATAAGAATATCCAACAGCTGAGATCAGTATACAACGGAGAGGTTGGAAAGAAAACTTGAGAGTAGGAGTAGTACCTCATCTGGTGGAGGACTTGATCAAAGAAACTGACTATTACAACTTCCACAAATTACTTGAAAGCACAAACAAGGACAATAATGGAGATTCTTGGCTCAAGGAAGCCCCTTTTCCCATATCTCAATTGAAAAGGGTAAGGAGAAACTGAAGATAAGCAGACAAGAGAAAAGAGAACAAAAAAGAAAATACCAAACTAATGTCAAAACCAATCCCCTTCCTATGTTCACCACAGAAAGGACCGTCTTATCGATTCCACTGCCCTTCAGGGTCTGTTAAAGAGAAGACCCCATGTTGAAACACGCCTGGGCTTCTGCTGTCACGTAACCAACGGGGTAGGTGAGCCCTTATTTTCTTATTCAAAACGGACTATAATATAGAACCATGTGCCATAATAACATGCCAAAAACTCACCTAGTGTTGCCTACCCCATATCGAATACAGGTACTCTATCTAGCACATGGTAAGGTTGGGGAGACAACATTATGGGTGAGAAAAGACCAAGGAATATCTCTTCCGCCATTTTTATTGGCCAGGGGTATTTTCTGATATACGCAAGTTCTGTGCCCAATGTCCCAAGTGTCAACTTTTAACCCAGGGGTGGTCCAAAAGGCCCCACTCTACCTAGTATTGATGTCCCTTTTTCTCATGCAGGAATGGATTTGGTGGGACCGTTACCCCCTCCTCACATGAATATATGTATAATCTAGTCCTTGTAGATTACGCTACTCGTTATCCTGAAGCCATTGCTCTCACAAGCAAGACTACTAAGAGTGTGGCCCATGCTATGATCGGGTTTTTTTCTCAAGTAGGATTCCCAAAAGAATTATTGACAGACCAGGGTACTCCTTTTATGTCCTGCCTTATGTCCCAAATATGCCAACTTCTTGGGGTAAAACACATTCGTACCTCTGTATATCATCCTCAGACAGATGGGTTTGTAGAACGATATAATAGAACAATCAAAACACTCCTGAAGAAAACGATATCTGACTCAGGAAGGGATTGGGACAAAAAGTTGCCATTGGTCTTGTATGCCATCCGAACTCATGTTCAGGCCTCAACTGGACATAGTCCTTTTGAATGAGTATTTGGTAGGCAACCTAGACCTCTCCTAGACATGGCTGCTGAGCAATGAGAGGAGAAGGAAGCCGAATGCAGAGACATACTTGAATACACTCAGCAGCTGAAGGACCATATAAAAACAATATGGGAAGATATCAGGTGTCATTTAGAAGAAGCCCAAGAGAAGCAAAAAAATTACTATAATGCAGGAAACTCCTTAAGAGAGTTAACTATAGGGATAAAGTACTAGTACTGTTACCAAGCACCGAAAACAAATTGTTAGCAAAATGGCAAGGGTCCTTCAAAATTCTGGAAAGAATAACCCCAGTCATTTATCGATTAAAGATGTCAGAGACACCAAAGAAAACCCAGATATATCACATCAATCCCCTTAAAAAGTGGGAAGAGGGAGATATGTAAAACCTACCTGAAGAGTCTGTCTTTCTCGTGAATAGTGTACAGCTGCTCGAGATTACTTTATGCCCCCAGACAGATGACTTCCAAGAGTGGATACCACACATTAACCCAGACCTACCCGACAAAAACAGAACCCAGATTATAGAGGTACTAAAACAACACAGGAATCTTTTCTTGAAAAATCCTGGGAAGACCTCCTTGATCCAACATAATATTATCACAAGAGAAGGGAAAATAATCCGATTGAAACCTTATCGCATACACAAGGCTCGTAGACAGATCGTTGAACAAGAGGTACAGAACATGTTAAGTACTGGGATAACTGAAGCTTCCACGAGTCCCTGGTGTTCTCCAGTGGTTTTAGTACCGAAACCAAACGGAACAATCCCGTTTTTGTATTGACTTCAGGCAGCTTACTGCCATTTCAAAATCTGACACCTATCCAATACCTCGGGTAGATAAATTAATTGAACAATTAGGACAGTCGCGATGCCTATCCACATTAGATCTCACAAAGGGATACTGGCAAATACCTCTAAACCCACAGAATAAAGAGAAAACTGCTTTTTCCGCCCTGTCAGGGTTATACCAGTTTACAGTGCTACCCTTTGGCCTACACGGAGCCCCTGCCACATTTCAACTTTTAATTGACAGAATATTAAGGCCTCATATTGCCTATGCTGCAGCCTCTCTAGATGACATAGTCATCTATAGTGAAACCTGGGAACAACATATAAACCACCTGTCTAAGTTATTTCGCTCCCTCATAGAAGCAGGATTAAGGGCTAACCCAAAGAAATGCAAAATGGCTAAGACCTCTATTGCCTACCTTGAATATAACATATAGAGAGGGCACATATGACCTCAGGTCGACAAAGTTGAAGCTATCACTAAAATACCACCCCCACCACTAAGAGAGAAATTCAGTCCTTTTTAGGGATGGTAGGATACTACGCTGTTTCATTCCAAATTATTCCACCCTTGTAGCCACCGTGACTAATCTCTTAAGGATAAAACAAACTAATAAAATAAGCGAGTTAACGGCTCCACAACTTGCAAGTTATCAAACCCTTAAAGAAGTCCTGACAAAAAAACCCATACTACATTGTCCTGATTTTAAAAAGCCTTTTTGCTTACAAAGGGCTGAATCAGATTTCAGCCTGGGGGTTGACCTTTCCCAAAGTGCTGAGTACGGGAGGATGCATCCTATAGTATATATTAGTAGGAAACTGCTACCAAGGGACAAAACATTATCCCACTATAGAAAAGCAGTGCCTGGCCATAAAATGGACCATCGAAAGCTTACAATACTATCTATTAGGGCATTATTTTACGATAATCACCGACCATGCCCCATTAACATGGTTAGCCCGCCATAAAGACACCAATCCCCGAATATTACGGTGGTTCATGGTCCTCCAACCTTTTGTATTCCAGATACAACATTCCCCTGGATCAGACTTGGTATCCGCAGATTATCTCTTAAGACATCCTGTAGACTCAGGACTCAATGAGTCGCTCACAAGGGGAGGCGAATGCTACAGGGTTTTCGGCCCTGCCAGAGCACACACTAAAATCCAGGGCCGATCAGATCGTGCCCCTGAGACACAATAGAGAGAATGCTATACCGACATCAGAATGTCCCCATGACAAACCCAGAAGAAGGAATACCGGAAGGGGAAGACCACGCGCACACCGACCTAAAAAACGGGAAGGACACGAAGAAGAAGCGAAAGTAGCCACAACACCTGGAGTGGAGAGGAGACACGGGCAACAAGAAAAGGTTACAGTGTGGCAGAACAAGGACGTAAAGAGGACGTCGGGGGAGAGCAAAGCACTGTCGAGAACCACAAAGCCCCGCTTCTGGACTCAGCAGCCTGCCACATCCCCGGAGGGACATGGCAAGCAGAGGTACGTGCCCAGATTCGGAGCTCTGCAACCGCGCTATTTCAGAGAGGGAGAAAGAAGAGAAGAATAAACAAAATAAAAGGGGAGGAAGAGGTTTTACCTTAAAAAAGGGAAGGGACAACTGGGAGACATGTTTGATTTTTTTTTTTAAAGTAACATGATTTTTGAAGCACCTTCCAAACTTAAGTGACTTTTCACGGAGTGGTCACGTTTTTGCACTAAGACCCTCATTCCCCCCTCCATTATAGAGAGCATTAAAAAAATACTTACCCCAGTATATTAGACTTCCCTTTTTTTTCCGCTCTGTCTTCTGGGTTGGCGGTGCTCCAACTACGATCCCCACCTAAAAGAGACAAGAGGAGGAATAATGGAACAACAGACCAGATAAGGAGAAAAGGAAGGAAGACTGAGAGACTAAAATAAGAACATAAAAAGGACTACTGAAAGAACACTAGTAGGGAGTGAAGAAAAAAATAAAGGAAACAAAACAAACGCTCAAAACAGAATAAATGTCTATTGGGAATAAACACACGGGATTTTTTTGTTTATTTTGGGAGACTTTAAAATGTAAGGAAGAGGCCTCTGTGGGGGTATTAGGGAGCCTCCATGAGTAACCCACAACAAACATGTAACACACATCAGTACATGTCCCACCTTTAACATACACTGCACCCTGCCCATGCGGCTACCTTAGGCCTAAATTGGGGGTGCCTTACACGTATGAAAAGGGAAGGTTTAGACCTGGCAAGTAGGTACAGTTGGCAAGTCGAACTGGCAGTTTAAAACTGCACCTCCAGACACTGCAGTGGAAGGCCTGAGCCATATTTACAGGGCTACCAATGTGGGTGGCATAACCAGTGCTGCAGGCCCACTAGTAGCATTTGATTTACAGGCCCTGGACATCTCTAGGGCACTTTAGTAGGGACTTATTAGTAAACCAAATATGCCAATCATAGATAAGCCAATTTACACATACATTTTACATAGGAGCACTTGCACTTTAGCACTAGTTAGCAGTGGTAAGGTGCCCAGAGTATCAAAAACAGAGTCCAGCACACATCAACAACCTGGGAAGCAGAGGCAAAAAGTTAGGGGAGACCATGCCAAGGATGCCAAGTCTAACAATAAATCTCTTCTCTCTGTAGTAACTGTTGATGTGAGTCAAATTGAACTTGGAGCCATTCTGCACCCACACAAATCACAAGGAAGTCATCTGATTGCCTTTGCATCACACAAATTGAAGGCACCTGAGACAAGATATTCTGTAATAGAGAGAGAGTTATTGGCTTGTGCATGGGCTGTGGAGAAATTTCAAAGTTTTTTGAGGGGCAAATGTTTTTTAATTCATACTGACCATAAGCCATTAGTAAGCATATTGAGTAAATGTAGTACTGAAAAAGTATCACCACATATAACCAAGTTAGCCTGTAAATTACATGAGTATGTTTTTGATGTTGAGTACCTGCCCGGAAAGTCCAATATCACAGCTGACTATTTATCTCGCTTGTCTAGTAATGACAATGAAGAAGATGAAGTGGATGAAATGAATGATGACCTAGCTGTTGCTTACTTGTCAGATGAAGTAGAAGAAAAGTGTGTGGTTAATAAACAGCAGTGGCGAGAAGCCATTAGTGATGATGCTGAATATTACCATATATCTCAGTATATTATTAGAGGTTGGCCCAAACAAAAGATGTTGGAAGATTCCTTGATACCTTAGTGGAAGGTGAATGATGAATTGACACTCATAGGAACAGTCATTATGAGAAATGACAAATTAGTACCACCTTCTAGTCTTAGGGCCAAATTTCTCACATCAGCTCATGAAGGTCACATGGGTATGACTGGTACAAAGAAAACATTGAGATCTGAATATTGGTGGCCCTGTATGGACCATGATGTGGAGAGTTTAGTGCATAATTGCTAGGTTTGTCAAGATCCTGATAAACCTTTGTGCACAAGATCCTGTCCTTTAACCCCCTATACCTTTACCAGAAGGCCCATGGCACAACATTGGGATAGATTTCATTGGTCCTATGTGCAAATTAGTAAATTAAATTATATTTGCTATTGTATGTATAGAGTATCACAGCAAATGGATTGATTTATAATTCATGGACACTCTCACCACTGGCAATGTGAATACATTCCTTAAGACTGTTTTTGCCAGGTAAGGTATACCTCGTTGTATAGTGAGTAACAATGGGTCCCAATTATTGTCAGTAGAAAAGAAAAGATTTCTGCAAGCTTCAGGAATTGACCATTGTAAGTCATCCTTATATCATCCTCAAGGAAATGGCCAAGTAGAGTGAGCTAACTGCATTATTAAGGAGACCATTCAATCGACTTTAAGAAACAAAATACAGGTGGCCAAGATGGCGGCCGGAGCGGCAGCTTAATCTTAGAGCTCCGCTCTCGGCCCACCGTTTCTTCAAAATCCTGTGCCCTGCTGTGACCCAAAGCGCCTGGGATTACAGCGCAACCACTCCCGGGTATAATCAGAAGTTCCGGGAGTTCGGTGTTCCGGAAGGCGCGGCCATCGTGGTGGACCCGGCGATCGCAGATCGAAGCAGCCACCATAGCGGAGGACCGCAGCCATCGCTAGAGCGCGTTGCGCGCCGAACAAAGAGGAGGAAGGGAGAGCGCCCGGCCTCCTCGCCTCTCGACGAGCTCCCTTGTCCCGACGAGCTCCCTTGTCCCGACGATTGGACTGAGGAGCGGGAGGTGCTCCTCACTCCAGAGCGAGCGCCCCAACCGGGATGGGCCCGGCCGCACGCCTCGAGGTACGATAGGGAGCGGCAGATGCTAGCACCAGATGCTCGGGCCCATCCTGCCCCCAACGCGGGACCATCACTCGTGCACATAGTGCACCGAAAACAAGAGGAGGTAGGGAGAGCGCCCGGCAGCCTCGTACCTTGACGAGCATCCCCCGACGTGCCGCCCGGATTGGGGAACGGGAGACGCCCTTCGTCCCTGAGAGGGCGCCCCACCCGGGCTGGTCCCCGTGGGATGATCGATGGTGATTTATACCTACACTGAATGCCTGGGGCCTATTCAACTACCCATGGGGGAGAAACATCATCCCCCACCACGGTGCCACACGAGAGCCCCGGACCCAACGTGCATGGCCTAAATCCCCCAATGAGGGAGACCTAGAGAACGGCTTTCCACAGCCTCCAGATATCATCGTTGGAGCCCTCAATAATCATAGCTGCAGGTTTTCCCTTGGCCTCGGTTCATGAACAGCCCCCCCCGCCCTGGCGCAGGGCACCGCATGGTGTGCCGGATCTAGCTGAGCCCCTCGTACGGGCCGTGGGGCCCGCTGCCGCATTGCCAGGGGCACCTATGAAACACACTGGGCCCCAACCCATGGAGGCGCAAACAACATCAAAATGAACACCAACAATAGCATGAGCAATGGAACCCCTCATTAATTTGGAAAGCGGCTGAAACGAATATCGTGTTGGGCAGAGACCGGAGGTATAAGCGGACCCCCAGCAAACACCTGTCCATTAATCCCAGTGGAACGTTTCAGTGCAAGATTTCAAAGAACCATGGTCAAACCAAAACACCCCAAGACAGGGCCGCTGGGAAATGGTGATCCTCCCCCGCCATCTGGACACCCAGACAAGCAATCGGACACTTCCCTACAACTCACTGAAACACTCCGCACGCATTCCCTCCAATTCGATAAAATAATGCAAGCAATAATGGACACTAAATCCTCGCTGGAAGGGAAAATTGACGCCGCAGTACTGGAAGTCTCACTGCTACGTGCTGACCACCGCAAATTAACAGAAAGGGTTCATGACACTGAAACGACCCTGAAAACCATCCAACCAGAAGTATTGGTTATGAAAACTAAAATGCAACAAATGGAACTGGACATAGCTCAATTACAACGCAGAGCGGAAGAAGCTGAAGGACGCTCCAGACGCAATAACATCAGATTCCTCGGAATCCCAGAAAATATGGAATCCCCCAAGGCAGAGGTGTTTTTGGAGTCCTGGTTGAAAAACATACTTACAGAACAGTCCCCTAGTACAACACCAGTGATCGAAAGGGCGCACAGAATCCCGAACAACCGGCCCCGCCCTGGAGCTCCGCCTCGACCACTAATAGCACGCTTCCTGAATTATAGGGACAGAGACCTGGTGCTCCAATGCTTCAAAACGTCAAACCAGATCCAGCTGGAAAATAGTAGGGTCACAGCTTACCCTGACTACCCTATGGAGGTACAGCGCAGAAGAGGAGCGTATAACAAGGTCAAAAGGCATTACCTACTCCCTCATGTTCCCAGCGCGACTACGCATAGTAACGGACGAGACAACCCTAATGTTCCCCACACCTGAAGATGCATGGACATGGATCCACGCAAAAGGTCTGGTAGACCCAACCAAAGAAGACACACCTACCGAAGAATGGACTACCGCTTGCCCCAGAAAGAAAAGGAAAAAAACTAAAACGTCCTCTCGCCCCACAAAAGCGCAAATGGCGTTACACTAAGCACAAACACTGAAAGACACTAAGGGGGTCATTCTGACCCTGGCGGCCGGTGGCCGCCAGGGCCACCGACCACGGGAGCACCGCCAACAGGCTGGCGGTGCTCCCACGAGCATTCTGACCGCGGCGGTTCAGCCGCGGTCAGAAGCGGAAAGTCGGCGGTCTCCCGCCGACTTTCCGCTGCTCGGGGGAATCCTCCATGGCTGCGGAGCGCGCTCCGCAGCCATGGGAATTCTGACACCCCCTACCGCCATCCTGTTCCTGGCGGGTCTCCCGCCAGGAACAGGATGGCGGTAGGGGGTGCCGCGAGGCCCCTGGGGGCCCCTGCAGTGCCCATGCCCATGGCATGGCATGGGCACTGCAGGGGCCCCCGTAAGAGGGCCCCGCAAAGTATTTCAGTGTCTGCCATGCAGACACTGAAATACGCGACGGGTGCAACTGCACCCGTCGCAACCCTGCAACTACGCCGGCTCAATTCTGAGCGGGCGTCCTCGTTGCAGGGGCATTTCCTCTGGGCCGGCGGGCGCTCTTTTGGAGAGCGCCCGCCGGCCCAGAGGAAATGTTAGAATGGCCGCCGCGGTCTTGTGACCGCGGTGCGGTCATTTGGCGGCGGAACCTTGGCGGACGGCCTCCGCCGTCCGCCAAGGTTAAAATCAGGCCCTAACTCCTTTGCCCGTGCGATGATGGACCTTAGGAGTGAATCGGACACTAACGACACTACCTCACATGGGGGCGACACAAGCCCTACTCCCTCCCCACTGCTAGTGGGCCCAGACCTTACCCCACGATCGGCAGACGAACTTTAAAAGGAAAAGATCGGTACCCGCGGTCCCCCCCGGGCGGCGGCAACAACTGAGGTGCAGCCCGCCTTCACTATTGGGGCCCTCTCCTTGGAATCTTCTGTGGACAACAGTCCTCAACTTAAGAATCAATGACTGAATCCTTGATAAACTGTACAAATGCGCTTGGGCCAGCAGTGGCAGAGTCGTATCCTGACGGTGGGCCTCCCAAGGGCCCGACCTCATCCATCCACGACCCCCTAAAACCTGAACGGTTTCCGAATGGACCTGACTTCCCCGGAAGTCATCTTAGGCACCGGTTGTGCCACTTTGTCTAACGAACGGACATTGTCCGTAATATCCTTTTGGTTGGAATATTCTTTTCTTTATCTTTCTCTCTTAACCCACTATGGGATTCTTTTTCCCTCCTCGACGCGCGAGAGATGGTTGGGCGTGGGATGGGGTTGGTTGGGGCGGGTGGGTGCGGGTGGGACGGGGGGGTCCCGAGGGATGGAGTGGCTCGAGCTAATACTGATTAGACAGCACCCACCAATTCCCACACAACGCAATGAACAAGGAACCTATATATACAGTAACTTAATAACCTGGAATGTGAAGGGCATGGCCGGTGCCAGTAAACGTCATAGAGTACATGCATATCTAAAGCGCCACCATACACACATAGCAATATTGCAGGAAACACACATTACAACTGCGGAGGCTGCCCGGCTGGAAAAACACTGGTCGGGCTCAATATACAGCGCTGGCGACTCTTCCTTTGCTAGAGGGGTGCTGATCTGGATTGCCCCGGGGGTCCCCTTCACAGTACAACATAGCATAAAAGACAAGGACGGTAGGTTTATACAATTAAAAGGGCTACTGGACGGGGAGGAGCTCGCGATAAATGGACTATACGTCCCTAATATTAAGCAAGGTGAATTCTTACAAACAACAATATCACAACTAACCAACGACCTAACAACATCATGAATCTGGGGAGGGGACATGAACTGCGTCCCACACGTCGATAAAGATAGATCTCATCCCCCATTAGTGGCTACCCTCCCAATGAAAAATTCCCAAGCTTTAGGTACTTGGATAGAAGAACGCCGGCTGACAGATATATGGAGGCACTTGCATCCACATAAAAGAGAATATTCTTATTATTCCCCAGTACACCAATTGTATACCCGGATAGACCTCATCCTTACCTCACGGAACATAACACACAAAATAATGAATGCAGAGTACTCTGCCAGGGTACTCTCGGATCACTGCCCACTCAAAGCACAAATCCGATGGGGCAAGCCCCGCTCATGTATTCCAACTTGGTGGCTGCAAACGCAATTATTACAAGACCCGCCATTCAGGAAGGACATAGCCACGCATATATCAGCATATTTTAGGTTGAATGCTGGGACAACTAGCTCTAGAGCTATTGAATGGGACGCACATAAGACAGTCATAAGGGGGGTATGTATCTCAACCACAGTCAGAGTACGTCAGACGTTAGTGCGCAATCTCCGAGCATTGGAACAAGAGATCCAAACCTCTGAATGCGAACTTGCTAAAGGCACCATAACCCTTGCGAAATTTACTGATATGCGCTCTAAATGGACTGACGCAGATAGCCGCCTCAGGCATTACGACTATCGTCACTATTTAGCTCGTACACACGCTGAAGGCGACAGATCTGGCAAATTATTAGCATGGCTTATAAACAATGAACGCCGGAATCTCCCCATTGGGGCTATTCGCCTGGAATCTGGGTCGATAGTAAACACGCAGGCAGAGATAAATAATGCTTTCAGAGAGTACTATAGCTCACTGTATCAACCACGTCCACCTCCCACTAACGCTCAACTAAAAGACTTCTTCAGTGGTATCACCTTGACTCGTTTATCTGCTGCCCACGCGACAGACTTAGACAGACCAATAGAGATAGCTGAAATTCAGCGTGCACTACAACAGTTAACGCATGGCAAAGCACCTGGTAGCGATGGTATTCCCATCGAATACTACACCACGTTCCAACCTCAGATTCTGACACCATACCTAATAATGTTAAGGGAGGCTCTAGAGCAAAACCAGCTCCCTGACACATGCCGGGAAGCACTGATAGCAGTACTGCTGAAAGCGGGCCGTGACCCTCTAGATGTTCGCTCATATAGGCCATTATCACTGCTAAATACTGATTGTAAATTACTTGGTAAGATTTTAGCCAACCGCCTGCTACCGCGCATATCTGAACTGGTCCATCAGGACTAGGCAGGCTTCATACCCGGGCGCAGCACCTTCAGCCACATCAGGAATCTGTTACGCCTGATGGGAAACTCCCCAGCAAATGATGAGCTGCAAGTTGCAGTCTCACTGGACATTGAAAAGGCGTTCGATACACTGGGATGGCCTTTCTTAATAGAAACACTCAATCGAATGGGTTTTGGGTGAACATACATCGGCTGGGTGGAAACACTATACGCTGGCCCGGTGGCCAGGGTCAAGACTGGAGACACGATTTCCGAAAAATTCAACATTGGAAGAGGCACCAGGCAAGGATGTCCACTATCCCCACTCCTATTTGCACTAGCCATCGAGCCCCTGGCCGCCCGTCTCCGTGTAATGGCTCCCATATGGGGCATCCTTGATGGCCAGTCGCACCAGATAGTTTCCTTATATGCAGATGATGCCCTTATTTTTCTACGTGACCATGCTACGGCCATCCCGGGCCTGCTGGAACTCCTTAAAAAATACAGCGAGGTAGCCGGGCTAACAGTTAACTGGGCAAAATCCTGTATATTCCCCTTACACCCGGTCCCCGAGACTCTCAGAACGCAATCAAGCCTGGGTGGCTTGAAATGGTGTTATATCACATTCAAATACCTAGGTGTAAATATATTTCATGACAATCAAGACCTAAGAGATGGCAACCTTGGTCAAGTGATCAGATCAACGAGGGGCTCCTTGCCCTTCTGGTGCTCACTCCCATTGTCTCCCATGGGCAGAATTGCCATAGCAAAGATGATAGTGCTCCCGCGCCTCCTCTATTATTTCAGGGCATTGCCCCTAACATTGCCGAGCTCCTTTTTTAAACAACTGAATAGCCTATTAACAGACCTAATATGGGGCAAGGGACGCAGACGCGTCGCATTAGCAAAAATAACCCAGCCACTTAAACTAGGGGGGATGGGCGCCCCCAAGTATGAAGCGTATTATGCAGCTTCCCAGATACAATGGATAACCAGCTGGTTGGGAAATCCCACCGGAGCGGAAGCACAGAAGGCGCTGGCTGATCTCGATGGAACGGAGGTTCTGCAATACCTCATGAATCGGACAAATCCTAGACACACAAGTAATATGCTACTGACCACAGCACACTGGGCCTGGGGACGCTATGTACTGCGAAACAGTAAAGACCCGCAGTACTCCCCCAGGATACCACTATTGGCACACCCATCGCTGGCAAATATTGAGGTCACGCTGGGTCTGAACGCTTGGGTCAGGAGAGGTATACACACACTTGGAGACATTTACCAAGAAGGGCAACTTCAATCATATGGATCATTAGCCGATAAACACGAATTGGGTCAGGGGGGGTTCATAGCCTACGCTGCAATCAGACAGGTAATACGAGAGTCCTGGAGAAAAGGCAGCTCGGAACCAGAAGTCTCCCCCTTGCTCCATGAGCTACTGGAGAACATCAATGTTTCATCGAGCATATCAAATATATATTGCATCCTCACCTCCCATACCGAACACAAACAGGAACAAGCGAAGAACAGATGGGATAGTGTGCTACCAGAGCCCTTAACACTTAACTTATGGGAACAGGCGATGAGAGTGACCCGAGAGGTCTCGCGCAATCCCCGCTTTCGATATACTCAGTTTAATTATGTACATCAGACTTATTTAGCACCACACCGTATTACACGCATGTTCCCCCTTTCACCCCAGACATGCCCCAGATGCAATACAGAAGAAGCCACCTTTTATCACATGACTTGGGAATGTCTCCCGGTTAGGAACACTTGGATAGCCATAACATCGTTATTGACTGAATGGACGAACATTCCATTATCCCCCACTCCTGAAGTATGCTTATTGGGTATAACACCCCTCTCCAAGAAACACAAACGATCATATAAATGCATCGCCCTGGCCTTGGTGCTATATAGACGCCTTATTGCCATGCACTGGAAGGCCCCGGGCGCCCCTACGACCGCCCAATGGCGAGAAGAGGTAATACGCTGGGCTAAAGCAGAATCACAGACCCTACAAAATATGCTGGAGAAGGGTATTCCAGTAAAAGGCCTAAAGGTATGGAATACATTTGTGATAGCAGCAGAAAACAAGGATGACGTTCGTCCTCCCTAAAACAATACAGTAACACAACCCCCGTTATTTCTGCAGCAAATGGAATCATTACTACAAAGTTTGACTGAAACGCTCGGTGAAAGAGATACACCAACACAGAATCCGAAATAAACTGCGTAAAAATCCCAGTCAGCTCTCTAGAGATGCTGAAAATGAGCAGCGCTACCTCTCCCCATCCCGACATATAATTCACGCAGCTGCTGCCTCCCCCCCCGCCTTCCCCCCTCTCCTCCCTTCCTGACTGTACCCGCCGCGCCCACTCTATCTCTCTGTTTAATTTCCTTTGCTATATTTCTCTGATTATCTACTGACGTTGCACATACTAAACTACTGAATATCTTAAAAATATAATCTGTAATGCACAACTGTGCTGCGGTTGAACTGTGACATGTAGTGTGTGCTTATAACGACAGTCATATACAACGCGTCTCGAATACACTGTAATCTTGGTTATTTTATTTGTAAGTTGCCACCTGGCTGATAAAACAATAAAATATGTCTAAAAAAAAAAAAGAAACAAAATACATATGAGGGAGGCTTCACAGAAACGGTTATGGGATTACCATACCACTCCTCTCAGCATCACAAAGTTGAGTACACACAATGTGGTTGTACCTAAAACAACTGGAATTGTAGATATTCAGAATAAGAAAAATAGAGTTCAGGAAGCAGTAGTTGACAAGCAAGCCAAAATGAAGACGTATTATGATATGAGAAAAGCTATAACCCAAACAAGAGTAAATGTTGGTGATTATGTGAGACTCGATGCCCTAGAGCTGGTACAAACATAACTAAGTTTGGAGAACCTCATAGAGTTGTCAAAACATCAAAGTCAGCCATTCTCTTAGAAAATGGAGGGTGGTGGAACATGTCACGTGCCACTTGTGTAAATTCCAATGCAGTTGGACATTCTAGGAAAGTTACAGGTAGCAAAGAAACTGGAAGTGATCAGGAAGTATAGTCAGGTTTAGCTGACTCTTGTACATATTCCTGCAAACATTTTAATGGAACTGCATCATCACTTGTTAACCAAGATTCTGATGTAATTAGCCATGAACAGTTGAAGGGTATCTAGTTGCAGGCCTAAATATAATGTAGGAATGCCTTCCAAGTTCAAAGATTTTGTGATGTTGTACATTTCTCTGAAGAAAGGGAGATGATGTAGTATATTATATTTAAGTTAACAATTGCCGTAGGGATATATTAATTTATTTAGGTGTATTTATTGGTGGTTTCTTGTTTGTTTCCACTACTCGGTAAGCGGTGGGCTCAGCGCTCACTGTGGAATTTTGGGGCTGATTGAGGGTTGGGATGAAAGGAAGGGTTAAGATTAATTTCATGTATGGTAGAGTTTGTGAATAAACATGCCTTACATCCTTCCGTGTTATGTCATTACTACAGTAAACACAATATTTTCAAATTGATTAGTCAAATGAGAGTTTTTTCTGCTGTTTTGTTTTCACCTCAGACACGAAGGAGATCAAATAGCTATTTGCTTAATTGGAAATGTGTATTAGTCCCTATCGCACATGCTCACAAAATTGTGATCAGAATTTATGTGAAATCCGAGGATTTACATCGTAAGCTGACAAGCTTGGCATTTGATTTTGCCCTTGACTTGCAAGGTCACCCTGGTATTTTTGCCTCTTTGGATTATTGTAGGAATCCAGCTATTGACCGCAGAACACTTTAATGTATTTCCCTATAACTAAACGCAGCAAAGTCTAATGCATAATGGGGGCTCTGGCCCAGAGTCTCGACATTTGCCTCCTGTGTTTTTTATGAAGGGAAGGATGAATTGAGATTTGTTACAGTTTGCAGAGAAGAGTTGTTCTGGAGTGTAAGTTGTTTTTATAAAATACTGCAGTGTCCACAAAATGCATTTTGAACACAGACCATGACTGTTCTGTTAAGCAGTTTATTACGTTTGGAAACTTCCCTTAGGAATTCTCGGTTTCTTTGTAACACATCATTGCTAAGCAACAGTTTTATCATCGAATAACAGAAAAGCTTTCGGTGCTACATGGTTCCACGTTAGGTGTATTCTAATTGCCAGTGGGACAGTTTACTTCACAACTTAGCGAGAAACACATTCATATGTCACCATGTCGCACTGACGGGTGTCTTAAGTAGTTGAAGAATTGGAGCAGGCTATTTTACCACCTTGAAGAGAGGGAAATGGTTGCCAAAGGAACTTTCAAGACGTGCTGCTTTTGGCTGAACATGGAGCAGCATTTGTTAAATAGCTGACGTAAACAACTTAGCATCATGAGATAACGAAGCAAAGCAAGATAACAATGTCATTACATCAGAATGGGACTCTTCACAACAACACACTAAAAAATGCAACGCAACAATCATGTACACATCACATTACAAGAATGAAGCACAAATCCACAGGAGCACAACAAACAACAGCTCTCTTCGCCATCACAATAAAATGCAGCACAATAAATATATACAAACGTTCTTGTCACACGTTCCCACATCCGAAAGACGTATGAGCCTCTGCGACAAACTTCATGTTTTGCTGACTACTTTTTGTGAGATGAAAGCCTGCCTGGCTGCCTGCATGAAACACTATTGTTCAATAAGGAACACTTCTACGGCTCGTGCTATGCATGTTCTGTGTGATAAGAAAGGCAGAGCTTTCCTTCTCTGAGATCTCCCTGTCCTATGTGTGCGAAGAACTTTCACTGCTGCTGTCTGTTCTGTGTGTGAAGAAAGCTTTACTGCTGATCCCTGTGCACTCCCTCATCTGGTTGTGTGAAGGAGACTTCTGCTGTTGCAATATAACCCTTGAGTTGTTGTTACACTATTATAAACTGAAATAAAAGCTGTACCTCCAAAGTATGCTAGCAGGCACCTAAGCTAGAAATAATTATCTGCATGGTCCAAAGTACATCAATATAGAAATACTTACATATTAGAGGTTATTTCCCAACAGCTTGAAAGTCTAAAAACCCGAACATAGGTTCGCTCAACAACACTGTTTCAAGGTCCCGAACCACCCTTACTCACTGACATGTACCATTTCCCGTCATGAAGGGAGTGTTCTATCAGACTACTGTGTTAGTGAGGGGCGACATTTAGATGCAGATAAACGACATATCTGAAAACATCAATAGTCATATCAAATTTGATCATAGACATATCCTCTGTACAGTCAACCCATGAACTCGTAAGCAAGCCCATGTCCAACATCGGCCTACTCCCAAGGTGACACCCATAATCAATGTAGCGTCTTTTGCCGGTCTATGCATATCAAGTTAAAAGGCCATTCTAGGCATTTTGGTGCCCAATGATTATGACCGGAAGTAATTTCTACATATGGTGGACTACCTGGCACATTTATACACAATTAATCAAGGTACATTAAATGTGTTGTAGTTTGCAATAGCAGTTTCCAAAGAATGGGTCCACCACCATGGGGGTATACACCGACTGGGATGTATTAGGTAACCCAGCAGCTTCACACCCATGGTGAGAGCCAGCCTTCATTATGTATTTTTCAATATAAATAAGCTGAACATACATGCAACAGTTAGCCATGACTCTCTTGCATTCAGAGTTTAATTCTGGTGATCGAACTCGGTTTTACATAACCCAACACAGAGAAACCCATTAAGGACACGCAGGAAGGGCAATGTCTGCAGGTTTCTATCTAAATTTGGTAAGACAGCAATTATAGCTACTGCACCTTCAATCTGTATGAGAGTTTCATTACATTATGTGATGGTGGTTCGGGCCCTCCTTACTCGACCAAAGAGGTCATCCTGGGCCCACACATAGAAAATGAACATCTGTCAGTTTAGGTGAAGGGTCTGTATCCACCAGATCAAGGATATTAGAGCACACACTTGGCTCCATGTTTTACTTGTATTCAAATATGTGTAATTCTTAAGCATATCGAAGATGTGTGCATTAGCATAGCAATTATACCAAGTAATTCGAAATGTGGCTAAAAGACCAGATGAGGTGGATCTTTACAATGCAAGATTTTATATGTAATTGACTATAATATTTGAAACCGGCCATACACTTCTCCATTAGACCAAGAGTTGTCAAATTGTTTTCAATTTGTAAATAAGTGGTTGCAATCTTTATATAAGTTTTTCTCGGGTGGGATCCCTGCATTTCCTTGTATAAAGTCCTAAGGAGGCCTAAATGATACAGGCCAAAACGTGTTTACATTCCACTGAAAGAGGCGCTACCCGGGCAAATATGGGAGATGGGGTATCTACTACATAAGGAGATGAGACTCTAAAATATAGAAGTCACTTGTAATGTCTGGATGGTTTACTTGAGGGATGTACCTTGGACTTGATATGAAATTTTGACACCCGATATGTTTTAAGAAAATTATTATACAAGAAATGGTGAAGAGAAGAATGTATTTCTTTTGCTGTTAACAATAGACTGTATTACATTTTGATGACTAATGTAGTTATGGAATAAATAAATACATTTGAGTACCCTCGTTTCACAATTGCCATTGTCTACTATTACCAATAGTGACTGATCCCGATATTGAGTCTGAAAAAAATTGCTCTAATCAATCCCTATGGAAAATTTCTTTCTAGATAGATTTTCGTGGTCAAGCACCATCTGCATCCAGCTGAGTCCCAGGAACATCTACAGTTGTCATTTTAATAGAAAGAGAAACACTGGTGCACACACAGTCATTTGACACCACCCCTCTGTTGACACTCAGACTGTTTTAGTGGGCCTGTGGCCCACTAAAATGGCCCAGTTGTGAACAAAATCAAAGAACCTTCTGTGAAGAGATACAAAAAGTGATGTCCTAATGTGAGTGTCAGTACCATTCTTTTTATCTACCTGAGGTCTGCACATTTCCCATCCACTCATTTACTGTTGTCTGGGAAAGGCCTCTAAGCAATTGTTGATTCTTTGTTACTTTGCATCTCTGATGCAACCAGTGGGCGACACAAGGGAGAGGGTTAAAAAATCCTCGGTGCGATTCTTTTTTTTAAAAAAAACACCGGGAGACACAGAAGATATTCCGTGTCTAAACACGCACCCCCACCCACCCCTCTGTGACGTCAGCGCATCGGAAGGAGCACTGACGTCACAGTTTTGTTTTCCCCATTGGAGCAGGAAGCGGCCGAAAAGCCGCTTCCTAATCCAATGGGGAAAACGGCCCCAAACTGCCTTCCCGACGTTCAGGAAGGCCTCATGTGAAAGGGGAGACTCTCCCCTTTCACATGAGGCCTTCCTGAACCAGTTTCCTGGCCCTGGATTGCAGCGCAACTGCGATCGAGGGCCAGGAAACACCACTAGACACCAGGGATTTCACTTGGGGGGGGTCAGCCCTCTTGGAAAACTGGCCTTATTTGTTTACATAAAGGTAGGTGTCTCCAGGGGGGGCGCATTCGCGCTCGATCGCCCCCCCCGGGCTAATTTTTTGGCCCCCAAGGAAACCATACAACTACTAAAAAAAATATATAGATCTATATACATATAGAGCTATTTATATAGATATATCTATCTATGTAATAATATATACGTATATATATATATATATATATATATATATCTATATATATATATATATAGATATATATATATATATATTAATCACCAAATGGCCGCTTGTACATCGCGCGCTCTTGCTGCCGGTGCCGATAAAGGAGTTAGCGAGCAAAACTCCTAAAAATGTCTCCAACAAAATGATCCATAGCACTCCAGGCCTTTTATTATCATTTCATAAAAAGTGCACTTTTATGAAATGATAATAAAAGGCTGAAATAATAACTTCCTGGAGTGCGATGGATCATTTTGTTGGAGACATATATATATAGATCACTTTTGTCAATGCATGTGTGGTTTCCCTGGGGGCTGCGAACGGCCCCCAGGAAAACCAGTCCCACATATAAAAGTGATATATATATATATATATATATATATATATATATATATATATATATATTTACCACCAGTTGTCTTGTAGTTGCAGCTTGCGTCTTTAAAGCAATGCACTTACTTCAACTGACGCGTTTCAACTGTAGCTTTTAGCCAGCAGTAAAAAAGTCAAGTAAGTCTTGTGATTATGTTTCTGCTACAAAAGGATCAGACTTTTGTCTAGTGGCAGTTTTGGTGCCATAAAGAAGCGCAGAAGGTTTATATGCCTATTGCAAAGATAAAATCTGTACTTTATGTAAATAGCTGAGTACATTGGTAAAGTCAGCCATAACCTGCGCTATAATACAAATTAAATGTATGTGCGGGGTGGCTATGGAGAGATGAAGGGCACTTTTGCTGGGTGGTAATGAGGGAATCCGAGGAGGAGGACATGGGAGCACCATTAATGATTGTTGGACTGGGCGCTAGATGTGCTAAAGACTGTGACTATTGGTATGTGACAAGGTGTTTTTTGAATGTCTTGAAAGAACTTGCTGATTGAGGGAAGAAGCGCAGGTAAGGTGACCTCTATTGTTGCACATATCACACACACACCAGCAATTTTGTGACTGTCTACGTAGGCTAGTATTTTAGAGCAACAGTTTAGCCAGTAGCACAGATGGCATCTCATTGGATGACTGCTGATCAGGCCCTCACTCGGGTTATAGAGGACAGCTCTGACATAGGATCAGAGACTGAGACAGCGGATACTGAGGCATCTGAGGGATAGGACAATGGCGCAGACTCTGGGAGTGATTTTTCAGTCGGAGGAGTCCCATTCGATAACTCCCAGTGCTTCCAGTAATAATGAGGGAGGTGATGAGGACAGTCCTGCTGCCCCTTCGCAAGCACAGTCTGTGCAACAGGACAATAGCGGTTAGCAGGTGAATGCGGCGGCAAGCAGAGAGAGAGAGTGCTCTCTTGGGAGCTCCCCAATTTAGTTCAGCCACAAATTCCACCACCCAAATCATATTATGGAGACATCAAAATTTTCTATCACAAAACAAACTGGTTTTGTAAGGCAGGCACCTGTGTTTTTTTGTCCTGGGCTCGGCAGCCATATAGGAAACATACTAAACCCAGACACTCCTGGAAACTATACATCCGGGGGAGTCCACAGAGGTGTGACTTGTGTGGATTCTCCAAAGTTTTCTTACCCAGAATACCCTGCAGAGCTGAAATGTTGAATAAAAACTCTATTTTTTCTTGAATTTCTGTCACACAAACTACAGAAATATGCTGGGATCCACAAAATTATTACCACCCAGTGACTCCTCACCTGTCCTGATAAAACCACAAACCCATGTGAGTGCCTGTACCTAGTTCCTCTGTCAGGAATGGGTCACCCCAGGGTCAACAGTTGCCTCATGTAAGGACCAACACAGACCATTGTGCGATCTATTCCTGTCTCGGGCACTAGCCCTACCCACACAAGTGAGGTACCATTTATATAGGCAGACTTGGGGGAACGTTGGATGGAAGGAAATTTGTGGCTCCACTCAGATTCCAGAAAAAGTGTTTTTTTTGCCAATTATTGAGGTTTGCAAAGGATTCGGGGTAACAGAACCTGGTGAGAGCCCCACAAGTCACCCCATCTTGAATTACCCTAGGTGTCTAGTTTTCAAAAATGCGCAGGTTTGGTAGGTTTCCCTTGGTGCTGGCTGAGCTAGAGGCCAAAATCCATAGCTAGGCACTTTTGAGAAAAACAGGTCTGTTTTCTTAGGGAAAATGTGATGTGTCCACGTTGTGTTTTGTGGCATTTCCTGTTCCGGGCACTAGGCCTACCCACACAAGTGAGGTATCATTTTTATCAGGAGACTTAGAGGAACACTGGGTGGAAGGAAATTTGTGGCTCGTCTCAGATTCCAGAACTTTCTGACACCAAAATGTGAGGAAAAAGTGTTTTTTTGGCCAAATTTTGAGGTTTGCAAAGGGTTCTGGGTAACAGAACCTGGTGAGAGCCCCACAAGTCACCCCATCCTGTATTCCCCGAGGTGTCTAGTTTTAAAAAACGCACAGGTTTGGTAGGCTTCCCTAGGTTCCAGCTGAGCTAGAGGCCAAACTCCACAGGTAGGCACTTTGCAAAAAAACAGGTCTGTTTTCTTTGGGAAAATGTGATGTGTCCACGTTGTGTTTTGTGGCATTTGCTGTCATGGGTGCTAGGCCTACCCACACAAGTGAGGTACCATTTATATAGGCAGACTTGGGGGAACGCTGGGTGGGAGGAAATTTGTGGCTTCTCTTAGATTCCAGAACTTTCAATCACCGAAATGTGAGGAAAAAGTGTTTTTTTTGCCAAATATTGAGGTTTGCAAAGGAGTCTGGGTAACAGAACCTGGTGAGAGCCCCACAGGTCACCCCATCTTGAATTCCCTTAGGTGTCTAGTTTAAAAAATGTGCAGGTTTAGTAGGTTTCCCTAGGTGCTGGCTCAGCTAGAGGCCAAAATCCACAGCTAGGCACTTTTGAAAAAAACAGGTCTGTTTTCTTTGGGAAAATGTGATGTGTCCACGTTGTGTTTTGTGGCATTTCCTGTTGCGGGCACTAGGCCTACCCACACAAGGGAGGTATCATTTTTATCAGGAGTCTTAGAGGAACACTGGGTGGAAGTAAATTTGTGGGTCGTCTCAGATTCCAGAACTTTCTGACACCAAAATGTGAGGAAAAAGTGTTTTTTTGGCCAAATTTTGAGGTTTGCAAAGGATTCTGGGTAACAGAACCTGGTGAGAGCCCCACAAGTCACCCCATCTTGTATTCCCCGAGGTGCCTAGTTTTAAAAAACGCACAGGTTTGGTAGGCTTCCCTAGGTTCCAGCTGAGCTAGAGGCCAAACTCCACAGGTAGGCACTTTGCAAAAAAACAGGTCTGTTTTCTTTGGGAAAATGTGATGTGTCCACGTTGTGTTTTGTGGCATTTGCTGTCATGGGTGCTAGGCCTACCCACACAAGTGAGGTACCATTTTTATCGGGAGACTTGTAGGAACGCTGGGTGGAAGGAAATTTGTGGCTTCTCTTAGATTCCAGAACTTTCTATCACCAAAATGTGAGGAAAAAGTGGGTTTTTTGCCAATTATTGAGGTTTGCAAAAGATTCGGGGTAACAGAACCTGGTGAGAGCCCCACAAGTCACCCCATCTTGGATTCCCCTAGGTGTCTAGTTTTAAAAAATGCACAGGTTTGGTAGGTTTCCCTTGGTGCTGGCTGAGCTAGAGGCCAAAATCCACAGCTAGGCACTTTGCAAAAAACAGGTCTGTTTTCTTTGGGAAAATGTGATGTGTCGATATTGTGTTTTGTGGCATTTCCTGTCACAGGAGCTAGGCCTACCCACACAAGTGAGGTGCCATTTGTATAGGGAGATTGTAGGAACGTTGGGTGGAAGGAAATTTGTGGCTTCTCTTAGATTACAGAACTTTCTATCACCGAAATGTGAGGAAAAAGTGTTTTTTGGCCAAATTTTGAGGTTTGCAAAGGATTCTGGGTAACAGAACCTGGTGAGAGCCCCACAAGTCACCCCACCTTGGATTCCCCTAGGTGTCTAGTTTTAAAAAAATGCACAGGTTTGGTAGGTTTCCATTGGTGCTGGCTGAGCTAGAGGGCAAAATCCGCAGCTAGGCACTTTGCAAAAAACAGGTCTGTTTTCTTTTGGAAAATGTGATGTGTCGACATTGTGTTTTGTGGCATTTCCTGTCACGGGAGCTAGGCCTACCCACACAAGTGAGGTACCATTTGTATTGGAAGACTTGGGGGAACGCTGGGTGGGAGGAAATGTGTGGCTTCTCTTAGATTCCAGAACTTTCTATCACCGAAATGTGAGGAAAAAGTGATTTTTTTGCCAAATATTGAGGTTTGCAAAGGAGTCTGGGTAACAGGACCTGATGAGAGCCCCACGGGTCACCCCATCTTGAATTCCCCTAGGTATCTAGTTTTCAAAAATGCGCAGGTTTGGTAGGTTTCCCTAGGTGCTGGCTCAGCTAGAGGCCAAAATCCACAGCTAGGCACTTTCGAGAAAAACAGGTCTGTTTTCTTTGGGAAAATGTGATGTGTCTACGTTGTGTTTTCTGGCATTTCCTGTTGCAGGCACTAGGCCTACCCACACAAGTGAGGTATCATTTTTATCAGGAGACTTAGAGGAACACTGGGTGGAAGTAAATTTGTGGGTCGTCTCAGATTCCAGAACTTTCTGACACCAAAATGTGAGGAAAAAGTGTTTTTTTGGCCAAATTTTGAGGTTTGCAAAGGATTCTGGGTAACAGAACCTGGTGAGAGCCCCACAAGTCACCCCATCCTGTATTCCCCGAGGTGTCTAGTTTTCAAAAACGCACAGGTTTGGTAGGCTTCCCTAGGTTCCAGCTGAGCTAGAGGCCAAACTCCACAGGTAGGCACTTTGCAAAAAAACAGGTCTGTTTTCTTTGGGAAAATGTGATGTGTCCACGTTGTGTTTTGTGGCATTTGCTTTCATGGGTGCTAGGCCTACCCACACAAGTGAGGTACCATTTGTATCGGGAGACTTGTAGGAACGCTGTGTGGAAGGAAATTTGTGGCTTCTGTTAGATTCCAGAACTTTCTATCACTGAAATGTGAGGAAAAAGTGTTTTTTTTGCCAAATATTGATGTTTGCAAAGGATTCTGGGTAACAGAACCTGGTGAGAGCCCCACAAGTCACCCCATCTTGGATTCCCCTAGGTGTCTAGTTTTAAAAAATGCACAGGTTTGGTAGGTTTCCCTTGGTGCTGGCTGAGCTAGAGGCCAAAATCCACAGCTAGGCACTTTGCAAAAAACAGGTCTGTTTTCTTTGGGAAAATGTGATGTGTCGACATTGTGTTTTGTGGCATTTCCTGTCACGGGAGCTAGGCCTACCCACACAAGTGAGGTACCATTTGTATCGGGAGACTTGTAGGAACGCTGGGTGGAAGGAAATTTGTGGCTTCTCTTAGATTCCAGAACTTTCTATCACCGAAATGTGAGGAAAAAGTGTTTTTTTTGCCAAATATTGAGGTTTGCAAAGGATTCTGGGTAACAGAACATGGTGAGAGCCCCACAAGTCACCCCATCTTGAATTCCCCTAGGTGTCTAGTTTTCAGAAAATGCGCAGGTTTGGTAGGTTTCCCTAGGTGTTGGCTCAGCTAGAGGCCAAAATCCACAGCTAGGCACTTTCAAGAAAAACAGGTCTGTTTTCTTTGGGAAAATGTGATGTGTCCACGTTGTGTTTTGTGGCATTTCCTGTTGCGGGCACTAGGCCTACCCACACAAGTGAGGTATCATTTTTATCAGGAGACTTAGAGGAACACTGGGTGGAAGTAAATTTGTGGGTCGTCTCAGATTCCAGAACTTTCTGACACCAAAATGTGAGGAAAAAGTGTTTTCTTGGCCAAATTTTGAGGTTTGCAAAGGATTCTGGGTAACAGAACCTGGTGAGAGCCCCACAAGTCACCCCATCCTGTATTCCCCAAGGTGTCTAGTTTTCAAAAACGCACAGGTTTGGTAGGCTTCCCTAGGTTCCAGCTGAGCTAGAGGCCAAACTCCACAGGTAGGCACTTTGCAAAAAAACAGGTCTGTTTTCTTTGGGAAAATGTGATGTGTCCACGTTGTGTTTTGTGGCATTTGCTGTCATGGGTGCTAGGCCTACCCACACAAGGGAGGTACCATTTATATAGGCAGACTTGGGGGAATGCTGGGTGGGTGGAAATTTGTGGCTTCTCTTAGATTCCAGAACTTTCTATCACCGAAATGTGAGGAAAAAGTGTTTTATTTGCCAAATATTGAGGTTTGCAAAGGATTCTGGGTAACAGAACCTGGTGAGAGCCCCACAAGTCACCCCATCTTGGATTCCCCTTGGTGTCTAGTTTTAAAAAATGCACAGGTTTGGTAGGTTTCCCTTGGTGCTGGCTGAGCTAGAGGCCAAAATCCACAGCTAGGCACTTTGCAAAAAACAGGTCTGTTTTCTTTGGGAAAATGTGATGTGTCGACATTGTGTTTTGTGGCATTTCCTGTCACGGGAGCTAGGCCTACCCACACAAGTGAGGTACCATTTGTATCGGGAGACTTGTAGGAACGTTGGGTGGAAGGAAATTTGTGGCTTCTCTTAGATTCCAGAACTTTCTATCACCGAAAGGTGAGGAAAAAGTGTTTTTTTTGCCAAATATTGAGGTTTGCAAAGGATTCTGGGTAACAGAACCTGGTGAGAGCCCCACAAGTCACCCCATCTTGAATTCCCCTAGGTGTCTAGTTTTCAGAAAATGCGCAGGTTTGGTAGGTTTCCCTAGGTGTTGGTTCAGCCAGAGGCCAAAATCCACAGCTAGGCACTTTCAAGAAAAACAGGTCTGTTTTCTTTGGGAAAATGTGATGTGTCCACGTTGTGTTTTGTGGCATTTCCTGTAGCGGGCACTAGGCCTACCCACACAAGTGAGGTATCATTTTTATCAGGAGACTTAGAGGAACACTGGGTGGAAGGAAATGTGTGGCTCGTCTCAGATTCCAGAACTTTCTGACACCAAAATGTGAGGAAAAAGTGTTTTCATGGCCAAATTTTGAGGTTTGCAAAGGATTCTGGGTAACAGAACCTGGTGAGAGCCCCACAAGTCACCCCATCCTGTATTCCCCGAGGTGTCTAGTTTTCAAAAACGCACAGGTTTGGTAGGCTTCCCTAGGTTCCAGCTGAGCTAGAGGCCAAACTCCACAGGTAGGCACTTTGCAAAAAAACAGGTCTGTTTTCTTTGGGAAAATGTGCTGTGTCCACGTTTTGTTTTGTGGCATTTGCTGTCATGGATGCTAGGCCTACCCACACAAGTGAGGTACCATTTATATAGGCAGACTTGGGGGAACGCTGGGTGGGAGGAAATTTGTGGCTTCTCTTAGATTCCAGAACTTTCTATCACCGAAATGTGAGGAAAAAGTGTTTTATTTGCCAAATATTGAGGTTTGCAAAGGATTCTGGGTAACAGAACCTGGTGAGAGCCCCACAAGTCACCCCATCTTGTATTCCCCGAGGTGCCTAGTTTTAAAAAACGCACAGGTTTGGTAGGCTTCCCTAGGTTCCAGCTGAGCTAGAGGCCAAACTCCACAGCTAGGCACTTTGCAAAAAACAGGTCTGTTTTCTTTGGGAAAATGTGATGTGTCGACATTGCGTTTTGTGGCATTTCCTGTCACGGAAGCTAGGCCTACCCACACAAGTGAGGTACCATTTGTATTGGAAGACTTGTAGGAACGCTGGGTGGAAGGAAACTTGTGGCTTCTCTTAGATTCCAGAACTTTCTATCACCGAAATGTGAGGAGAAAGTGGCTTTTTTGCCAAATATTGAGGTTTGCAAAGGATTCTGGGTAACAGAACCTGGTGAGAGCCCCACAAGTCACCCCATCTTGAATTCCCCTAGGTGTCTAGTTTTCAGAAAATGCGCCGGTTTGGTAGGTTTCACTAGGTGCTGGCTCAGCTAGAGGCCAAAATCCACAGCTAGGCACTTTCAAGAAAAACAGGTCTGTTTTCTTTGGGAAAATGTTATGTGTCCACATTGTGTTTTGTGGCATTTCCTGTTGCGGGCACTAGGCCTACCCACACAAGTGAGGTATCATTTTTATCAGGAGACTTAGAGGAACACTGGGTGGAAGGAAATTTGTGGCTCGTCTCAGATTCCAGAACTTTCTGACACCAAAATGTGAGGAAAAAGTGTTTTTTTGGCCAAATTTTGAGGTTTGCAAAGGATTCTGGGTAACAGAACCTGGTGAGAGCCCCACAAGTCACCCCATCCTGTGTTCCAGAGGTGTCTAGTTTTCAAAAACGCACAGGTTTGGTAGGCTTCACTAGGTTCCAGCTGAGCTAGAGGCTAAACTCCACAGGTAGGCACTTTGCAAAAATACAGGTCTCTTTTCTTTGGGAAAATGTGATGTGTCCACGTTGTGTTTTGTGGCATTTGCTGTCATGGGTGCTAGGCCTACCCACACAAGTGAGGTACCATTTATATAGGCAGACTTAGGGGAACGCTGGGTGGGAGGAAATTTGTGGCTTCTCTTAGATTCCAGAACTTTCTATCACCGAAATGTGAGGAAAAAGTGCTTTATTTGCCAAATATTGAAGTTTGCAAAGGATTCTGGGTAACAGAACCTGGTGAGAGCCCCACAAGTCACCCCATCTTGGATTCCCCTAGGTGTCTAGTTTTAAAAAATGCACAGGTTTGGTAGGTTTCCCTTGATGCTGGCTGAGCTAGAGGGCAAAATCCACAGCTAGGCACTTTGCAAAAAACAGGTCTGTTTTCTTTGGGAAAATGTGATGTGTCGACATTGTGTTTTGTGGCATTTCCTGTCACTGGAGCTAGGCCTACCCACACAAATCAGGTACCATTTGTATCGGGAGACTTGGGGGAACGCTGGGTGGGAGGAAATTTGTGGCTTCTCTTAGATTCCAGAACTTTCTATCACCGAAATGTGAGGAAAAAGTGTTTTTTTTGCCAAATATTGAGGTTTGCAAAGGAGTCTGGGTAACAGAACCGGGTGAGAGCCCCACAGGTCACCCCATCTTGAATTCCCCTAGGTGTCTAGTTTTCAAAAATGCGCAGGTTTGGTAGGTTTCCCTAGGTGCTGGCTCAGCTAGAGGCCAAAATCCACAGCTAGGCACTTTCGAGAAAAACAGGTCTGTTTTCTTTGGGAAAATGTGATGTGTCCACGTTGTGTTTTGTGGAATTTCCTGTTGCGGGCACTAGGCCTACCCACACAAGTGAGGTATCATTTTTATCAGGAGACTTAGAGGAACACTGGGTGGAAGGAAATTTGTGGCTCGTCTCAGATTCCAGAACTTTCTGACACCAAAATGTGAGGAAAAAGTGTTTTTTTGGCCAAATTGTGAGGTTTGCAAAGGATTCTGGGTAACAGAACCTGGTGAGAGACCCACAAGTCACCCCATCCTGTATTCCCCAAGGTGTCTAGTTTTCAAAAACACACAGGTTTGGTAGGCTTCCCTAGGGTCCAGCTGAGCTAGAGTCCAAACTCCACAGGTAGGCACTTTGCAAAAAAAACAGGTCTGTTTTCTTTGGGAAAATGTGATTTGTCCACGTTGTGTTTTGTGGCATTTGCAGTCATGGGTGCTAGGCCCACCCACACAAGTGAGGTACCATTTATATAGGCAGACTTGGGGGAACGCTGGGTGGAAGGAAATTTGTAGCTTCTCTTAGATTCCAGAACTTTCTATCACCGAAATGTGAGGAAAAAGTGTTTTGTTTGCCAAATATTGAGATTTGCAAAGGATTCTGGGTAACAGAACCTGGTGAGAGCCCCAGAAGTCACCCCATCTTGAATTCCCGTAGGTGTCTAGTTTTCAAAAATGCGCAGGTTTAGTAGGTTTCCCTACGTGCTGGCTCAGCTAGAGGTCAAAATCCACAGCTAGGCACTTTCGAGAAAAAACGGTCTGTTTTCTTTGGGAAAATGTGATGTGTCCATGTTGTGTTTTGTGGCATTTCCTGTTGCGGGCACTAGGCCTACCCACACAAGTGAGGTATCATTTTTATCAGGAGACTTAGAGGAACACTGGGTGGAAGGAAATTTGTGGCTCGTCTCAGACTCCAGAACTTTCTGACACCAAAATGTGAGGAAAAAGTGTTTTTTTGGCCAAATTTTGAAGTTTGCAAAGGATTCTGGGTAACAGAACCTGGTGAGAGCCCCACAAGTCACCCCATCCTGTATTCCCCGAGGTGTCTAGTTTTCAAAAACGCACAGGTTTGGTAGGCTTCCCTAGGTTCCAGCTGAGCTAGAGGCCAAACTCCACAGGTAGGCACTTTGCAAAAAAACAGGTCTGTTTTCTTTGGGAAAATGTGATGTGTCCACGTTGTGTTTTGTGGCATTTCCTGTCCCGGGCGCTAGGTCTACCCACACAAGTGTGGTATCATTTTTATCAGGAGACTTAGAGGAACACTGGGTGGAAGGAAATTTGTGGCTCCTCTCAGATTCCAGAACTTTCTGACACCGAAATGTGAGGAAAAAGTGTTTTTTTGACAAATTTTGAGGTTTGCAAAAGATTCTGGGTAACAGAACGTGGTGAGAGCCCCACAAGTCACCCCATCCTGGATTTCCCTAGGTGTATAGTTTAAAAAAATGTGCAGGTTTGGTAGGTTTCCCTAGGTGCTGGCTGAGCTAGAGGCTAAAATCTACATCTAGGCACTTTGTAAAAAACACGTCAGATTTCAATGTAAAAATGTGATATGTCCATGTTGCGTTTCCTGTAGTGAGCATTAGGCCTACCCATGCAAGTGAGGTACCATTTGTATCGGGAGACATGGGGGAACATAGAATGGCAAAACATGTGTTATTGCCCCTTGTCTTTCTCTACATTTTTTCCTTCCAAATGTAAGACAGTGTGTAAATAAGATGTCTATTTGAGAAATGGCCTGTAATTTACATGCTAGTATGGGCACCCCGGAATTCAGAGATGTACAAATAACCACTGCTTCTCAACTCCTTATTTTATGCCTATTTTAGAAATACAAAGGTTTTCTTGATACCTATTTTTCACTCTTTATATTTCACCAAATGAATTGCTGTATACTCAGTACTGAATGAAAACCCATTGCAAGGTGCAGCTCATTTATTGCCTCTGGGTGCCTAGGGATCTTGATGAACCTACAAGCCATATATATCCCTGCAACAGAAGAGTCCATCAGACGGAACGGTGTACTGCTTTAAAAAATCTGACATTGTAGGAAAAAGTTACAGAGTAAAACGTGGAGAAAAATGCCTGTTTTTTTCAGCTCAATTTCAATATTTTTTTATTTCAGCTGTTATTTTCTGTAGTAAAACCTTATAGGATCCACACAAATGACCCCTAGCTGAATTCAGAATTTTGTCTACTTTTAAGAAATGTTTAGCTTTCCGGGATCCAGCATTGGTTTCACACCCATTCCTGTCACTAACTGGCAGGAGGCTAAAAGCACAGAAAATAGTAAAAATGGGGTATGTCCCAGTAAAATGCCAAAATTGTGTTGAAAATGTGGTTTTCTAATTCAAGTCGGCCTGTTCCTGAAAGCTGGGAAGATGGTGATTTTAGCACCATTATCCCTTTGTTGATGCCATTTTCAGGGAAAAAAACACAAGCCTTCTTCTGCAGCCCTTTGTTCCAATTATTTTGAAAAAACCCAACTTTTAGCTGTATTTTGGCTAATTTCTTGGTATCCTCCAGGGGAACCCACAAACTCTGGGTACCTTTAGAATCCCTAGGATGTTGGAAAACAATGACACAAATTTTGCATGGATAGCTTATGTGGACAAAAAGTTATGAAGGCCTAAGAGCGAACTACCCCAAATAGCCAAAAAAGGGCTCAGCACTGGGAGGATTGGGGATTGAAGGCCCAGCAGCTAAGAGGTTAAGATAATTCAAATTAAATTGACATGTTTTGCATTATGACTATGCAAAATAATGAATAAAAATAATGTGTAAAATGAGCTCTGTATCATATAATTATTAGAATTAACATTGTTTTTGTTATCAAACCATCCATACTTTATTTAAAATGTAATATATGTGCTAAACAATACATATTAATTTCTATACAAAATCAGAAATAATGAAAGCTCAGTATGTACAACAACATCAATTGTGGTTTGACAAATTTTCATATTAATATAGAAGTGTTACACATTCAAAAGCCCAGCAAGGGAAAAGGACACGTCAGCCATGTGTACGAACACTTGTCTACACACGAAACATACAGAGACAATACAACATATTGAGTTACAGAGAGCAGCCTCAAAAGTTCTATGAGGCATAATGATAAACAAAGTATGAGTTTATAAAGAAAAGTGTAGATTGATTCCACCTATTGTGAAGATGTGCAGGCAGTGTTGCATTTTGGTACTGCCTGGCCCTCTAAATGCAGTAGTAACACAAATGGCTCTCTGTAGCCACAGGTTGGGCTTTAGCCACCAGTTGGGCTGTCCTCATGTTTTATGTAGACAGTATATATGATGCTTTCAGAAACAACACAAAATTTCCACAGTTAGGCTAAAGACCACAAAATCAAGTTCAAGTTCTAAACTTTGATACTTACACACACCAGTACCTTTGATGTAACTCACATACATTGGCATCACTCTATGAGTGAGAGGAAGTGTACCTCTCTTTGTTTGATAACCATCCCACCAATGATCAGACAACATACACTGCAGGTCTCTATAACCAGTACCTTTGAAAAACTCCAAAGAATCCACCTATGACTTGCTAGTGCTAATGCAAATGACAGGGTGACATGACCTACAAAGGTTTAGGCAGAAATACAAATAAGTTTTGGACTAACATTCTATTGTCAGTTGTTATTGTTTTATGTTTTGATATGCAAAAATCAACAGCTGTAAAGCATAACTTTTCATATAGTATTGTCATCATTATATGCATGATATTGAAAATATAGTAGTCTACATTTAAAACAAAAATAAAACTTAAGAACACTTTGAAATAATGAACAAACTACATTCTAAAATGAAATTTGATGATGAGTTCCTAAAATCCTAATAGACGATAGCTCCATAGAGAATACAACTACATTTCATTTTCTTTACAGTCACTTAGCATTAAGCAAAACTATTTTACATGAGTTCACATCTGAGGTCAGTCCCTTCATCCACATCACTGTCAACTTTCTGATGTGTGTCACCAACATCACACTGGTGATTCCCACTAGTAATCGTCATCAGGAATGAATGGAATGTTTCCCTGCAGGGCAATGTTATGAAGCATGCACTATAACACAATCTTGCAGGACTTGCCAGAAGAGGCGAGAAGGCCCCCTCTGGTCTTGTTCAGGCACTTGAACTGGGCCTTCAGAAGCCCAGTACCAGCTCCACAAGACCCTTCACACATGAGCCTCACTCAATCAGACTTCCCTTGGGACTGCTGGGTTTCTCAGATACATGAATACTTTGGACTTGTGACATTGTGAAATCATTTGTTCAAACTTTAAGATGGGATCTTACTGATAACTGTTAAATGTGTGTTGTGCCCTTTCCATTATTTGGTTTACTGAGTTTCTCAAAGGTGCTCAAAACCTGGAGCAACTTCCCTAACAGAGTCCCCGGAAAAATATCATCACAAAAGCAGACAAAAATGAAGTTATGTTTGCGTGGGTACAACTTTCCAACAATAAATCAACATAATGTTTGCAACTTAACAACAAGTCAGCCCTCCTCAATACAAAGTCTGCACTTGTGTTGGGATGCAGATGTTGCTTAGCACTAGCATGTCAAGGGTGGAATTTGGAAATCTTGCACGCCCAGTGGTGATGTAAAGTTCTGCTGTGCAAACCACCTGCACATTGAGGGAGTGAAAATAATTCCAATTGCAGTACAACTACTCCTGGTCATGAGGTGTCAACAATGAAGCATGTATTCAAGTATATGTAATTCATAAGCATATGGGAGACTCCAAAGAACTTGGGCGAAACAGAAGTCTTTCCTTTACCTGATTGGAACTAAGACTAAGCCAGAGGTCACAGTGATAGGGACTGCAACAGACAGTGGACCAAATTTGGACTGGAACAGAAAACCAGAGTGGAAGAATAACCAGAATACAGGACAGGCAAGACAGTAGTCAGACAAGGGAGAAACCGGACAAGGAGTTATGAGCAGGGCTTCAGAGATAAAGAACAAGAATGCAGAATTCAAGAGCAGGCTGTACCCAACAGGCACTGTCACAAGAAATGCCCCATTGGTACAGGGAACTGGAACTCAAATTAAGTGCAAGGCACTCAAGGCTGTACTCAATAGGTACCTCGCTTGTACAGGTTAGTTATAGGTTAGGTGTTTATATAGCACGAACAGCACCCCACTCGGGGTTTCCCAGCGCTTTATGCTACAGGTAGAGAGGCCTAACTTCAACATACAGAGAAACGGGGCTAAGATTTAGAGCAAGGAACTTAAGGATATGCTCAACAGGCACTGTAAAAAGTAATTCCCTGCTGGTACATGAAATACACACAGGAATTCAGAACCAGGACAGAACAGAGATTCAGAACAAGGAAATGAAGGGAAATGTTGCCAACTCAGCAATTGTGTGGTCAGAAGCCCAACAGGGGAAAAAGAGAAATCAGGATATTAGACTTGAGAGGAAGCTGAGACTGAGAAACAAGGACAACACATAAACACAATGCTGCTCAGGGCAGCCACAGGAGAACAGCACACTGCAAAAAGCAGTAGAAGGAATCAGAAACTTCTCTCAAGGTTTCAAGGACTCAGCAGTGCAGGCAACTGGAGAAGAAAGCAGGAGCATCTAGCAGCAGCAGTTGAAGCACAAGTTCTGAAAAGCCAAAGCAAGGCTTAAATCCCTTCTCCCAGCTCACAGCCACACAGGGCGATTGTACTTTAGAACAGGTGTGAGCAGGCTGCAGCACAGTGCAGGTGAGAGCTGTCAAAGTACCTCCTCCATCTTGCTGCCTGAAGGAGTGCACAGCGGTTCAAGGAAGCAGCCAGTGGGCAAAATGAAAATCCAGAGTGCAAAATGGGTCAGATCTTATTTCATAATATGACAGGGATTCATGCAAGGGAGCACATGGGCATGCTCAAAGTGGTAAGATAGAGTCAGAAATATAATAAGATTCACCCAAAGGCTCCTCTCCAGGGCTCATGATCGGGTGAGGCATACAAGTACCATAATGCATTAGTGTTTGATAAGTGAACCCTGGATTGGACCTGAGATCCGAGAGGCTTTGAATACTGACATTCAGCACAGGTTCCAAACTAGTATTCAGGATGGCACCAGATGCGTAGTAGGTCCACATGTAGCACCACCTGATGGCAGCATCACAGGATCTTGAAACAGACAGTAGCAAAGAAATGTCACACTGACATAATCTTTACTAATAGGTGGCTGGCAGACTGAATTCTGATGTCTGGCGAAATGTTCAGATTGAAATTGTTGTTCCAAAGCCTGTACTTCTTAATAATGTGTGTTCCTGCATGGTCTCTAGATTTAGATGTGGTTTGTATACATGTTCATTATGTTAACACATCCTTCTCCATCTTGCCAGGGGTGCTGTCAGGACGTATCTTCAACATATGAGTGCAATATTCACACATGCTTGATGGACATATTTTAAAAATACTTTCTTTAGGCATATTTGTAAATACAAAGACATATAACACAACAGCAATGAGAAAAACATATATGATGTTTGTTACAATGTTTCTAATATAGACACAGAGATTTCAATTCATTGCTTCTCAAAACTCAACCAAAACAGAAAATAACAAAATATATATTATAATAATACTACATTTGAAATAATTATGTACATGTTTTTAAAAAGGTTACAAAAATGTGTACTGTTCAAATTGTTATTGCAGTTTATTACATTTTTATGATCATTAATTGAAAAATGTGTCAAAGTTGACAGATATCGCATGGCAAATGAATGCTTTCATCAATAACATACTACTGGTCCTCCATATTGCCAGGCATACCCTGTGCTGACGATTTTGGTTTTGATGATGAACCAAGTATGCCAGATGCCTAACATATCCATCACAAACAATGGACTAGCAAGTGAATGTTAAACCTTTGTTTTCTAGTGCCTACAGTCCAATATTGGTTCGAATAATCTGTAATTGAAGGAATCTGTCATGTACTGTTCCCACTGAAATGCCACCAAGTTGGCATACAATTGTTTAAGCCCATTAAGTCACTTGCCTCCTAACCAGCATCTGCAGTAGACCTCCTCCACTGTTGCTGCTCAATTACTTCTGGTTAGAGCCCCCATTGTTTCAAGATGCAGGTGACACCGGCCTCCAACGTCACTACTAAGGAGTTGGACATTCTTCGACCACCTTCAGCCGCCTATATGAAACAGCAGAGAGTAAAGTGAGCTACATATATGTTTTTTTTGTTTAAAATAATATTCATTTTGTTATTATGTATGTATGTGTGTGACTACACACTGTCCCTAATATTTTAAATGTCACATATACAATATAAAAATTGTTCCAAACCTTATGAACACCCAATTTGTGTTTTTCCCACAAGATACCATTACAAAAACATTTCTGTACCTCGTGTGCTTACAATCTGAGCTTGGCCACTCTACTTTACATTTGCTTTACCTTGGAATTTTAAAAACACAGCACCCGCAGGTGACCACCCAACTTTCATAACAAAAAGCCAGTGGCTGACAAAAGATGCATACATATATATTTTTAGGCAATCATCTGCCTGGAACAATAATCTGTTCATGGCTTATATTTTGTGGACAATAATACATCAGGACATGGTGAGTAATGTACTCCTCAACCACTAATGATAACACAACAAAAACAAAACTTAAATTGTGAGCCAAAATACTTAAAGACCATGTATGTTCTGATTAAAATCTAATCTTTGAGACACAGGTCAGGGTATGCTGAGTCCCACTTGACATTTGAAGGCTGGGTGGTTGACTAGAGCAGTCTGAAGAGCAAATATCTATGGTGTCACAAAGCAAGTCTTGTTTTAATTTGACTGGTGTTTTAATGTCAATACTGATTTAGGACATGGCACTGTTGGAGCCACGGGAGGCCCTGGCTGTGGGAGTGAGCTGGCTAACAAGCAAACCAATGGAGACCCTGTTTTTTCATTGTTTCACAGTGCAGTGAACCTTAAAGATAAAATTGGTAATGTTTTCTTTGTAGCCTTGCAGCCAGGGTACTCCCTAACCTTTCAAATGGAGTGCCCTATATATAAAACATAAAGGGCCTGGATTTCAGTTTGCCACAAGGTTTACTCCATCACAATGTGACATATATCCCATACATATAATTTCAAGTTACATACTAGATAATACTCTTGTACTAAGTTGGATGTCCTATTTGTCACTTTCTCATGGAGTAACTTGTCCAAAAAAAGATCCTCTGAGCATGCTACTTAATGACATCAGATAGCAATGAGTGATGGCCAAATTAAAACAAACATACACATTTAACAGCAATATTTAAACACAACTATGGACCTGCTTTTGAGGTTGTTTAACATGTTACTCTGCCACTTGACGGCTAGTTCATCCACCTTTTTGCAAGTTACATAGTATGTTATGCACTTGTAATAAGGTGGACACTACATCTTTCACATTTGTGATAGACTAACATATCCAGCAAACTCAAAATCAAGCTCAATGCATGTTGAAGAAATTCAGATCATATGTACATAACAATGTTTTACAAATGGTGATGTTTACCATAACTTGACCCTGCTTGCAGGTAGGTCGCTCCCCGCTTTGCCCTCCGCGCCACCTCCTTTCTCCCGTCCTCTCTTTGCCTCATTCCCCGCCGCTGCGTCCCCTGCGGCCCCTCCCGCCTCCCCCCTCCTTCTCTCACCGTTCTTTTTCCTTCCCTTTCCCGCCGCTGCATCCCCTGTGGCCCCTCCCACCCCTCCCACCTCCCCCCTCCTTCTCTCACCGTTCTTTTTCTTTCCCTTTCCCGCCACTGCGTCCCCTGTGGCCCCTCCCGCCTCCCCCCTCCTTCTCTCACCGTTCTCTTTCTTTCCCTTTCCCGCCACTGCGTCAACTGCGGCCCCTCCTGCCTCCCCCCTCCTTCTTTCACCATTCTCTTTCTTTCCCTTTCCCGCCGCTGCGTCCCCTGTGGCCCCACCCCACAGCCCTCTCATAGGACAGGCCCTCCCGCCTCCCAGCTGCCACTCCCACTCTCCCCTCCTCTTATGGCAGCCGCGGCGTGATAGCTGGGAGCAACCTTTGACCCTGCTTGCAGGTAGGTCGCTCCCCGCTTTTCCCTCCACGCCACCTCCTTTCTCCCGTCCTCTCTCTGCCTCATTCCCCGCCGCTGCGTCCCCTGCGGCCCCTCCCGCCTCCCCCTCCTTCTCTCACCGTTCTTTTTCTTTCCCTTTCCCGCCGCTGCGTCCCCTGCGGCCCCTCTGGCCTCCCCCCTCCTTCTCTCACCGTTCTTTTTCTTTCCCTTTCCCGCCGCTGCATCCCCTGCGGCCCCTCCCGCCTCTCTCCTCCTTCTTTCACTGTTCTCTTTCTTTCCCTTTCCCACCGCTGCATCCCCTGCGACCCCACCCCCCAGCCCTCTCATAGGACAGGCCCTCCCGCCTCCCAGCTGCCACTCCCACCCTCCCCTCCTCTTATGGCAGCCGCGGCGCGATATCTGGGAGCAACCTTTGACCCTGCTTGCAGGTAGGTCGCTCCCCGCTTTGCCCTCCGCGCCACCTCCTTTCTCCCGTCCTCTCTCTGCCTCATTCCCCGCCGCTGCGTCCCCTGCGTCCCCTCCAGCCTCCCCCCTCCTTCTCTCACCGTTCTTTTTCTTTCCCTTTCCCGCTGCTGCATCCCCTGCGGCCCCTCCCGCCTCCCCCTCCTTCTTTCACCATTCTCTTTCTTTCCCTTTCCCACCGCTGCATCCCCTGTGGCCCCACCCCCCAGCCCTCTCGTAGTACAGGCCCTCCCGCCTCCCAGCTGCCACTCCCACCCTCCCCTCCTCTTATGGCAGCCGTGGTACGTGCCGCGCCAAAGGCGCGCCTGTCTGCACCCGTCCGCGCCTGGATCGTGCCCAGCGCCAGAACCCCTGGCCCTCCCAGACACACCTACTCCCCCCTCACCCTCCACTCCCTCAACCCAGGCCCCCACCCCACATGCACCACATCTAGCCCCACACACACTCATGGCCCCTTCACCTGCTACACCTGCCACTTCTCCTGCTCATCATCCCTCACACCACACACCAACCATAGCGACCCCACCCTCAACAAACACAACACCCCAACACAAAACTCACCCACACTGCCCCCACCAACCAACCCCGCAGCACACCAGCCCACAACCAGAACACACCCCGCAACAACACCCTCACGCACCACACCAACTCCACCCACCATAACCACCTGAACTGCCTGCTACTCAACATCCGCTCCCTTCACAAACATGCCATAGAACTCTGTGACCCCATCACTACACACTCACCTAACATCGCCTTCCTCACGGACGGAAACCTGGACCAACCTCTCCTCAGAACCCGACATAGCCATAGCCACCCCCAAGGGATACAAACTCCAACGCAAAGACCGCCTAAACAAGCCAGGCGGAGGCATCGCCATCCTACAGAGAGACACCATCAAAGTCACCACCAGCTCCCAAGACACTATCGGCAACACTGAACACATGCACTCCCTCGTCCACATCAACAACAACTCCACCCTCAGAGGTACACTAATCTACAGACCACTCGGACCACGCCCTGCCTTCTGCGACACCATCGCAGACAGCATCAGCCCATATGCCCTCACCTCCACAGACTACATCATGCTCGGTGATTTCAACTTTCACTTAGAAAACCCACAAGACCACAACACTACCTCCCTCATAGACAACCTCAACAACCTCAGACTCAAACAACTGGTCACCGTACCCACCCACTCAGCAGGACACACGCTGGACACAATCTTCACCTCAAGCCAACACATAGCCTACACCCACACCACCGAACTCCTCTGGACAGACCACCGCTGCGTCTACTTCTCCTTCACCAAACCCCCCACACACTATCATCAACACACCACACCCTACCGCATGTGGGACAAGATCCCTACAGAATGACTAAACTCCCAACTGGCCCATAACCCCCACCACACCAACGTCCCCAACGCAGGAGCACACAACCTCTCCAAATGGATCACTACCTGCGCAGACAAACTAGCACCCCTCAGAAAACACATCACCACCGCCAAAACCAACCTACACACCGCTCTCCTAGACACAGCCAACTGGATGACCACTAACCATCTCAAGCTCAACTAAAACAAAACCGAACTCATCATCTTTGGCCCCAACAAAACCACATGGGACGCCGCCTGGTGGCCCACCGCCCTAGGCCCGCACCCACCCCGCAACCCACGCATGCAACCTCGGCATCATCCTCGACCCCGCCCTCTCCATGACACAGCAAATCAATGCTCTAACCTCCTCCTGCTTCCACACACTCCGCACCCTAAAAAAATCCTTCAAATGGATCCCCCCAGAGACCAGAAAGACAGTCACCCACGCACTCATCAGCAGCAGACTGGACTACGGCAACGCCCTCTACGCCGGCACCACACTCAAACTCAAGCGCAAACTCCAAAGATCCAGAACACAGCCGCGCGCCTTGTCCTTGGCCTCCCCCGACACGAACGAATCTCACCACACCTCAAATCCCTACACTGGCTCCCCATAGACAAGAGAATCACATTCAAGATCCTCATCCACGCACACAAATCCCTCCACAACACCGGCCCAACCTACCTCAATGAAAGAGTAAACTTCCACACTCCCACACGCAACCTCAGATCAGCCGACCTCGCCCTAGCCACAGTCCCCCGCATCCAGCACACCACCACAGGAGGAAAGTCTTTCTCCTACCTCGCCCCCAAAACCTGGAACTCCCTAACCACCGACCTTCGCAAAACCAAAGACCTACTGGTCTTCAGAAAGAACCTCAAGACTTGGCTGTTCGACCAGTGACCCTCCCTGGCCCGCCCCTGCCTCCACCCCCCCAGTTCCCCCTCCCCCACCCCCAGTGCCTTGAGACCCTCACGGGTGAGTAGCGCGCTCTACAAATTTCTTTGATTGATTGATTGATTGATTAATAGCATTTTGTTTTGTTTCCTTTTCTCCCCCTGTGTAGGTCAGCCCCTACCAAAAGAGAATGATCTGCAGGCAATCAACAGACAAATGTGCTGACAGGGGTCTACAGCAGCATACAGTGCCAGAAACATTTTGAGGACCGTTGACGGTGGATTCTCCTCAATGCTTTAACCAAACTTTGAAAGTCCTCCCAGAAGAAAAAAGTGGCTGTGGCCATGGCTGACTCTCATAATGCAGGACAGTCTGGCAGTAGACTGTCTCAAATTGGAAGGAGAGCTGAAGGCTATTGAAAAGCATTATTAATGTATCAAATCAAATCATTAACATTTATAAAGCGCGCTACTCACCCGTGCGGGTCTCAAGGCGCTAGGGGTAAGGGGGGGGTTACTGCTGCTCGAAAAGCCAGGTTTTGAGGAGTCTCCGGAATGCGGAGTGGTCCTGGGTGGTCCTGAGGCTGGCGGGGAGGGTGTTCCAGGTCTTGGCTGCCAGGAAGGAGAAGGACCTCCCACCCGCCGTGGAGCGGCGGATGCGAGGGACGGCAGCGAGGCCAGAGGAACGGAGGAGACGGGTGGGGGCGTAGAAGCTGAGGCGACGGTTGAGGTATTCCGGTCCCTTGTTGTGGAGGGCTTTGTGTGCGTGGGTGAGAAGTCGGAAGGTGATCCTTTTGCTGACTGGGAGCCAATGCAGGTGTCTCAGGTGTGCGGAGATGTGGCTGTTGCGGGGTACGTCGAGGATGAGGCGGGCCGAGGCGTTTTGAAAACGTTGCAGGCGTTTTTGGAGTTTGGCAGTGGTCCCAGCATAGATGGTGTTGCCGTAGTCCAGGCGGCTCGTGACGAGGGCGTGGGTCACGGTTTTTCTAGTGTCGGCGGGGATCCAGCGGAAGATCTTGCGGAGCATGCGGAGGGTGAGGAAGCAGGCGGAGGACACGGCGTTGACTTGCTTGGTCATGGTGAGAAGAGGGTCCAAGATGAAGCCGAGGTTGCGGGCGTGGTCTGTGGGGGTCGGTGTGGTGCCGAGGGCCGTCGGACACCAGGAGTCGTCCCAAGCGGACGGGGTGTTGCCGAGGATGAGGACTTCCGTTTTGTCAGAGTTCAGCTTTAGGCGGCTGAGCCTCATCCAATCTGCGAAGTCCTTCATGCCCTCTTGTAGGTTGGTCTTGGCGCTGGCGGGGTCCTTGGTGAGGGAGAGTATAAGTTGGGTGTCGTCGGCGTAGGAGGTGATGATGATGTCGTGCTTGCGTACGATGTCGGCGAGGGGGCTCATGTAGACATTGAAGAGTGTCGGGCTGAGCGATGAGCCTTGAGGTACGCCGCAGATGATCTCGGTGGGGTCTGAGCGAAACGGTGGGAGGTAAACTCTTTGAGATCGGTTTGAGAGGAAGGAGACGATCCAGTCCAGGGCCTGGCCTTGGATCCCGGTGGAGTGGAGGCGGCTAATTAGGGTGCGGTGACAGACGGTGTCGAAGGCAGCCGAGAGGTCGAGGAGGATGAGGGCGACCGTTTCACCGTTGTCCATCAGGGTTCTGATGTCGTCTGTGACTGAGATGAGGGCGGTTTCAGTGCTGTGGTTGGTTCGGAATCCGGTTTGTGAAGGGTCGAGCAGGTTGTTGTCTTCCAGGAAGGTGGTCAGCTGTTTGTTGACGGTCTTCTCTATTACCTTGGCGGGGAAGGGGAGGAGCGAGATGGGGCGGAAGTTTTTCAGGTCGCTCGGGTCAGCCGTAGCTTTCTTTAGTAGGGCGTTGACTTCGGTGTGTTTCCAGCATTCGGGGAAGGTAGCAGAAGAAAACGAAGAGTTGATGACGGCCTGGAGGTGCGGGCGATGATGTCGTCGGTTTTATTGAAGATGAAGTGAGGGCAGGGGTCCGATGGGGCGCCGGAGTGGATAGAGTTCATGGTGGTTTTGGTTTCTTCGGTGTTGATGTGGGTCCAGTCGTTGAGGGTGATGGTCGGGGGTGTGGGTTCGGTGATGCTTGGTTGGGTCTGGTGTCCAAAGCTGTCGTGGAGGTCGCAGATCTTGCAATGGAAGAAGGTGGCGAGGGAGTTGCACAAGTCTTGTGAGGGCGTGACGGCGTTGGCGTTGGGGTTGGAGAACTCTTTGACGATGCTAAAAAGTTCTCTGCTGTTGTGGCTGTTTTTGTCCAGTCTGTCGGTGAAAAAGTTCCTTTTGGCAGCGCGGATCAGGTGGTGGTGTTCGCGGGTTGCGTTTTTGAGGGCGGTCATGTTGTCGGCGGTGTGGTCCTTGCGCCAGGCCTTCTCGAGGGCGCGACAAGTTTTCTTCGATTCTTTGAGGTTGACAGAGAACCAGAGAGGTTTTTTGGTGATGGCCTGTTGACGCGTGCGTCTGAGGGGAGCAAGGTTGTCTGCGCAGTTGGAGATCCAGTTCGAGAGGCTGAGGGCTGCGTCGTTGGGGTCGGTGGTGAGGGTGGGTTGGTTGACGGCGAGTGCGGAGAAGAGTTGATCTTCGGGGATTTTGTTCCACTGTCGACGAGGGATGGGTTGGGTGCGGAGGTGGCGAGTCTCGCGTCGGAATGTGAAATGGACACAGCTGTGGTCAGTCCAGTGTAGAGCGGAGGTGTGGCTAAAGAAGACGTGTTTGCTGGCGGAGATGATAGGGTCAAGAGTGTGTCCGGCGATGTGGGTGCCGGTGTTCACCAGTTGCTTGAGGCCGAGGTTGGCGAGGTTGTCGAGCAGGGCGGTGGTGTTGGGGTCGTTGTTTTGTTCCAGATGGAAGTTGAGGTCGCCTAGGAGGATGTAGTCCGGCGAGGCGACGTCGTGCGGGGAGATGAAGTCGGCGATGGAGTCGCTGAAAGGGGCGCGCGGTCCGGGGGGACGGTAGGCGAGGGATCCTCTGAGGGTGGTCCTGGGGTCGGTGTGAATCTGAAAATGCAGATGTTCAGCGGTGAGAGGGGTTTCTTCGGTGGAGGTGGTGACGCTGATGGAGTCTTTGAAGATGATGGCGATACCTCCTCCTACTTGGTTGGTGCGGTCTTTTCTGGAGATCTTGTAGCCTTCGGGGATGGCAGTGGCGATGTCTGGGGCCGAAGAGGCGTTCATCCAGGTCTCCGTGATGAAGGCGATGTCCGGTGCTGTGGAGTCCAGGAGGTCCCAGAGTTCAACGGCGTGCTTGTGGACAGAACGAGCGTTGACCAGGATGCACTTGAGGTGGTTGATGGCGCGTGGGCTGGTGGTCGTGGTGGTCGTGGTAGTTGCGTGGTGGAAGATGCGTTTGCAGGAGTTGCAGGCGAAGGGTCCATGGGTGCGTTTGGGGTGAGATTGGAAGCAGGTGTTGGAGCGCCCTGGGTTGAGGGCGTGGAGGGTGGTGGGTCGTAGTGGATCAGCGGGGCTTGGGAGTGCTGAGGACCAGGGGTCGTGGCGCTGGGCGCGGGCCAGGCGCAGACGGGCGCAGACGGGCTTGCGTCTGGCAGCGGCTACCATAAGAGGGAGGAGGGGGGGAGGGGTCAGCTGGGGGCGAATGGGAGCTGGGGGGCGGGGGCGTGCAGGAGGTCGCGGCGGGAAAGCGCAAGGGAGGGGGGGACAGGTAGAGTGAGAAGAGCCAGGGGAGGGGGGTTTAAGGGTGGAGGGGGGTGAGTGTTAGGAGGTTTAGGAGATGAGGGAGAGAGATAGGAGTAGGGTTGGGAAGATAGGGGAGGGGGGGTTGTAGAGGTGGGTGAGGGTGAGAGGTAGAGTGAGAGGATAGGAAGATAGGTAACAGAGGGGGTGGCGGGAAGGGGGGGAGAGATAGAGAAATAGATAGATGGAGAAATAGGTGGAGAGATAGAAAAATAGGTAGATAGGAGAAGGTGGTGAGTGAGGGAGTTAGATAGTGAGATAGAGAGATAGGTAGATTGGTAGAAAGGAGGAGTGAGGGAGGCAGATAGCGAACGGGGTAGATAGGGGTGATAGAGAGGAGGAGGCGAGTGAAGGAGGGGGATGAGGCAGGAGCAGGAGGGCAGGCGCGGGAAGAAACAGAAGACGGAGGACGGAGAAAGCAGAAGAACAGAAGACAGAAGACAGAAGAGCAGAAGACAGAAGAACAGAAGAACAGAAGACGAAGGGGCAGAAAACAGAGGATCACAGAAGAAGATACAGAAGACGAAGAACAGAAGGCAGAAGACCACAGAAGAAGATGAAGAAGAGGAGAGGCGACAGGAGAGGCTGAGAAGCACACAGAAGAAGAGAGAAGACGGGGAATAGAAGAGTACAGAAGAGGAGCGAGGAGGAAGAACAGAGAGGAAGAAAAGAAGCAGGAGAGAGGGTGAGTAGCGCGGGGCAGGGCGAGGGGCTGGGAGGTGGGGGGTACTTACTGCGAGGTGGGTCTCAGGAACCTGGAGGAGCTGGAGGAGCTGCAGCGGCAGGGGGAGCGACCTACCCTTGGGTCAAGGGTCGCTACCACTCTGTATACAACTTTTAACCCACCTTTCTTTATAATTTTCAGGTTGGAATACTACATCACAAGCTTGAATGATATGCTGATGTCCCTATTACAAATGCTATAGGATATAATAGATATAATAGACTTTTAATTATGGGGATATTATATCGATTACAATAGTCACTGAGTATGCATATAAAAGCCTGAACATCAAGCCTAATGTGTCTCTACATTGTTTTCAGTGATTCAACTAACAATGCTTTAATAAATTTGTGTCAGCAGCTATGCATCCCAATATATGGGCATAAATATGTGTAGTAACATATGTTTAAGTAGTCTACATAACAGGCATTTTTTTTTTACATAAAGGTTCTCATTTATAATTTGTCAGACTGGTACTCCGTCACAAAAGTGACAGATGTCTTGTCCACCTTAGTACAAGTGCCTTAAGATATAACATAATTGTAAAAAGTGTGAACTGTTACTTTTGTAATTGAGTAACCCATCTGCCAAACTTTAAAACAGGCACTAACTATGAGGTTATTATTTTTTGATGATATCACTAACCATTGAACACATGAAGGAAATCCCATCTGCTGCCTTACAAGTAACATAGAGCCTGATGTAAACCATCTCCAACACATTCCTGTGCGGATCAATCTCATGAATCTCTTGATGAAAGGCCAGGTTTCTATTTTTTAGGACACACTCCATGACAAGCGTAATTGATATCCAGTTTGTCCTATTACAAGTGCATTATATCATAATTCACTTATAATAAGGCAGTGTAGCCAAACAGAGCAACCCATCTGCCAAACTATTAATCAGATCTATAGGCAATAATGTATCTATAACCTTGCTGATGGGATATCTGTCACATTTCTGATGGAGTGTGTCCTAAAAATGGAAACTTAGCCTTTAGTCAAGTGATTCATGAGACTCATCCTCCTGTGGTACAAAGGAATGTGTTGGACATGTTTCTATCACTATTAAGCATGATTTTGTGCCACTACTATGCTATTAATAATGTTCTGTGGCATGGATAGTATCTTGCGGGCATTACTTAAAGGTATATTTTGTATTGGACATCCAGGTCCTAGACTATTCTATAAACTCACTATTGTCAAAAAGATGGCCTAGGCCTTTACACAAACACCACATCTTTTTGAGATTATGTCCCTATAGTCCCGAAAGTGTAACAGCAGATATTTACAAATGTGAATGGTTGGCCTGGGCTTCAAGTCTGCACCATGCGTAGAACATTGCTGTCGACAATGGTGAGCGTTTAAAGAATATTATGGTGCAACAATAGTGTGTCAAAATGTCATCAAGTCAAAAATCTCATGTAGCATAATGTATAAGGTAAGAATATAATTTTTTTAGGAAGATATATATATTTTTTTTAATTCTATATAAAAGTGTTTACTTTCATATAGTTGTATTAAATTTTGCTTTCTAATTAATCTAATATGGTAGTTATTTTATTTCTAGGTATTAGTATTATTATAAAACAAATGTTTGTTAGTATATTTTGTAATTTCAGGGGTTTTCAGTTTTGTGTTGTAACCATAATCACAATTTATCTGTGTTTTCTCAGTGATTTGTTTTCAATGTATGTTAAGATGACATCACATTAACCTATGTTTTTTCCAGTGCATCTTGGGGGATGATTATGTTAAAATTTTATTATCAAACCTAACTATAATGTCACTTTAGCCTTTGTGTTTTTTTTCAGGTAATTATATGAGGGTTTTTTAATCATATTCTATCATTTTTAACCTGGTTCTATTTACGGTTTACATCCTGCTAGGCCTTGCACCCCACCGTTTGTAGGTGTCAAACTCCCGCTGCAGATACCCTTCAGTTGTG